>NC_086194.1:53401573-54001780 GCF_035770615.1 Melospiza melodia melodia
GTGCCTACCCATTAGGGTAGTTTTCAGTCAGAAGAAAAAGAACCTGTGCATGTATGTATATACACACATATATATGTCCCAGTAAATGCATATATAGACAAAAGGAAAATGTACAAGCTCTATAGTTGGAGATATATTTTCTTCTAATATGAAAGGAAACGTTTTTATTGGTCTGCATTGACACAGGGACTATTTATTAATTGCTAAACTCCTGGGTGTAATTCTTGTCTGTTCTTCTGCTGCTTCTCTCACAGATTTAAATCCATATAGGTCTCTCTCACATTGGGTTTTTGGCTGCTTTACTTTTATTTGCTGTAGTTTACCCAGAGAGGAATCATGACCCTGCTTGTTACTTCTTTTCTGTGCCTGGGGTGCACGTTAAGATCCAGTGTGCATGTCGGTGCCTTAGAGATGTTTTTTAATTAGAGATTGAAAAATAAATATTTTAAGTCCTCAGTTTCTGTTTTTTTTTTTTTTTTTTTTTTTTTTTTTCAGAAGGTCACAGCTAGCTGAAATGTATGTTAAGCTGCTGAGAGAAAAGATCTTTCATTTGTAAAAGAGTAGCAGTCCTCTGACTCTCAGTGGTGTGGGAGGCTGGACAATGGGGTTTACTTGTCTACAGAAGAGTGGTGTGCATGAGCAAGCAGTACAGGACTTGAATCTGACTTCACTGTGGTATACATGAGGAGGATGGGTGGTGTGAAGCTGGAGTCCTTTCCTAAATATCCTGCTTCTAACAGTGTATTGTGATTTGAATGAGGACTTAAAAACTCCACACGGACTTTAAGAAGTTGGAGTTAATTAATTATTCTGTTAAATGCAAGTTTTCAGTACATAGAGTTATTAAAAAAGGTCAGTGTTATTTTTGTGTATCTCTTTCCCCCTTTTTTTAGTAGGTTGGCGTTCCGTCTCTCTCTCTCTCTCTCTCTCTCTCTCTCTCTCTCTCTCTCTCCCTCCCTCTCTCAAATCTCCTTCGCTCTCTCTTTTGCTGTTGTGCATTTCACACCAGGAGATGACAAGTCTTGTGATTGCAGCAGAGGCAATTGAAAGAAAATAAAAAGAGAGTTCTTTTTCTCTGGTGCTGGCCCATGAACATACCGTAAAAATTGGATTAGACACACCTAGACTTGGGATTGATTGCATCTTGAATGGGAAATTAGAACATCTGAAAAATTCCTTTTTGGATGGAACAGAAGCACAAGAAGGAAAAGTTGGATGGAAACCAGAGAAGAACTGTAAATCACTATTGAAGTTACTTCCTATGGTTTACCATTGGCTGTCAAAGAAAATTGCCTCAGGCTTGTTTATAGCTAATTCCCTCTACAGAAAACTTCAATTTGTGGACTGGCCTCTGAACGGGATTGATAACTCTGTTTATAGACCAGGATGGGTATCTAAAGATAACAGATAATGCAAATGAGCCTTTTTTTGATAAGCCAGGGAAGCAATTATGGATACAACTTGGTTGATGGATTTCAGAGTGCTTTTTCACAGATTACAGATTTTTTTTCTTTTTTTGCATTATGATTTTCTTAGCAGTGTTAGAAAAACAAAATCAAAGCCATTCGAATAGAGCTAAAAAGATGGAGTGGCTGATATAACCAGCTTTCCTACCACTTGTAAACATAGTGAATCAGATTAAAAAAATAAACAGGCAGTCCTCAGCCTTCTCTGGGAGAAATATGATTTGATAAAAATGTGTGTTTAATATTCAATTTACGGTTTCATCTGAAGTGTGTAAACCTAGATGTCCCATGGGAGTTTACAGCCCGTTCCAACTTCAACTCAGATAAAATGCTCCTCATAAACTGCCTTCCTGCTTTTATTTTTGGGTTTGTATTTCTGCTGGAGAGGAGGAGGGTGGAGGCCAGACCCTGCCAGTTGCTGGAGGCTGGCTCCCTGGGGTGCCCAGCATCTCTGATGAGCCCTTAAGCCTGGGCTGGTTTCAGTGCTGATGCACGGCATAGTGATGCAGAGCGCGCTCACTCCGCAGATGGCTGCACTGCGTGTTGGGTTTCTCTCTCAACTCCATGGATTTTCCCTTTGCAAGTGTCTGGGAATCCTCAGCTTCTCACAGCCAGGATCTCTCTGTGCCTGGGGATTGCATCTGCCGGAGGTCAGAGGGAGGTTTGGTATTTTCTCTCCCCACCTCAGGTTTTTTGCTTAGCTTGATGGTAGTTCAAGTTTCTGGGAGTTACAGGTTTCCTTAGCCCTTCTTGGGGTTCTTGGGCTGCTCCAAGCTGCCTGCACCATGAAGGTCAGGGAAATCCGTCCCTTTCTTGGGTCAGGGCTCAAAACAGGGAGTATGACTTGCAGGATTCACAGTGAGACAGGGATGAGACAAAATTAACCCCATAAAATGTTATCTGTAAGGTGTGCTAGTAGTTATTTCATATTGTTCTGTAGTGGTAAGATGGAGTTTTAGTTAATTTTAGGCTGAAGTTCACAACTCACTGAAATACTGAAAAGATTTTTAGCAACTTTAACTAGTCCAGGCTTTAAATATTCAGTCTTAGGTGTTTCTTTCCAGTCCTTACTCAAGCCATAATCTTTTAGTTGGTTCTCTTCAGTAAGATGTCTGGGCTCCCAGCACCCTTGATCACTGAATTATCGCATCTCTGAAACTTGAGATAGCTTCTCATGAAGCCATCTCAGGACCTCATCCTGGAAATATGTTTTGTTTTACAAACTTTCTATTTGAAGGCTCTTCTGTATGGTCAGAAAGAAGGGAAAGAATAATGATATCTTAGTTCCCATGCAGTTGTAATAGAATCAATCCTTGTAGTTTGAGCTACTCCAGGTTTCAGAGATTTGATAAGATCAGGACTTGACCTCTGTCATGAAGTCAACTGCCATTGACTTCCATGGGAACAGCATAGGAATCCTTTATTTGAATCTATATTTAAATATTCAGTCACAAAGCGCCATAAAACCTGCTGGTTTTTACAGGCATTTTCAGGGCCTTCATAAAGAACCACACCTCTCACATTTTTTTCAGCAAAATTGAAAACAGCACAATTTTGCTTAGACAAATGCCAGACTTGGAAGCTGCTTTCTGAACATTATTGTAAACCTCTTTTCTGAAGGTGTATATGATGAATTATTCTTCAGAGACATTTGGCTGAAGAGTTTGAGTGAATGGACATTAGTACTTTTCAAACACTGGGATGGGCACAGGATCACAGTATCCTTGCCAAAAAAGCATGGATCTGGAATCACTCAGGGTATTTCTACCAATTTCATTTCCAACATTCATTTCAGTCTAACTCCGTGCCAAGTTTTCTAAAGTATTGGTCAAGGAAAAATAGAAATAGTAGGTTCTATTTTGTATTTTCAATTCAAGGTGCATCGGCATCTTCTGACAGTCACCCTGAGCTTACAGTATCTATTCCAAGACACCATTTTGTTTGCTGTTTTGGGAGAGAATAATGTTGCATATGAAAGAGTGGAAATAATTTTAAAAGTCCTGTTCTCAGCTTTGAACACTTTCTTTTGATTGTTCAGAGAACAGGGGGAGGTAGATTCGTTTTGCTGTTTAAATTCCCAGAGACCTTTTTCTTCAGCCATCAAACTTGAATCAGAATTTAAGGCTTGCATACATTTTCTTTGGCACCAAGAAATTATTTTTTTCCTCTGAGAAATAACTTTATTATGAATGATACCAAAATATCTCAAGTAATAAAATATTTCAAGGGACAGTAATTATTGCTACATCTATCTTCAAGGCTCAAGGAGATGCTAAATATAAACCTACTCCTAAAAAAAAATGTCTATAAGTGAATAAGAACCTTGAGCAAAGATATCAAAAGTTTCATCAGGTATTTAAAGAGTAAAAGAAAGAAAGAAGAGGGGGAAAAAAAGAAAAAGGGAGGGAGGGAGGGAGGGAAGGAAGGAAGGAAGGAAGGAAGGAAGGAAGGAAGGAAGGAAGGAAGGAAGGAAGGAAGGAAGGAAGGAAGGAAGGAAGGAAGGAAGGAAGGAAGGAAGGAAGGAAGCTAGCTAGCTTTTGTGGTGTTCTCATTTAAGCAGATTTCAGGTTAGTTTTTTGGTTGTCATGTTGGACTTAGGACCTGTCAAAAATCAATTTTTGAGCAGTGTTAGGCAGAAGTCATAGTTGTTCATAGGACCAGTACTTTAACTGCAGGAATGTAAGATCTTACAGGTTGGTAACAGAATAATTGATATAGAAAACTTCATTTTACTAGTGGGTGAATCTGAAAAAAATATTGTATTTCAGGCTTCTTAATTACGGGGCAAAATGTTACCTTTAGACACAAATCTTAGACACGAAGAAAGAGCAATAGAGTTTTTTTGTTTGCGTGGGTGAACTCAATTCAGGCTGCTGTTTTTGTGCTTGCATTTGCACAGACATACTGTGCTAGATTTCTCTTGCTCTCTGAGAAGTGTAGCCTGTTCACTTCTTTGGGAGGTGAAGACAACCTCTGCCCAAAAAAAGAACAGTTCAGGTGGGCACAGCATTTTCTGCTGGCTTTTTGACATCCCAGGGAAGTCAGACTTACTGTCCAGGGCTCTGTGCGAGTGGAGCTGCCCTGAGCATGTGCTCCGTGGGGATGCCATGGGCATCCCTTGTATCTGCAAAGTCTCAGGCATGGTCTGACTGCACACAGTATTGCCTTGTACAGATGCTTCTGGACTTCAGGAGTCTTGGCTGCTGTGGAAACGCAGTCCTTGGCAGTCTGGTAGTGGAAGTCCCCTGTGTTGCAGGGTTGAACTTATTTTAATGTGGAACATACCTAAACAATGAGAAAATTAGAGGAGTCTAAGTAAAACCCTTTATTATGTTGGGCTTACATTTTGTTTAGCAATAAAGAGAGCAGTAAAATTGCTTTTCCTAGGTTCTGCTGGAGGAATTGCAGAGGGCAGTGTGTGCACGTTGCAGGCTATCAAGGTGTAGTTGAAAGGGAAAGCATTCACAATTTAGCAACTGTCAATTCTTCAAAATGTAGAGCGTCCTTGAAGTTAGGTGGATGTTAACTAGAGTAAACATAAGCTATGAATAGGCATGGAATGATCTCACTGAAAATCTGTTACCCCACTTTGTGTCCCTTCAGGTTATAAACTTTTCCTTCTTTTGGAGTTCAGACAGAATCAGTCTCCAACCTGAAAAATGAGACATAAGAATAAAAATATGTAAGAAAAATAAATATGTTGCAAACTGTGACCTGTCTCCTTCAACTGTTCCCTTCTCGATAGGTCTGTCTAGTCTAAATTTTCTCCTAAGAGATCAGCAAAGACTCTGAAGTTGGCTCATGTGACTCCCATCATGTGTTCCCAGTCGACTTCAAGAAATGGAATAGAAAGGGAGAGGTAGAGGGTAATAGAAAGGGACAGGAATGTTCCACTTAAAAATTTACAGTGCTTTCATAAAAAAAATTTTTACCTTTTCTTTTTTTGAATTTGGAATGTGGTACAATATTTCTGTGTTTTTAAAAAACACTTAGCTTCTATCCATAAACATGTATTTCTTCTTGTTCAGTGCTGGAAATGCTTTTGAGTGTCTTAACTTAAAAGAGACCATGAAGGCAGGTGAAGGGAGGAAGATGTTTTACCTTTCAGTGTTTTAGGAAATAGAAATTTGCAAACATAAATAGGTGCCTGTTCTTTTATATTCTTTATTAAAATGCATGGGATGTGGATCAAATGACTTTATTCAGCAGTTAGCTTTTCCAGCTACCTTTAAATGGGAGACTGCAGGCAGTTGGATAAATTTTCTGGAAAGTTGCCCAGTTTCACTGCTGGTTATATAAGCTTGCCTGTATCCTCTGGGGAAGACTATTTTGTAACTCATTATATCAGGATAAGTATCCCTATGTTCCCTTTGGCTCTAGGATGACAGAAGTAGATGAGTGGTAGTGGTGGTGGTGATGATGATTGCTGTTTCTCTCTCTCCTTTCTGGGGTTAGTGAAAGACAGTCACTAGAAACCTTTGCCAAATCAACGTGCCACCCCTCTCTAATTTGCTATCATCTGAAAATAGCATGCAATGTACATTACTCACGATAAGCAGTTATGGTTGAGTTATGCTTTATGTTGCAATTGCCATGTTTTTGGAATTGCCTAAACGATAGCTAAACTTGTTTTGGAGTCAGCATAATTAAGGATGTGTGACTGTCTTATTAGACTGTCTTGTTGGATTTCAAGAAACAAGCCATCACAGCTTGTTTATATGCTGGTATTTTATCTCTGTAGATGTATGTTCAGCTCTTGGCTCTGCAGCAGCTCAGATGGGATTTGAAGCCTTGTCCTTACTCCATTGGATAGCTGTTGACGTCAAACAGAAATTAGTGAGTTTTGCATTTGGGATCAGTATTGTTAAGTCACCATTAGGACAGATGAGACAGTTGGAAGCTTTAATCACTGCAGACTGCATCTTCTTGTCTTTGCCATGCTGGTAGCACTGGCAAGTATCTGTTTGTGAAGGCAGACCCTTTCTTTTATGAATGCACATTTCTTACTGGAACCTGTAAATGAGCACATGTTGTGTGCAGCTATACATGTTCCAATTCACCAATTCATTCTTTTGTTTGGGTTATTTAATGCAGAAGTATGAAATCTCAAAATTCTGTGCCAGTAGGGAGCAATCTAGCTTCATTATCTACTGGCCTAATTTTATACCAAGATCTGCCCTCAGCTTGGCAATAAACCTTTGCTGTTGGGTACTAAGTCTGATGATGCTAGTTGTTGCCATTTTACGGTGCTTGTTGAGGGTTGGAATGCCCTGAGGACTCTTGAGAAACTTTAGGTGACGAGGACAATACATCCTAAGACCTATTTCAGAATAAAAAGAAACCTGCTAGCAAGACCTGCAGTGGAGCAGATCTGTTGAGGGCAATGTGAGGCTGGGAAATGGATTGCATAATGACAGTGGTCGCTGAGCTGAGGTGATACACCTCATGGTGATGAGCTGAGGTGGTCACCTCATGGGGTTGTATAGCAACCATTTATGTTACCTTAGTTCCTTCTGTCTGCCTAACTGGTAGGATCTATTCCTATAGAAGAAGTCCCTTTTGTTCCTTGCCTGAAGTCCATTAAGCTGAGTGGCAGAAACTCCATTGTGTAGGGCTTTCCAAACTGTCCTTATTGTAAAATTATTTTGAAACAGTGATTGCTTAAAGATAAGAACCTCACCGAAAAAGCCAAGAACCACATAGTGGCAGATGGTCTGAGGATGCCCATGGGTGTTACACAGGCTGCTCCCTTGGTGGAGTCATTTGTATTTATGTCTGTTGGCAGGACTGGGATGTTGCATGTAAAATGCCCATCTCAGAATAGAGTTATGGGCTGGATGAAATTGGAAGAAAGTCTCTTGACTTCTTTTCATTGCAGTTGTAAGCAGAGGTTTCTCTCTCATGATTTACATGCTTCAGTGATTCAGAATAAAGTGGCAGGTGTGATTCTGAACATGTGAGTCTGCACTGGCAGAAGCAATCATTCATATGCCTTTTGCATATGCTCTGGTAGATGCTGTTAAGTCAATATTTACTTCTCAGGGAGTAAATGCCAGAGTTGTTTCTGAGAGCTGCTACTGCTGCATCAATGGAAGAGTTATTTGCTATGTCATCAAGTATCCTATGGTGCAGATTCCTGGAGTTTTAGAAGCACTGTGATTATGAGCTTGTGGACAGTAGCTGGAAACACAAACCGTGTTTTTCAGCAGCTCTGTACAACCAGATCAACTTTTTAGAAAATGTAACTCTCTAATGTTTCACAAGCATTACAAACAGGTTGTCAAATGGTTCTCCTTTAGGATCTTCAACCTCATAAGGAATGTGTCTTCCACTTGGCATTACTGCACTTTTGGTCAGAAGTTTTATTTTGTTGGGTGAGGATGATGGGAGAGAGTTTGGCTAAGGACTGCAGGAGCTCTTTTAATTAGTAGGCTTTATAAAGGGACTGCATTTGTTCTGCATGAGAGACCCTCCCAGCAGAAAAGCAGTGGGCTTCACTGAGGATAACAAAGGTCTGATAGGAGGCAGGATATGTAAAATGATTCTTTTGTCTGAATGCTGAAGAACGCTTTAAAAATGCTTTTTTGGTGTTAGATCACCATTTCCTTCCTCTCCATAGATGTGCCCCACCTGTGCACATCTATGCAGCCAGGTTCTCTGTAAAGGGTGGGAGCAGACAATCTGCAGGTGCAAATGTGTACTGCAGTGCTGCATCGATGCTGGGCACACCTGGCATTCCTTTGAGGTTCTGCATTACTGCATTGCATTACTGCTGCCTCCTGTAATTTCTGCAGAAGGTGCCTGCCTCTTTGCAAGGCTCTGGAGGGAAGCGGGTTGTGTGGGGGTGTTATGCACTATTTGACCTCTGACTGCATCTTATGGGATGCTTGAAAATCTTCTGGGAAAGAGACTGTAGCATAAAGCTTCTCAAGTCTTCTCCCTCTGCCTTTAAAGCCAGGGGGAGCATAACCTTTTTGGAATCTAGAGACTTCTGTGGCGTTCAGGGACTGATCCACAGCAGATTGAGGTCAGTACCCTCCTAATGGGCTTTGGCTGAGTCCCTCTGAGAACAGGAGCAATTGGCCCACAGAAAGGCTGCTAACCCATTTTTCATGCTTGCCTCCTCTCTGCTGAAGGAATCAAGGGGGAAAAGCATGACTCTTAATGACTGCTGATTATAAATAATTAGGAGTCATTCAACATTTACACTAACATATTTAGGTTGTGATGTGTTCTGCATTTATTAGAGTATTGGCTTCTCTCCTGTGGCTCGGTGCCTTTGCTTAGTATCTCTCACCAGTTCCCTGTGTAAACACTGCGGGAAGATGGGAAGATGGGCCCCCAGTTTGGCATCCCACGGAGGCTGGCTGCCATGCAAGTCCCTTCTGTGCTGTGATTCACTATTGAACAACTGATTAGCAAGTGTTGAGTTTTATCTTTAGTGCTTGTCCTTAGCTTAGTTGGATTTTGCATGGAGTGAGAATTATTAATCTATAGGTGATGCACAATAGAGTCCTTACATAATTCAAACAGCATTGCTTGTGCAAGCACTTAACACACTGAAATATGGTAAAGCCACATTTGTGGTGTAGGGTCCAGTACAGAACTACCAGTCCATATTGTACCAGTCATGGTGCACCAATCCTGCTGGTTTGGTATAACCATAAGTATGTTTTTTCTTCATTGCAGATCATGTAGCAAAACGATAACAGATGAATCTAATAAATATTCCAGCAATGCTTTCATGTGCTGTTTTCTGTAAAATAAAATAAAAACCTGTAGCATATGTTAGTTTTTTGTGGAAATAAGTGAAAAAAAAAGAGTAAAAGAGTAACACCTCAAAGGCTAGATGTTAGCATTTATATGTACCAAAAGGAATTTTTAACAGACAAATAATAAAAAATAAAAATGTCTGAAGTTGCACATCAGAAATGGTATTGTCTTCATCCAGTTCATAAATGTAAAGCTGAGGTGAAACTACACAGTTAAACTGTGATGTGACAAAGACAGCGTATAACCTCTTTAAAGTCTATATAAATCAAACCTTTAACCTACTGCTTTTAAAAGGGAATGTCTAGAGAATGCTTTTGAATAACATGTTTTGTTGTGTTTCATTTAAATGTAGATTTTTAAGGCTGTTAGTATAGTGGTGCATCTTTTACAATGAAATGTTAATCAGGACTCTTTTGTAGCAATTTGGTTCGAAGATAAAATATTTAGTGCTGTTGTATATTGAGCCCACATTCCTTCTATACACACACAGGCCTTCTCCTCCTCCCCCTTTCCCTCTCCTCTTTCCTTTTAATATTTTTTTTATTCTTCACACCATCTGAGTTGTAAGGAAATATTTTATTTAATATTTGAAGGCCTGGTCTGTGCATTCCATACTGATAAAACCTGACGTGGTTGTGGTTCTAGCAGACTGCTAGCAAGGAACTGTAATACTTGGAGGACTGAATATAGGATGTCCAGGATCAGTCTCTTTCCCATTTATCCTGTGTTACTGAGTAGAAAACAATTTTAGCTGTCTCTAGTCAACTTTGCTGAGCAAATTTGTGATATTAAAGGAAATCTGGGTTTCTATTTCCACTGATTACAGTAATTCTCAATTTGTAGATACAGCTGCATTGTACAGTCATGTGGCTCCCTTGGGTTTGGTTTGTACTGCTATAAGCAAAATACTCTAAACATTGAAGGTAATGTGTGTGTCCTGAAACACACACACTACTAGGAATTGGGTTACTTAAGTCTGTAAATCTAAGTATATGCATAAACTGCTCACAGGTTGAGGGCTTACATAATCAGTTTATTTAGTTGTTAAACCTCTGTTTCAAAGTTTGTTACTTCTGAATAAAGAGGCATGGAAAGTAAATTTTGTTCTTACTAACGTTCCATCATAATGAGCCTAGGCTGATTTCCTCTGGTGTGATGGGTGAGAGTTTGTTCCAAGAAAAATACTTGTTTCACAGAAGTAATATTTCATTTAAAGTTTGATTGCTATTTTTTTTTGTCTTTTTTTTAAATTGATATCTTGATCTTTCTAGATTATCTTTTTGACTAATTTGACCATGTGCATTTTGATATAAGCCAAAAAGATAGGGATATTGTAACATTTGACTGATTTAAATGGAGTTCCACAAAACCTTAGACTTCACAATACTGGAATGTTCTTCCTTGATGTAAGGATTTACTTCAGTCGTGTCTCTTTTGCATCAATTTCATTTTTTAAAGAACATGGTTGTAAAATAAGTCAGGAGTAAGTCTGTCACAGAATGGAAATGTGGGATTAAGGGCATAGGTTTTGCTTTCAGTGAAGTGTGGAGTGTGCATTTGGACTGTGAGGATGAGAGGAGTAAGGAAGATTGTCAAGTATTTATGCATTGGCAGGAATTTAGTGTGGGATTATAGTTTGTCTTGTATAAACTCTGCTTTCAGAGAAATTGGTGAGTTTTCTGCAGCACAACCCATGTCAGTGCAGCCAGCCTGTTGATCCTTCTCTTCAAACTTCATAATGGTCACTGCACTGAAAATACTCAGCATGCAGTTTTTTTGTCTCCTGTTTAACACAGGGGGAAAAACCTTACCAAAACTGAAGAGGACTTGGTGATGAACACTTTGACACCTTCTCAGACTCTTTTGGGCTCTTCTTCTGAACAAAATAATGTCTTCTCACCTGCACCAACCTGTTTGCTGCAGGTGGATGGTACTGTGCAGACAAATGCAAACCAAGCTTAACGTTTGAACTCAAAATCATTGCATGATTCACTCAGTGTGCAACACCCCAAAACTCTCAATGGTACCTCCAGTGGCGATGGTGGTTTGAAAGTACTCAATTTGGGAAAACCTTGCCAGCCATGTTCACTTGAGCTCATGGTATCACTATAGTTATACTGGCAAAGTTAATACCAAAATAATGCCAGATGTTTCAGTTTTGTATTTATCAAGAAAATATTATAAACATTTTCTGATTTTTTTTCACCAGTCTCTTCCAGTTCTGCAGGAGTCACCAGAGCACCAGGAAAAAGAATTCTTTGACTATTGTATATGTGGACTCTATGTCTCTGAAAGAACCATTTTGGCATGGAATGAAGAGGCTAACAGCTCATTGCTGTGTAGGTTCTAGATTTTATTTGGTCCTGATAAGGTCTGAAATTTAGGAACAATATATGCTCCACTGGTCTTTGAGGAGTTCCTTGTTCCATTTCACTGACATTTTTACTGGAATCATGAACTAAATTTCCATCTGGTTTCTTACAGCACAGCTACAGCTCCATTTGTCAATGACAAAGCATTTTTAATGATATTTTCTTAGTTTTATAATAAGGAATCTTGGTCTCCAGACATGAGAACAAACCAGTAAGCTAAGCCGAAACCTGTGGGAGCTGAAATCAAGCAGGCAATGCTATTATATCAATGTATGGTAAGAGCCATTGTGCTGTAACACAGGAAAAGTCAGCTTGGGTGCTAATAGGGAGCTACTGGTGTTTGCAGACTAGCTAAGATGGGCTTTGCAACTAAATCAGTGATAGTCTGCCCTAGGAAGGCTTTATTATACAGCAGGTAATTTCTGCTCATGAAACTTCATGAGATAAGAGTCACTGAAGTCACAAGCCAGCAGTGAGATCAATGACACTCATTGATTATAGGCCAGCCAAGGCAAGAGGGAAACTCATCTCCCCAGTGCAGTGCTCCTTCAGAGGCTTGGATCAGTTTTATCTTGGTGTTGCCTCTCTGAATGGCTCCTCTTGGTTTACATTGGTTTTAAGTGAGAATGTAAACAAGTTTGCAGTGTTTAGTTCATAGCACTTTGTGTCATGTACCCTTTGGAAATGCTTTCTGAGGTCTTCCCCAGGACTATTTGAGTGTGAGGTAAGATCCTTAAATTTTTTAATAGCAATTGTGATTTGCCTTGGCTGAATCACCCCCACCCTGCCTTTTATTTACTGAGGACAACTTTACAGATCCTGTAAATGGCGTTCCTTAATTGTTTATGAGCAATAAAAGGAACTCTTACACTCTCCAGGTTTTTTTAAAAAAATTAGTGTTAAATACTAAGCTGTCTCTTATGGTTAAAATGAGGCAGGCTTGTAGTGAGAGCTGGGGATGAAACCAGTTGCAATCTGAGTCTGATCAACTTGCTGTGTGGCTTAGGTCTTTATTCTTTCAGAGCATGTTAAAGGGAGGATTATATATCTTACACTTAATTGTCTATTATTTAGGAAGAATTCTGTGTACAGAGGGCTGTTGGATGCAGATGTTTAAGCTGGTACCTTGATGAGCTTGAGGCCTGTTGTCCTGCTTCCTGGAGGACTTCACTGTTAATCTGAAGCCATGTATCATGCAGCTTCAGTTCACCAGAAAAATGAGATCTTTTTCCCTTCCTCACCCACCCTTGCGAAAGGAGGAGGAGGAGAGGAGTCGGGACAATAGAACAGTTTGCAGTGGTTTCCACTAGCTGCCTACAGGAGGGAGGATCTCTTCAGGCTCTCACTCCCTGCTGCCTGGGAGTGGAGGAGTGGGAAGCAGAGGGTGGTGTGCTGACTGCATCCCCATGAAAGACGGCTCTGAGCTCCTGCTGCTCTCTCCTCCCAGGCCTTTTGCCTCCATGGTGTGTTGTCTCTGTGGTAACAGGCCGCAGATATTACAGCTGGCGGTGTTGCCACAGGCAGCAGCCTAGATCAAACTGGTCCTGCTCAGAGCAGGGTAATGGTGTAGATGCTCCTTGTGCCAGGGCTGTGGAGGAGAAATGGGGAGGCACTTATGGTGCCGCAGGAGTGGTGTGGGAGGCAGGTCCTGTGCTCTCCTAAGACAGCAACAGGAGCAAGGGCTCACAAGCTTGGCTGCCATTGCAGTCAGGCAGCTGCTCCTCGTTTCCAGAAAAGGGAGGGGACTCCCACCAGCTGCTGGGGGCATCGGTCCAGGTTTGACCATGGGAAATCAAGTCAAGGCTGTATTTATTTGTCTCCTGCTTTGGTTCATCTTTCCTTGCCTGTGCTTTGCACTGTGCTGGAGGCATGGTTCAGTCCTGGGCTGGGAAGACTGGGCTATGGGGTGCTGGAAAATAAAATGCGAGTGGTGAAAGATGAGAGATCAAAAAACAAGGAGACTTTCCCAACAGGGTAAGGGAAATGACATCTGGATTAAAAAAAAAAAAAAAGGAAAAAGAGAAATGCACTTTAAAAAAATTGTGATAGATAGAATGTATGTGATAGATAGAAGATGGCCAAAACAAAGCTAAAATAAGTATTAATTAACTTGGAAGAAGAAATCCAGTGGGTGGAGGAAGACAGACATAAGCTTAAAATGAAAAGAAAGAAAAATGAACATGTGAGCATTTTTTTTTGGGAAAGGACATCTATGGTAAATGAAAAGCTAGATAGAAAACACAATAGGGTAGCAGAACTAGGATAGAGAGAAACAAACAGAAAACCACCAAATAGAGAAAAACATACAACAGAGATCCATCTGAAAAAAAAGGACATTCTAACGACAAACCAACATTCTGTTACTTTAACAAACTGAACTCCAGTTTCTAGCCCTGCTTCTCAAACTCAGAGTTTCGTTCTGATTAATTAAGTAATTCAATACTGTGTGTGGAAAAGAGAGATGGCATTTTTACACCTATAGAAAGAGTGATGTCACATGTTTTGGTTAGGATGGTGAGAGTTAGAAAAACAGTCTGTATGAGTGTTTTTAAGTTGGAGGAGATGGTGAGATCACAGCTTGAGCTGAAATCCAGACATTCTGCTGAAACAACCTCATGCATAAGAAGTGGCCTGTAGAATTTTTTTGCTTAAGAAAGCCAAACAAACCTGAAACAAAAATAACTTCTCCCACAGTTTGGTGGTAATCTTCAGTCAGGCCCCAGCTGATGACTCTCACAACAGGAAACCTCAGTTTGCAAGTATTTTGAGAGCCACCAGGGTTCTCATTATTTTAAGTCTACAAGTGATGAGTGGTGTAGTATGTAGTGGTAAACATGGAAGTAGAGTGGTATTTACAAAACCAGCATAAATCAACTGGCGTTGGCTTCTTGGTGGCAGAGTTCCGGGCAGAGTTGCCCAGGGGAGGATGACAGGAATTGTTACTGGTGCAGCATGCCCTGCTTCAGGAAAAGGCAATAAGGCTGCACAAGTGGGAGAGAAGGAAAAACAGCACAAGAAGTTGCTGAATTTGCCAAAATTTGGAACTGGAATTCTGTTTGTGTACACTGTGGCGAGAGTGGCCATTTCCATTTCTTTTTCTGCCTTTACCCCCTTTTTAGTTTTCTTCCCTTCCTCACTTAGTTTTTTCAAGTTACCCTGTTGTCCTGATCTTCTGATCTCCTTGCTAAGTATTTCTCTTTGCCAGGTTCCTGTTGTTTACACTTCGTTGCGTTATCATATGCTCATTTCAGTTTTTTTCCATTTCTCTCTCTTTTTTCTGCCCATTTCTTAAACTGACCTCATTTAAAACTGCCCTGCACTTCTGAGGCCAGCATCTGCTTTGTCAGGCTCGCTGTCTTCACTGCAATCCTGCCCTCAGTTCCCTTTGTTGGGAGATTGTCGTGCATGATGTTCTTTACATCTTCCAGCCTGGTTGCCTATCTTGGGTTGCTGCTTTGGCAGCATAACCTTACTTGATTTCAGCACTACCTGTCTCTGATGCTTTACTTGCAGCTTGATGCAATTGGAGTGGAATTTACTACTTTCTATATTCCTGTAGCTTTCTAGAGCTGCTCTTCAGCTGTGCTTATTTATGGAAATAGCAATACTAATTTTCTTCATGTGGGATGGAGATCTGTCAAAGTTTCCCTTTTTCTGCTAGCTGTATATTTTAGTTTTAGTGAGAATCTCAAGCACTGAATTAGTGAAGTGACTCTGGACGCTGCAGGATGGAATGAGACAGCATTGCTAGTACATTTAAATAAAAAGTAGGAAGTATGTAACTAGATTTAATTTGTATTCATTCACCATCCCTAAATCCTTTATGCAGTTGGCAAAATGAGAATGTTTTTATTACGTGTCTCTTCAAAAACTCTTTGGGACAAGATAAGGTGATGAATGGATGCCTCAGGGCTCTGATGAAAACCTATATTTATTGTCTCAAAAGGTCTTCCCATTTAATGGAAAACAGGCAACACACTAGACTGAGCATGCCCCCAAGATATGCCAACATACACAAAAACCAGAAAAATCTGTGAATCACATCGCGTAAGTGGTTGAGCATACTGGCACTGCAGTTCTCCACAGACACATGATGGTGATGTTTGCAAGCTGTAGGCATTTAAACTTGGTTTAGAAAAGAGTGCGAGACGGATTTTACTATTGCAAAGTTTGCAGTAAGCAAACAGTATCTGTTGGTGTTTTGTGTTCGCTTATTGACAGTGTGTGTGCCCAAAGAAAACTGTTTCTCTTCTCACAAGTGTTTGCTTCAATGCCAAATGTTGATCTAAAGAAAAGTGAATTTCTTAAATAAAGTTCTGCCAAGGTTTGTTAGTCTTTGATTCGTCTTGTGTATACTGGTCAGCAATGGTGAAGTATTGCTCTCATGACTGTAAAGGGGCTATGGTCTGACAGGTGATATGGATGCCACAAAGCTCAGCACAAAGTTTGACAGAATGTGTTTGAAAGTGCAAAGAGAAATTTTTTTATAATTGTCGTTTCCCTCAACTATACTCTGCCTGCTGCCATGATTTTCATTGTCATTTATTTTGATGTCCTAATTGGTTGCTATTTTCCAGATAAAACTGAGAGAGGGAAGTTGTTAATTCCTGTCCCAAAAGCGTCTTGCTTGTAAGAACTGGGAAAAGCCCCACATAGAGTAAGTGTTTCCTTGAAGCCCAAGTCCAGGTGTTGAGCAGCTTTTCTCTTTCATTCTGCAGCCATCCTGGAGGTTGAATTGAGCTAAGTCAGCAGAAAAGTTGTTAGTTCTGAGAATCTCAGGTAGGAATGTGACCTATTGAACAGGTCATCTTATTGATGCATCAGTATGGCAGGTGTTGTCTGCAGTTGCAGTGATGGCAGCCAGCACTACCAAGAGCTCTGTGAAAGCTGAAGTGACACTGAACTGAACACTCCTGAGCAGGGCTGGTGCTGCTGAGTGAGTGTCTTCTGTAGACCTGGAAGCTGGGATGTGTTCTGTGTGGAGAAATGATGTAGAACAAATGCGTTGCACTTCATCAGCTGTTGCCACTAGACTCCTTGAATGGGATGATGTGCACAATATAATTAACTAAAATGTGCATCTCTCTAAATGTGTTGTATTCTGTGGTATAAAGCTGCAAAAGAATATCCTGTCTGATTTCTGTGTTGCCACATTTCTAGGAATGATACAACCTCCCAGTAAAAGGTCAGCACTTAATCTGATACTCAGAAGAAAACATGAAAACAGTTTCTTCAGACTGAAATTTGAGTATTTTTGGAGAAGTTATGTTGTAGTGTTTGGGATAGTTTCAGAGACAGGACAGTGCTTCCTCTTTCAGCTTGCTGACAGTGATCAAAATCCCATTCTCTTTATTTTTACGTTTTAAGTTTTTCCCACAGCTACCATCTGCAGCCTGGATGATATGGGAGTGGGGAAGAAGAATCTTTGGTTTTTGTTGCAGAAAGGGGAATAATGACATGTGTGGAACACTATGAGTTACTAGCAAGGATTTGATACTTGTCTGCTTGTGCTTGTTAGCATACCTTTGGGAGGCCAGTAAGGTGAAGACTTCTGTGGAATCCATTGGAATCCTTTAACATATTTAATCATATTTCACTAACCTGCAGTTACACAGAATCACATTTATCGTTTGCATTGTGCGTGCTGCATTTCTGTACTCATAACACTGTAATACAGATTCTAATGGTTTCTCCATGCTGAAGTCTGTAAAAGATTTGGGATATTCACTCTCCCCTGTGAACCTCTAATGGTCTGGAGAAAGTTATACCTGTGTGTATGTGGCAACTTGAGTGTGACTTGTTGTCTGTGTTTAAGTTCACGAGTCCATAAGTATTTTGTTAGTCCATACTGGATTATTTCCAGGAAATTCTGATGCACCACTGCTGACCTGCTGAGCAGCTCTGTCTGTGCTGCTGCTCTGCTGACTGGTCGTATAACAGTGGCTCCTTGCTTGCTTGAAGCTGCTGAAATCCATTAGGCACAGCTCGGAGGTGCATGTAGTTGCTCTTTGTGGACAGGTAATTTCTGTAGTTGCTGTCAGTATATGTGATCTAAATATTAAAAATGTTAGATTCTAAGCCAATCTAATGACTAAGTTCTGAGCAACCTCCTAAGAAGTTTGGGGCAGCCTGCTGTACTTTCTTTTTACTTGAATGATTTCTGGGGATGTGAGTACTTTGGGGATTTTTTAATACTCTGAGGCAACTCTCTGGCCTGGATAAATCAAATGTACATTCTTTGACTGTCGCCTAGATAGTGCTTACTGTGTTAAACACAAGATTTGCTGAAAACTTTCTCTTCTAAAGGAGCAGGCTGCACATTTTATCTTCACCCAAGAAGGTGGGAAAGTTCTGTTAGTGGAAGAATAACAGCACAGATGTTAAATGAAGAGGTATAATATTGAACAGAAAGATATGTCTTTTCTTTGTGTTTTTCAATGTTTAAGATGTTTTTTCAAATGGAGGTATTACTGGATGATGCTGTTTTATCTTGGCATATGTTAATAGCTGCCCTGAACCCACTTATGCTCCTCTGCAAGAAGAGGTTTAATGGTGCATAATCAACTTTTGCCAGATGCTTAACAGTGCAAAGCCTTTAACAATTTGTACAAGAAAGGTATAAAACAAAGCATTTTGATTTTGATACAACAACTCCATCTGACTTGATAAAAATTGATGCAAGAGTGGTTGGCACGTAATGTAGGCTGCTCTGAGCTAATATTGACCCGGTATATCAGGCCAGTATGTGTCAGAGAAACACATGGGGTCGCACAGAGTAAACACTGATCTTAGATGGAGTAAACACCGAGTAAACAGCATCACACTGAGTAAACACTGATCATTTGGACTGGGGTTTGGTTTTTTTTTTTTTTTTTGGTTACTAGCTTGCTAAAAGGTATGGGACTTAATTCAACAGCAGTTTTGGTTGCCATGACTGAGAGGAAGAATTTTTGACCACATGGACTCTTGCAGTTTGAAGACTGTGAATGTTTTGGGTGTGGTTGTGACAAACTGCAGCTGCTGCAGTGTACTTCCAGCTCTGTCACTGATAACATAATCTCTCTGCCATGATGTGCACTGTTCCAAATCCTGGAACCATGAGCTCTGGGGACTGGTTGGTGTTGCTGATGTCCTTCAAGGGTGTCACTGGAGCTGGGTGTCACTGTCTTACTGGGAAATTCTGGAGGCCTTGCAGAATGAGGTGCTGTTGTTTGATAGATCCTCAGTACTTACAGATCCTCAGATTTTGCTGTAGAAAGGATGGATCTTTTATCTCTCAACATTAAAGTGAACTTTAATAATATGTGATCTTTCTGTATCCATAGCCAGGTGATTTATTATCCTGGAAAGCTGGCCCTGGCAGGTGATATGATGGACTGAAATCATACTCTCTAGTTTGCTGTTTTGTTTTTCTATTCATGCTGGGAATTGAAAGGACACAGAGGAGAAGGAAGGGGGATTTTATGGCATAGTATCAGTTAAAACTCTTCCTCAGTATATCTTGTGTTGGTTGAGGTATTGCAGCATCATGAGTGGGAGTATATGTAGCCTAGCCTAGCTGCGGTTTCTTGCTTATTGGCATGCTTCAGGAATGCTAGCAGTATTTTGACATTTTTCCTTGTTGCTTAACTTCATTCACAAGAATCTTATATTTCTGACATTACTCCTCATACTTCAAAGAAGAAACACTTCAAAGTCATGTCCTTCTGGATGCCGTGACACCAAACTTGCTATTCCTTTAGCCTCAGATTTTGTCTTTTTGATTCCAAGAAATGTTTGTCTTTACTAATGAGGGATAACTGTCAGGGGCTTTAAAGAAATCCTGTCTTGAACCCTGCCTACCCCCTCTCTTGCTGTCTAAGTTACAGCTTCTTACTGGGGAGAGTTTATAAGCAATTATGTGATTGGATCCTGAGAGCTAATGAAGGCCAGCAGCATAAGACCTGCTGTTTTCTGTTACTGGCCAGTCATGCCTTTATTTCAGTGGGCTGCTGTAACCATCCTTCTATGCCTGATTTGGGCTGTTTCTTGCAGTGAGACATTCCAGTGCATGTTGTCACTGGTCTGCTTGCACTCTGCCTCCTGCTAGAGACCTTGGGGGTAGATGGCCAGATACTTCTAGAAATGAAGTCAAGAAAAGCACAAGCACAAGCAGTTTAGCCAGGGCCCTTCCAAATGGTGTGCAGACACAGCTCAGCTGCTCTTCTTGATGCTACATACTTGTGAGTGGTCATCTAGATTGAAAGAAATGCTTATTAGATGGACAGGACCCCTGACTTAGAATGTCAACATCTATGATATACAGTTGCAATCAAACCTGCTTAGACAGTAGCTGTGTTTATGTTATGAATTCTGAGAGGGAAGAAACCTTGTTTTTTTTCATATTTCTGTCAAGAGATGCATGGTACCCATGAACAAAAAGGATACTATTGTGATGCTTTTGTGTGCAGTGATGTCTGAGCAGTTTGACCATGGGAAGAAAAGATATGGACAAAGGTTGGAACAATGCACTTCATGCTCTTAATTTGGTGGGATGGATGGATGGACGGATGAAAAAGGCTGTTAATGAGAGAGCTTCTGGCTTGTCATTATTTAGTATGTGCCTTTTGCTAGGAAAGTTGGATGCTTCAGAGAAAGTCATTGAGATTGGCATGGTAGCAACTGTGGAAATACCAGACTGAGAGGCTTTCAGGGAACGGTACTTTCCAGAGTACAGTATTGATGCCAAGCTGTGATAACGAAGATCTGTTAAAATGTTAAGATTAGATAAATGACTGCTGTCTGTAGCCCCACAGTACAGCCTCTTCTTGCCATGCTGTTAGCAGAGCCCAATTAGTATCAAATAACTAGTCTGTCAGAGTTGGGTGGATACATCAGATCTTTTTGATCAAAATTACTGGCTTGTAGTTGTTTTGGCCATTTCCAAGCTCGTTGCACTGTACAGTGGTTACCAAGATAATGCTGGTTGCCATCACAGTGGCATATTTTTCTGTTGTGTTGATAGATTTTGAAGTTCATTTATAGAGCATTTAAACATCTCTTTTATAGACTTGTCTTCCCCAGTATCCTTCTTGTCCTCCCCTGCAGACTTGTACTGCTGCTGGAAGTCAGTGCCACATCCAGAGCTGAGTAGCCCCTGGGATTAAGCAAGGATTCCTCTTTGCTGTGCATCACCCCACCCCCAGTGCTCTGTTTTCATACAGCAGAGAGCTTTTTTTTTTTGGCTATATTTGCATAAGCTGCCCCCAGATCCTGTTATCTCTCTACATCTCAGTTATGCTCTCATTTGCTATTGGGTTTCTGCCAGCTGGGTTTATGATTAATATTAGCAAGATGTAGCTGCTGAATCAGTTTTCGCATGTTTTTCTATGCAGATTCCTTGCTTTTCTTCACCACCCTCTGGGTGCAAAATGGTCAAATAGCATTACTAGCAATCTAGACTAGCAATCCACTTACATGTATGGTCAAATTCTCTCTTGTGTTTGATACCAAACTGAGAAAGTTGGGAGGGAGATTAAATACATTGGAGCCAGTTGCTGGAGTGGGTGGACAATGATGTGTTATGTTGGAAGCGTGAAGCATGAAAACCCGCAGTATTTCAGTTGTTAGCTTTGCTTAAAATGGCTATCAACTTTTCTTTCTGAGTAACTATATTGCCTTCAGGATGGCAGAGGAAGGGGTGATAGGGCAGTGGGAAGGAATTATCTGTTCCTGTGCTAGCGTTTCATATTTTACTCAGCAGTGACTTTTGTTAAAGAAAAAAGGAAAGTATGAAAGGGGTGGCGCATAAAAGAAAAAAGTGGAATAAGGAGAAAGGTGGGAAAGTAAGCTTGGAGGGGAAGAGGTAATGCAGGTATTCTTGTCAAGTTAAATTCAGTTTTGTTTAAGTACTTTTGTGCTAGACACACAACTCCTCAAATATAAGTTGTATAAAAATGAATGAATTTTTATGTAAGGCAGTATTTTTACCTGTTAACTCTTACAAAGCCATTCAGTTTACGCATATGGTCAGAGAAATTATTTCCTCTTTAGAATATCCATATTCAATCTACATTAAAAGCAAGAAAAGTTTTGCTGTTGTTAGTTCTCCTAAAAGCCTTGATATGTTTACTAACAGGAAGAAATGTAGCTCTGTTTTAAAGAAAAAATAGATGCAAGCCATATGTACTGTGCACGGAAGGAAGCATCTAAAATCTGGTTTGAGTAAAGAACTGTTCTCTGATCTCTTTGTAGAGCTGAAGGGAGAAGTATTTTTTTGTTAGCAATTCCCTTGCTCCAGTTTTGTTCTGTGGTTGATTTTCTCTCCAGTTTGGTTAGCTGTTAAGCAATGGTAACAGTGTTTTAAAGCTCATTATGCCTCAGTGGTAAATATGGCCTCTCCCAAATTGGAAATCAAACATTTTGACAAAGCAAGTTAAAATTCAAAAGATAAAATCTAAATGTATACCAGCTAAGCACAAATAGTTGAGAATTTTTCCTGAACTTTTAAGGCTACCTTTAGCCTTATTTACAAACACCCAGACTTACAACAATTCTTGCATGATTTTGTAATCCCAGCAAGGGCTGCATCAAAGTTGCCTTAGGCTCTGCAAGTAAAGTAATCTGTAGCTTTCCCCTCTTACTCCTGCCCTCGTTTCTCCAACATGGAGATTGTCCAGGCTGTGTAAAGAAGAAAGACGCGATGTGATTTAATTACTCCACAGCTTTAATAGCTCATCTGGGAACAGTGACAATTAGCTGTCCTGTATACTTCATCAATCTTCACTGGATCCTGGGTTGTTTTGTTTTGTTTGTTTTTTTTTAACAGGTCTTCTCAGCAAGATAGGGTACATATGCTTTTTCTTTTTCATTTGATCAGACCAGTGATGTCAGACAGCTCCCCCTGACTCAAGTGATATTTCCAAATTGTTACTGGAAGTAACAGTGACAGAGGTAGAGGGAAATACTTGAAAGTTCCCAATTTTTTTTTGTCCAGGCAAACTACTCCTGCAGTGGTAAGAAAGACACATTCAAATGAAAATTGGAAAGGAGGGGTGAGTGTTGCACTCAAGAGATTACTTCGCAAAATGTTAGTGATGCCATTTAGACATGGGAAAATGTCTTGTACTTCCTTTGTACTTCCAACATGACTGAGACCTCACCCTGTTTTACACTAAATGACCAGGATACTTTTTTTGCAATGGTAAAAAACCATAAATTATTTGGGTAACTGATTCTTAAATACAGGGTCTCTGGTAGTTTTCTGAGAAACTCAAATTGTGTAGCCTAAAAAAACACAAAACATTTTTGTGGTACTTTTGAAGCACCATTCTGAGACGCCTCACTTTGCTCATTTGTGGATATATGTCTGGTAACAGACAGTTCCTGCTGTGGAGAGTTTATAGTCTAAAGAGCCAAAACAGATACAGACAGAGAGACAAAAGTCACAGAAATACCAGCTGCACAGCATTTGTGGAGATCCTGGTCCCTTGCATCTCCAGACTTCTGTGTAGGCACAGACTAATACCAGTTGTTCACTAGGACAGATATGTTTCAGAAATTCAGTTGTTAAACACATTAGAGGTCAGTAAATCATTACTGCAATGGCTTAGTGATGATAAAGTCCATAAACTGAAAATTTCCAAATGATTCACTGATGTGAATGGTCTTACCAACATTCAGTACCTTTGTAGCTCAGGCAGTCAGATGTCTGTAGCTTCAGAGGTGTCTCTGAAGTGTGACATCTGACCCGGGGAACTGAGTTTGGAATGGGTCCATCTACCTATCTCATAAAACACCTATTGTCGTCTTACAGATTATAAAGCTGCAAATGCTTGGTGTTCTCCTCTAGGCTTTGGTAGAACATGGCTGTATTGATTTGGCTGTGTTATCTTACCTTCACTACAAAATGGTAGACTGTATATTTGATTAAAACAACCAATCAAGATGAGTCATATTGTTTGGTTGCTGTTTCAGTGCTGATGTTCAGTTTTGGCGCTTTTTGGCCTGGCTTCCTTATCCAAGCAATGAGAGAAGGTGATCAGGTCTATCCTAAGATGCATGTATCACTGGGACTTAAATTTCTCCAGTAAAGAATAGATGAATCACCTGAAAGTGAGAATAATTCACTGCTCTTCAAGCTCCTCTGCAGTATTTGGTTGTTGTAATGAAATAGAGAATGACGTTTATTAGCTTCAGTTTGGCTACTTACGTTACTTAAAGATAAAATCAGATCAAACAGTTGCAGAAGTAAATTGAAGATTGAAGGCCGATATTATTACTAGTGAATGGCAAAATAGTACCTTCTATATAAAACTGTGGAAAAACAGTTTGCATTTCCCATATTCTAAAAGCTGGACAGTAGATCAATTTTGTCTACCTAATCTTTCTGAAAGGTAAATGTCTGGGTGATCTGTAGTCAGTGATGTACATTCAAAGGATGAGTCCTTCCCTTTTGAGATAGGCTGAGTCCCAGTCTGGAGGCATCATTTGTCGGCCAACAATAGAAGGAGTCTGGACAACAAGAGTACATTAGAGTTAGGAAAGATAGTTCCTACTTTATGAATCTCATTGTATGAAATGTCATTTCTCATCTTCCACACATTTGACTGCAGTTGTGGAGTTGCAGAGATAGTTTTTCCTCAGGTATTATCTTTCTTTTTCCTGCAAAGCATGCAAGTGGACCTTAGTGCTTCTGGTCTATCACTATTGTGAGCCAGCTGCATCAAAGAAAAGGCAGTGATAACAATGTAAAGGGAATACTGAGAGGAAACTGAAGAAGATCTTGCAGGGTTCACTGTTCTGAATGCCATATGAAGGATGCCTCCACCAGTTTTCCTTAGCTAGTCCAGGGTTTGATGCTGACAATGACTGGGGAAGATTTCTGCTTAGTTGAGTGTGGGTTGGAGAGTGGGAACCCTGTCAGAAGGGAGAAAAGGGGTAAGAGAGAAAAGATCTCATAAAAAGAAGGTGAAGAAAGGAGCCCAAGCTCAGTGTGCTGAGATTGGACTGAGAACCTAGAGAGAGAGACAGGGAATCATCAGAAATGGAGCACAATGACTGGCATGCATGACTGAAGATTAAGAAAAAGACATATTGAGAGAGAAGATGGGAACAACTGAGCAAAGAGATTCTTCCCACAAGCAATAGGACAAAGAGCTTAGATTTCATGGCTAACAGATACTGGTTAAAGAAGATGGGTCTGAAATGAGAGGATTGTGGAGTGAGTGTTAGAATAGCAAATAGGTCTGGGAGGAGGAGATAGGTTGGGATGATGAAGCATTTTCAAAGTTACAAGGGGAATGATGGAACAGAAAATACACATACTAGTGGAAAAAGCAGCAAGTTTGTTCTCACTAAAAAAATTTCCTCTTTGAAGCCTAGGGTGGGGTTCAACATGCAAAATTTCCTCTTACCAGTAACTGTCTGTGAACCCTTGATATGCTGTCATCTTCTGCTCTGAATGTCTTGGGAAATGATAATTTACTGAGGTTACAAGGTGTTTTGTTGGCTTTCTAAGGGTCAGTGGGTTGAATTAAATCGCCGATTTCTTATGCCTGCCATATTTGTCTTCCAATTTTGCTTTTTCCTTTGTTGCTTTTTTAATACTATGAAGGTATATGTGAATCATTTAATAAAGAAATATTATTTATATCACAAAATCAGGAATGCCAACATAGAATTCTCTGTGCCTGTCCATTATCGTGCAGTCTTTAATGAAATGATCACATGCATTCATCTCTTCCTGGTGTGGTGACCTGAAGAAACTGATATGCAGCTGTAATACTTTTCTCTCTCTCCCCCACTTTCTTCTTTTATATTAGTCTGCCACCCCCTTGGTCAGCTTTTGCTTCATTGACAGTGAGGTGGAGGTCTTGGTGATAAAAATTTCTGTATTTCATTAAAATACGTAATGAAGAAGATAGAATATCTCTCTGCTACCATAGAAGGAGATTTACAGACTGAATTTGTATTTAGATAATAAAATACCTGCTAGGAGAGCAGCTTTTTATAAATGGCTCCAGAAATGAGGAATTCTTCAGTCATAACTCCCACCTTTTTATACACTTTAACCACAAACGTGCAAAAATACAGGAATTTTTGCAGTGCCATTAATTACATGAATTAATTCTCACTTTCAGGTGATTCATCTATTCTTTACTGGAGAAATTTAAGTCCCAGTGATACATGCATCTTAGGATAGACCTGATCACCTTCTCTCATTGCTTGGATAAGGAAGCCAGTCCAAAAAGCGCCAAAACTGAACATCAGCACTGAAACAGCAACCAAACAATATGACTCATCTTGATTGGTTGTTTTAATCAAATATACAGTCTACCATTTTGTAGTGAAGGTAAGATAACACAGCCAAATCAATACAGCCATGTTCTACCAAAGCCTAGAGGAGAACACCAAGCATTTGCAGCTTTATAATCTGTAAGACGACAATAGGTGTTTTATGAGATAGGTAGATGGACCCATTCCAAACTCAGTTCCCCGGGTCAGATGTCACACTTCAGAGACACCTCTGAAGCTACAGACATCTGACTGCCTGAGCTACAAAGGTACTGAATGTTGGTAAGACCATTCACATCAGTGAATCATTTGGAAATTTTCAGTTTATGGACTTTATCATCACTAAGCCATTGCAGTAATGATTTACTGACCTCTAATGTGCTCTTACTACTTGGAGCAAGTCAACATCACCAATATAGAAGGTTTTTCTTTTTGTTTGTTGGTATGTTACTCGCATCTGGTTTTCAGAAAGGTGAGCGTGTGGGCATGCTAACAATTACAGTTATAGATATTGCTTGAAAATGCAAACTGTGTAAAGTAGATTTGATGCTAAATACTCTGAAAAAGGGTTCTCTGAAAATGGGTTCTCAGGCTCTCTAGACTATGCATGTACAGCCAGGGACACTTAAGTAGGCAGTCTCTGTTGGTAGTGGACAAGATCATCTCTTCATGTCGTGAGAACTGTAAAAACCATTTTCATACTGCTAATGAAGCACTTGGATACTGTAATGAGTGCCCGAGAAAGTCCAGGAGTGAAGTAATAATCTCTCTGCAGAGCTGGGCTTCAGTGAAGCCAGTACATGGAGCAGAGGGGCCATATGTTGAACTCCAAGATGAGAACCAGGCAGTGACAGACTGTTTATGAAACACACACTGTCCACCCCGTGGGTGGTGCTGGATGAAGCTGGGGTCTTGCAGAGAACAATGGTGTGTTACTTCGGTGTCTTGAAGCAGTAGTTACACATGTGATGCTGCACAGGCAACCATTATTTTGTTATGCCTTTCTCTTGTGGGCTTCCTGTTACTTTCAAACTATCCTTTTTCTTATTGTCTTATTCATGTTCCAACAGTTCTGTGTGTGCATAGATGTGTAGTGCTTCATAAACAGTGCATGATAATTTTGTTTTATACTTGTGACAAAAATGCATACCCACTCTCAAGTCCTTGCAGGTAAAACATTACCATTTGATATGATGGAGGATAAATTAATGACCTACTGCTACAGAGCAGGTAGTTGCAGTGGTATAAGGGACTTCTGGGCTCCTCAGCTGAATAGCTGCAGGACAGAGTCCTAAGTGATTAAGCAGTGGTGGTTGATTTTTCTCTATCCCTCTGTTCAGTGATATTGTTGACACTGTGTTCTGTTGCCTAATGATTTAGAAGCCTGCTTGCATGCCATTAAAATTTTAATTACTGACTTCTCAGTAATGAGACAACTTGATGGACCGTGGGTATTTTATTGGTTTAAGGTGCAATTTTTTCCCAGCTTCCTTTGGGCCCACTCCACCCTTTTTTCCTGCTTCCACTGAAGTGAAGCGAGGTCTTGTTGAGAAGAAAGCCCTTTTGTCAGTGAACCTAGCTTCTGATATACAAGTCTGGTATTTCTTCAGCCATGCTCCTGGTCTATGAAGATGTCAATGATCACTCTTGGGCCACACTTTTATTTGCTGTTCTTCATCAAGGGTGTTCATGCATAGTTTTCAAGTTTGTGATGAAATTTATGGTCAGTCTGGCAAAACAGACTCTCGGTCTCCATCTTCATGCCTGCATATAATTTCATGAGTGGTTGATAAAGCTTCTGGGTAAATGAAAGTATTCCTGTGCATTCTATTCCTCAGTGGTTGAGAGGGATTGTGGAAGACAAATGCTTAGTCCTCAAGAGAATACTTAGTAACTTGCAAGCACTGTGGATGTTTGAATCATCCTGTGCTGCTGAAGCCCACAGACCCCTATGTGATTCTGTTGCACCCTGGTGCTGATTTTTTGTAAGATTTGTCCTGGAAACTTGCTCCAGATCACATCCCTAATCAGCAGCTCTGCTCAAAATGCAAAGCTGCTTGCAGTAGTAATGGACCTTCCTGGGAATTGCCTCCAGGGCATGGCTTTCTGTCTTGATTCTCTAGTGTCCAGTTAGGATGCTGGCTCTGCTCAGAGTTTTTTTTTTTCTGGTGGGATGCTTATTACACCTTGTTCCTTAATACTTCTGTATGCTGTTGAGAAATTACTCTGCAACCCTGATGTGAGAGGGTTGGTAATACAGCATCTCTTCCACTTAGCTGCTGCCTTTTTCTTGGTAGAAATATGGTATAGAATATGGACAAAAATGGCTTAATCCAATCAATGAGATTCAAAGATATGTAGAAAAGATACTAAACTGCTTTCTGCCTTCACTTGATATTATTCAGTCTTGTTTCCTTCAGAAATGAGGCAAAAGAGTGTTGTATTATGGGAGGAGAGCCATCCCTCTGAGTACAGTTATGTACTACATTTTGTGGCATCACAGCATGCATCCTGGTATCCTGGGCTTTGTCCTGTTAACATAAAACATCAATAGGGTACCAAAAAATGCTAGGAATCTAAACTTGAGCTTTTTCTTTCCTGTCTTCTTTCCATTCATCCTGAAGTTTATACTTGTAACCAGAGATGTGTATGCTATAGCTCAAGCCATGATGTGTTGCCCTGGCTAAAGTTTTATGACATATTATGAGTTAACAAGTCCTGAGTCTTGTGTAGACTTAAGTATGGACTAAATTGGTGAGTTAAAGCTCAAGGGAAAGTTAAAATTCAAAGTGTTGTCCAGCTTTGTACCTGCATTTTTTTTGCACTGCCTTTTCTGTAGGACACCTGCTTAGCTGAGTATCTTCACTGGCCTTTTGTAAGGTCCTGCTTGTAAGTTGTGGTGCAGACTTATTTGAATGCAAGTGATGAAGATGGCATTGGAATGTCTTCAACAAGGGGGAGTGTGTGTGACTGCTGATGAAAACCCAGATTTTTGTGGGAAATAGCAAAGGTTAGGAGATCATAAACATCTTTTTACTTAACTTCTTTGATGAGAGAATTTGAAGCTCTGTTGGGATATGCAGACCATAAGAGTGATAGATGGAATGTGAGGGAAAGATGAGGGAATACAAGTGAAATAATACACAGATATTAATCTATTATTGATATCTTTTTATGTAATTCCTTTATGCGCTTGTATATTCTTTTTTTATCAGCTGAATTGTTATATACAGAAATTTTTATGTAAAACAAAGGGCAGGGATCTTATACAGGCCATAATTCGATCCAATGCACAGAAATTGCTCTGGATGGAGATGTTGAAAGTTTTTAAAGGTTTAAAATGTTTTAAAGGAGAAGAAAGAAATAGAAGACTTCACATGTTAAGAAATGTGGACAGATAAATGGTGAAAATGCCAAGAAGTGAATTTGGATTCCTGCTGCTTTCTTGATTGGCAGGTAGTTGTAAAAACATACAGGGATAGTGTGCTTTGAAAAGTCAGTGAGCAAATGCAGGCCACGGCACAGAGCTCAGTTCAGCTGTTTCTGAAATTACAGACACCCCTGATTTGTGCCAGTTAGATTGCTGGTTCAAGGCTTTGGTTAATATCAAAAGTAGTGCATATACTTTGATGTTAACACTCTTTAATGTCCAAGTTTACATCTTTGTTTCCGTGATTTTTGAAGATAAGACCCGAAAGAGAGGGAAGTATGTAGTTCAGTGCAGCTGACAGTGGTAACCTTACTGCTCTGGAAAAGATTTTTTTCTAGTCTTTAGCAAGGAGTTGCAACAAGCAAGCCCAATATGTATTCTGCTGTGAGAAGGCTGTGGACTGTCAGTCTTTTTGCCATGAAAATACTGTGATTTCTAATGGGAATTTCTTCTTGAAAGCTAGTTGGTTTTGATGTTACAACTCTGGTGCATCTGAAATGGCTAATTGAATTTTATAGGATAAATGTGTTAAATCTCATATCCTCTGCAAGGAGGATGTGTTAATACAACAAATGGTTGTGGCACAGTTGACAACATAGTCATGAATAACTGTAGAAGTACCTGGAGGTATCTAGACTACAAGTTGTCCTCAAGTTTTCATGCTTACAAGTCTTATGGTAAAACTGGTATGAACTATGAGATTAGCATAAAAGTATTATTCTTAATTTGATGAATTTGACAGTATGATGTGGGAGGTATCCGTATTGTGGTTCCAAAAGGCTATGGTTTATAGAGGAAAAAAATGAATTCTTATTGGTGCCAGCGAGATGGAACTTCTGTCCTGCACTGGGGAAGAAAGAACATGGCTACTACTTGGAGAAAAATCTTTCTTTGACTATTTAGGTGACTATTTTATGCTGGTAAATCAGGTCCACTTGTTCAATAATTCAGGATGTTTATTAAAAGCCATGACTCAGCACTTAAGGTAGTTGTTATGAAGAGGGTGAAGCAGAGTGTTTTGGATGAGATTTCTCTGCTGCTGAAGAATAGCAGGGGTCTGGATGGGTTGGGCTGCCTGAATTCAGGGCAATAGCACCTTAAAGGCTGATTTATTAGTTTTCTTCTGGTTTTATGTTTTGGTTTTTTTTCCATTTGCCTTCAGAGGGACACGATAAATAGTTATTAGTCAACAGTTATATATTTGTGGACAAGTTGTGCAAGTTGTGGATGAGCATTTGACGTAATAGAAATGGGAGGCACACTCTGTTTTTTCAGAATTGGAACATTTAATATGCAGGGTGATTTGTAGGGCAGCTTTGGGCTGACTCTTCAACACATTTTGCCTTCAAATCTAAGTAGATGTTTCTGTATATAAATCAAATGGACCTTGAATCCTTCAATCACACTGTGCTTACTTGCTGTATAAAAATATTTTTTCTCTTATGAAATCAGTTATCAGTATTTTATGCATTTGGTGAGTGAAGAAGACCAAGTTGTGCTGGCTACAGTTTTGCATTCCTCTGCAGCACACAGAAGTTACAGAATTGATTATACTGCTGGGTATTGCACCAGGATTTTTTTTTTCTTTTGCTTTGTATATAGCCAAATGAACTTTGCAGGTGATTCCCTTTCCCTTCCCCAGCCTTCCTTCCATAGAAATCATGCTTATTTTATGTTTTTGGGAGATGAAACTTAGTTTATTTTTCTTTGAAATGGATGATGCCTGAGAATGTAGGTAGCCAAGAATACAAATGAAAAAAATAATAAGGAAACATTGAAATCTCCTTCTACCAGATTGTGAATAGATGAAGCCAGCAAAACCTGTATAACAATTTAAGAATGCCCTTTTTGAGCTCGTATGGCTACTGTAGGAGGAGGAGAGTGCTGTTTTAAATCGTTCTGTCGTTTTTTTCGTGAACATAGGATTGTTTTTCTAAGTTGGCTGTTGTTATGATCTCGGGTGCCCATTTGCATTTTGATAAATGGAAATATACAATATTGCTTAAGGCAGTTATAAGCACCTAAGTACATATATGCAGTTAATCAGTAAAAGCTTGAGGCCAATATTCCACTGTCTTTTAAAATCTGTTATCCAGCATTAAGGTTAAAAAGACAAATGCATAAGTAATAAAAAAGCAAAGTCTCAAAACCAGTTTTGCTCATCCCTGAAACTCAACAGAAAACATTAATCATCAACTTGTTTTCATCCATATAGTGATCCGGTTGGCATTCAGTTCCTCCCCCTGTGGGGTTGTGTTGAGAAGCTGGAAAAGGCTGGTGTGTCTCAGCTTTCTTCTCTTTTCTCAAATGTAGCAGACAAGGCTGGCAGACCCTGCCAGAGGGTGGAAAGCCTGGCCAGAATTGTGCAGTGGAAGTGACGAAGGCAGGAGAGAGGCACTGATAAGTAAGCCAGCGACTGGTTGGCTTAATTCTAAAGTTGTCTTAATTCTCCAACTCCATGCATCCAAAGATCCAAAGCTTTTGAGAAGATCCCCTAGGTGAGGGAAATGATGGTATGAAGAACTTGCTCTGTCCTTTCCTTCCAGGCTCTCCAGTTTCCATCCCTCCTTGCCTACTGGCATGCACCCATTCTGGGACCCAGGCTCCTTGCTGTGGCTGTTAGCAGTATTTTTGATGACTGGAATGTGAAAGCAGCAGTGATGAAAGTATGGCAGCATGCACCACTGCCAGAGCTTGTACATCCTCTTTAGTGGAGAAAACTGAGCAGAAAATGAGCAGAGGGGAGAAAAAACAGATTGGTCTTTGGGATGATTATCTTCTTAAGGCTTAAGGAGAGTTGTTTTCTTTTGTAAACAGTGTCTCCAGGCAGAGAAGAAAGCTCCTGAGCTTTAGCTTTAGAGGTAAACAGCGAGATTTGGGCCATTCAGAATATATTCCTGGTAGAGAAGCAGCGTTGATAAAAGGAATATTTTGCAATATCTGTGGATTAGTAGCTCTGCTGTTCTAAACTAGTGCACTAATGTCAAAGCATCAGATTGCTTGGGGTACAGGGCTCGAGAGTTTTTCTTTGTTTGAAAACATCCTTTGCTGCAAATCTTATGATGCTTTGCAGTATTCTTCTGAATTATTCAGACTGCTGATGAGGACTGTGAAAAGTCTCATTTCTACGTTTAGGTGTCCAGACTGCCTGTGTGGACACTTTTTTGCAATCATGTATCATCTGCAATTGGTTGGATTTTATGGAATGTAAGATGGAGCTGAATTTGTGGGTGTGATTTGTGTATCCTGTGACTACACTTTTTTATGTAGAAGTACATACACATCTGCACCAAGAAATGTATATGGCATTAAAATTTTACCCTTAGAAAACTTTGTTGAAATCATTGTCCAGAGATCGCAGCCATCAGGGCAGAGTAACTCAAAACACATTTTTAAACAACTGGTATTTTTCAGAGACCAGAAGTAAAGGGATATAATGGAAACAAAAGTCTTACTGCAACTGTGCAAAAAGATGCAGCAATAAGTAAGTTTCGCAACTAAATAGGTGATATCTGCCATCTAAACTGAAGGGTTGCTTGGATTGTTGCAAACCACTTGGTGATTTGCTAATAATTCCATTTAGGAGTTTGAACCCATCCAAGGAAAAAGGGAAGAAATAAAATTCTGTTTGTATGCAACACTATGAGTAATTGTATTTTTTTTATTCTCTCAAGGCTAAGGTGTCTGTGCTGTAGACGGTGCAAAAGGATGGTGCACCAAAGGGTTTATAACTCCTCTTTCACTCTTTTGTGGCTTTTAAGCATGGCTAATCACATTTATATCAGGCTTCAAACAGCTTTAAGGCCTGGTCTTGCTGCTGGCTTGCTAGAAAGTGACAGCACAGAATATGTCCCCCAGTGTCTGAGTGAAATGAGGCAGTTACCCACAGATAGGCATAAATGTGCTATTAGATGGTTGAGAAATATATCCCCCCACCAAAACCCTCCTGGGAATTTATTGTAGTGCCTTTGATGTAACTAATTAGCCTGCTCAAAGTAAGCAATGACTAACAGTCTAATAACTGGCTAATGGAAGGAACTTCATAATGTTTTTAAATCGGGATCCTTTTGAGAGTTTTACAATAGGCTGAGGAGCCTTTTCTTTCTGAGAAATAGTTGCCAAAGGTCAGATCCTGATGACTGTTGTTGTCTTTTAGTTATGTTTGACTCTCTTGGCTCTTTGAACAGTCCAGATGTTGGAGAAGGGCAACGATCCTGGAGATATTCTGAAAGTGCAAAGCTTGAGTTTTAGCCCTGATCAGCAGACCTTGAGCAAATGTTCTAGTTTGCTGAGGTTGTCGCACGGTAATTTTCAATCTTTGCAAAATTTTGTAAGGTAGAACAGTTTTTTGGAAGGGGAAATGAAAAAGTAAGTTTGTTCTTCAAAGAAATATTTTTTTCTCATTTGAGTTTCCCAGTCCTCAAGTAGCAAAATCAAAACATAAAATTTATTATACCAAGAAAGGAAAGTGCTTTTGACTGCCTTCTAGTTCTGCAAATTTAAAAGGAGAAATTACAGGCTACATGTTAATTTTGCCAATTAATTCTACCTCCAAATGTCTTCTACTTCTGCATTACGCCTTTCTGTTTTTCCTTGTTCACTGGAGCTACAAAGCCCTGGTACTACTAACAGCTCCTTTCTCATCAAGATAATGATACAGCATTTCCACATGCCAACCAATATCTTCAGTGCATTTTCCAGACAGACTATTCTTGCCCAGTGCTTGGAGCATTTCTGATGCTGGACTTGAATCCCTCTTGCTCTACTTGCACAAGTAGTTTCTCTGAATCCCCAGAATTTCAGTGTAAGTAAAGCAAGCAAAATTTGGGCCTTGCAGGTCCCATGAAGGTAAATTTAAAATCTTGCCACCTGCTTGGTACCTAGGTGTAGGGTTTAGTGTTTCTCCTGCCGCAGTCAATGTCGTCACTCGCACCTAAACCAGAGTGCCGGGGGCTGCACTCGCCAGCGGTGTTAAGTATCACCACAGTAATCCACTGTCTGCCATGGGAGAAACATGTAGCCCTGAACTTGGGAAGGGAGAAGATGGTTTTTTCAGCTGTTTTGATTTAAATTGTTTGTTTTTGTTATTTTAAAGCCCGTGTGGAAACGGGCTGGGAGAGGGCTTGTTCAGAAGTGAGGCTCTCACTTCTTCAGAGGCTGACCTTGCAAGTTGCTGAGAATTAGTCCCTCCATTAGCTTCCCAGAGACTCTGAGCCCTGCAGGTCTGGGCTGTGGCTGGGCAGCAGGGTTCAAGCTCCACGTCTGGGCTAATTGGTGGTTCAGCTGGGCAGCTGGAGAGGAACTTGGCCAACAGGATACTGCAGGAATCTGGCTGGAATCTGGCTCCCAGCAAGCAACTTCAGTAGCTTGTTCCGAAGAAGAGACTGGGATGGCTCAAGTGTCAGGTCAGTAACTTCAGGCACATGCCCAAATACTACTCTTTTTTTTTTTTTCCACATGTCTTGCATGATCAGCAAGATCATGTGAATAATGTGTAAGGCAGCCCAGCTGTGCCTCCTGCCCCCTTTGTCCGTCCTCTGAGGCTGAGTCCTGGGACTGACAAGGAAGTTTCCACAGCACTCTGCCTTTGTGTGTAGGTATCTGTGTCTACATCTGCCTCTTGTGTTTCCTCAGTAGGATTTTTTCAGCTTATATGAGATTTTTAGCATTTCCCTATCGATCTCATGGAGGGATTTGTAGATGCAGACTCTCAGTAAAATAAATACAGTAGGTCTTTGCTTGTATGAAATTTTAAAGGTGGCTTTATTTTACATAATTTCCTATATGTTTGTTTAGCTTCAGCTGGTTGTTTTTAGTTGGGAGTGGCTGGGGAGGTAACGAGCACTGTAAATTCATCTGAATTGAGATAAATTGAGATAAATACATTGCTGCTTAGAAGGCTCTCTCTGATTTAGGGGTCTAGAAAAGTTTACCTGAGTTTTTTAAGCTGCTTCGTGCCATTCTCAGGTTCCCCATCAGTCTTGGGGAAGAGTTACTCACACATTTGGAAAAGGCTGTGAGTGATGTTCTCCTGATAACAGTGCATTGCTGGTTTCGTGTTGGAGTGGTGTGAACTCCATACAGGCCCAGTTTTGTCTCGCCCAGGTCAGTGGGAGCTCTGCCATTGACTCAGGAATGCATGATCAGGCTCTGTTTCTAAAGTCATAGGCGCTGTATTGATGCACTGTGTTATGTCCTCTGTACTGTCAAAAAAAAAGAACTCAACCAAGCTGTGCAGCAGATGCAGCAAAAATGAAAGTATGTGTCATTTGAGGAAAACAAGGGAGTGTGAGTGGAGTATTAGGTAGGTATTGTAGGGACTGGGTCCTCTCTCTCCTTCATTGATAAATCCTTTCTCTTCCAGTGAAAGCTGAAGTTGACAACAAAAGAATATAACGTTTTTCAAAACAAACAAAATTACAAAAGAGGTGTGTATTCATATTCCACAGATCACAAATCAGTTCTTGGAAATTACTATACACAGGAAAAAGAAAAAATAACTGAGCTAAAAGTACATTTCCTACATTTCAAGTAGGAATAGAAAACTATAAATTTTCAGTGGTAAGCTCAGATAATGTATGTTATTTATAAGCACAAAAGGTTTGTATAAGATAGTCTTAAGTATTGCAAATAAAGTGAGTACAGTATTATCTAGCAGATTTTGTAGCCTCTTGTGTAAATGGAGTGTATTTTTAAAACCAATTATGAGCATCATCCTTCATATCTGTGTTAGTGTTTCCAGAGTGCTTCTTGTGCAGTTGCTCCACATGTAGGACAATAACAAACTTGGGACCAAGGGTGTCCAATTTAAGCTACTGTACTCACCCAAAACAAAATTTTGCTTACAACACATGCTGTTTTTAAAGGCAGGCACAATCCTACAGATCTGTTTCCTCCAATGTTGGTCTTAAGGTGGTCAGAGAGAAGTGAAAAGTGTGTGTATGCAAGAAGGTGCAGGTACAGGTGTCCTAATGAGCCTGGCAATTGCTCTATTGTGTCATTTCAAGGAAGAAAACATCAGGTGTCAAAAACTTAGCCTTTCTTAAATGAGAAGGAAATGGCTTTCTTACTTAGGTATCTGTTCTGTTAAGAATCTAAGTAGTCAATCTTTTTTGCATTCCACCTTCCCCCTTCCTTCTGGCTCACAGCATCTAAAATGCTGCTTTTCTGGGAAAGACTGATATTCTGATTTCAGTTTTGTAATTTAATGATGGAGAGTTTCCTTAGTAAACCAAATTTAGAGTACTAGAATGCTTATCTTATATCCAGACCTTGAACATAAAAGGCATTTTATACCAGCAATTGTTCATTTAATGAGCAATTGCAGAGTGCAGGACGGTTAAGGGATTGAGCTATATGCACCATTATTGCAAGAAGTATTCTGAAATACCAGAAATAGGACGTAAGCTCTGATCAGGGGGACTGTGAGCACAATTACCTTCTTTTCAAATCCTTCTGTGACACTGCGGGAGGAAAAAGGACTTTGAAACTTGAAAGGAAAGAGCTTGCTTTCAACCTCAAAAGCTAGGAGGAAAGGGCTCTGAAATTTGCTCAGTATTCCCAATTCACCATTAGCCTGTTTCTTCCTTTAGCCTCAAGGCATTCTCCGCTTTTTGAAAAGATGTTAAGAAATTCAGTCACAATAGAGAGCCTAGTTTTGAACATGTTTCACTCGGTCCATTGAGGTCTGGTCTTCAGCCTTTGTGTGGGGTGAATTGAGCTGAGCAGCAATCTGGTTGGGGAGAGGTGAATGAGCAGTCTCTGTGCAGTCACAAATTCTGGCAAAGAAAAGATTACCCTTTCCTTTATTTTACAATATGCATTCCTGTACAATCCTGCTAGTGGCAATATGCAGAGCCGAGCTTGTGCTTAGGTCAATATGGAGCACTTGGTTTATAGCGACTCTTGTTAAGTTTGTCTTGTAATTGAAGCTGCTGTTGACCTTGCTTGGAGACCATTTGTAAAACCGTTTATTTAGCATAAACTGAAATAATAAACCGTCCTTCTCTTAGGCTGATTGTGATAGGGTGACATTAGTTTGATTTAATGATTAGCCGCCTGACCCCTCAGCTAGAGAGAGCTGCTTGAATAGGGAGAGTTCACTAGGAAGCACACAGGAAGAATACTAATGAGCTTGTTAAATTTAGCATGGCACCAACCACTTTTAATTCCTCTAATGGGAGAAGCACTGCCTTTGAGAGAGAGGGAGGGAGATGGGGGCGGGGGGGTGGTGGGGGGGAGAAGGGAGAGGGAGAAAAAGAGGGAGGAATGCCCATGTCCTGGTAGCCAGAGAATTTTGGTCAAGAGAAGAGAAGAGCTTAGAGGGGAACATCAGGCAGGGTCTCTTGGACTGAGTTGTAAGTACCTTGTTTTTTTTCTCTTACTCTGCTGAAGTGCTGTCAGATCTCTCATGAGATAGCAGTGCTCTCTGAAAGTTGCAAGCAGAAATATGGTGATGAAACAATATATTAAGAGATTTAACTGGGCTGGTGTTGTCTTGTTTAATCAGGGGTGTTTCTGAAGTGTGTTGGGATTGACTTTTAGTGTGCTCTATCAATAGATTTAAACTTTTTTTTCAGTTGCTGACTTTAGGTGCTTTAAAGTAAAATAGCTTCTACTTTGTCTTGGTCTATGGTAAAAAAAGGCAAAAAAGTTCAACAGGTAAAGAAAGTTTAAAGGATTTTTGCCTTAGGTTTTGGCTTGTGCTGATTTTTTTAAAACTTTCTGAGTAAATTAGCTGTGCAATTAAAAGTGTGTTTACTCAGGCATGCTGTCCAGTGTGAGTTTTTTGAGAAAGCTTTTTGACTGAGTGAGAGGTGCTCCATTAAGTGAGGTGCTCAGCACTTCTAATAAAATTGGCTTCTGATCAAAATGGCAGGACTAAATCAGGCATTTCTCAGTGGATGTGAGAATCCTGGATTAAAGTGATCATTCAAGACTGGGCACTTCTAACATGTGTCTCTGGCTATTGGCTTGTTAAGTCAGAGAAAGGGTGTATGTGAAGAAAGAGAAGCTTATGCAGATTGCTCTTGGGCATGATCGCTTTTTTCTTTTCTTATTTAACCCTTCACTCTTACAGTGGCAAAAGGTGGGAGGAATTGTACTGGAGTTGGTGGGCTGCCACCAGCTTCATTGTTTACTTTGGCATTTGTCTCTCTGCAGCATTTTAATAAATCCAGATGCATCTTTTGACCCTAAAGCTGTTCACTTCTAAAACGTGAGCAGAGCAGTAACAGAACAGTTCTCACTTATTTGGCTGTAAAACCCCTTTGGCAGATGCTGCTGGAGAAGTGGGCTGTTTGCTTACTTTTTTGCTTTAGAATCCCACTTGTTGCCATGGTGGACAGTGTGTTTCTGTCAGTAATTTGGCCTGGCGCGCCTTGCCCGCACTTACTCTTGAAACTTTATTGAACGCTTCAGTTGAACCAGAACAAGATTAGACAGCTTTCCCCTTTTGGCACGCTGGAGTGGCTCGCCTGCCGTGAGAGCCGGCAGCTTCACTGCGAGAGGAGTTTCCCGCTCGGCGCTGGGGAGCTCCTGCAAACTGCTCGGCTCTTAGGGCTCGTAGCGTCCTGGAGCGTGGGTGCTGTCAAATTTCTCATCTGCCCCCATCACCAGCATCCCAGTGGTGTGGAGTCAGTGCTTAGCGAGCTGCTTGGCTGATGAATAAACCTTATTATTATGGCAAAAATGCCGTCGTGTTTAGTTAAATACTTGTGGGGCAACTTTTGTGTGGCAGAAAACATCCAGAAACTTTTGACTTGTAATGGCACATGGCAATAGCTTTATAATGGGAGAGAGATTGTTGATACAGAAGGAAAAATAGTTTTGTTTTCTTTTTTTATTTTAGTAACCAAAACAGAGAAAACCTTATTTAAACAAACCATGTTTTCCCTTTTGTTTCTAAATTACTGAAAGTAGGTTTTGAATTTAATTCAGCAATTAGAAAAATCAGCCTTTTCCATAACAGTCACTAGTACCTTGATTCATGACGTGTGCATGTTTTGAGAAGAAAAGTATAGAAGTGGAGCCCGCACATAAATGTCAGCTTCTTGTTGTATCCCAGGATGGCAGTTTTAACAAATATTATCTTTATATGGAAGAGTAAAAGAACTGAAATCCTATCTGATCATCTGAATGATTATACAGCCCCACAAATCACTCTAGCTTTCTTCTTTCTGAACTGTTGTAGCACTGGTTAGCTTGCTCTACTTAAGAGTCTGTCACAATTTCAAATGAAGTGTAATACCCTGTTTTTATAGGAGTTTACGTCTCATCAGTGAAAGTTCACTCTAGGTTGAAATTTAACATAAAAGACTCTGGCTAAAGAGAAACCTGATGGAAAATATATCTTTGGGCTGATTTTTTTTTTTGTTTTGTTATACAAGCGGGTTTCTAAAAACCTCATATAAGTTTTAAAGTTTTAGTCCCTGATTTGCAGTTCTCTAACGAAAACCAGCTTCAGTGTAAAAAGTTGAAACCTTAAACCCTGCTAATCCAGAGCAGGGACCAATGCCTGTGCATATTAATAAAAAGTAGGGAAGGGCAAAGGGTTTAAACTCTGTAATGTTGTTGTCTATTTCCATTAACTCTTTCTTCTCAGACCCAACCCTGGAAAAGCTCTATATGTAGAATTACTGGCTGCAAAAAGAATTCTGTCCCTGGAAGATGCTGATAAGTCAGCAACCCTGGTTGCTGTAATACTTGGAGATAGAAAAATAATTAAGTGCTCAATAGGCTATGCTGCTGAGTTTTTGTGTTGTTGCTACTTGGGGGGAGAGGAGGCAGAGAAAAAATTGGTTAGCATTTCATTCAAAGCAATGGTGTGGCTAATTTACACATATAATGGCCAGGTATCTGTATGTCCATAGCTTGTTTCTAATCTAATTTGTATAAAGGCACATAGGTTGAGTCACGCTGGTCAGCCTTGCTGAGTGTAGTCACCCAGTGAGTTGCTGGCTGCTGCTTTTGCTCTGTGAACAAGTACACCAGGGAAAGGTACAAGTGAAAACTTAGCCCTGACCTCAAATCTCTAACAACAGAAGTGCAGTCTTGGCGCTGGTGTCAATCATTCTTCCTTGCATGTGGATTGTAGAGTAAGAGCACTTGAGTTTTATTTCCTAAGGGTGTTTTCATTTCCTTTTCTAGTTACCATTTTTGTGCCCAGCATTTAATAATTTGAGATTCCTTGTGGACTTCTAGAACTGCAGAGCAACTTTGAAATGAAGAATCTTTATCAGTATTCCTTCAGGATGTATTGGTGTACGCTTGCACGTGCAGTGTGGTAGATGGAATAAGGCTGTACCTGGAGCATTGGTATTGGCCAAAGATTACAGGCAGCAAGCAGTCATGCTTGTTTAGAGAAACATCTGTATTTTAAACCAATAATGCAACTCAAGGAGAGCATTTACATTAGGGACCTATGTACCTAGCAAAGCCCATCTGCCACATGGCATGTGTGAAATGTAGCTAGGAGCTATTGATTTTGAGGAACAGAACCATTTTGTCTGCTTTTTGAAGGGTGTATGTAGTCCCTAGGGGTTAAAATTCTTGTGGGAGCAGTGGGTTGTTTTAGCACCTAGTCCTGGAGCTGTCTGCAAGGAAGACTGGTAGAGCCACGGTCAGGAGGCTCTTCTCCCCTTACAAGGCCTAGAGGCTTTCTCCAAACTAGGGCTTGGGTTTGATGCTCTTAGTTATGATTATTTTACCTCCAGCTTTTTCTTCCCCCTTGTTCATTAAGGGTTTGTGGCTTTGATTTTGTGGATATGGGAAAAAGAGGTAGGGGGAGTATATGCAGCCATCCTGCACGTGGTGACACTGTCAGAGCATGTGGCCTTGCTTGTGCCTGCCTGATGCTGCTGGTCCTGTATCTTGAGCAGTTGTATCCATTTATTGCTGCCCACCTTGGTTCTGATCACTGCCAACCTCCCTGCAAGGTTTCAGCCCCTCACACAGGCAAACCCCAGGGACCTGGAGCTGGGCTGCAGAGCTGTGGTGGGTGGCTGGGCGTGATTTAGGCCTGGCTGATGGGGTTCATCTTCTCCTCTGTGTGACAAATCATTTCTTGATTCCCCATCAGGGAGCTCCCAGTCTCCTTGTCCCAGAGGCAGGGAAACAGCAAGCCTCTGTCTGTTGCTGCACAATTGATAGCCGCGCTGGAGGAGCATCAGTGCATGGGTGACGGTGATCTACTGCTCAGCTGCTGCCGGCTCTGAACGGGCAAGCGTCCCCAGGCCATCCCTCACAGCCACACAGGCACCTCCTGTCACCAACTTACACCGGGAGGAGGAGGAGGGCAGCGGGGGGAGAACTTTTCTTTATTGTATTTGCTATAAATGGGCTAAAAGTGTGTGTCTCTCTTTTTTCTTCCCTTCTCTCTTTCTTCTCCCTCGTTTTTTTGCAGAGGATGAAAGTCCTGGGCAGACCTATCACAGAGAGAGAAGGAACGCGATCACAATGCAGCCGCAGGGTGGGCAAGGCCTCGGCAAGATCAGTGAAGAGCCTTCCACGTCGAGTGAGGAAAGGGCCTCATTAATCAAGAAGGAGATCCATGGATCTATATCGCACCTTCCCGAACCTTCCGTACCATACCGCGGGACACTCTTTACCATGGACCCCCGAAACGGCTACATGGACCCTCATTACCGTGAGTATTGATCGCTGCCTTATTTGCGGATGCAAAGTTGGAAGGCTGTCAAATTTAATGTGATTTTGTCACTTTACTTGTCCCTGGGGAGAACTGCTTTATCTGGAGGGAGTGGTGTTTGTGGTAAATGCAATCTCTTTTTTTTCCTGAAGTTAAAAACCAGGGTGCAGTTGCACTGCAGGTAGAAATTAGCGCAGGCCTCTGCAAAGTGACTTCCACAGGACATCTCATCTGTTGCTAATCCTCCTCAGCCATCCGGGGTTGTGTTCTGCTCCACCTCCTTAAAACATGAAGAAAAACGGGCCTCATTATAGCTAGCAGAGAAGGAAAATGAAACAGGCCTTAAAAATCCCTCTTTTAAAACAATGTTAAAGTATGTTATTGAGAGGAAGAAGGACTGTGTCCTGTACACTGAGAATTTGGGGAATTGGAAGGCTTAGTTGTGTGCTTTGGGACTCTTTGTTTTGTTTTGGAGGGTTTTTTTAGACATTCACAAGTGTGTTTGAGAATGCAGGCTTGATGGAGTGTTTTTGCAATTTTCTTTCCCAGCTATAGTTCCCTGAAGTTGTAAGGGGGAGGAAAAAAGGCAAATGGTTTCAACTTCTGAATTCTCACTCAGGCATTAATAAAAAAGTAAGAAATTAACTGACACTTGAACACAGATGTGGAGTGGATTTCTCCACAGGTGCAAAGTATGAAGGAGTTAAGCAATTTTTTTTTTCATCTGTTTCTAGTTTACCAAAAAAAGAGAAAAAAGATCATTTAGTTGTGTCGTAATGAAGTACATCTTGAGGTGTCAAGGCTTGTGCCTTTTGATTATAGATTTATCACCCAGTCAGGATACAGATTTGCCATTTAACCTTTCAGTCTCCAATTCCAGATGATAGGCTTAAGACCCACAAAGAGAGAGCAGTCTGCATTGGCTTTCCTTTTTTTTTAAACATCATTCAGAAATTTTAGTGTTTTAAGGCAAAAGGTCATTAGCCAGACGACTGATTAGTGAGGACAGCTGATTAGTGCATGTTTTTTTGCTAAAGAAAGTGCCAGGGATAAAAGCTAATTTTATCCCTTCATTAGTTGGGCTAGCAGCAAAGGGGAATGTTCACTCATCAGGGTGCAGATCAAAGTATGTCTTGCACAACCTTAAGTCTCACCAACCTCCTTTAAAAAAAAAAAAAAGAGCCCGATTGTTAATAAGGATGGAGGTATTATGAGAAAACGAACACTTGTTGTCTGTATAGTTTAGATCAGTATTTAGGAAAAAAGTTTGCAGTTAAGCTTTCGAGCTCTTTTTCAGTCTAGTCAGTTGGGTTTTGTACACCTTCCTCTCCTGCTCTCGTACAGACCTGCTCAAACCCTCTGGGGGAGTTACTCATCTCTCTGTTGAGGAGCACACAGTTGCTGCAGCACACCAGTGGCAGACTCCTGCCAGAGAGGCATGAATGTGCAGTGCAAGCGGCCAACTCGTGAGCAGCAGGGCATACAAGTATTACCCCGGGGGTTGGAGGCACCATTCCTAGCTTCTGGTTAGCAAATGCCCAAATCTGGCTTAAAAGAAACCCAACAAAACAAGCAAGTATTATTGGGGAAGCAAAATAGCTTCTCTTTGTAGGCAGTACAGCTGGGGAAAAATGAAATGTGTGACAAAAACAACCCTCAAAAACAACAAACCTTATGCTGCATTTAGTGGGGAAGATTGCCATTTTGACCATCTGACCAGCTGCCAGCTCAGCCATTAAATCTTGTTCAAAGTGTTACTGAAATTACTGAAGGTTCCAACAGAAGAAAAAGAACTGGTCAGTCAGGATGTGTCTGAATGGTCTGCAATGAGTTTATTTTGGTTTATTTTCCCAAATTCACCTTTTGACAAGGTTTGTCAAGATTTAATGAAGCTACTGTGTCTGTATTGTGACCATTAATGCTAGCTAGTTAGGCTGTGTGGGCTGCTAGCAAAACATTGATGTCAGAAGTTGGGAGAGCACCAGAAGTTCCCCACCATACAACAGCAGAGAAACAGGAGATGAGTTAATTTTAAATGAGCAACAAGATCTTAAAACAGAAATCTAAGTCAGAAAGCATCAGATGGACAGACCTGCTTCCCCCTCCTGTAATGAGTAGTACATTTGTATTCATTGATTTATAAGGTCCCTCAAGCTATTAATGTCATAAAAAGAGCCATCATGCTTTTATTTACCTTTAATAGCTATGATACAGAGAGACAACTAAAAAGACAAATGTCTAGTTAGATTTATAGGAAAGCAGACAATCTTACTGAAATTTTCATAGTGGCTGTATCATTTATATATGTAAGATATGCTTTCATCAGAGTGGTGACTGCATCAAGACTGACACTTTTAGTGGTCCATATGAAGAAGGCTGAATAATGTACACTGTAGCAACAGGTAAAGAACCAGAGAGGCTATTGTTTTCCTCTCTTAATTTCTTGCTAGTTTTGCTGGGCATGTGTATAGAAAATGTTTTAATTCAACATAGTTAGATGTGTAAACACTTACAGCAATTTCTTAGTTTCCCTGTGGTTGGAAAATATAGACCTCTCAAGATGCCTTCTATAATTCGTGCTTCTATTTATAGCCACTTTGTATTTAAAAGTGTGGGCAGGCTTCCTGTAACACAGGAAAAGGGAAAATAATTTTTTGAAGAAAGACATCTGTATGTTTTTATGACAAAAAAAGAAAAGGGTGTTTAAGTCAGTTGTGTGTAGAATGCATGTTCCTTCCATGAGCTGCAGTTATTAGAAACAACTTGAGTGCTTTGCATTTTTACATGTAAACACGTGTGTGTCTGTTTGTGCATTGCAGGATTTTTTTGTTTTAATTTTTTTCTAATTAAAATGACTGATGTTGTAAATGTTGGTAGTAATAGTTCCCATAAATGTGGAAGAAATCCCTCATTGAGGGGGAGTTTGCTCTCCTGCAGAGTGTGGGTGGGGATAGTGGTTGTGTTTCAAGTGAACCAGCTTTTCAAACAGCTGGGATGAAACATGCTATGGAGCTGGCAGCCCTTCTGCACCGCCAGAAAGCCCCTCAACCATTTAGCAACTGAGCCTGTGAATGTAGTCCCATGCTCAGCTCACAGCCTTCTATTCTCCAACAGATAAAAGGGAAAACACAGGCCTAACCCAGAAATTTTTCTTTTCTGTCTTTTTTGTTATGGATTTCTTAACCACTATTTAAACACAGCTCACAAAGGAAGAGGGAGATGCTGTTTTTGTTTGTTTAACTTCTAAAAACTTTTTTTTTCCTTTAAAAAGGCTTCAGGACAGATGACAGAAGAGCTGGAGTTACCTCCTTTGTTGAGGAGAGCAGAGTTACTGACCTTAATCACAGTGTTTCTTAAAAGGATTTAAAACCCTGAGTTTCTCAAACACTAATTCCAGTGGTAGTTGGAGCCCCTTGTTAATGTAAATTCCATCTCTAGAGTTGGGGCTGAGTCAGGGAAGATGGGGATAGCAACTTGCCTTTGTTATTTTCTTCCACAATTTTAATTTTCATGTAGATTTATGGCAGTGCTAAGACTGCCTGTCACAGAAGTCATTCCTCATGGAAAAAATGAATCATTCCTGATGTAAACACTTTGATTTAAAACATACTGCTGATATTCTTCCCTGGGTTACACAGTTCGTCTGAAAGAATTGTTAGTACCTAATTAGCAAAACCTGAAGAATTATCTTAAGCAAAAAGCAGTGACAGATCATTTGGCTCTGATCCAAATATTTATATGTACCAGAATGTACGGCCCTTGCAGGATTCTCTTTGTGCTAAATCACTTCATCTCAGTGAGGTTACACTAGCTGAAAGCAGGAACTTACTTTTTTCTTTTTTTTTTCCCTTTTCCTTTCCTTTTTTTCGCCTCTTCTTACCAAGGATTTATTTTGCTGGTGTTGAAGCTTCTGTATCTGTCTGGGGAAGTGGGAACTGCTTATTGCACATTTCACAGGATTAGCCCTCCAAAGGTATTGATTGCCCTCAGTTCCCACTGACTGTTCTTGGGCTTAGCTTTGTAAGGCCTGGGCCTTGCATAACTGCCCGAGTTAGATTACCCAGTGTTAGTGTCACCTCAAAATCAATTTGCAACATGAACGAAAGACCCCAGCAAGGAAAATACAATGCTGGTTCACTAGGTGCACTTGTTCATTTACTAGCTTTAATTTCTGTTGACAAGAATTCCCCTTCCTTCATATCCCCATTGGAAAGGAAAAGGGCGTGCGGAAAAAAAGGGGAATTCTGTTTCTAAAATGCAAACTGGAAACACTGTTTTAAACTGCAGTAACTGGAAAGCAATGACTTTTCATGGCAGTGACTCTTGAACCACAGTGGCCAGCTATGTGTGGCACATTTGACACTGAGAGCAGTCCAGGTCATCACCAGGAGATGGACTCATGGAAAGGGCCTGTAGAGGGGTAGGTGGTGGCCTCCTTTGTCATCTACCTGGCATAATTTGGGACTCAAGAGAGACAACTGAGGCACTTCTGGATAGCCCCAAAGCAGGCCCTTTTCTTATTTCCCCTCTAGTTTCCCAGTGTCTTTTGGTGACAGGAGACCAGGACAGCTTTTTGTAGAGTTTCTACCTGGCCTGGTTGAACAGTGGTAGGAAAATGTCGCTGGAGAATCTTTCTAGAGATTTAGGGCCAGAGTCTTTAAATACATATAGTTGCTCTTCAGTTTCAAACTGAGTTTAGCCTCTGAGAATCTGGGTCCTACTTCAACTCTGCAGCATTTTGCAGGGGAGAGGCTTGAGCACTCTAGTGACAAAACTCTCTACTGACAGTGATTTATGGGGTGGTTTCCAAATGTTGTCAAGTAGGAGTAGTTGAAAAAAGTAGAATCTAAAGCTTTTAATAGAACTCACAAGGAAAAAAGCCTCAGTTATAAAAGTGAATGTCAGACCGCTCATGTCAGCTGAGCAGCTGAAGTGTGGGTCTTAAAAAAAATTAGTGTGTTTGCAAAAACATTTTTGGGATTAAAAGTCTAAAATATAATAGTATCTTTCAATAGCTTCCAACAAAAAACATTACTGTTCTCAAATACAAACTTATGGTCAGAGGCAGCTTCAGTGTGAAATTTAGGAAGGTGCTGCAGACCTTGTAAGCTTAGCAGCTTCTAAGTTGAAACAGCTTCTCCAAGATGCCTTCCAACCCTCCCGTATTTTTTTTGAAACTGCTCATTACAAGTACTCCTGCCCATTTCTCCTGAGGCCTGTGAAATCAGCAGTGTCTCCTGTGCGATGGTCTCATATGGAAGTAACAACTGCACCTATAGGTTTGCAGTATGTAGATATGTTCTTCCTTCTTATGCATTTTTTTCTCTCCTCAGCACGAGACAGACTCCAGAACTGCCAGTATCTGGAAAGCTTTGAAGTGTAATGTGATTGAGCAATTGAAAGGTGAACTTGTAGGTTTGGGGGATTATTTTGTTAGTTTGGTTTTGGTTTTGCTATTTGTTTTGGGTTTTATTTTTTTGTTTTGTTTTGTTTTCTTTTTTGTTTGGTTTGAATTTTTTTTTTTTTGTTTGGCTTGGCTTGATTTGGTAGAATAGAATGTTGGAGATTTCTTATTTCTAAATAAGAAATAAGAAATTATAGAAATTATTTGTAGCTCTGTAATTCTGTTGGACTTCAAAATTCTAAAAATGTTTTGAGAAGCACATTAAAAATGTTATTTTAATGTCTCCTTGTTTCTTGTTTTGGTGTTCAAGTGCATCTAAGAAAGCTGTGGGATGAGGTTTTTATATGTGGTGGTTTTTTTGTTGTTGTTTGTTTTTTTAAAGAATGGGGAAGATGAAGACAGGACAAATACAAAAACACTAATGGATTTGATTTATTTTTTTCCAGCTAAAGCTTTTTTATCTGCTTTACAGTATGCATTTGTTGTATACTGCCTTCATAGAAAGAGACAGAATTCATTGCTCAGAGCCACAGAATCATGGTTAAGAACTGGAAAGAAAAAGCCAAGAAATAATGTAATCCATCTCTTGAGCATCAAGGCAGATCCACTGTCCCTAAATCAGGAGAGAGTGAAAAGCTTCTTCAAAGTTGTTGTATCCCTTGATACACGGACATTTGTCACAATGCTTTTAAAACAGAAGGTCTGTAGTGAGTTTGAGCTGATCTTGTGTGCCTACAATGTAGCTGGCATCAGCAGCTGGAAGGTTGGGAGAAAAGTGAGATGGTTCTCTTGCATTGGGGTTCTTCTCTCTGGGCAATGTTACTAGAGTGAATTTAATTGCCTAAGTTGAGATTGGCATTGAGTGCCATTTTCATGCCTGTGAGGATCCTAAGTGTGTGACTGCCAGCCTGGTTGACCCCTATATCGTGAGTCATATCTGTTAACAGATCTCATTCATACTCTGTATGAATGACCTGATATATCAGGGACTTAAGATGGCCCTGTTTGTCTGTATTTAGCCCAAAATTCTCAACTGTTGTGTCTTAAATGTAGAAAACAAACATTTAAATTGAGATTTTTTTGCTCCATCTCTGCTGTCATTGTCCAGCTTTTGTTAAGAAAACTGTAGCAATAAAGCAGTTGCAGAGTAGCTAATGTGTACAGGATGCTCCTCTGTCGTGATTCTCTTGTGTTAATTCTCTTTCATTCTGGGCGCTTGAGATCTGGGTGTGCCCTGTTTGTCATTGCTCTTGTCCCCTGGCCCTTGTGTGGGCACAGAAGGAGGGCATTGTGTCACAGAGGATGCCTCAGGTGGGCAGTGGAGTAATGGGAGCGTGTGGACACCATGGGCCTGCCCTCTGCATGGCATTGACCGTGGACTTGTCAAGGGGGGATTTGAAAGGCAACATGGGCCCTGTTGTCAAAGTGCAGCTTCAGGCTTGTCCCATGGATATCTCTCAGTACTGGCCTCCTGTTGGAACCCAGGGTTGAACAGGCCTTTACTTTTATGGCGGTTTCAATGCTTTGGTTGCTGAACCATTTTCAGGATTGCTGGCAGATACAGCTTTATTCCTATTGATTGAGCTCAGTACTTAGGAGGAGAGCCACTTATCCATAGCCTCTACTTCCTTTTATTCACACCTACCAGCACAATTGGCTTCCTCTTAGCCTGGCTCTTTACCTCTTAGTCTTGGTAGTTTACACAGCACTCTATAAACTCTTTATTAAAACACTGCTCAACTGGGGCTCTTGAGCTTGCTGAGTGGATCACATCTGAGTCTGGAGATCATGTTAGGAATGCTTACCCCTTCAGTCAGACTTATACTGACTACCTTTATTGATTTCTGATAATATAGCTTGCAGCCAAGGCAGAAAGCACCAGTGCAGAGAAGCAGTATTATCCTCAATATTTTGAGTATTCATAGCTGTGTTTTAAAGAGGACAGCTGCTGTGTTGCCATGTGGTCATTGGCATGTGTGGTGCTGGGTACACGGCAGCAGGAAAGGCAGTATGTGCGTGGGAATGTATGTATGTACAAGTTTGTACATCTTCATACTTCCTTTCAAAAGTAAGAGTTACCACTTACAAAACAGTCTTTCAATATTGCTTGCTTTAATGTTTTTTTTTTTATTGTCTTGCAGTTTTTTGGAGTTCAAAACAGATAGCTCACCAGATAACAGAATTGCTTTCTAATCTCAATTATGCTTCTTTCGTGTTTCACTCTGAATAAGGCGGTATAGAGGGTCCCCCATTGTTTATTCTAGCTTCTCTTTCAGTGCTGCCCTGAGCCATCATTTTTCTGAAACAGTTGAATGATGCTGATCCAGAACCCAGTGAATTCAATGAATCAACAGCTGCTGGCTTCAGTAAACTTTAAAATAATCCCCAGTTGCCTTAGATTCTACCCTTTTATCTTACCTGTTCTTCATGCTAGTTGCAATTTAAAATCCTGATTCCCAAGAATCCATGTTACCATTTTTCAGATGAAGAGGTGAACATTTTTATTCCTCCATTTACAGTCCCCACTAAAATAGCCAGTGGTAACAAGCCAAAAGTTATGGCACATGAAGTACTTCAAAATAAATGGCTGATTATGGTAATGGCTGAGTGTAACACCATACCAAGTGCTGAAGGAAATAACTAATGAGTTAAAATGTGTTGAACTGAATTTCATTCCAGCATGTCAGACTCCCTACTATGAAAAGGTACAGAATTTGATTTGTATGGGTTTTTTTGCACCAGCCTATATACAGATACAACTTAAGAAAGCTTCAAGCTTTGGCCTTGAGTTCTGCTAGACATTGTTGTTGAAACGGAATTGGGTTACTTGCATGAATGAAATTTGGATCAAGGCCTATATTATGTATAAACATTGGTTGCTCACTTTACCGGGATGGACCAGCATGGTACAGTGATAGGAAACTGTTGGCACCAAAGCTGTTCTTCATGCTGGACAATATTTGAGTTGGCATTAACACCACTGATCTAACAGTGCTGTTAACAATAAAATTGGTGCCAGACATCAAAAACATTAATTACTGCTGTGATAGGAGCGAAATTTTTTTTTTTGCTTTTAACTAGGAGGGAAAAGAGGAGCACTAATCATGCATTACTAACTAATTATTGAGTTGTCCAGTATTTGGGATGTGTGATTTGGAAAGCCTGATCTATGTCCTGCTCATCTAAGTCCTTACATTGCATGAGACTGGCAATAGCTATGGTCTATGCTTTTTTTCACTCTTACAAGTTTTCGGTAAATTTTTTTTGTTGTTTTTAATTTAAATACATAAAGCAAACTAGAAGAAACCCATTTAAATAAAGGCTAAAGGCCTGATTTGGTTTCATCTGATCCCACAGAACAAATTAAAAACCCGGGTTCTGGCCTGTGAAAATGTTTCTGCTTCATTTGGGGAAACAGCACATTTCTTCAAAGCCAGTAGTTACTTATCAGATTAACACACATCCGACATTTAGTGGTGCCATTCATCCTTTGTGCATTGAAAACCAGGATCAGGGAGGACAAGGCCTGCTGTAGTGTTTCTTCCCATAGATGTGAGTTTCTTGTGTATTCTGCTCTGAAAAGGTGGTCTGTACTGATGGGTTGAAGCATGCTGTGTGTCTGTGTTGTGACCAGCCTCCCTGTCTGGAAGTTTTTGGTAAATAGCCTGTGGGAGTGTTGCCTGTGCTGCATTTACACGTGGGGGTTGCCTGGGCATGCAGGTCCTGCTGGACCAGAGGTGTGTTGGGCCTGGTGCTGCTGGGGCTGTGCCTGGAGGCTGGCAAAACACAAGGCTGTCCTGCCTTCCCATGAGGGGGGGCCTCTAAGCTGCCTTTAAGAAGTGATGTAGGCATGGATACTGTTTGTTGAGGTTACACAAGGTATTGGCACAGCTCTCTGGGGAGACACTCATCTGAAATGCTGTGTTCCTCTGTCGGTTGAGAAATGATTTTTGTGTTTTCCCTATGGGAGCCTGGTGCTTAGACTGGCATTGCTCTGTGGTCTTGAAGCACAATACCCTGTTGTGGGAATTGCTTCATAGATGGGAAGAAGCCATCTTCAAATTCCTTCTGAGGTTGCCTCTAGGCTACATTTATGTGGCAACACGTGCCAGTAGGTCTTGGCTCCAGAAAATGCCAGGGTCTGCTGGGTGTTTTCCGTGTGATGACTTTTTTTTATTCTTATTATTCATACTCTGTATCTGCTCATTGTTTGCTGCAGTCTTTCGCAGAGTCTAGCTCAGCTGGTTGATTCAGATTTTATTCTTCCAGCTGTGATTTCCTAGGAAACTTCAAAAGGACTCAAGAAGGGTGCTTTCTCTTCCTGCGTGTAGAGCTTCCATGAGTCCCACCTAATTGCAACTAATGACACCATTTTATTTTATCAGCTTGGGGAACTGAGAGATGCTGCTGGCAGGCAGCAGTCCTCTTCAGCCTAGCTATATTTTGCTTCTTGTTCTTCTGACAGTGCCATGTACTTAGAAGAAAAGGACTTATAAAATAGTTCAGAATTAATTGAGTGCAGAAGTGGGAAACCAGAGGTAGGAGTTGTAGTAGTATTCCTCCTCAGCCCAGCCTTTTTAGAACCATGGTGACTTGTATATTATGACTTGTAGCCATGAGATAAAAATCTGGTGCTATTCCCCTGAATTTATCTTGAGCTCTGTAACTCTGGCTGATCCTACTGCAAGTACATGTCACCAAATCAGCGTGAGTGTGGCTGCCAGCACATCCCTGGTTGCAAACCAGCCCTGATGTGCAGCATTCGTGGTGCAGCCACATCCCTTCGTGGGGACTGGGTGCAATTGTTTATGTCAGTGTAGGCATGTGTCTCAAGTGGAGGACCTGCTGTTTTATTTGTAGTGACCAGTTATTTTTATTTTAATCTAGGCTGATTTTGGCACTGTATGGTGGCCACTGGTATTAAAGGCTATTGGTGCACAACATGGGATGCATATATATACTACAATAATTTTCTCTGAGGCTTGGTGCTTCCTGGTTATTTTCCTGCTCATTTTTATAATGTGATTTTTTGTATACTTCTGTATTATGAACCTTTTTGTTTTTTTAAGCTATCTCTGATATGCAGCTTTCATATCTTGGCTCCCAGCAATGTTGAACCTCATTTTAAAGTCCCTTCGTGTAAAAGCCATCTAGTTATAACTCTCAAAAATAAGAGGCTTGTCTCCTGAGGACAGCTCCATATTGCTGGTGAAGTATAATCCTTAACATTGTTTTTTTGCTTTCAAATGGCTGGGGAGAGTAAGTCAAGGAGTGAGAACTCCCTTTGTTTCATGTAGTGTGCGTTACAGGGAAAGAATGTAACAGAGCAGAAAATGAAGAAAGACATAAAAGAATCTCAGCTCAAGGAGGTCAGATCCATCACAGGCTTAGCATTGCCTTCAAAGATGTCTGGGACAGGTGGCAGTTCAAGACAATCAGAGGAGAAGCATCCGCTAGCGCTGAGATAAGGGATTCTTGCAGAATCCTGCTATCTGGTCCCAGTTTGCTTTGATGTAACTCTGCTAGAGAAGACTTCTGGGAGCAGGCTACTGCTTCCCTCCGTGATAGGCTGCTGGTGTTCAGCCTTTTAAGGTCTCATTACAGTGGTCCTTGAGGATTAATCCTCTTTAAGGTTTACATGGGAATGGTTTTGTCTGGAGGCCCAGCCAGGGACCTCACTACCACCTGTACAAAGCATTATTGGATTCTTTCATTCTATTTTTTTAAGTGGCTCATATTTAACAGTATTTGACAGAAAGTAAAGCCAAACATCTTGCCTTTTTTTACTTCCCTCTTTGGCTATTACTGAGTTTTTTGTTGAGCACAGCTTGAGCAGTCCTTTGCAGACACTGAACCATTAGCAGTAAATTGTACGCTTCCGGTTACTCTACTTAGCCTGCTGGTTTTGGCTGTCCTTCTTTTTCTTTTCTTTTCTTGTCCTCGCCCCCCTTTCTGCTTCTAAAAGGAGGAGAGTGATGATATTTGGCTTCAGAATCAGAAATCACCCTTTTGCTGGTTTATTCCCATGCCTGCACTGGTGGATGTTGCATTCATGCTACTCTGCTTAGTGTTCAAGGTATGGGAATGTTGTCAATTATCAGCATTAATTTATTCAAATGAGACACTGGCACTTTATAAAGGTTTTTTTATGAGAATACATTTGCCACTTAGAAATGCAAAGCTTGCTTTTGCTGATATTTCCACTCATGTGGGAATCACACCTGGTTTTGGAGATGCAATATCTGGCAAGTGCCTTCCATCTCCCCAGTACATTCTGTTCTTGGTATTGTTTCTGTGTAACTCTGTTACAGATCTGCCTCTTGAAGATGGAAAAAAGGCCTGCATCCTTGATGCCAAAGAAAGGAATGTTACTTGGAGTCTCTTTTCCTAGTGGCATTCATTATTTCCCTAATTGAACTAAGTGCTACAAAGTAATTCTGATACTATAACTTCAAGTTATAGTATGGCTGAAGTAAAAGACTGACAAAGTTTCTGCTGAAAACAGTATTCATGATCCTGACCAGTGAAAGTAAAGTTACTGTTCTGAGGGTAATAAACAGTTTATGGGACTCTTGTCCATGTTGCACTGAAAGTCCTTAAGTTTAGTCCTTCGGAACGCATATCGAACATCTTGATGGTTCTAATTCAATTTTTTATGACAAGTGATAGTGTATTTTAGTTTAAAAAAATAGGCAACAAACAATTTCTACCTAGAAAACTCAGCAATACCTAAAAGTTGAATCCTTTAGGTTTAACATAATGAGTTGTGCATTGTTGCCTACAGAATAACCTGTCATGATTTACATAGTGGTTCAACTTTATGAATAAAAGGCAAGGGAAACAGCATCTTCTGGGTTTTGTTTTGAGCATTTTGTTTGGAAGTTATCTGGTATCTTAAAGAGTGCTTGTAATGCATGTATAGCAGATCAGTTTTCTTTATATATAAAAATATTATAGGAAACTCTAGCTAATTCTTGCTACACAAAACTGTATGGTGACATTATAACCATAAGTATGCCTGTTACCTTCATACACTGCACATTATTTAAAATTAGTGAACGTGTTTAATTTTTACTGTGTTTGTGAAGGTTGTTAAATTTTGCCCATACAATTTTTTCCCCTATTACCTAATTCTGAGAGGGTGGAAGAATGAGAGAAGCAGAAACTAAGGAAAAAAATACTAGCTCAAATAAAGGTAATGAAAAGTCATGATGTGAGGTGCTGTGGATCCCTTCAAGAAGACCTGTTGTCTGAAGAAATACAGACATATTCTTGGCAGCCTAACTTTATATAAATTAAAAAGGTGTGCCATTTTATGCACATCCAATCAAGTGCTGTAGCTGTAGTCTTGATGAACATATTGAATATGTTTATAAATAAAACATTCCATACTTACTGTCTCTAAGCTCCAAATACTTTGAATGACATTATATTCAATTTCTATTCACCTTCTTCAGTTTCATGTTAGAGCTAGTTGTCAACGGTTTGGACTTCTATGGAACTAATCTGGAGGTTGCTGTTTCATTTTTGAATTATTGAAACATAGCTAACGTGAAGGGTTTTTTTATTCCACCTGATGATAAATGCATGAAAATTTGCAGTACTAGGTTTAACTGAATTTAATTGGCTATTTATGTAATTTCGGTGTAAAGGTGTCATTATGAAGCATCTTTTCAAACTGAATGTCAACTGCAGTGCAGTTTAACAACATTTCATCACACAGTTAAGTGTTTTCCAGGTAAAAAAATTTGCTTGACAGCACCAACCCAAGTTGTGACCTCTTCTCCAAAGAGCCCTGGCTCCTTTTTCACCCAAACACAAGTGGGCTGGACAGGAAAAAGGGGGGATTGATTTCAGACTGCTTGTCAGGAATGTGATGCTGTGGTCAATTGCACAGTCCCACAGCGAGGCAAGAAATGGATAGAGCTTCCTTCTGGGCCCTGGGCTGACTCCTGGGCTTGTCTTTATCCAGGTTGTAAGAAATAATGTTTCTTGGAGACAAGGAAATGAAATTGCTGGCTGTTGCACTGTTAGTACATACACCATGGGAACATTTACTAATTGCAGTATTAGTGTTTTCTAAATAACAAATATAACTAGAAATCAGTGGGAATTAGCCATTCTGGGAGTTGAAAGTGTAAGGTTCAGACATTTTTTTCATTGTGGGAGTAAATCCATCTATGAAATGAAAACCTGGATGTTTGTTTTCAGGTTTTTTTCCTGTTGTGACGTAAAGCAAAAATATAATATTTGATTCTGCTTATTCAAAAAATCATGGAAAATTCTTGAAAAATAAGTTTTCAGAAAGTTATAATGGGCTAAAAATAGGGTTTTGGAAGACATTATATAAATCCACTGCAGCAGGTGCTCCCCAAATCTCTCCCTATATATGTGTAAAAATACATATATGCATGTGAATATGTATTTGTATTACATATGTTAAAAATTCCTTTGCAGCTTTGGGGCTTTATGCATCTCATGAGTCCAAAATTTTTCAATATTAGTAAGTTCGGTATTCTATATTATTAGCAGTAGAATCTTATTTTTTTTTTTCTTACAAAAGAACAAAATTGTAATCAAAACTGATCTCATGCTAACAAATGTAAAGTGGACTTGGAGTTGTTCAAAGTCCAATGGTTATACCACAGTGTCTTTATTTGTATTTAGAAAATACTTAACAACCTGAAAATTCAAAAAGCAGTGCAGCAGACGTGTGTGTATCAAGTATTATATTTATTTATTTACATACACAAATGCCGTAAGCTGCTGAATGCTGCTGTTAGCACATACAAAGTACTTTCAGAAGGGGCTGTAGCAATTGTAGTTGCTAGCCCTCTAAGAAGAAACATTAACTCAGAAAATCTGTTGTAAACAATGTGATGTGGGAACTGGAGGAATTCACCTCAGTTAAGTTGCTTCAGTGAATTGTAGCTGCTAAATGTTGCTTTAAACACTAAATAAAGATTCAAATCATATTAATGGAGAGTTTGATTAGGAACAAAAAACTGGATGCATTTTCAAATTGTCTTCTTTCAGAGCCTTTTAGAGTCTCCTTGTGCATTATTCTTTCTTTGGTTTTTCTGTCAAGGTAATCCAAAGTTCTCTCCTTATTTTCTGTGAAGTCTTATGCACTCTCCCTTATCTTCCAATAGAAGTCTCCTCATCATGCTTAAATATGTACAGGATCATTAATTTTCCTAACTGTTTTGTATACTTTTTCCTGGCCCATTTCCCAGAGCTAGAGCTGCTTTGGATTTATTGATCTGTCTTCCGTTCATGCTAAGAGACAAATCCTCAAAACTTAGGTTATTTCTGTGGACTCTGCTCTGTTAGATCCTGTGCTGAGCTTGCATGTGCTGCAGAGCTTTTCATCTTGGAAAAGGCAGGATAACTGTGGTCTACAAGGTCTAGCAAGGACCTGAATACTGGGTGTCAGGTCAGAATCAAAATGGTACTCAAGCAGCTCTGACAGGGTTTTGGCATTCAGTAGGTCATTTCCCTCTTCTAAACACCCAGCAGCTTTAGAGGAACATACAAGTCTTGGATATCAGGCAGCCAGCAGGGGTTTTCTGTGGTGGGTGCTGCAGTGTGAAACACTGGCCTTGGCTCTGCAGGTAGGCAAAGCTCATTCAGTAAAGCTGTGGTCATTCTGTAGAGCAAACAAATTGATTTTGGACTCATGAGGGATGAAATCCCACCACACCCAAAACAGCTGAAGGCTTTCTGTATGTTCAGCATTAGGTGTTTTAATCTTAAAACTAGAATACAGATGAAGTACTTCTAAAAACAGTGTGATTAGAAGTTATTCCTTTTTGGAATTTTGATCTACTGTCTATTTTGCTGGTTTGTGCTGCATATTTTTTTAAGGTGCAACATTGGTGAGGGAAGAAGAAAGTAATTTTTTCTATCTGCTCATGCAAGCAGTTTTCTAAGACAGTAAAGGAATTGTAGAACCTGATTTTTCATAAAGTCAATATAGAACAGTGATTAATTGAGAATGTTTTTTCATCACTGACCCACATTTCTTTTTCCAAAAAAATGAACAAAACTCAAGGATTGATTAACAAAGGCCCCATGTCGTGTTCTGTATGAAGTGCTATTTTTCTCTCAAAGCAGGCATGCACAGATCCATTTTCTGTTTGTAGCAGCTGACAGGTAGACAGTTTGAGATTTGTTGGAGATTTCCAAGTAAGTTTGTGGTGAAGACACAAATAAAAATCTTTGTCTAATGTGCTGTGATCATGCCTTCCTAATTAACTAGAAAAACTTTCAAAGTGGATTCAAATCTCTCTTCCTAGTCTGGGTTTCAAGTTGGGAACTTTTTTTAGCCCCCTTTTTTTTGAGATGCCCTTTCAAAATGTTGTTTGTCACAATTTTTTTCACCTGAAGCTTAAAAACTGAGATTGGGACAGTAATTTGAGGGCTGATTATTGTTTAGGCTGTAAACATTTCTTCAAGAACTAGAGTCAAGCTACAGTGTGATGCAGCAATGTAAGTAAATGGCTGAATCTTCAGAAGTGCTGAGTATTGAGAAGTTTCTCTGGAAGCTCTTTAGGGCTTGGTAATTTGAAAATGAAGAGTGTTTTCTCTAATTCATTCTTAAAGTCTTAAAAGTTCTGATTTCTGAAAATCTTGGTCCTAGTTTCTAGTCTTGAAGTTGGATGTCTTTGTGTGTATTTTGCGAGTAACCAAGGTGAATATGGACTGTGCTGTGGTTAATTTTGCTTCGCAGTGAAAGTGCAGATGATGTCAAGTGTGCAGTGAGTGTGTCAGGTCTCAGAGGAGCAATTATCAGCCTGGCCAGCTCTCCTCACACCTAGATTTTTACATGATGGGCTCCTTTTTTTCCCCACTTAGTGACATAAGTTTCTGTGGGGGGGGGTTGTTGGGTATTTTTTGTTTCTTCATTTTTTTTTAATTTAAAAAAATGAGGTACTCTTGAGCTTATTGTCATATTGCAGTGTACTCTTGTCCTTGTAACCTACAAACTGCAGATTGTTTCAAAAAGTCTCTTATAGCTGAGAATTGGCCTAATTGTCCCTGAGATAGGATTTTCATGCAGTAAGGCTGAAACTCTGCATATCTCGACAGAAGAAAAAAAAACCAAAGGAATATGAACACAAAAGGTAGTGTAGGGACCTCATGGGGAAACTCCCTAAAGAAAACACTCATTCTAATAGCCAGTTACAGTTACTAAATGACAACAGTGGAATTAACCTGTCTCATAGTTTATACACTCCATGCACTTATAAATGTGAAAATTAATAGTTAAGGCTGTCATAAATATTATACTACCCTCATAGTAAATCAACACAGTATTCTTATCAACTTTAAACTACATTAACTCAACCTCAAGTAATTACTAGTTGAAATTTTCATTTCATAGTAGAAGGAGACAGACTAAATTTGGACTCTTGATTGGAAAACCCGAAGTGCTGCTCTTGTAACTGTAGTGTCCAATACTAAGAACTACACAGAAATCTTGTATGAAAGATTACTAAAACTGATCTATTTTGCTAAGTACTTATTAATGATCAGTTATTTAAGACCCCAAATACTAGTCACTAGCTGTTAAATTTTTATCAAAGTCTATGTTATAAAAATATCCTTTAGAACTTTGCACAGAACTGTACAGGAAATTTTTTTTGGTCATTTTGAAGTGCTAAACAGAAATGTTTGCTTTCAAATTAAACGTAACAAAACAGAATTTGCTCTCTTAAAACAAAACAGTTTGATAAGGTGATACAATACAATTGTAATACCTCATCAGTTTGGGCCATGGCATTGTAAGTTCAGGTAGGTGGATGAGTTACTCACAAGGATCTTCAACCCTTACGTGAATGGCTCAGACAGGGATTGAGCCTACAGCCTTGGTATTCTAGCACCACTCCAGCCAGCTGAGCTAATCCCAGGGCCCCTGATGTGATGAGGATACAGTGACAGAGTCAAAATTTTGTCTGCAGCTACTTCTTTCTTGACTTTTAAATTGGTAGGGTTTGAAAGTGATGTGTGGGCCAGGTGGGCTCCTGTCACCCAGCAATGCCAAACAGACTTGTGAAATGCTGTATTTGGAATAGGCACTTTTGAACTGTCATTGAATGGAACAAAGCTGGGTATCCCTGGCACTCTCCAAAAGCAGATATTGCTACAACTTCTCCAGATGTTCCTTTTGTTGGGAAACCTGTGGAAAGCAAGCGGCTTTCGAACTGCCCTGAACTTTAACAAGATTTTTAGATAAGATGACACCACGAAGTAAGATCCTGATCTTCCTGATCTTCATATTCCTGCACACTGAGTGTGTGTTTATATCTCCATATATCTCCAAAATCCAAAAATATCTCCAAAGCAACTGGTGCTCCAGCCCAGTAAGACTTAACCTATTGCTTACTGAACCAATACCTCAGCAAAAATTAAAGTTTCCGTTGTTTCAAAGTTTCCATTGTTTCAAAGCATGAACCTGCAGAGTGTATAGGTGCTAATAAAATAAATGGGTATTTTCTGTATGTAGCAAAAACCACCAAAGATAGCTGATAGTAAGGTTGAGTATCCAGATTTTTTATTTTTTATAATAGAATAGATGGGAGTACTGTTCATTGGCAGAAATTACAATATTATTTAATTACAGAGATAGGATTTGTGCGCATTATAACATACATAAATAGCAGGCATCATTCAGTAATCCTGATTTTCTTGCTCTCTTTCCCTAGTCCTCTTGCCCTGAAAGAATAAAGGAAAAGAAGCAAAACAACCCTTCATTACAACCTTGCAATAAGAGACTAGGAAGAGTGCCGTGAGCAGTACTATGCTGATATATACTAATAAATATTAGTTTACTGCATACCACAACAGAGAGTAAATACATGCAATTACTTGCAAATTTCTTCAGTGTTTGTACTTATAAATCTCTGCCTAAATCTTCCCAGCTGGGAGTTAGTCTGGTCTTTCGGCTGTGGAAGCAAGGCTTTGTTCTCATGTTCAGCTTCGGCTCAGTCTGGAATAATTCAGAAACGTATTAGATAGATTGCTGCTCCCAAAAGGCATAATGAAATAACCTTCACTCCCAGCCTTAGGGAAATAAGCACACAATCAGGGTTTGGGCAGATTTCTCGATTAAACAAAGAACTAACTGTGCACAAATTGCTCCCTAACAATTTGTAAAGAGTCCACTTTATAAATTTCTTGCAGATGTAAAGCTGATATTTTTAATCAGAATGGCAGGGCTATTAAAGTTGAAATGTCTTCAACGTTCTCCTTTTGCTCTATAATTAGTATCAGAAATATTTAGATTTAAAATGGAATTGGTAACACATCCTAGGTTATTTTTGATTTGTTTTGGGGAGTCAGTGAAATGCAATGTCAAACCTAAGCTAAAACCTCCACTTAATACATACAGTGAACTTAATCCATCTGGAATAGATTCAGGATAACTTGGTGCTGTCAATTTTTATTTTGTTTAATTTCATATGGTGTTCAGCAAAGGAATGAAAAGTTATTGCATTTAATGTTGTTGTGACTTAAGGTGTTCTCCAGTCAAATTATTCAATAAATCAAAATCAGGCTGTGGTTGTAGCTGCAAAGTGTTGTTTAGAATAGAATATTTAGGAGATTTTTTGCAGCTTTTCATTGATTGAACAAGACTCATGTGTCATGCAAAAAGCATGCAGTATTTTGATGAATAGCTGTATTAGATGGCAAGTCTAGGGACCCAGTAAACACAACTTCTTATTTTACTAGCCTTTGTTTTTAGCTTGAAGGCTTCAGTGTAAAAGAAAATGTCACTTGAGTATCATTCTGATTCCTTACTGTTTATGCACAACCCACCCTCTTATCATCTGAAACATCCCCATACATTTAAAAGTACGTACTTATTTTCTGTACATTAGCTTGCCTCTGATTAGCTCATTCTTCAGCTTGTTAGATGGTTCGAAGTCTTGCTCTCACCCAAATGTGCAAGGATATTACTACAGTTCTTGGAGAATGGTAGAGATTTTTAGGCAGTCTCTTCTGTGAAGCAGTGTTCCTGATCCTTATGCTGGTGTCTGTCTGCATCTCTGGTTGGAGTCGATAGTCCTGCCGTCACAGAACAGAGAGCAGAATCCATTCCCCAGTTTCCTATGTCACGCTGAAGAGGAGCTGTGCTTGTATCAGCACAGCTGTCAGCAGATGCTGTTAGGTCCTGCTTCTACAAGCACAATGTTCAATTTCAGTTTAAACAGACCTGATTAGAAAAAAAGAAAAAAAAAAGAAAAAAAAGTGAACTTTGATCAAAACGCATGCAGCTCCCTGGCATGAGGTTGTGCCGCTCAGCTGCAGGAGAGCAGGAGAGCACGTCCAGCTGCTGCCTGTAGCAGTCCTGGGACACCAAAGGTGCCAGTGCAGCCTGGGGAGCTGCTCCTGCAGTCTGGGGGTGAGCTGAGTGTCCTGCCCCAGAACACCATCTGTCCATTGCTCTGCTCTGACGGTAAGTTACCAGCTGGGGAGGTTTTGACTTGGAGGTTCTCTGCAATGTTTTACTCTTTGCAGCTAATGTGTAATTCTCATGCAGGTCCAGCTGGCCTGACATCACCTAGTGCTTTCAAAAAATGTGTGTGAGACATAAGCAGGAAGCCTGCTTGTGTGCTTTATTACATCAATGACAGAATTGGAGTTCTAGAGTTGTTTAAGTTTAGGTGTGGTTTGGGCACGTGTTTATGGGGAGGCAAACAAAAACATCCAAATGCATGCTCACTGAAGAACAGACTTGCCACATTTCTCCCTAAATACATAGCACCCATGTTTGTCTTCTTTATGTGTAAAAACAGAAAAAAAAACAAAGCTAAAATGGTTTTAGGAGAGAAAGTGAGAAAAAATGCATAGGAATAGAAGCTGCTCTCTGTTCAGTCTGCTCACTGTGAAACAAAACAGCTAAATGCTAACCAGCGTCTTGAGCTAAAGAGAAATAAGACATAACTAAATTTACCAGGAAATTAATCTTTTACTCTGTTTCATGTTTGACAGGACCTTCTGACAGCTTTTACCCATCAAGCAGATATGAAACACTGTTCAAACTACATGTATTCTGATAGCTGAACTCAGGGTTAGGAAATGAACTTTACAGTTCTAGTGGACATTTAATTAAATACACTGTTGTTCTGCCAGTAGAGACTAACAATTGCTTGAGGTGCTCTGCTTTTAGGCTGGAGAATCTGCAGTGGCATGTTGAACAGGAAGGCCCCAGCTTGGTTTTCTTTTAAAATTGTGCTTAAATGTATACTGGATACACATTCATCACTTTAATCTAAACTCTACTGTAAATTAACATATATAGCCTCTGAGATCATACACTTTCACAGAAGTACTCTAATGAAACTTGGCAGCTTTCACCCTGTAACATCATTTGTTCCATTCACTAGCAAACGCAGACCTTAAACAAGTCAAAACTGTGCTCAGTAATGAGTTCCATTATTTTTCTTCATGTTTTTGGTGTCTCAAAAGCCTCCTGTCCCATGTCTTTTATTTTACACGAAGTCAAAAAAGCATGACAAGCCTGCAGATGTATCAAAGGAAAGCTTTCCCATGTAAGATCCCGAGATATTTGTCATTTACTCTACCCTAGCGTGGGACTTCAATTAGCATGAGTGACTTGTTGTCAGTAAGGAAGCTTTCTTCTCAAAACTGGTACATGAGCAGCTTGATGTACATGGATGCTGTTACACATACAGTTGCCTGTATGATTCTGTCATACTCTTGCATCCCTATTAATACTCATACAATGCTGATGTGAAAACCAGGTGCCAAAGCAAGTTCATAAATATAAAAGTTTTATTTGAATTAACTATTTCTTCTGACCTCGTGGATAAGTGCATGCTGTTTATCGCAGATGCACTACTGGTGCTGGGCTGAGGTGTGACTTGGTGAGAATCAGACATTGTCAGTAGGAAATTAGGTGAGTTGCTCAGTTTTGACTTGGAATGTTGAATTTGAGAATTTGAATTTGAGAAATTGAGAATTTGACTTGACATGCTGTATTGCTCCTCCATGAGGGGAAACCAGTGTAGCTCAGTTTTGGCCATCTTAACCTATAGCAGTGAGAGGGGAAAAAAAGCTGTAGGAAGAACCTTTTATCTTGAAAACACTTTGTATCAGGGAGAAAGTAAAGGAGCACCTTCATGTGGTTGGTGCCTTGTGAGAGCTGTGATGTCTGACCTGTCTCTGCTCTGAGCCCTGACTTGAGCTCACGACAGGTGAGTTGGAGAGAGAATGGGCCTGCACCTTGGATTGATTTATGCAGGCTTAGGGTTTCTGCTAAAGAGGGCAGATAAACTTTGAGTTTATCCTGTGTCTAACTGCTCTGCCTGATTGTGTAGGCACCACTAATATGTAAAAGACATAAAAAAGCTGTGGGCTTGCATGTTTTCAAATTTCTTTTTCTTATGCTCTCATAGGTAAATCTAATTAATCTAATGACATTCATATTCAAGATAAAAAATGATGGAAGCAGTAACTTCTGCACAGAAAACAATTAATGGAATGCAGTCAGTACAGATTTTTCATTTTCACTCAGCAAGTGGTTTTGTAGCCATTCAGTAGTTAATATTTGGTTTTATTGCACTGAATTAACAACCTATTATGGCAGCTACAAATAACCACAAAGTCTTTTTGAGATCTTACCCATATTTTTTTCTAGGTTAACCATGTATAAATTTAATTTTAACTGTTAATATATGTAAACGTAGCTTCTTCATGAGTTCTGTTGGTTATTTTAATGTTGAAATTAGCATAAAGTGTTAGTAAACTGAAATAGAATTCTAGTTGCAAGGAAAGAAAAATCAGTTCTAAAATAAATAGCTCCCCCTTAAAAAAATATGCCTGATTCAACATATGGGCTGATGGCCCACTGAAGTCTTCTACTCATGTCAGTGTTGGTCTACAAACCAAGCTATTGGTAATAGGTCAGTTAGTGGCTTTCAACTTATCTGTATGGATTTAACCTTCTCACTGTGTCTTTGGGGCTGTTCTGATGAGCTCTCTAGATACATAATTTTGGAAGCAGGATGAGGTGCCCAAGAAGTTAGAGGAATTCGTCTTAGAGGTGTTTTGCTTCAATTGAAAATACGTATTGCTTCCATTCCCATTTGTTTTTTCCTGGATTCTGCTCACCTTGTACTTTATTTCAGAAGGATATTTTTCCTTCTCTTTTCATACAGTGTGTCTGCAGCATGTTTAGATACTGATTTATGGGTACCCTGACTCAGAACACCTGGCCACTGTGAGTTTTTCATTTAACAGAGGATAAGGCAGCAAAATTTAGGGCATAGAGCTCTCTCATACTTTATTCTGGTGATCACATTTAAACAGCAATCTCATACATTCACACTCCACCGTGTAGGGGAAAACTGCATATGCATCTGATAGTATATATGTGCAGTTGCTGTTAGTTGTTTTCCCTTGGGTCTCTCTAGTACCTCACTAGATTTCAGTTGTCTTTGTCTTTACTCTCCATGCTCCAGAATCCATAGGTATCTCCCTCTTTTTGTGAAAGAAACTGATGATGATGCTCTATATATTTTTCTCTGGCCCTGCCTGTGGTTAATTATTTTCACATGGAAGTCATAACCAACTTTCTGGTGAGAGAATAGTTTTGCTCTCTATTTCTCTTGCTCTGTAGATGTATGTATGTGTCTTGTATTGCAGAGCATTTATTCACAGCCTATGTTCTGGTTGTTCCCTTGTTCCTTTGGTTGATATTTATTAAGAAATTACTGGTTGAAAGATGAAGGCTAAGAATTAAGGTGAACATAAATAAGGGGAGATTATTTTGGTGACTGGTGTAAAGCTTGTGTAGTCAGTGGTGAGAGCTGCAAGCATGCAGGGCAGCCTTCATTAAGGTGGAGTAAATTGGCCCTGCAGGTATTTGGGTCCTTGATTTTTCTGGAAGTGTAGGAAAAAACCCTTGGACTGAGCACTAAACTTTATGATGGGCCAGTTTTCTCATTCACTGAGATGCCTGGTGTAAGACACATGTAAAAGTGGGTGCAAAGAGCATTCCAGAAACCAGATAACCATCCTAGGGATGAAAAGGTGTGCAGATGTCAGTCTTCTCACCAGACTCTCAGGTGTTCATGGAATATATAAGTGATTCTTCCACTTTGTGGTTCACATCTTACGTGACCAAATTGTCTTGAGGAGATTTTCGTTTCCAGTTTACCTGTTATTAAAAAGGGATCTGTGTTCAGGGCTTTTTAGAAGAACCTCATTGTTTCTGTGCACTTCCTGTGTCTGTGTTTGCTAGTCTCTGGAACATGCCTGAAGTAACAGGTTTTTCTGTAGTCTCAGATACCTCATAGATATTTTTTGTAATAAAAACATCTTAACTTTAACTTCTTTAACATCTTAACTTCCACTTAACTTTAGAAACATGGATTCTTCTCAGACTATCTGATGTTACCTAATAGGTGAAAGAATATATTTGACACATGTTCAGCGCGAAAGCTCACATCCTGGTGTTTGAGTGAACTTGTGCTGGACTGAAAAACACAGTATCGATCAAATATGATGTATGGACAACATATATGGTATACTATAATTAAGTGTACACAACTTACCAGATCTATGTAAAATCATGGTGCTGAATATATAGCAAAACCACAAACACACACAAACAAAAAACCAAAACAAAATATATGCTGTTCCAGGAACCATGTAGCCTTCAGGGGCTGAATATATATTTCTTTTTAAATAATCTTTTTTCTTTTTTAATAAATCTTGCCAGAAGGAGTTTCTTCTCTTTTCCTTTTTATGTCTGTATTTGAATAAAATTTGTATTCATGCAATGTGGCTGGACAGTAACAAAATACATAACCTTTCAGAAGGTAAGAAATTGGAAAAAAAAAATAAAAAGTTCGTAAGAAATTCTAACCCTGAGAGAGAGAGAGATTGAAGAGATTCAAGGAGAACTTTGTGTGCTTTGCATGGCTGTTCTGCTCCTCTGTCAGCTGAGCCCAAGGTGACAAGTTGTTGACTCAGAAGGCTCTGCAGGAATGCTAAATGGCTATCGTTATTTAATACTTGTGCTCTATTAAGTGACAGCCCCTACTTTGCATCTTCAAAATGCTTTTCAGGCATGCACTAGTTTTCAGGGCTGGAGGCTGTGCTTTTTTACAGGTGGGCCCTGAGGTCTTACTTTAATCCTGCAGTGAAGCTGAGCTGGGGAGGAGTTAAAAAACGGAGTTTCTGCTTTTGCTGGTCCCTGACTGCTCTTTGTGGTACAGAGGCAGACTCAGATAGGTCGGCTCACTCTGGGGCTTGTGGCTGGTGGGCTGAACTCCCCCTTTTACCTGTGATTGCTAAAGCTGTTCACTTAGAAGCTCTTTGATGAACCTGTTGGTATGCAAACTATACTAATGGCTGCTGAACTTCTCATGGGGCAGTCCTGCAACTTTTCTGCTGGTTAGGAGAAACCTAAACTGCCTTCATTTTTGGGGTGGCAGGGCTAAGTTACATTTCATTTTTGGTATCCTTCCTGAATTAAATACCATTCTCTTATTCCAGTATCTTACTGCAAGCTTTACAGTTCTCACCAAGCACTGAAAACACTAACTAGCTTGCTGAAAACCTGAATTAGAATGTTCAAAAAAACTAACTGTCAATAATGCTGAAGTTTGGGTTTGATTTGACTTTAGGGAACTATAACTTTAGGGAATCTACAAGTTTTATATTTCAAGTTTTGTATTTCATTACAAAAGCCAGTAGGGCTTCTGGGGAGCCCTACTCTTTTAGTCTTGGCTTTAATTATTGTATACTCCTTCCTCTTAGGTCTGGTCTCTCCTGTGAATTTTGTGACATATTTTGGACAGTTTTGCTTGCTTTGTTTTGCATCTGACTTTTCAATCCCTGTAATCTTGTCAATGCTACCTGATTATTTCAGCTTAGAATGTCTCTAGTGCACAACTGACATGCTTTATAATTACTGTACATTTGTACTTAAAAACTAAATCCAAACAATAAAAGATTTGATCATACAGCTATGGAGAAAGCAGCAACACTTCAAACTTCACCACGTTAGACCTCTAATTTAATTTGTGAGTTTCAGATGGTCTTTCCTTTTTCTGTCTTGCCAGTATTGCAGTACAATAGTTATGCTTTGAATATACTTAAGAGAAATTGTAATTTTTGCAACAACTGTGAAATTGTCTCTTAGACCTCTTGCAACACTGCTGCTGCCCCTTTATGTTGGGAGCAAATGTTAGCTCAGCAGAAATCAGAATGAGAATGTAAGACAGTTAAGGTACATTAAAGTCTTTATACTCATAAATTCAGAATTTTTCACTTAAAGGGCTTGCATTTTTTATGAATAGACATTTAGTGTGTAAAAGTCGAGTACATTCAGCGCACAATGAAAAATACTAGGAAAATATCAAATTTTGTGACAGTAGTTGCGCATTTTTGAAGCATGACCAAATAACGTATAATTCGAGGCATTTCCCTACATCCTTGTTGTTTTTTCCCCCCTGGAACTGGGAGGAAATGGATACTACACACCCACCCATTCACAAAAATCCTGGCAGGAGGCCAGTTTCCCTCTCTCTTCATCCATGAGCCAAGCTCCGGTCTCTTTTTCCCTTCTCCTTTCTTACTCCTCTTTGCAGTCGCTGCCTGCCAGATTTGTACCTATTTCAGAAACAAATGAGCTCCATGAGGCCTTCTCACAGAGGTTTGCTAGTATTGCTCATTATCCACACAGATCCTAAAACATGCGTTTATGCTGGAGCCGGGCTTGTAGGGGATTTTTTACTTTAGTTTGTACTATATTTCCTGATTGTCCTTCAACTTTCTCTCTGTTCTTTCCTGTTGTTTCAAAGTGTCTGTATTGGCACAGGCTTCTGCCAGCAAGTGGTGGGGGGGAAAGGAGTTTAGAAGCCCTTACACACATCCGTATGCCAGATCTTTGCCAATACCTCTTCCCCAGCTGGTTTGGCAGCAAAAGTAATACCTGTTACAGCAGCAGCGGCTGCCGCAACCACTCCAGATGCTGTGGCTGGAGCAGTGTGGCAGGATTTAAATGCACAGTCCCCCTGCCAGTGCCTGGGGGTTTGAGTCTGAGGCTGTCAAATGAAAAACAGTGTGTACTGAATTGTCCCCATGGTGATTCTCAGCCTCTTTGGGAATGTGGGTTTTGGATTGTGTCCAAAGTCCGATTTTTATCCACCCCACAACCCCTCTTTTTTTTTTTTTTTTTTTTTTTTTCTTGTTTCCATGATGGGGTTAACACCATATGAAGAGGCACTAGGATATTAAATAGAGAACTTTGGCTTGTAAAGCTCTTCCCAGCAGACGCCTCTTTTATTTGACAGGCTGGAAACTCCCTGGCCTGCTTTAGCTCTTAGTCTGCTGAAGAGCTGGTAAGGTATGATGGTCTACAGGAGAGAGAACGTGTCCGTATATGTCAAAGAGTGCCTAGCACAGCTGAGCCCACTCGAGCTGCTGGCTCTGATCACTGCTGCCTTGGGAGCAGAACTGGAGCGTTGCTTTACATCCTGCTGGCCACAGCTGGGCTTGTGCCCACATTCCTTGGGCTGGGGGGTTAGCACGGAGCCTGCAAGTCTGTTGCAGTCAGAGGTGTGTCTGCTGCTGGTGCTTGTGCCCAGTGGCCTCCCATCAGCTCAGTGCTGATGCCCAGTGTGGTGGGCACCATGCGGGCTACCCCAGCTCTGGGCTCACAAACAGGCCAGGATGGTAGCTGCAGTGCCAGGGTTTTTACTGTCATGGTTTATGTTACCACAGCTCTGCTCTTGTGGGGATCTTGTGAACCAGACTGCACAAATGCAGAGCAGGCGTGGCTTTGCACATGTGGGGCAGCAGCTCCAGGATTTTCATCCCTCTCCACTGTCCCTGCTGTATGAGCAATGGCAGGGGGCTGTGATGAGGGATGAGGAGAAGAGTGTTGCCAAAGCAAAGGAGGGAGATTGTGGCCTCTTTCTGTGGCTGCAGGAGGGAGTCCCTGTGATAGCCTAGCTGTATGTGGCATTGTGGGGCTGAAGGAGCACACCAGATCATTGTGTGGCTCGTGCTCCCAGTCCTCAGTACAGCTTTGCTATTGTCTGATGTCTGCACATGCTGGTCAGATCTCCTGCATGCAGGCAAAGCCTCAGTGGGCTGCTCTATGCATGTACCAAATGTCCCCATTCCTGGTAGACTTGTGCTTTCCGTAACGAACGGAATATACATTGCAGCACTTAACAAGACTGCTTAGGTTGGTTAAATTTCTTCTTCTGCCAAGCCTCTTTCTGGCTCCCAAAAAGTCATTACAATCCAGGTCTGCTGTGTAGTTTGGGTTTGTGTAACTGAGGTGAGTAAACTGGGTTTTCAGTTTTATTGAGCAGCATATTGATGCAAATCCTGGTGCTATGCTAGTCCCCTTAATTTGACTCTGGTTTCAGCTGGGTTTTCACAGTCCTTTGTGAGCACCAGCTCAGTGCCAGAGAAGAAGGAGTTTCCCTCTGTTCAAGGCATTCAGTTTCGAGCTGGGGATTTCTGTGTGCTGAGCTCACGTGCACAGGAGAAACGCCATCTGCCCGTGAGCCAAGTGCTTCAGCTAAGAATGAACTTAATTGGGGATTACTTACAGAGGGCTTGCTGCACCCCCTGACCTCTACCCCGTTATGTGCAGCTTGGGAGAGGAGGGAATGTGAGTCTCTTGTTTTCTCTCTAAGCCTGTGTCTGAAAAGGAAACTCCCCTGATTTTTTTTTTCAAAAGGCCAATTCTATGCCAAACCCACAATCAGATACAAATAGGAATGAATGCCAGAAGCAAAGGCAGCCAAAGGCAGCTTTTCATCTTGAAAACAGCTTTCCCACCTGGCCAAGAACTCCCTGCATGTGCCTGGCACGATGGGGCAGCCCTTGCTGAGGACCTGCCTGGTGCTCAGATGCTTATTGTCTTCTCCATTTAATCCTGGCTGTTGCTGCCTCACTTTGACTGTCCCAAAATCTTTCAGGTGAGAGGGGAGGAAAGGTATGCATCTCTTGTCCTGAGGATTTACATGCTGCCTGAAACGGGATTTACAGCCTGGGTGCTTTAGGAAGTAGCTCCTTAGATTTCTGCCAGAACAGGCCAGAGACCAGCCTTTTGTGTGAAATAGAAGGTGGTAGATGCTGGTCCTTTTGAAACAGCTTCTGTTAGTTTCAGCTTCTGCCATGCCTCATCGTAGGGTCATTCACTACATCCCAGTAAAAAAATGGTGGTGGTGAGTACCTTGTTGTTGGTTTTCCCTGGGTTCTACCCAGGATATACTAATGAGTCGTATGAAAAATAGCTTTCCACCTACTAACCTGCTGCCTGCTTTAACCATTTGGAAATGTTCAGCAAGTTCTGGAGACCCATTTTGGTGAACTGAAGAAAATGCCAAGTGTACTCGTTGCTGCTTTATAGCCCTGATGGTGTTTGTGTATGAGAAAGGGACAAGCCCCTCTTGCGTGCTCTTCATCTGCACTGAAAGGCAGCTTGTGCCACCATTATTGTAAACATCAGTGAAGGGCTGCCATCTCATTTTGACTAATGAGAGTATGTCATCAAGAGGAATCTAGGAGCACAGGCTATTCTTATTCACATTCCTCTATCAAGAAGGCTGCTGAACTCAAGCGTGATTGAGAGCCTCTCAAGGATGACCCTGGGCTTGGGCATCAAGTGAGAGGTCATTTTTTGCAAAGAAATGTCACCCCAAGTTAAACACTTGGAAAAGACAAGCTATGATGATATCTCATGGAGCTAAAATGAAGATCTGGATTTCCTCATTGAATGCTTGTTATGTATTTCACTCCTAAAAGTGCACTCATAAGATGCCTACATGAGTTGTTCTCTTTAGCTCATTTGAGGTTTTTATTGCTGCAGTACGAGTAGAAGAAATGGAACTAATTGCAGAGTGCTCAAGTAAACAGAGGAGCAGAAATGACACTTCTTGAGAAAGACGGGATAATGCTTTTCCTGTGTTTCTAGGATTCTTCTTTGTGTTTGCATGTCAGAGGATGTGTGATTTCCTTTTTTCCGAGCTGACTCTTCCATGCAGGCTGGACATTTGTGGCAAGAGGGTTTAATGGATTTGGAAGGAAAGCTGTGGTCTGTTGGCTGGTGCGTGAGATAGAGCTTAGATAAACCCTGGCGCCTTGAACCAGCAGCCCCACAAAACCATGTGTTGTTTGGGTAGGCATAACTTTTTCAGCTACTAGCTGAACATGCTAGGGAATAAAAAACTGCAACAGAGGACTCACTGGAATGTTGTAAAAAACTGCAGAAGTGGTCTGGTTTAACTTGAAGATTGGGGAATGGCATAATAAAAATAAATTGTTTCTCCCTTTTTTGTATTAGAAGAGCCTCAGGCCATAAACATCTTGAAAGAAATGGATTTTTATTTTTCGTTCACCCTTCTGAATGGATCAGAGTTACTTGAAGAAAATCTTACTGTACATAAACCACAAGAGCAGCAGGGTTTGGAGTCCTATTTTTAGTGCCAGTAAGTCAACCAGCTTGGTATGCTGGGAAATTCCCAACTCCTGGCACCTAAAGGTTGGTATTATCAGCTCTCCAAGAACTGGTTTAAAATGTGTGTTAGTTGCATTAGGTCAGCTTGTGCTAATAATAATACTAAATGTATTACTTGTATTATTGTAGCCCCTAAAAGAGCTGGCTATGATTTTAATTTTCTCTAGTTCATGCTGAAACTTAGTCTTTTTATTTCCACTTTAAACCTAGATTCAGCCTTTCCACTAAAATTCTCAGAAATGCTCTTTCGACCTCATGTCTTTTAGCAAGCAGTATTTTAAGACTAATCTGGGTATATAAGGAGAATTTAGAAGAATTCTCAACTCCAGATAGGACAAAAATTACTCTGTGTACAGGAATAATCTATTTAGTCAAATAAAAAGATCATTGAAATATGAAGAACAATCCTGGTATGGACCAAAATCTCTGCAAACAACTTTAAAGATAATCACTGTAAAAATGCACAGATTTTAATGCCAGCAGATACCATTTGTAACACAGATGTTCTGTCCTGCCATCATCTAGTACCTAGGTGTTCAAAATAATGTTTGTGTATGTGATCATGCAAAGCACACAGATACCAACAACAAGATCCTGTCTGTTCCTACATACCTGCTCATGTATGGCTTTTTTGGAGCTTTTTATTTGCTTATCTGTTATGAAACCTGGGGATTTCTCATTTTCCAGCTTTTCTCTGTGACCATAACAGCTGGAAACATGTGTGCGATTTTTGGTTACTTTTTGGGGTTTTTTTCCCTTTAAATGAAAGATGAAATTCTTGCTTACTGACATGACTGAAATACTGGAGCTTTAAAAAAACCAAAACACTGAAAAGAAAAATAGGACTTACGATAAAATCACAAGAGCTGGCTATGCTGACTCTGCTGAAATGAATGATAAAACAGTTCTGACCTAGTGGGACCTAATTTTATCCTGAGAATGGAAATAACTGAGAAGTATGTTTTGCATCACTGCAGGGTTGAAGTTACAGTTGCTGGGGTGTCCTAACCTTCATGTCCATATTTGTTTACACTTGATTTCCTCTAATAAAAATGTTTTCAGTTCCTCTCCTCTTTATATGATAGTTGGAATAACTTCAGTACTTTCACAGCCTGTGAGCCCTCACTGTACAGGTGGGGTGTGTCCCTGTTTACAAACTTTCTGAAGGATATTTAGATTTTTGGTTGTTTCTTTTTTTGCCTGAAATTGTTTTAAGAGCATATGGATAGCTGATCATTTATTTTTGAAGGTTATGTGAATGCTCTGGGCTTCCTGGGGGTCTGTGCTTTATGACTGATGCAGAGATGCCATCCCTGTAGCTTGCTGTGATCCCTCTGGTGACGACAGTCGTGATGAACACAGTGAAAGCGCCCTTAACTTGTAACGAGCTGCCCCGTGTCCTTCCCCTCAAATGTGCGAATGACAGTATTTTGATTAAAATTCTTGAGCTGGCATAAAGCAGTTCTAAGCTGTGTATCTCTCTTGAAGGTGCATTGCCAGCTGAGCAATGAGCGCTCCCAGGAATCACAGGGGTGTGAGAAGGGGAGAGGAGCCTCCTAGCACTGGCTGCCTTCCACTGCCTCTCCTGTCTGTGTCCAGTTGTCTTTTTTCTCCCTTCACCTTCTGTACTTGTTTCTGGGATATAAGAGTACTTTGTGTGCTCCCGAGGCTTTTGAATTGCCGTGTGTGTTTTGTCCAGAAGGAATGAGCTTAGTGCTTTATCTGGTGATTTGTTGGCCATGCAGCTTTCTCACTCTTTTGTACAGCTCTCTGATCTTTGCCAGTTTAATAACTCAGTTAAAAAACGATGGAGGTGCAATAACGTTTTCCTTGCTAAGGGTAAAACTTAGAGCCCTTTGTGGAGCCAAATCCACCAAAGCAGGCTACCAAAGCAGCACTACTTTTCCAGTTTAACAGGTTTAGCTGATGTTACTGGTTTGCCACCGAGTTTATTATAGTTTCATATCTCACCCCGGGCTGGCAGCAAGTGTTTGGCTTTTCTTTCTCTGCCTGTGCAGTGGTAGTGATAGTCATCAGGGCTCTCAGACCTGCAGATAATCTCTTTGGGTTATCATTTACTTGCAAACAGTCGTGTGAAGTATTTGTGAAAAGGCTTTTGAAGTGGCATTGCGGGCGGATGCTGCCCGGAGCTGCAGAGCGGGCGGTGTTTACACAGGGGCAGAGGATTTCTCTGCCCGGTGCGGTTCTCCTCAAGTGCTCGTATTCTGTGGCTGCGTTGTTTGCCTTTCTAATGAAGTGAACTGTTTGTTTGAAATATGTGGTAGAAGGTGTTTACACAGAGACTAAAGTAAACTTCAGGGCTGTTCACATAAGCCGTGCATATCTGGTTTGTGAAATGAAGGAAAACAATTTGGCTGCAGCTTACCTCTGGGAAGGGCAGTTAGGAACTGTTTAAACAATGAGCTGGGCTGCAGCGGATGTTGCTGCAGCCTCTTACAGCCCTTCAGTGATGACTGCTGCTCATGTAGGCATTCCTCAGGATGCTGCCTCGATGGAGATTTCAAAATTGCTGTCGTTATTTAAAAGGGGGATTTATTCATTAGCTGAGAAAACTTGGGTACATTCATATTTGATTAAAACCATCCCAATTAGACAATGGACTGTTGAGAGCCAACATATGCTATTGCCTTTATAACGTCATTAGTAACCCAGAGTCCCCACTTTGAAATAAGATCGTGCCCGAGTGCGCAGACATCTGTTTCTGCCTAGCCAGATGGAGGTCAGCAACATAACTTAAACTGCTAATCCTTATTGTGGAGAGGGGAACAGGAATCTGAGGAAGGTAGGAACAAATGAACTCGGATCCCGCTCCTGGCAAGGCATGAGGTATTGATGGCAATACAATGCCTGGAACATGCTCTGCAGAGCCCTGGTAGTAAGTTTCTGCCTAACCACAAGCAGAAGTTCAGAGAGCAAAGGAGGAGGGCTGGGTGAAGTGAAACTCTCTGTGGTGAAGGCATTTCAGTTCCTCTCAGAGAACCTCACTGCTGCTCCTGGCTCTGCCACAGTTGTGCCTAATGGGAGCGTTGGTCGGCTGCAGCACAGCGTTTCTCAACAATGACTGGCAAAACAGACCTTGATGCTGGGGAGTGCTTTTCACCCCCTGTCATAGCACAGAACAATTAAAACCGGGCATGCAGGGACTTCAGGAGCAGAGATTTCCAGCCCTGTCCAATAGAGACCATATGCTTCCATCCATCATTTATATTTTTTGGCGGGGAAGAAAGCACCAAGTTGGTTGGGACTACAATGCCACATCCTCGGCATTGTTTCTCTGCTCATTCTCCTTGGGAGCAAGGGGAGTCACAACACTTCAGACTCCTTGGGTTCGGCATAGAGATTAAAACAAACAAAAAGTCCTTATGCTCCCGGAGTGCAATAAATATGCTAGAATTTCAATAGGATCCAAACAAGCAACAATAGTAGCATTAAGAGCTGGCAAATCCTTTGATGTTATTGACCAGAAAAGGACTGTTGTGGTCTCTGTCATGAACATTTAAACTTTTGACCTCCAACCTTTGTGTCAAATGGCTTTTCCATATGGAGGGTTACTATACCTCTCTCACTGCCACTGCATTTAGTAGAGCATCAAACACTTCACTGGCGGGAAACTGATGCTTAATGCGTTGGAAAAGGTCCAAGACTGCCAGAGGGTGGGACTGAAGAAAGCTTGTCTTCCCTTCTTCTGCTGAAGTGTAAATGAAGTCCCCTATTTTCTTATAGCTTGATCTCGAGTCCATACAAATGTGGAAGAGAGGATTGTGTCTCGGTGGACAGGAGACAGACATCCTAAGTTACTTTTACCACCACCTCTTTTATGCAGTGTAACATGCAAACATACAACTGAAAGATGGGCTTTCACAGGCTGGGGATGTCTTCATGATTATGCCGCAGAGCTGAAATCCTGCAGTGCTGGCTGGCACTGCCCTTGGTGATGTGCTGGCTGAGTGTCAGAGAAAGGCGTTTGCCTTGGGGAACATGCCAGGAGTGCACAGAGCATGAGGGACTACATTGGCATGCCTGGTGTCCTTTCCAAACAATGACCAAAAGCACATGCCATGGGGTTAATGTAAGAACTTTACATTGACTCTCCTCTGCTTTTACTCCTCTGTCAGTTTCACAGAATTTTCAGTTGAGGAATTCCTTGGTCCTATGGTTTCAACACTTTCAGATCTTTACTACACTTTGTTTCTGTGACTTTCCCCTTGAGGCCATTCAAACCTCCTGTGTCCGTATCCTCCTGTGTCACTTGGCTGTGTGGCAGGGAATGATGTGTCTCATCATCATTTGGCCATCTTTCCTCTCTTCTGGCTCCTTTTGTCTCCTTGTAGCATCCCTGGCTTCTCCTCTAGGATGTAGAGAGGAATGAAAAGCAGCCTCCCCTTAGTGTTCCCTTACTGGTTTGGGTGGGCAGAAGAACAGTTCTTTCCCTCTTCTCTCTTCTTGTGGACTTGTGTTCCACCTAATTCTACATTTTCTCCTGTCTTGTCCCTCAGTCACCAAGCTGAAGAACATGGCTGTGCACAGGCAGATTGTGTAACTTTCCTTCCTGGTCTGCCTGGACTGGAGGCTGGAGAAGGCTGTACTGTTATACTCATCCATGGTGGTGCCAGAAAGCTTAGACAGACCGGGGCCCATTGTGGTAGGCACTGTGTCTACAGTTGATGCACAGGTCATGTAAAGAGAGAAGCCCCCTGAAGACTTTGATTTTATTGCTATGCAGAAAAATCTTTGCTAGTGCCATGGGCTGCTTTGCCCACTACTTCATTTTTATGCTTCTGCTTGTTTGGGTCTCTGTTGTTCCATTTTTCTGTTTTTCTCATTAGTGGGAGGAGTGGTTTTCCTCACTGGTGAAGCTGGATGTACCCAGGAGTCCTGGCAATGATGCTGGTGTCAGCAGGACACAGTGCAGGCAGAAGACCTCAGGAGATGGTGCAGCTGGTTCTGCAGCCGGGTGCCCTCTGCAGCTGTGTGCCCTGCTCTGCACCTCTGATGTGGACTCCACTGACTCAGGGCTGTCCTCACAGGGCGTCAGGACCTTAAGTATTAGTTAGGCTGAGGCTGTTCAGTTTTGATTTGTGCTTTTAAATAAGTGTGCTCAGACACATATGCCCTTCTTCCTGTCTTTCAGCAGCAGTGCCAGCTTTAAGTGGTTGATGTAAAGGGTTGGTCATGTTGGGTAGGCAGCACTTCGTTTCCAAAGCAAGAGAAGTGTACATCGGATCCTGCCACTACATTTGCAGAGAACAAGAGAGAGGATGCAAGTGTTGATAAGGCTTTAGGAGGAACTTCCATACTTTCCCATAAAGAGAATGCCCTTTGGTGAGGAATCAGGGAATCCTAAATCCTAACAAAAGTCCTAAAAATAAAAAAAGTGTAGTTATATCTAAAGCTGGTACTGTCATCCTGTCTTTGGGTAGTGGGAAACCGAGAAGTTGTCTGTAAAGAAAAATGAACTGAATGAAAGAACAAAAACCAAGAGAGCTTAGTTAAAGAACAAGCAGTTTCAGGCAATTGAGGTACTATTTTTAGAAGAAATAATGAGGAGTTATCACCAAAGGTGATACAGAGACTCCATCATCAGAAGGCACGAAAAGACACTTTTTTATTAGAAATACACAGTTCTTACAGAAACAACGGTGGACCTAAAATTCCTTTTGGAATCTTCTCTCACCTTGATCATTCACCTTCTCTCATTGGTCAAGAAGGGACACCTTCTTGTAAACGTCTTTGACAAACAGAGATTGCCTGCCAGGTGTAGAGATAGAGATAATAATTGTTTTAATTCTTTCTCTGAACTTTCTCACAGCTTCTCACAGCCTTCCCTAGGAAAATCCTGGGAGAGCTGTGTCTCTCTCTGTTCAGAGGATATGTGATTACCACTGGGAGTTATTAAATACTGTCATTTTAGCTCTTTATTGGGACTTTTCACTGAAGAGGTTTAGAGTGTCTCAGAAAGGGTTTCTCTCTGTTAACAGCAACCAGGCTGAGGCCCAGGGAAGTGATATAATTTAACTATGGCCCTTTTTGTAAAAAAATATTTTCCTCAAATTTTGGCTTGTAAAAATAACTGAGATTGATTGGAATATTGACCATATGACATCTCAAAAACAGGCTGAGCGAGCACTTAGAATAAATGTCAATAGGGCAAATAAAGGGAACTCACTGTGCTTTCCATCTTCAGTAATGATCTGAAACAAAAAGTAGCCAGCATAAAAATGAAATACAGAGGAAGAAGTCTCTAAGAAGCTGAGGGAAGGTGAGAGAACATGGAGGAAGAAAACAGCTTAATGTCAAGTATTTGGAAATGTCAAGAAGTAGTAACTAAGAATTGATTTGTGTTGACTTTATTTGACTTGAGCAGTGCCTGTTTCACCAGCAGTCCCCTAGAAATGGGAGGTGAGGCCACATAATGAATACACTGTCTCAATGTGGAAAAATGAAAGATAATAGTTTTTGAGTCTGTGTGTAAGAAATACATATCCCTGCTAAAAAGGGAAATTTTCAGAAACAGGTTATTTCTATTAAAAAATTCTAAGACTGCCTGTTCCTAAACAGTGTCATGAAACATGAAACATGAAAATCTGATGCCCAAGAGTGCCGGGACAACCCTGGAAAAAACACAGAAAGAAGAAACATATCACTGTGATTAATTTAGAATATGGACAGAGAGCTTAAAGGTTGCAATAAATGTGTATTATCAAGTAGCCTGACAGCACATGTAATAACTATCTGCTCATCTGCAAGAGCTTGAAGAATGTAAACACCTCAGAAGGAGAGTAATTGCTAAGGGTGATACAGAGAGAAGCTAAATAGTTATGAATATTTGGATGAAATTTTTAAAAATCAGGTTGAAAAACAGGGAAAAGAAATCTCTCAGAGTGTTCATCTGATAGTTCATCCCATAGAATCTGAGGAGTTTTAATATCTAAAAATAGACATAATTGATGTAATTATACATTTTCCCCTCTAATTCCTATCAAGCCATAAAATACTCATCAAAGCTTCTAAGTATAACCTGTTTCCAAGTCTTTCACACTGTGGTCCAGACCTTCAGCTGTTGAAAATCTGTTTAGCTACATTGATTTTCCCTGTGCTATACTGATACCCAACTGTTTGAGGTTTGGCCTTTCAAATAGGTTTTAAACTTGATTCTGCTACACAGAAAAGCACACATATCTCCAAACCATTGTTTAAACAAATAATGTTTGCAGACTGACTCATTGCTGCTTACAAGCTTCTAAGAATGTCACCAAAGCTTGTTGAATTACCTAAATTGTCTTCATTTGTTCCCACATCAAATCAGCAATGCGTGGGTATTTCTAGTCCCCCCACCTCTGCCAGGTTCTAGATTTCTGTTGCCTTTCCTTAGCCACATTTACCTTTGCACATTACAGATATTTGTAATTGCTGAGTTAATGTGTGTAGCTGATATGAGGACATCCAGATGCATTCTTTGAGCTGTGTTGAGCCTTAGGGAATAACCAAGCTGATCTGTGGCAGCACCTCCTTCCTACTGTTCAGGAAATCCATATTAAACTTCTGCTTATGAGTTCTTTGGAGCTGAAAGCCTTGCTGTGAGATTTCTTCTTTAGTTCTCACCAGTGTGGATCAGGATTTATTTTGTTTGTAATCTTTTAATTTCCTCAGTTTCCATTTTGTAGCTCACCTTCAACCACTGGAATTCGTAGTGTGCTACAGACATGGATATGAAGAGATAGATAGGTACAAATGTTTTTTGTATATATTGTGGTTATGGATCTAATTACTCACTGCTTGCAGAGGAGGAAATGCTGAGGATGTGATCCTTCATACACATGTGTAATAAAAGGTGGGAAGCATTCCAGAGCAGCTGGGTAAAACCACTTTGTGATTCTTGAGAGTTAAACATGGTTGCTCATTTTGGTTTTCATAATTTTTAGGGATGCATTTTGAAGTGGTGAAGGCTGCACTGACACATGGTGGCATGAGAAGTTAGGAGCAGGAACGGCAAGGCAGCAACTGTTGCAAAGCAGAAGCTGAATTATTTTATTACTGCATGTGCTTTGGAGGTAGAAGAGGGAGGGATCTCTTTTGTCAGCTTCCTGGCAGCGGGCAATTTGTCATTTTCCTGCAGAAACCACATTATTAGGTTTTTAAGAAATGCTGCATGTGATCCAGAGGTTATGAAAAACATGAGCTGTGCTGTACCAAGAACCAGCTGTGTTAGATGAAGCAATTATACCTCTAAGTAATGGGATGGTGAGCTTTGTCATCCTCTTCTCCTGAGACCATGGGCCAATGTACAGGTGCTGGGTGTATGCAGTTGTGCTCCTCTTCATGGAAGTTTTTTAAGGGTGCTTATAGGATGAAGCAGCCAGTGTTTCATGGGTGGAAGGCACGATATTCCTGATGCTTTTCCACCAATCTGCTGTTTGTTCTTGGTCAGACTGGGCCGATGGAGTGACTTAGCTTTCCTCCTCTAAAAAGTACGTCCCAAGAGGGTTGTGGGACAGCAGTGTTTTTCCCATCCCACTCATCAGGCAAGTTCATGGCTTTTTGATCAGGAGTTATTTCTTCACTTACCTGTGCATCCATCCCAGTGGAAACAGTCATTTGCAAATCCCTTGGCTGTGATGAATCATAGATTGTGTTCTGAAAGAATTGGAGGCTTTTCTGGTGAAGGTGTTTTGTACATGCAATAGAGTCTGTCTTACTACATTTTTTTCCTTTTTCTTCTTTTTTTATTTTTTTTTTATTTTTTTTTTTTTATTTCCAGATAGGCAAATGGCAGTAAGCACTGGAGTCTGCTGAATGGACTTGAGAAAGTTTAGTTAGTATTCCAGAAGGCAGTCCTGCTCCTTAGACAGCAGGGTTGCATTGACTGGAAAGAATAATAAAGTGTTCAAACTGAAATCAATCCAGCAGTTATTTAGCCAATACCTGCAGCAAATCTGGCATATTAAAACACCTCTCAGTGCCAGCTGATGAAACCAGTTCCAGCAACTTTTATTCCAGCACAAGAACTGCTTCTCCCTCAAGTGTTTGGCATAATGGTTGTTGTGGAACTGCTAACAATAAAACATGTTCCCACAAGGTGTTTAGATTTACAAAGTGTAAGTATTAAAATGTATGACAGGAACCTAAGATGGGCCAAGGTCTTAATTTTTGTTTTTGCAAAGATAGAAATTGTTTTTCAGCCATAACAAGAGCTGGAGCTCTGCTCTGGTTTGTGAGGCTTGGCCTGGAGCTCCTGTGGTTGAGTTTTAAGATTAGTACCTAGGCTCTGTGAGCACCAGCGGAGGGTAGAAAGGGGAAGTTTGATCATCATTAATACACACAGACACAAGGAAGGGAAGTGAGCCAATGGAAAATTGTCTATTCTCTGAATGTGTTACATCTACTATATGTAATCACAATTAACATTTAGTGCTATTGGAATAGAGACGACTTGCCCCTTAAAATTATTTTCCTCAGTTTCTGTTTCTTGGCTTTATACACTTACTTGACTTTTTTCCCAGCTTTTCCATGGCTTTTCCTTTTCCCTATTTAGAATCCCCTTCTCTGTGAAGTCAGATGGTGAGTTAGGTGCATCCATGTCAGTGTGGCTGTTGCCACCTTGGCAGCGTGTGCGTGCATGCACACACAGAGCCACGGGAAGGCATCCTGAGATAACTGGCTGCAGCACGGCAGTGGATCAGCCTGCAAACCAGCAGTGCTTCACATGGCAGCCAGCCAGGCCTGAAGCAGCAGCCCCATCACCATAGGGAAACTCTTCAAAGTGCACAGAGTTAAGTGCATGCATTAACGTGTAGCTGTGGCTCAGTCATTTCTTCCTCCTGATTAAAGCCTCTGTATAAGCAGACATAGAAAACATAAATCACCCCTTATTGAGAGAGAACTAAAAAAACCCTCAGAGACAACATGTGCTCTTATTGAGCCCTAATGCAAGATGTAATTAAACAGAAATCCAAAATAAGATCTTTGCTTGGCAACTAAGAACCTAATTCTTGCCATAAAACCTGGCAATACCATTAAGTTCAGATCAGTTGAAGGAAATGTATGTGAAGAAACAGTGGTGCCCTTAGGGACTCTGCAAAGCTGAATATTAGAAAATTCTCATCTGGTGATCAGCTTGTGAACCAAAGGAAGTGTAGAAATTTGCTGGCAAACTCTTCAGAACTGTTCTGCATATTGAAAAGACATTAACAGAGAGGCTATGTTTTGCATCCTACTGTATCTGTTACATCTGGTGTGAAAGCTGGGCACTGTCGTTCGGCATCAAGCCTGTAATGGATTTCAACAGGAAGGAGATTTCACCTCAAGTGAGGTTATATCTGAGATAGAAGTTTGCACCTGGCTCAGCTCTGACATGTATTTTGGTGAGCTGATTGTCCTAAGGACAAATGTGCTGAAGCATAATGAGGGCTTCCTGTGTTGGGCTTGGGACCTCTGTTTTCTTGGCCCTGACCTCGTGACACAGGTGCAGACATTGGGGCCACACTGGGTGAGTTCAAGCCAGTGCAGGCATCTTCTATGGTTATCACATTAGGGTTCACCACAGACGGTAGCAAAAGTTTTCTTGATGTGCTGAAAAAGGCAGCCTGTCATTTCAGCAGCCATCTCCCTCAGGCATTTGGCAGGAATCACAAGGTGCTTCAGCAAATCAGCTAGCTGAGGGCAGAGTGTTTTACTCATATCACCATCACAGCTGACCTTTCCAAGTGTAGTGATCACCTAAGCAAGGCATATTTGAGAGACTAAAGTGTACAGAAGTTATCACAAACTTGAGCGAGCTTTGCAGCAGCTTAATCCTTCTGCCGTCCTCTCAGGGTGTTGCAGAGCACCTTTGAGCCAGCTGGCATCATCCCCCTTTCCAACAAGTCTTTCTGTGAATTGCATCTCATCAGACTTCAATTCAGGTTTGCTGTTCAGCATCAAGGATCATACATACTTGTCCTTTCTCCCAGTTTCTTTCTCTTGATGCTGCAGCAGAGACTTTGGTTGTCGACTTTCAGAGAACAAAAGTAGGTCTCTTCTTTTTTCCTGTATGGGAATGATTGTAATTGGAGAGAGATGATCCTATTCACTTCTTTTAGAAGATAAGAATGATTCTTGAAGGGGAAATAAGAAGGCAGGTTTTACACAACAGAAAGTCAGCATAAATTGACATATTTTTCCAGAAAGATCTCACAGTTACAAAATTGATGAGTTTGTAGCATTGCAGGCAGTTGTGTCTCACACTTTGTTTTAAGAAGACCCCGCTAGTGGTGCAGGACACAGGAGAACATCTGAAGGAAGCTTTCAGCAGTAGGCAGCAGAAAATTCCAAAGGCAGCAATAGCTACCAAACTCAGCAATGTGTGAGCAATGTCTTCAAATATATTGCCAGTGCTTTGGCATGTCCTTACAAGTTCTTGAAAACAGTGGAATTTATTGTCCTTGCTGAGGGTAAGAGTTTTTTCCTCGGAGTTTAAATGAATTAATGAAAATATAGTCAGAGCAGCTGTCCTGTCTTTGACGCTGAGTTTTTCCCCTCGTTTTCTAGATAAGTAAAGCATCTTGCACAAACAACTGTGAGTCAGATAGGTTCAGATTCAATTCCAGCCTGACTAGTCTCACTCAATTTTTTATTTACCTACAGTATAAATAATTGTGACAGAACGTGCCATTAATATTCTGATGGTGCCTTTAATGAAATAGTTACTGAGTGGGATATGAAAAGTCAATGTGAAACTGGCTACAGCCTCAGTTACTGCTTTGTAAACTTATTATCTATTTCCATATAAATACACGTCAACCAATTACATTTTATGCCGTTTCAAGTGAATTCCAAGTGAAGCCCTGGATGATGGGTGCTTTGGCAGCTCTCAGATCTCAGAGTCTTTCCATATAAATATTCAGTGCTTTTCAAAGTGGAGTGGTCATGGGCCCCCAAGCACGTAGAATTTGCCAGCTACTTTTGTGCTGAGGGCTGACCCAACATGGCAGGATTTGATTTCCATCTGTAAAATTGACTCCACCAGTTCTGTAGTTCTGTACATTATTCTCCCTGTCTCCCATTTAGCATGTTAGTCTGCTGACAGTAGAGTACACAGCACTTAGCAGCTGGTTTGTGGAACCATCAGTCAGGAAATTGTATGATAAATAGGAGGTAGCCAGGTTTAGTGGCACTTTATTCTGCTTCAGCAGTTTTAGCCTGACTTTGGAAAAGTCATCATGTGGTTTTTCTTAAGGGTTGCAACAGGAGATGGCTACAGTGTAGTAACTTATTACACATACACTTGAGTTACGATGTTCACCAGCTGTATTGCTCATGTGTAAATAATAAACTGTGAGATGGGTAATTATGTTGGGGTTTGATATGCAGCTCTGCTCCGGACGGCTCAGGGCTGACAGAGACAGCTCCCTGTGCCATGATGGAGTACGGCTGTTTCCCAGATGGAAACTACAAACAAGATGCAACCAAGATATACAAAGGCGCTTAATGTGAGAGGACTCAAAAAGATGTTCTTGGAGATTTATAGCCCATGCATAAATAAAACTTGTTGATGATCTGCGCTGCATAAGCCCCACAGATAAAAATACCTTTTTTTTGGGTTGTTTAATACTAAGTTTCCATTTCTCAGTGGAAAGTAAATTAGACATTTAGAAGGGTCAAATCGTGTTTCACTGCACAATTACTAGGACTGCTTTTAATGGGTAGGTGCTCAGGCTGGACATGGTGGGACAGTGAAGAGGCTTGGCATCCTGAGTGGGATTTCATGTTTTGGCCAGGTGAATCACATCCTGTCTGACATGAATATGAGTAGCAAAATCTCTGTGGTCTTACCTGTGCTCTCCAGACTCAGTCTTTGAAGGAGACACATAGGGCAGAGAAGGATTTGCCTGTGCATTTATGACAAGTATAAGTGACTTCCTTTTTGCTGAAAAAATGGTGGCAGACTTTATACTGTAAAATACTAAGACATCTTCTTTCAAACTTACTCCCTTTGGCTTCTGCTGCTGTAGTCAAATGCTAGTTTAGCATGGGAGAGGGTAGGCAGGGAGGTGTGCTAAAACTCACTTCCCATGTCCCTTTTCCCCTTCGCCTGGGTGTCTGCTGGGGAATGTGTTCAGGAGGTGGCAGCAAGCATCAATGACACTCAATGACAGTGTGTTCCCGATCATCTGTGACCCCTTTTTTTACCTCCATTGGAGACCATGAGTGATTGGCATGGGCAGTGAAGCTCATAACAGATGGCATGCCAAGGTCCAGTTGGTGCAACAGAGTCAGAATTAAGAATTTTGTGAGTTTGAGCTCCCAGCTTACATCATAAACCACAATTATTTTTCATTTATGGTTCCTAAGTCAGTAAATGGCTGAAATGTACTGTGGCTAGTCACATGCTGATGTCCTTTCACAAAATCAAGCTGTGTAACTGGACAGTCTGTGTCAGATATTTCCAGGCTTTCTTGAAATACTGGGAATAGTTCCTCAGAAATTATTTCCCCTTCATCCCCTGTGTGAATTCCCTCAGGGCAATGAGGTTTGTTCCTCTCATTCTTCCCACACTTCAAAAAGCAATAATAAAGCAACCCAACTTTTTTAATCATGATGAGGAAAAATCCTTTTTTTTGTTTTTAAACATCTCTAGTTGAGACCAGGGAACTGCTTTCACAAATAATATAATCTAAGAGGAGATTTAAATTTTGATGAATAGGAAAGGTAGGAAATATAGAGAAAAGACACTTTCAAGAGCTGGTGGGCAAAATTGGAGTAGAACTAATTTTTCTGCCAGTACACGATTGAAGTTTTCTTTTTTTCTAGAAGCATTTTAGTAAATCCATGACATTACCTAATGTCTGCACTTCTCAGCCTTTGGTGTCAGATAAACACATGACATCACCCAAAGTGGCAACTGGGTAATGGTTGTGCAGGGTAAGTTTGTTTCATGCCGCTGGAGGTGTTTAGGATTTTGTTGGAATGGTGAGTGTTTGGGGGGCAGTGGTGAGCAGCGTGTGACATTTTGAGGGGCACAGATCGCAGCGGTGTGCGGTGAGGAGAGCTGTGGTCTGTGTGAGCTGTGCCCCTCGAAGCTGGGGGACAGTCTGGCTGCAGCAGCCGTGGGGAGGGTGACGAGTGCCCATGGGGTGTCAGGGGTGCATTCCCCCTTTTGTCAGCCTATCTCCCAGGCTCTCCAGAAGCAGCGGGAACCAGGAGTTCTGACAGCTGCAAAATCCCCCATCCTGTGAAAGCCATGGAGGACATAGAGCAGGGGAGCTTACTGCAGCCATGAATGCCTGGGTCTCCAGTCATGGGGACAAAGAAAGTACTCTTCCTTTTTAGGAGCTGGGTATGAAATGAGTCCCTCTGTCCTCACACACATCCCTCCAGGTTGAGCCATTGGTGTGGTGCAGTTAAACATCTCCAACATGGCCTTTGCCAGTCACATTTGCCTTTGAACATCATTGTCTGATTCACTCCAGTTTTGCTTATATTTCTCAGCATATCACTTCAGTTTGGCTTTCTGTTGTAGGACTGTGTGTACATCTCTTGAGGGTATATGTTTTTATTGCATTGTATTCTCTGCTTAGGCTTTTTTTCCTGGGATGATTTTTTTCTTGTTTTAATACAAAATAAATAAATCAGGAATGCTTATGAAAGCTGTGATGGTCCTTTTGATCTGGTGCTTCACATATGGGCACATAATTATTTATTAAAGACTTTTTTAATGCCCTTTTCCATTTAAGCTATAAAAAGAGAATATTAAAATTAGTAAATACATATTCATGCAAACAGTGTGGGCCAAATTCTCCTCTCAGACAGACCTGATTGATAGCAGCACGGAAGGAGATTGTGACCCCTAAGTCATAGCACTCTTTACACATGCTTTTCAGTATCTGTTCTGTCTTTATGAATGTTGTTTTTAAAGAATCATTGGAGATACTCAGATCTGGGAACCTCGCTTGTTTTTTCAGATCCTCCTCACCTTTTTCCAGCATTCCACCCTCCTGTACCAATTGATGCAAGACATCATGAGGGGCGCTACCATTACGAACCATCTCCCATTCCTCCTCTGCATGTGTGAGTATTCACTGTTCCCCCTTGCTTCCTCAAAGAATGGACAAATACATGAACCTTTGCAATGCTTGAAACCATGTACCTGAAGCACTTTTCCAGTCTTTCCAAAGTGTGAGATTTACTTTTGGAAAGCATTGAGGTTATCTGTTCATAAAGCAAAAACCCATGCTGGTACTTGAGGAATTCCTATTCTAATAGGTAACTGGCAAAGGTTACCTGTGTCTTTTGCTGACATTTATTCTTTATTGTGTCATTCTATAAAGGCTAAATTAAAAAGTGCTGAGCCCTGTGAAATACAGCCAGATAAACATGTATCTAATCTGTATTAAGCTTGGTTTTCTTCTTGGCTAAAATTTCCTTTCATGCCAAAGGTTTGTTTACAAAACAGCCATTAGGTTGGTTTTCTTCCCTAGTGACTGCTATGAAGCATAATGAAATTTTTGGTAAATTTTCTCAGTCCCTGTTGTGTGCACATATAGGCAGTCGGTTGATTGATGGGAATGTCACCCAAACAAAATGGCAAATGTGATAGAGCACATGGTTTACACAAAGATAAAAGAAATGAATACCAGTGATAACATGCATAGAAAAGGGTGGTAGTGGTGAAATCCTGTAGAAATAAAATTTATCTTATTCCACATGGGGAGACAGGTATCAGCATTGCAGAATAAACCAGTGAATGTGTCCAGAAAACTGCTAAATACCATTAAAAATGGAGCCGAAAAGCAGGGCTTGGTGCTTCACTAAAAGGCTTGATGTATACATTTAATCATATCTACTAATCACCTCTCACACTGAGGAAATACAAGAAGAAAAGCACAAGTAATACTTTGAAGAATAATGCTAGTTGTTTAGATGGCAGATTGCTTTTCTATGGCTATTAGTTACAGCTGTGTAATTACATATATGCAGAAGAAAAATGAAGTTGTTTTAAAACAAGTCCTCCTCTGTGAGCAGAATTAATTGATATTAACAATCCTAACTACATGCCCAAGTACACACACAATATTTTACTAACAGGTTTTTTTTGGGTCAGTCTTCTATTACTGAATTGTAATTTCAGAGCAAATTTGCCTGGAGGTAAGTAATAAATCTGTGTTGCAGTCTTCTTGGGCATTAGAGGAAAAGTGGGTATTTATAGAACGAGAGAGCACAGAAATTTGTGATTTATTCCTCGGGGTTCCTCAGATGCATCACCATTTACACCACAATCTACCACATAATAAAGTACACTCAAATTCACGCTTAAATTTTCTGCTAAATACTGTTGTAAGCTGAAGGTGGCAGGCTCAGATAGTCATTACAGGGTAATCCTAGATTTTGCATTGCAGTCAATATTCTGCATGGATGGACGCTTTTGGGATCAGCTGGGGGAGATGATCCTGCTCGTTCTGAAGCTAGTGGGGAATTTACTTTCTCTCTGAATTGGGCAGGTGGGGTAGGGAGTTTTAACCTGCATCAGCAGAGGACCATCATCCTAGACCCAAGTACTGCCCACCAGCTTGGAAGAGGCTTCTGGAAGTCTGTGCCTCGTGGGACCCTTCTTGCATTTGCTGAGCTGAGCCCTCCCTGGGGCCTCAGTCCCACGAACCCAGTCCCCAGCAGCCCGACCCACAGCAGGGCTTTTGGCCGGGTAGACCAGTGTTACCTGCTTTGGGTGACTGTGGGAAATCAGGAGCAGTCTACACTGCTCTCAGTGCCAAGACTTCTGTAAGAGCCCCAAAAGATGTTGAAAATGCCTCTTTCATTCTTTGTTTGTAGACCCCAAAATCATGCTCCTTCTATGGAAAGGTGCCCTGCTGTGTGCTGTGCACCCCTGCTCCCTGATTAAGTGGTGATTCAGCTGGGCCCTGCAGAGGCAAGGAGGTCTTAGCCAGATATCATGACTGCAGGCAGCTGCTTTTGAAATATACTCTGGTATCAGCCCAAGATTTAGATCAAAATTGCCTTTATATTGGCCATTTTCCCCCATTAACTTCTGTTCATCCTTTTGCTCATTTGGTTTATCTCACCATTGGAATGATGAGCTGTAGTCGACACTTGGGGCTGTTGTGGTTGATGTAATTAAACATAAAAAGGTAATTAAATATAAAAAGGTAATAAAGCAACTTCAGAAAAAGTCATTTAGACTTCAACATTTTTGAGATGTTACTGTTTGTCATGCTTTTGCAGTTTTCAGGAAAATATATTAATGTATGTACATGTGAGGTTGGCACCCAGTGGTTTTCTTGCAAGTTTTACAGAGCCAGGTGTTAGAAGCACTTAGGATTACCTGGGATCATTTGGAGCCATTACTTGAACTGCTGTCCTAGTACCCATTTAAAAAAAAATAAAGAAGAAAGAACTGAGTTGAGAAGATATTTGAGAATTCTGAGAGAAAATGGCAAGAAACCAGTCAGGAAGCAAATGTTTACTTACAGCTTCAACAATGACTTCATTGTATGAGTGGTTTTCTCCTCAGCTTTGTAGTACTCTCAAGTCTGCGTATGTAATATAAATTAAAAATAAAATTTTAAAAAAGGCATAATTTTAGTTATCCAAGCTCCTTGAAATATGTTCCAGAACCTGTCAAGCCTTAGTGGAATTAGTTTAGGTATAATACAAGTGCAGAAAAAATGTGAGGAGGGCCTTGTCTGCATGGTACCTACAGTGTCTGCACATAATTTTGAACACTGGCCAAGTGAAAAAGAAAAAAGAAAGCAGGAATGTTAAAGATGTTTACAGGGCTCTTACGTACTTGCAGCTTTAAAAAGGTGTGTGTATATATATACATATATATATATATATGATTCTTATAGTTTAATTGCTGATGGTCAGAACTGTTGCATCTTAAATTTCAGCCTGGAGCTGAATTTTATAATTTGAGTTATAAACCCTTAAAATAAGGGTTTATGTTTATGATGGAATTGGTGACAGATGCTTATGTATAGTAGGACTAGCAGGCATTGCTGTAATTATGCTATCGTATCCTATCATTAAAGATTTCAATTGAAAGAGGTTTATAAATTGCTCTTCCTCTTAGATAAACCACCCTACATTAAGGCATCAACGATATGGTGCAGAATTAAATTAAAATCTCATAAAATGAAATATGTTCTGTATTAGCTGTTTGACACTTAATTTGCCTCTGAATGAGTAGAGGAAATCACAAATTAACCTGCCTTTGTTTTTCCAGCCATGGCTTATTACGTGTTAGAACAACTGCAATTACAGCCCAATAATAACCCCCAACCCTTATGAATATGTACTGAAATGTGTCACTTTGTGTTACCAAAACCTGTTAGGACTGTGTAGTTATCTTGGAATTTCTGCAGTACATCTCTGGTTTGTACTTCAGGAAGATGTATGCAGCTTGAGTTGTTCTTCAGCAGCAATGGATGAATGGCAGAATTGAGGCTGGGGCTTCTGTTTTCCTTTTATGATTGTGTTTTCTCAAATTCAGTTTAAAAAAATCCAGTACCCTGTAATTCAGTTTTGCTGCTTTACATTGAACAAGGAGGTTAAATTGTGTGATTAACACCATATGATAAAAACAAACCAAAAGAAACATGGCTTTAGCAATCGCATTCTTTGCTTTGTTTTTCTTTGTTGTTTTTGTCCAGCTTTTTCCTAATTTTACTTATTTCCAAAACTGATTTCTAAAGTATGGTATTAAAGAAGGAGCTGAAGCTTATCTCTGTTTTGGTCCTTGACATCTAGGTCATCAATTAGAGTGTAGTGGCTTTGCTGGTTGGTGTGCAGTGATTCAAAGTCATGCTGCTGATGAGGGTGATTATTTGAAATTAATACCAAGAGTATGCTATTTTTCTTCAAGATCCAAATCACAGATTTGTTATTGGCTAACTCTTCCAGTTGCTTGATGTCTTTGTTTGGAATGAGAGTTATTAGCAGTGAACAGAAGAAGAAGCAGGATGTCTATTTTTTTGACAGTGCAAGTGTAAATAACTTCACCGTCCCACAAGTTTTAAAATCTGTCTTAGCTAGGACAAGAGTTTTTATTAGTTAATTTAAAAGAAAAGCTCCTAAGGCAGAGGCAAAATTCTCCTGATGGATTGAAATTCAGCAATTTAGGAAGCTATTGTTGGCCATGCATTCATTCCCATGCTTCAACCAAGTTGCATCAGTAGGTTTTTCCCAGTATGCTTCATTTCAAGGTTGAGTTGGACAGCCTTTAAAGGTGACCTATTCTGATGACTTCAGGCACTGTTACTGTGGCTGTGGAGGGAACACATTCCTGCAGAGATGAGGCAGGAGACAACAGTCAGGTGGTAAAATCAGCCACTGCTCTGGGGCAGTGGCTTGTGTAAATCCTGGAGTGGTAGATGCATGTGTTACAGGAGGCTAGGGGAAAGCTAAAGTTTCAGGGCTGAATGCATTACAAGATGCATCATGCATGTTTGAAAATACTCATCCCTTTAGTCTCCATCTCTTTCTGCCATCCCTTTTTGCCTTAGCTCTGGACTACACATGAGGAAGAGTGAGCAGGTAAATCTAAGGGAAGGTGCTCTCCATATGCCAAGGGAGAATGCCTTTGCCAGGAGGAAGTTGCATGGTACAGCTGGTATATTTTAGCTCCCTAGGATCAACAATATTCCGAGCTCCTTTTTTTTTCCTAACTGCTGATTGAGACTGGCAAGTTTGGCACTCTAATGCCCTGAAATGATGCACGTGTGGATAACTGTGCATGGGCCTAACACGAGTGTCTTGAACAGACACTTTGAACTTTCTCAATGCTCTGGTACTAAACCAAAGCATGTGTTTTGCTTTCAGTCAGCTCCAAGTTGATAAAAAGGGAGTCTGATTCTTAGGTATGTTATTTCATATGTAGTTTATACACACATCAATTGCACAAGGGTGGAAGGAAAAGCAAAGTCAGGCCCAGACACTCAGCTTTCATCATCGTCTGATTTTGGACCATGCAGCAAAATAGGGGATATCCAAATGTGAGAAGATTAAAGCATATCCTTGATTATGGGAGAAACTGCTAGTCGCACATTTGATAGGATGTTTATGTTTTCCCAGCCTTGTCCCTGACATTATGAGTTTTCTTTCCATTTTCATTTCTAAGCTCTAATTTATTTTTTAAAATCTGAGTGTTTAAACCTCTTAAATCTTTTACCTGCTGCTTTACCTCAGTGTACCTCTAAGCTGTAGACTTGGCAAGGAGTTTGTCAGCTTGTCAGAGCATTCATTGATCCTTTCACAGTGGGAAGGAGAGCCCCACCCAGCATGAAAAGCATCACTCATTGAATTGGCTTTAATTACTTTAAGACTTGGAATGGGTTTTATGGTTTAGCCAGGAGCCATCAAAGAAGAAAGGCTGGGAAGCTCTTGGGACATGAAAAGATGACTGTAGTTACAGCTTCCCAAAATTATCCGTGAAAGTATTTTCTTTAAACAGGAAGAAATCTTGTATTAAATGTGAAACACCCCAAGAAACCTGACTCTGGAAGTGAAGTGCAGCATGCAGAATAAGCAGCTGCTCATAGCCTGGAGGATTTTTATAGCAAGTCTCTGAGAAGGAATCAGCATGGTCTGGTGACTCGTTAAGGTTATACAGAATTTGTTACGTGCCACAGATATGCATGTTGTAGGCTCTGCAAGCAGCATGTATCCCTCTTTCCTTAGTGATTATTCAGGGAAGTAAAATACCAGGGCCAGATGCCCACATATAAACTTCAGCAGATAGTTTTCTTTCAGTGCCAGACCTTTTACAAAGCTTGGGAATAGGAAGCTTCTGTCTAGGCTAAAACTGTGGTATCTCACTCAGTGTATAGTTTTGCATCATTTAAAATAGTGAATCAGTGTTTTGTTCATTCTTATGTAGTGGTATTTACCTTAAGATTTGCAGAATGTAAATTCTCCTTCGTTAGCTTTGTAATGCTTGCAGACTGGCTTCAGATAGTTTTTAAAAACAGAGTGTTTTTAAAAACTATCTCAAAGTGCAAAAAGTTTGGAAAGCAAATTAGTAGTGTCATATATTGAATTGCAGAAAAAAAGGTTAAGTGTTTCTCTTAAATTTTTGATTCTGAGCTACCTTTTAAAATAAAAGAAAGTAGGTTAAGATGTGGATAAAATAGTTAAATAGTTTTGATGTAGCTGTTTTATGAAAGTTGTTACATTCATTTGTTTAGGTAAACTGCGGTCTGAAGTTACTGCACAGTCATTTCAACTCTTCTATATTTCTCACTGATTTGCTCTCTCTCTTCTAGGAAAAAGCAGTATTTAGGAAAAATGATCTTATTTAATTTCTGCTGAAAAATAAATTTTAGATCAAATAAGGATTCACTGCTAAAATCCATCCCTGTTTTAAGCCAGCACATTTACATGAAAGTCAACAGAATTGCCTCTAAGCACACCAGATTACATTTGGTTCACATCATTCATCTGTTTCTGTGGTGGATAATACTTTGTGACATAATCATTTTCTCTGGAGTAGCTAATTGTAATGCCAAGGAACTACAGATTTATAAAGGAGAAACAATAGCAGCAGATAAATATTGCGTTAACAGAGGCTCTTTGTTCTTTTTATGCAGCCAACTTGATTTCGGGCTGTCTGGGGAAGTTGCAGCACTTGAAATTAGGGGAAAATTATGGTGAAATTTTTAATGTAGAAAGAAGAGCTTTTAAAATGTAATAGTTTGTTTTGTTGAAAATTCTTGGTAGAAAGTTCCCCCAAATCTTTGGTTCATGATTTTTTTTTTTTTTAATGTTGAGAAAAGCACTCGAGTGGCAGCAGCCCCCAGCCCTAATGAACAAGATGTGCCACCAGTGGCTGGCAGCTGGCTGACCACCTCTCTTCAGCTCTCTGCAGTAGGAACAATGCCCTGTGATGCAGGGGGAGGAAAAATTGGGAAAAGCCCTTGGGAGCACTTCCCCAATGGTATAAAGAGGATCGGTTGCCTCCTCCCCACCTGATACACAGAGAGACACAGGTTTATCTGGTAGACCAGTGCAGCAAATGGGATTCTTTAGGAGGTTTTTATGAATGAGGCTGTTGCAGAGGAGCAGTTCCAAGGTTTATGGGCAGTGAGGAGTCTATCAGCACTGGCCCTAAGCTGATTTACCCCGTCTGGGCAGTTAACAGTCCTGAGATGAATTCTTGGCTGCCAGTGAGAAGTGGTTCCCTAAGGCAGGCTTTCAAACCAGCGTGAATTAAGGGATGATGGAAGCAAAAAGAATGGCCAGCAAAGCTATGCCTCAGGTCACTGTTCTATGTAACATTTTTCTGTAAACTGAGGAATAACTAGACTTGATTACAAGTTGTTTGGGTGCTTGCTGTGAGCAGATGTGTATACAAGTGGGGAAATTTGTGTGTGTGTGCATGCATCCTCTTTACATAATAGGGTGGAATGTCTTTGCTTACATTTGTCATAGACTGAGTAATTTTAAATCTCTGCACTTAAAACTAATGCAAGGAACTACTCAGAGGCTGCGAAAGATGGAAGATTAAAGGTAAAATGTTAACAAAATGCTTAGAAAAAAAATGTTCAACAGCAAAACCTTTGAGAACATGTAGATCATAAACTTAATTTAACATTTAAACAAAAATATATAGAATAGCTGCAATGCTTGAGTTCTGCTGCTTGAAATTTCTATTATCTCATTCTGTTATCAGCTGCAAAGAATGCAAGCTCTAAATATAGTGCACATTTAAAGGCTCTGAGCCTGTGGTTTCTCGGACAAAATTCCTGTGTTCTTTGTGCTGTAGTCAGCAGTATTAGTTGAGTGAGCAGATATTGACTGTGGTATTCACGTGCAGTGAACCAGAAGCAAGCCAACTCTATAGAGGCTGCTGTCAAACTTGTTGCAGTAGCCTGTGAGGTACTGGACTGTGACAGACTCCTTTTTTTTCAGCACAATTCTTCCACTCATGTTAAATCTTGCTTCAAAGAGAGCTGAAATGTTACAGTCTTAGTGGGGATTTTTCTTTATTCTTTTCTTTTTTCTCTTTTTTTAAAGTGTACCTGTGAGATTCCTGTGTTGTGAATTGGAAGTTCCCTAAAGTTAGAGTAGGTATAAACTCCAAGAAATGTGAGTGATGAGTAGCATGTGTTAGAAACACAGAGCATCTTCATCACACTCTCTCACTATCTTTCCCTGACTTAGACTCCATCCTCCCCCAACAAAGACATCAAGTCCTAGAATCTTTGGAGTATGGATTGAATGTAGTTGGCACTTTTTCTTCCCCAAAGGATGAAAAAACAGAAGTTAAATTAACACCTTGTTTTTGGCACCACCTACTCATCCTACTGTATTTCTTATATATATATGTATGTGTGTGTGTATAAGTCTATATTTTTTTTACATATTTGTAACAAAACATAGGCTGTCGTAGCTGTGCTTCTGAGGTGTAGGAGACTAACTAGCTGTTCCTTGCATATTCTGTGTTGTGTGATGCTAGATAAAAACCCCCATGATGCCTAAATTTCGCTAAAAGTGTTGTGTTTTGTGTTCAGTGGGATTTTCATCACTGTGCCTCAGGCCAGGCTGAGCTATCATTGATGACTGATGTTATTGATTGATAGAGGAAACAATCTAAAGAAAAATGTTATTTTGTTTGATTGTTACTTTTTAGGATGCATGACCAAGAAATGGCTTGGGACTTTATTTCAGAGCAATGTTTATATTGAAGCTGGGCCCCATGAAGTTGCCCCTGAAAAGCAGGTGGTTTATCCCTTCCAGCACCAAATGTGTAGGTCTGAATTTACAGTAGATTATGACTGCATTTATGGTCAGCTTTATGGGTGCATTGGCAATTTTCTGGAGGCTCTGCAGAGGTTAGACACAGAGGCAAACATCCTACAGCCCATGAGTCAGGAGTACAAAGTTCCTGAAGGAATTAACTAATCTATCATCTTCTTGAAAGCATTATTTATGAAGTGTTGTGACCATTGATGTTAAGGATCAACAGAAAATTAGGGAGTATTTCACATAAGGGAGAATTTCTAAACATATCAGATTTAAGTGGCTATCTCTTTAAAGATCCACATCTTTCAGTCCTGTATCTCCTGTTGAAATTCAGCCTAGATTTATCATGCCTTTTCCACTGGCCCGTGGAAGAAAAGATTGATAGTCTAGGCCAGTTTATAGAGGCCACCAACGCAAATAGCCCCATTTAACAACACTGTAGACAGATTTGGCAGAGAGATCAGTAGCTGAATGACCAGGGGCAATCAGGTGTTCTCTGCTTTACCCTGGAAGATCACTATCAGTGTATATCATCAAGACAGTACCAAGAAAGCTTGTGTAGCCTGCCTCTGTCTTCCTTTGCCTTGCTTGTTCCTTGGACATCAGGCTTCCATCCTGACTCCTTTTCGGGGAGCTGTGTTTCTACCCCTGTGATGAGATTGAATTGCAGAGATGCTGACGGAGCAAATGTGTAGCTTGTGCAGGTGTGTTCCAAGCTGGCCAGGTTGTTCCCCTTAGGGTTTTCATTTACACGCCCAGCTACCTACTCTGTTTAGAGAACTAAAAATGATTCCAGCATAAAATGCATTTACCTTGAAGATTTCAAAACTGAATTTACTACTTTTAAAAAAAATTTATGCAGCCAGAATATTAATTTCTTTTATGCTTGTTGTTCAAAGTTACAGCATTGCCTGGGAAATGCTTTTAACTCCAGGTTTTCACACAAATAGAACAAGAATAGCAGTGTGAGGAATTTCTCTCTTGATTCTTTTGATGGCTGTAGTTTTCCAGCCATTATATATTTACCATTTGTTAGGACTAACTTGTACTGTGGACTGTGTAGCAGCAAAATGTCTTTTAGTGCTTGCAAGATCAAAAAGGTGGCCTGACAGAGACAAGACTTCTCAGCCTGGCATGAGAATTGAATGTTTTCCTGATCTCCTCTGGTTGCACTTCAGCCAGCTCCCATACCTGGACCTTTGTTACTGGCAGGGAAATACAAGAAGGGGGCTGTTAGCAGAATATCTTTCTTTCCCTCTTTTACCTTAGCAGAATTCACCATTGATATAAGTGGTGCTTCATATACCTGTGAATCCTACTGCTCTCCTGATTGTTGGTGCTGATGTGTGACCTGCACACCTGCTGTTGGAGGTGGTGTTTGGAGGATGGGAGAAGCTTGAAGTTGTACTTTCATAAGGTCACCCCTTGACTCCAGCCCTGGGTGCAGCATAAATATGTACTGTACAGCTGATATTGTCACTCAGGTGCACTCTCAAAATGGCTTTTCTTTCCCACATCATGTATTTGTCTAGGGGAAAGGGGGGGAAGATGCGTATCAGAAAATAATCTGTGCATTTTATATAGAAATGTATATATGTAGAATTTTATTCAGGAGTTTCTGTAGATTTGTATAATCTTTTTTTTTTTTTTCCTGCTGCATGTAGTTTTAGATGAGAAATTCTAGCTGATACTCTATTCAGTAACAGTCACTAATCCCTGTGAATATCAATTTTGGGCTGTCTGTTGATGATAGTACAGAGGTTTCAAGCAAATCCAACCGTACCTCAACAGAAATGATTAATGCTGAACCTTCATATCACTGTTTTGTCAGGACTGTAGTTCTGTAAAGTTGGAATTTTAGTCAAATGTTCCCTTCACAACCAAATATGCATAGCAAGTGCAATAGGAAAAATATGCAGTTCCTGAATTTCTCTTTTGTTATTGCTGACTTGGTTTTGTTTTAAACAGTGAAGTTATTATTTTATTATATAAAAAAAAATTAAGAAAATATTTTTTTCTTCCCCAAATTGCAGTTTTGTAATATTGTGAACATATCTTACAGTAGGCATTGGAAATGAAAGGATTTGTTTTGGTTTGGTTTTGAATTTGGGGAAAGAGTGTTTCTTAGCATCACAGAACCGATGTTGAGGACAGTGTTCGCTTGAGGTGATGTGAGAAACTTTCAGGTGCTTTATCAAAAGAAGGAACACTGCCTTAATGAGAGGAAGGAGTCAAGGGAAGAAGAGAAGTTAAAATTGCCTGTAACAGTAGTGAGCATAGCGTTCTTGAGTTTGAGGTATGGAGGGTTTAGACAAATCATAAGTGAATGAATGAGATGAGGAGAAAGGCTCCAAAGTACTGAAAGTGATAAAAGCTTCATTCTCTAAAAATAAAAACCCACTAAATTATGAGCGCAATAACACATTAATTAAAAATACTGTTTTTCAAGAGAACAGAGTGTTTGTGAGATTCATATATCAGTTAATTTCAAAATTTAATTTTACTGCCATGGGTCATACTCATCATGAGAAAAATTTCCCATGAATCGCGTTTGAGTTTTTTTGAGATTTAGGACAAGCCTCAAGCTCTTCCTTCTGGTCAGATAATCCCCCTGGTGGATGCAGTAATCTGGTCCTCATGCTGTGGGAGTGGATCCTAATTAGCAATGCTATTTTTTCACAGAGAGTATTGCTGCACACAGGCAGGAGCACCCTCTGCGTGCAGAGTGCATCCTCTTCTCATCTGTGAATGGTAGAGAGAGAAATGAGGAGTAATTGTAGAAATCATTTTAACTCTCTTAGCTTTGTACCATTTTGCTATTTTTCTTCTTCTCCCAGTCATGCATGCATGTATGTATGTACTTTCTCTGTCCTGCCAAGGTTATCTTTAAAGATCTACAGGCATTTTCTGAGTGTTTTTGAAGCAGGTCACTATTTACCGGTATATTGCTTTTATAGAGGTCATCTTTGATGACTTTTTTGTCATACGCACCCACTGAAGTTTCAGTGTACTCAAGCATTAGAAAAGCCACTATTTGAGTGTCTTTGTTTTCTTTGTTGAGCTGTTTATTTTGTTTTCTTCCCACACAGTTCCCTGGCCTCGCTCTGACAACTGCTTTTCTGCATGAATTACATTCCTCGGGGCCGCAAGTCTCCTAATTCTTCCAGTCGATTTGATTCCTGCCTGTGTGATTAGTCCTCTGCTCCAACACAGTTGGTCTTTGCCAAGCAGGCTGCTTGCTAAGTGCCTTTAACATGAAGACCTAACTACATTTTTTAACCTCATTAGTGTGTAGGGCACTGCTTCATTCTGGCTTAATAACATGGCCACTATTGAATCATCACTTGCTCTAAAACGGGTTACAAAAAGGTTACCTAAGTTGTCTGTTTTTCTTTTTGTATGACTGTGCTTTTGGTGGGTAAGTTTCTTTCAGCTCATGTCCATTATTTAGCATATAAGTTGCTTTTTAGGAAGGAGATTCTACTGAGGTAGATTTATGATGTTAAGAAATTTTATGTTTGTATGTTCAAAAAGAAACTCAGCACCTATTTGGAAATAGCAAAACTAAATTATAAAACCAGTAAGAAAATGTGGGTTTGGAAGAAAATGGGAAGAAGGCTTGGGGGAAAAATTTCCTACTTGTTTCAGCTTTAGAATTATAAAGACTTCCAGTCTCCTCACCAGTTTAAACACAGGCTTTTTACTATAATGCTGGATTTACAGCAATGCAGCCGCAGTCTGCATGGCTTCACTTTGCCTTGTGGGTTCAATTTTTAGCTGAATGTATTGCCACTAAAATTTATTTCAGTTGCAGTTGTGTATAAACTTGAAAGGAAAAGACATTCCTGGGCTACCAAATGTTGTAAAGGCAGCAGAAAAGTTTCCTAAGAAGATGGTTTCACCAGGGAGCTGGGGGAAGAAAGGAGGCAGTGGGTCACATGCCACTTGTGATGGTGCATTTGTGCAGTTGCATAGCACAGCCACTCAGAGGGTGAGACTTCATGATTAATGGTGTTTATTCTTAACAGAAGCCTCCTTTATTTATCTGCAATACAGTTTAGTGATTTTATCAGTCACCTGAATGAAAAATATTCAGTCATACCAATATTGCAGTGTAAATTGAGTAGAGTCACTTTTTATTATATCTTTCAGCCTTATCATCTGCACAGTAATTTTCTAGCAGGGGCTTGATATAGAATGGCTGGATTTAGCTGTACTTGACACAAAGCCTCTTCAATTTCCTCTAAAAGTTCAGGCTACTCTTAGAAATGTGTATAAATATATATATATATAAATATATATTAAAAAATATATAACTCTCTTATCCAAGCAATTTCAGTATTTGAAAGAATAAAGATAAAATGCGCAAACCTGGATGTAAGAAATGTTGTTCATATGAAAACATCTAATAGCTCTGAAGGCAGTGGTGAAATGCTCTTTAGTGTTTAAGCTTGTGGCTTAGTGCAGTTCTTTTTGCATGGCTACGTAGTCTGACTTTCTTCTAATCAATCATCATCCAACTCCAATCAGCATACAGGCAGAGCCTATCGTTCATCCTGGCTGTAATTTCAGAGTTGAGGACTATAATGGCCACATACAGCACATTAGTCACTGCGATAACAGCTAGTGGCACTCCTGACGAAGGGGGAGGATGGGGAAGAAGGGGAATAAAATTCTTCTCATTCTCACAGTGCATTAGTGAAATAGGAGCAAATGTTAAACAAATGTTTATTCAATTAGCTGACTTAACAGCATTAAGTGTGAGAAAGCTTCTGACACTCCTTTGACCCACTTTTTCTGAGAGAGGAGAGGAGCGGCAAGGGAGGCAAGAAAGGGGTACATTAATGCAGCCCAGATTTATATATGTCTACATACTGATATGGTGGTGTCTCTGGTTAAAGACTGGAAGGGATGTCAGGCTCTGCCTGTAGCCTAGAGGAAGCTAAAATTTGAATAGCAAATGGGACCACCTCTAGAGCATCAGAGGAGAATTGCAGAGCAGAGAAGTTTGCTATAGGAATGCAGTTGGTAATTTCACTGCCCACTCTGTTATTACTAACAACAGATAATGAGTTGGCTGTAGAGCTTTTAGATTTTCCTGCTGCACTTTGTAGTACAGCATAGTTTGAAAGAGAAATAGTGTGTGGAGGTCCACGGCAATCTTATTCAAATAACACTTTCTTGTCCTGTGCATCTATTTTATGTGCATGATGATGATTTCTGCATCAAATGCAACATTGCTTCATTATCCCCTACTTTTAATGTACAAGTCAATACATTACATTTACACAATACATTACATTTACATTTACATCTATAAACTTGGAACCAGCTGAAGAGGAGAGGAAAAATTTACCAGCACTGGGGTTGAGCTGTCCTGTGAAAGTATAAAGTCTTACTTTATTTATGGTTCAGTGCAAGCTCAGCGAAGGAAGGCAGTGCCTGGATAAGGCTCTAGCAGAAGCAAGAGATGGAAATCACATGTTAGCATTACTTTTATTTACTGTTTACATTACTGCAGTGTCCAACAGCTCTGTGCAGGATGGGAGCTCTGCTGAGTGTTGTGCAAATAGAAGGAGCTCTGCCAGGAAGAGCTAGCAGTCTTTGGCAAAGGAACTCTGGTGAGTCAGCTCTGATGGCCTCAGGGTTTACCAGCCCCAGCTGTTTCTTCACCCTGGGGATTATCCCTTCTCCCTCAGCAGGGTGGTGTGCCTTTGCCCCATTTACAGTCTCACAGCTTTGCTCTGGCCTCCTGAAACTGGACAATGAAGTGGCCAGAGGCAGAAATGTTCTGCCTGGGAGGGGCACCAAGCTGGGTACTCGGAGGCTTACACAGCTGCCACAAAATTTGCCAGAAAACCTCTGGTAGAAGCCTAGAATGGGCAAGTGGCATTTGCAGGGAGTAGTTATTGCTGGTTACTTTTCTCTATGTTTGCCTTCTTTGTACAAGCAAAGAATTGCCAGGTAAATGCATAAAGTCCTCTCCCAGTCACTGATTTCTTGCAGCATCCTGAGAAGGACTTGGAGAAAGGAGAGGAAAGCTGGGATGCTCTGTACTGCAAAGGCCAAGTGGACAGTGTTTCAGAGCAGTGCAGCAGACAGTTCCCAGAGCAGTGACAACAGGAGGCAGCAACAGTGGTGGGTGGATGGAAGAAGAAAAGGAGAGGCAGGTGCATGTGAGAAAGAGAACAAGAAGACTGGACTTGAGAAGTACTGGGAGCCCAGTAGATAGTTTTATTTTCATTTTTCATGATGAAGGAAATGAAACAGTCAAAACTGTGTCAGCATACACATTTAAGTAATGCATGTCAAGACTCCCAAGTCAAGACTGTATCATCTGAAGCAGCAGTTGCTTGCTGTAGTCACTGCAGGTGTTACTGTGGACTGAAGTTCACCAGTGTTACAGCTGACCTTATGTAAACAGCTTTGTGTTAAATAACAGAATGAATATTCATTGCTTTTCATGACATAAACTATTCTTGAGGAAATCCACAAGCTGATAGTTGGGTTATTTATGAAGTCTTGTAAGTAGCAGTATATATAAAAAACCTGAGTCTGTGTTCAGGCAGTCCATCAGCTGAAAAATAGGAATACAGTCACTGACTAAGGATTTAGTGCTTGATTAATGTAGTCAATTTTTAACTGTAACTACATAATGTTAACACTTCCCAAAGAAGGAAAGGGGAACCAGAGTAATATTCTTTTGCTCTCGGTCAATGCCTAATTGTCGTGCAGATTTCCTGAACCATGAACCTCTCTTGTGCAGTCATTTTTTTTTTTTTCTGCAATGATGCCTTTTAACTTTTTGTGGGAGAAAGTTTTTATTCTAACCCCATGTGAGGTTATTTGTATATTTTAGGAATTTACATACCAGAACTGCACACATTTTGTAAGGCATTGTCCTTGCCTCAGTGAGGAAATATTTGTAACATGGGATCTCTTGATGTGACCTTCCCACTGAACTGATACTGAACATTTTTCAAGTGCTTTACTACAGTTTTAAAGATGGGGAAAGAGTGGATCAGGAAGACAACAAACTTGTACAAGGTGGACAACAGATAAATAATGGAAACCAAACCAGAGCCTGTCTACCTTAAACCTGATCTAGCTTCTATGTGGACTATGTAGGCATGAACCCACTCATTATTTATTTGTATATGTATCTACTGAATGAAAGTTTGCTACCAAATCAGATTCTGTGACCTACTTCCCTATACTGACTACAGTTCCACTGTGAATTTTGGAGGAAAAGTGAGTAAATATTCACTAGGTGTTGAAACATGGAAAATTATACAGGAAATCAAGAGTGTTTTTTGTTTTAGGACTTAAAAAACATGCTCATGTTCTCCTTTTTGTTCATTTCCACCATTCAAAAAATATAACTAATAGTGCTTAGTCTTTTGCAGCACTTGAGCTGTTTTATATGAATTGTGCTCTGACATTTCCATATATTCAAATAATTCTTAAAATGTTCATAATTACTTGCTTAGTTTTCCTAAGTCCAAGAATGTGATAGTAGCAGCTTTGAGGCAGTGAGTGATTCTAGGGGAATGGAGTGCCTGTTTGAAGCTGGAATTTCTTAAAAAAAAATTAAGTATTAAAAATTATATTATTGATTTCCCATAGTATGTGTCTGTAGGTTTGATTGTTTACCAATTCAATGAGAAGTGAAAAAAGAACTGTGGCTTGCATTTGAAAAATGCTCAGTGCTGGCCTCAATCTCCTTACATTGAAATCTCAGAGCTCAACTTTATTAACACAAAAACCTTTTATTAGCCAGTTGTTGGCTGCTGGTGCTGAAGGGTCAGTCTGTATAAGCAACTGTGGTATTAAATAAACAATAGAAATTTAACATGGGAGATATTACCTAAGGAATTGAGCCACATGCTTTAGAATAGGAGTCACCACATAACATACCAAGAAAGTCCTTGTTTGTTCATCTCCCAGGTTCTGCTAGAAATAAGTGTTAATGTTTTGTGGGCAGACATCAGATGATTATTGGAAAAAAAAAAAAAAAAAAGAAGAGGAAAAGATAAAAGAAAAGTATCATAGGCAGTTTAATGAGTTTAATATTTTTCAATTCTCCAGGCAGGACTGAATTGAACAGGTATCAGAGAAACAGTGTGGATATCATTGGTATGAGAGTTATGCCATCAATGCTTGCTCCAGCATTGAATAACGTACTGTTAAATGATTAAATATCGAGGTTTGAACTTTGACACATTCATAATATAACAAGATGGATGAAAAGGCAATAATAAATTAGGTTATGTTACAATATTTCATCCCACTTCGTTGACAAGCTTTGTTCTGTGAGATAGATTATTGTTCCATCTGTAACCTCAGCTCAGTGTCATATTTACAATGTTATAGTTAAGGATCACTTGCTGTTTTCAATATAAATGTATTTTTCAACAGATTCATAAAAGAGCCATTTAAAAATTTATCAGGACAAAACTTGGCATTAAGATTTCCAGTACTGGAGTTATAGTTTCCTTTAAAATCCGAAAGAGCTTAAATCACCTTCTTTTTTTTTTTTTTTTTTTTCAGATAGGTTGTGCTTAGAAGAGGTTTATGTCCAAGCACAGCTTAAAGTTGTTTGGAAACCATTTATGGCAGATCTCTAACACCAAACCAACCTCAAAAATTGTAGTCCAGCTTTTCCTGTGGCACAGACCTTTGTGGCTGTTCTGAGTGGCTTTACATGTGCTTCCAGAAAACATTGCTATTGAAGAATGCCTGTGATGAGTGGGGGGTTGTACTATGCACTGTAATTTTCACACTTGCAAGAGATAGAAGAACAGGGACAATTTTCACTGTATAGATATTTTGGCATGTATTAAAGCAGTTCAAGCACTGCAAAGCAAGTAAGTACCCTGAGGCCACTAATTGGCAGTAATTGTCTTGAGTGGCCTCACTGGAGACCTCTTCCAGCACCTCATGCATCCAGGAATTCCTTTTTAGCTGAACTGCCTGACCTGTGTTGAGAGTAGTGCCAGTTTGTGGTCCTGCTCCTGGCTGAGCTCAGGGTCTGCCCTGCAGGGAGCTGTTCTGGATAGAGCCCTCAGAACCATGGTGTAACTTGTCTCCTGACCTGTCTTTGTCCCTGTCTCCTGCTCCTGACTGGCCCAACCCAGACCTGGTTTGTCACTTTGCCTTGTCTCAGGCTCGTGATTGACTCTGGTCACTCAGCTCTGGTGGCATGGAGTGCATTGCCCATGGGTGGCTCCTGGCTTGCCTTTTCTTAGGGAGCAGCTGGACTTTGCTGCCCCCCAGCACCCTGAACTGGGTCTCTTTTCTTTCCATCCCCCCTCCTCAATTCCTAACTCAGTTACATGCACGAATCCACATAAGATAGTTTCATGGACTTTGGGATCATCCTCTAATCCCATTAGTTGAGCGTTGAGAGGGTGGTTGAAAGGACCCACAGTCAGCAAGCTCTGTGCTGGCTTACCTCCCAGGGACTTTCACCTCTAGTCATAGCCACACAGCAACATTTCACCTCGAGTTAGCTGTTCTATGAGTACCAACGAAAGGGATGGGATTTGAGTTTGGGGCAATCCAGTCTTCCTCTTTGTAAAACTGACAAATGCTTAAGTACAGAAAACAGACTGAAGTATGTAATAGGAGTCTCTGTATCTCAGATTTTTCTGCTGGTGGAAGGAATGTGTGATCCTTTCAAGATAATACTAGGTAATGATCTGTGCATGCAGATAATTTTGAAATATGTATAACTTGCTCATGCTTGCCTCATCAGCTCTCAGATTCCCATGATCTTCCTTCACCAGTTAAAAAAGGGCTGTATGGGCTGAAAAAGGAATTGCATTTGATTCAGTTTTTGTGGTGGTTAAAATCTAAACCTACTGCTAGCCAGTCTTCTTGTACAGAGTTCATCTATTGAAGCTGTAAGCAACAAAACAAAATGACACTGTTTTCATGAGTAATAACTGAAATCCTACGGATAGCTCACCTGTGGTTTAGCAGTGGTCAGAAAAAAACCCAATTTTTTAAAAAAAGCAGCTTCACACACACTGCGATTTGCCCTACAGCCGATGCAGTTCACAGCTGCTGAGCTGGTGTAACTATGTAAGTTTTTAAGAGTGTGCAGACACCTCTGCAACAATTCATCAAGGAAGTGTCATGACTAATAGGCAAAAATACACCTGTTTGTCCTTACAGTGATCTCCCTGCCTCAGCATGTGTGTGCCATTCACAAGCTGAGCAGTTGAGATTCCCCAGAGCGTCGGACCTGGGACACGAAGAAACTGGGTGTGGGGGGGGAGTGGGAAGTCCTGTGTTACATATGGAAGCTGTGTGGCACTCATGATATTTCAGCACCTTTGCAGTGAACAGGAAGGCCTTCTAGACAGGAAGGGGGAGATGCCTTCACAGCTAGCTCTGTTCTCTGTTCCTTCTCATTTACCTCAGGGTTGTAGATATAATCAAGGTTACCAAGAAAATAATAAAATCATCCTAATGTGCCAGGATAAAAATTAGTGGTGAAACACAGCCACAGGATCTTTTTTACCTGCATACCTGGGGACCTTCAACTAGGTCTTGAAAGTGTGATCAGCTTTGTATGAAATTTGAATTGCGTTTGCAGGGTCTCTAGAAGTAGACACATAGATCCTGATTCAGAAAATAGCACACATCTGCTTTGCTCCCTCCCTTAAGTGGTCGGAATATGTTGTATAGCAGAAGAACCCCTGCACTGGAGAAAATGGAGGGCAAGTTCTGCTTTTTTTTGTCAAGCAGTATCACTGAAAATCTCCTTGCCTCTTCTCATGCTGAAGCCTCATTGCATCCCATGAAGTAGCCTCAGACCCAAGACAGAATGCCATTCAACAGGATGCATGGCTAGGTTGCAGGATGCTGTGCTGAAGGGTCCTGAGTTTGAAGGAGAGTCCCAACTTCTTTCCCTGCTCATGACAGTGTGGACTAGATGACCTGTAAAGGTACCTTCCAATCCAAACCATTCTATTATTCTCTACATGTGAAATAAAAATCATGGGGATGGACTGCCACCCACATCTGGAGATTTGATTTGTTTGTCACTGAATGAGAATGTGCAGAGCCACTCCTGGGCTGTATGGGCTGTACTTTTTGCTGCTTACAGGACAGAGGTTATTCCAACAATGAGGTTGCAAAGCAGCAGTAAGGGTGTTTGGCATCACCCTTACTAAAAGCTGCATTTTAGTTTGAAGGATGGAGTTAATACTTGTGGAAGATGTTCACAGTGAAATTTAATTACAGAGGGAAAGGAAGGATATGTGGTGTTTATTAGAATAAATCAGGATGACTCAAATTGTAGGCCTGAGAGCAGATAAAGAAGGCATGAGGGAAAATGGGTCTGTAGGGAAAGGGGAGTCTGGGAGCACAGAGGAGGGAGAGAAGTCCAGACTGAAAGTGAGCACAGAAGTTAGCAGCATGTTAAAATCAGTGCTTGAGAGAAATTAGGTAACATCAGAGTCCAGAGCTGGGAATTCTTTGTGGAATCTGATGACTCCTTATTTCTGCCTGAGATAATACTGTTTATATGCCTGCTGTTGATTGATGTTACCCAGGTTAGTGTCCTTTCCCTAGCATCCTAGGAAAACTGAGGAGCTTAGAAGAGGAGAGAGAGAAAGAGGCAGGGCTGAGGAGGAGAAGAGCAGCTGAGTCCTGGTGTCCTTGAATGGCTCTTGCAGGATCTGGAGGCAGAAGCTGACAGCCTGGCTCTTAATCTTGCTCCTGCGGCAGCATCTGGCTGTTGGCCAGCTGGAGAGTGAATCACTGAGGCCGATACAGACTTTCAGCCTTCTTGCATAAGCATTTAAAGAGTTTTCTGTTCAATATGCACCAGATAAGGCCAGGGTTCCCAGCCTGTCTGCATGCTCTTCGTGTTTCTAAATATGAGTTGGGATCACATTTAAAAAGAATTTCTCGTAAAATGACATCCAGACTTAGTTTCTTTGTTACTCTTGTATTAAATTTGCTGTACTTTTATATTTTCCTCACTGCCAGGATAGGAAATTCACTCTGTAATGTGATACCCAGCTGTAGTACTTTTCCTTCCTACATCACCATGATTTTTGAAGCTCTTGCCAACCAATCTTGGCCTCGTAGGGAATCAGGAGACAACGAATATTTCACATCTGGTGTGGTTTCATAGTACCAAGGTAAAAGATGCACTTCCACTGTAAAACAAAAAGTTCTCTGAGGAAAGGAGATGTCTGGTTTGCACAGTGGTGGAAAGTAGCTTCTGGTTTCAGGTTCTCAGTGCATTTCAAATATGCTGAAAGCATGATTAGCGAGTGGTTTGGCTTTATGTGGGTCTTTTTCTCAGGTGCCAGACTGCACTGTTGGTACCTGCTGCTAGCACAAAATGCAGCTCCCTAACAAACTTTGGAGCTAGGAGGTATTTTCATACAGGAAGGCTAAACAGGCTTACCTTGCAGAAAGCTGTTGGAGGGCAAGAAACACAAAAAAGATCAGATAGGAAAGGGAAAAGAGGGAGAAAAACACATCAGGAGAAATCTTCATTCCTCAGATTTTACAAGCCCTTATGGATTTAGTGGCAGGGAAGCTGGCGTCATGTTAGGAATTCATGACTTTGATCACTGTCCCACTCATATGCTTGCATTTCCAAGCTGATGGCAGGGCAGAATTGGCTCCTATGTAAGATTATGTTCTGTTGGCCTTTTAGGTGATGACAACTACCTCCATTGATCATGATATGTGTATGTTAAAGGCAAAAAAATACATTTCTTGTTTGATTACTCTTTGTAAGCCAACAGCATCAAAGGAACAGGCTGCCCTCACTGCTCTCACAGCTGCTGCCTGTGTCTGTGCTGTATATATGCTAAATTAATTGGAAAAACAGGGACAAAAAGGCATTTAGTTCGGGTCAGCCAGTTGGACTACAGCAAATGCATGACAGGCTTAATCATTGTCTTTTGCCAAAGAGCAGGTTGGCAAGGGCAGGCACTCCAGCCCCTTGTGATGAAATTTGAACTTTTTCCAGTGCCTTTGGAGATGGGATGCTGTGAGAGAAAAGTCTCCAAGCAGAGCCCAGACACTGTCCTATCGACAGGGTGGGATGATGGGGAGGTTATGGCGGGTTATTTGTCTTCTGTCAGCTTTAAGCCTTGGTTCATCGCACATAGCATGAGAGGGCACCAAGCTTTCCCTTCACAAAAATGATGCAGTTAATTAATGGGGTCTTGATAAAAAACATTGGTCACTGGGGCCATACTAAAAACACACATATGCAGCATTTTTTCTTACTCTGCCACCATGTTCTGTGCATTTTTCATGGGAAGGGGCAGCAACAACAAGAAAAAAATGCTCCAAAGAACCCATCTGTTTTAATGACTTGCAAAGTTTGGGACTCCTGAAGTGATTTCTGTATAAACATGCCATCTTGCACTTTAAGAAAGAGTAAACTGTCAAATGAAGGACATGGTTGCAGGTGTGGCTCTCAAAGCTCCTTTTTCAATAGGCACATGGTTATGAAGATGTAAATGATTCTGAATCTCAGTATGTATTTCATATTGCAGTAAGAATTACTGTGTAATACAGTGTGCATATTTTGCACTAATTGAAATTATTTTTTCCTTAACTCCTTGGGGAAAGGTATTGAGGTGTGTAAAGATTAAACCAAATATAAAGTCATGGTAAAATTGGTCAGAAAAATGTTGCTAATAATGGGGACAGAGAAGAATTAATTTCCCAACCTTTTTCTTTCCAGGCAGTTGACTTCAGTACATGTGCAACCCAGTTGTTATTCTTCAAGAAACAAGTGTTTTACCTTTATAGTATTTTTCTTTATTGTATAGATAACCTGGCTGGTTTTGTTTTTCTTCCTTTTGTTTCTTCCAGGCCTTCTGCCTTATCTAGTAGCCCAACATACTCAGAGCTTCCATTCCTTAGAATTTCCCCGCACCGAAATCCTGCTGCAACATCAGAGTCTCCCTTCAGCACCCCTCACCCATACATTAACCCCTACATGGACTACATCAGGTCCCTGCACAGCAGCCCATCCCTCTCCATGATCTCGGCAGCCCGCGGACTCAGCCCAACAGACGGTGGGTTCAGACAGGCTTCCTGTTTTCTGTCATTGTAGCAACTTAAGTTATATTAATCTTGTCAACATTTTTCCCCCTTGTTCAAAGCAGCTTCACCAGGTTTGTCAGACATATTCATTATGTCATAAATGTTTCAATACTTCATCAGCCGATGATGGCTCATTTGTACATCTCACAAATGTTGAAACTTCAGGGAGAAGGAAAAAAAAAAAGCTGCCTCATTCAAAATTTATGCTGGAAGGGTGGTGTATGTCTTGTGATATCTTTTGTTTGTGGGGCTGACATGGGGTGTAATTCTGGTCTCCAAAAAATCCATTGTACCTGCACTGAATTGAGTCAGATTCTTTATGATTGTGTGTCAGCATATAACCATGGAGTTCTTCAGGCACAAAAGACTTGTTAATTAAAATAGTATTTTTCCATCATATAAAAGCATGCACTGACTAGTTACATTTAGTCAATAGTTCTGTTAAAGTTTTGTAGAATTACTTCAGTTTATCCTAGCCAACGGTATGGACAAATGAAATGATGCTTACGTAGAAGTGGCTGATGATCAAGATTGTCCCTTTTAATCTAAATGGTGGACAGTATTCTTGAAATTCAGTGCTTTAGATCTTGGTATAACCATGGCTTTTACTTTTCAGGCTACTTGGGCTGAAGTGAACTCCTCTGATCACTCTTGTGATTATTCTAGCACATGTCCTATTCATTTGAGTGGGAATTTTGCCAAAGTGAGCCATCAACAGAGTTGCAAAAAAAAGCTGTCTTGTTATAGTAGGTTTTTCAATAGTGGGTAAGCATAAGCAGTTTGACATTTCAAAATTGTAGCATTTACTGAAGAGCACTAAAATATAACATACTCAGAATCAACAATGTAGAGAAGGGTAATTAAACTGGTACTTTAACTATGGGAAAGATCTTCCCAGTGAATTCAGAAACTTACCAGAGTTAAACTGCCTTTAGCTGAATTTGAAAAATGAGCAGTGCACCCTATCCAAATGGATAACTAATTAATCCTCGTTTATAAGAATATATACCTTAATCCATTAGTTATGGGCACATATTCTTATGAGAATAAATTTTAATGACCTATTGTCAATCAAGGTATATGGCGTGCACATAGGGCTTTCTTAGCAGCACTTTGGATGTTGCATGATTTCTTCCTGATTCTACCCTTTTTGTTTTAGCAGAAGTATTAAAAAAAAAAAACAAACAGTTTTAAGGAAAAAAATTGAATTGTCAGAAAGGCAAGTTTTAACTTCAGGAGCTTTGGAGCTTTAGATACAGGACAACAATGACAGAGCTATCAAGTAATGGCATATATTGGGAAAACTCTTGTAGTGTACATCTGGGCTTTTTCACAGGAGCTAATGTGCAGAATACCTTGCTATCTTCAATACTCTTCAGGTCCCATTCCTGCAGCATTTCATTTATGCTTAAGCTATGTTCTAGTGGCACATAAAGGAAGGTGTGAATGACCTATCACCACCTATGACATTAAGCTGTATACAGTCTTGGTCTCAGGTGTACCACACTGGATTCACTTGCAAAAATGAAGGCACATGTTGTTCTCTCAGCCAGCACCCAACTGATGCTCCAGAAACACCCAGAGATGTCCCAGGGTAGAATTTGGTTTCAGATTCTGGCACCTAAATGTAGATGTGTACAGTATAGAAATGTGTGATCTTTCTGGTTGTTCTGCCATTGTAGTCCAGTGAGTTGTAGGTAGTGAAGCCCCAAGGAACTATTCAGTTCCCCAGCAAATGGACACTTGGCATGTTAGCAGCTGAGTCTGGAGCTCTGTCATAATTATGATGGTGCTAGGGTTCATCTGTCTGCAGTTCAGGTGTTTGGTGTCAGTTCAGGTCTGTGAAATACCCTGCCTCAACTCCACCTCAGAAAGACAGATTTCTCCCACCAGCCTATGTAGCTTGGATTCCCAGCCTTTCAGAGACACTCAGGTGTGGACGTATAGCCGAGTACACTCTCTCTTAATGCTCATCCCCTGAGTTTTGATTGCTGACTGTATACACAGCCTTAATCTGTCATAAGTACATGCTAAATTGACTAGCTTAAGCATCTCTCTTCAGGTTTTAAACAAATACATGTTACTAAACTTCCTGTAGGCTCACAGCTCATCTTTGATCAGTTGCCACAGCCCTGGTGTTGGCAGCATCCAATGAAAATACAGTAACTTGATTGAGGCATTGAAGATATCTCAATCAAACAGCATCCTGTTGTAAAGCTGCAGGTTTGTTCCCTGGAATCCACAGTCTGTTGTATGATCAATCAGGTATACAATAAAATGCCTTTTTTCGGATGTGAGTTCCTGGGATCAGAGAATCTAAATCATGGCTTGAGCACTTCTAGAATGCAAATGAAACACTCCTGTGGTTTAAAGGGGTACATGCACATAATGTAGTGATAACATAAAGGACACCAAGGCTTAAGAGATATAGCATTTGAACTGTGAAACCTTGGAAGTTGTTATTGCTCTTCTGAAAGCCATAGTGAGATTTCTGTTGCTGCCTAATTGCTTTAGGACAGTTAGATAATTAGATCAATGTACTATTGGGCTCAGTCTGTCAGCTCACAGATCCGAGGATGGCCAGGAGCCAGAACAATCTGGAACGTACCTCTTGTCACTTGTCCTTAGCCAGCAGATTTGGTGGGTCAGGGGTAGCTGAGGACTTCTCAGAGGATTTGGAGCAGGGGTAAGGATGGAGTTGGTCTGTGTAGAGGAAAGTGCTCAAATGGAGCTCAGCTGTGCCTACTGTGTGGGAGCAAATGCCTCCGCTTATAGAAAAACGGGAACAAAGCTGAAGCTACCCGGGAATAAACAGGAAAAAGTTCAGGGCTGCGGGTCTTCCCATTTACCCTTCATTTGCCCTTGATGCAATACATCATTCACTAGGCTAATTTTTTATGTTTGAGGGAAATAGTAAAGAATAATCTTTTAAGAGCACCAGAACATTTCTTGGCATATGGAACATTTAGTAATTATGTGTTCACTGCGTTTTTTGCAGCAGTTAATTTTAAAGTTTGCAGCCAATGTTACTGTTACTTAACCCAGACACTTATGTCAGAAAGCTCAGGAAGTACTTTCAGTCTGTCTGGAAATATACCATGGTTGCCTACTACTGTAAAACTTTAAAATCAGTGATTCAGTGTGAGTTACACATCTCTTAAAATTTGGTCTGAATAATTTCTTTACCTTTTCACAGAAAGTGGAAAGATTGTAATTAATTGTGAAATCAATTCGTAATTTGGAAAAAATACCAACAACTTTTGTAATTTGGAAAAAAAACCAACAACTTTTATTCTATTTCAGCTCATTTTTATACCATGCCTAGATGTATGTTTGACATACATCTATTTTTCATCACCCTTTCTTATATGTTGTATTTAACGTTTTAACATCAAAAGCGCATTTTTTCATTTTATTTGTTATTAAAAAAGGCAGACTATACACTTCAGCAATCTGTTGCTGAATTAACTTTTCTCCAAATTCCAATGCCTTGTTTATGTTCAAAAGAACATTAAAAGTGTAAATCTTGATTCTTTGTTTATAAGGTTTGCATTTAGGATCTGATTTTTCTAATGAAAATATAAATTATCTTTAGCTTTGTGTAGGTAACAATATTCAGAGAATTTCAGCCCAACATTTTGTTTTCATTCAAGATTCAGCTGCTGAGATGAAAGAAAAATCCCATGGAATGATATGAAATAGTATAAAAATAATCTGGTGTACCAGCTTGGGGTGCAGCCCATTAACCTAAGGAACCCTAAATGTTTTAGGCCAGCTTGCATACCATCTTGTGGTGACCAGAGTGTAAACTGTTTTGCAAGTGGGACAGGGAGAGATCAGAGAGAAGGGCTCTGGTTAACCTCAAGTTTCATGGCAGGTCAGGGTCAGGGTCAAGGAGAGGTAGTCCAGCTTATTTTATGGGTACATCTTACACAAGCTCATGAAATGACCCTTTACCTTCAGTAGCACCTGAAGCCTGCTGAGAGGAGATGATCTTAAAGTGATGTCAATTTTTTGTATTTGTCCAGGGTTTCCCATTAGTTGACAACCTGCTTGAAAATTGGAGGGGAACAGGAAACTTTCATGTTATTTTTAAATTGAGAGACCAGCTAATACAAGTCATTATCAGAGGACTGCATCACAATAACCTCACTGATGGGATGTAGAGTCTAATCAGTCTGTGGTTTTGACCCTGCAAACAGGCTTGTGTGTCAAGTATATTTATACATGAACTTTGAAGGATGGGATGGTCACATTTATTGACTTCAGTCTGTCCTCCTAAAAAACTGACCCTGTGTTGTTCATGGACAGCTATTATTTGTCCTGGAATCATGCTTTCTCCCTGTTTGCCCCTAAGCATAGACACAGAGGGACATGTTAGGGAGAATCTTCTAGTCCCCTCAGTAGAGACTCCAGATACCTGAATGCTTATGGAAGTTCAACCACCCTGTTACGTTAGAGACAGATTCCTTTGAGCCAGGGATGAGGTAAATGTGAATAAAATGCTAGGAAGGTTTTCCTGCTTTTTTATGTCACTAAATAAATCCTACTAGTTTCCATTGCTGTCAGCCTGTCACTTTTTGAGTCACTTAATAATAAATACAAAAATATGAGATCACCAAGCTCATTAATATTTTAGGCCGTGCTGTTTTTTTGAATGGCGTCTTTACAGTACCATTGCTTGAAATATATTGACCAGTCGTGTCATAGTGCAGACATTGCATTACATTAAAAAATAAACAAGCTGTTTTAATGGCCAGAGAAACCAGCAATGTGATAAAACTTTCCTTCTTGTTTATCTTACGTCATTAACGGTACTTTTATGTTGTTTTTTTTAGCTCCGCACGCTGGCGTCAGCCCAGCTGAATATTATCATCAGATGGCTCTGTTGGCAGGCCAGCGCAGCCCGTACGCAGACATCCTTCCTTCAGCTGCCACTGCGGGAGCCGGGGCTCTGCATATGGAGTATCTGCATGCCATGGACAGTGAGTGGTGTTTTCTAGACATATAGACAATGGTCCTGAAAAGGGAGCCACGTGGGCTCTTCGTAGCCTGACCCGTGCTGATAGAGAAGTGGGAGTCGACACAAGCCTCCTCATGAGGCTGGAGGGCCAGAGAATTGATTGCCAAAGGCACAAGGGTTATGTCAAGCCTAAAAGTAAACTTTGAAAGAAAGTAGGGAGAGGAGCAGGACTGCTCCTGGAAACAGGTTATAAATTTTATTTCTAGCAGGGCTTGAGTGCTTTTGAAAATGTCCTTTTCTATTTGCAATCAGTAAGTCACTTTCATAGTTGTCCTGAGTATTTCCCTGATGAGCTCTCTGTTAACAGAAGGTTTACATCTGTTTTTCTGTTAGGAGAGCATGCCCTGCACCTTTCAGAGAGTGCTAACTGCACTTAAAAGTTGTGTATCACAGACCAATAGACCAGTGACCACTTGTAAACTGAAGCAGTTTGCTGAATTCTTAAGGATCTCAACTTAGTTTTCCATAACATTTCCACAATATTAAGAGCCTTCTTTATCCACTCAGTATCTTTCAGTCCTCTAATCTGTCTCTGTTTCTCTGTTGAAGGAGGAAAAGAGAGGACCACATTGCAAACTGCTTGCTACTGCTTCTTTTCATCAACCAAAAGGGATTATGCAGAGCATTCCCCTCAAGTCATAGATGCTTACATGCTTTTTAGGATGTACTCTGTTCCTTCTGATGAGGGCAATAAAAAATGGTGGCAAGAAAAGGTGGTGGTGTTGACATTTGCTTGGTAGTACAGACCAATACAAAATAAGGTTAGGCAACCTTATTTTCCTGTAGAATTTTAAACTTTTTGTTTACATGCGATTTCTTCTTCCTGCTGTTGGCTGCACACCACGGTTGGTGATCTCAAGGAGCGTGGATGTTGGCAGGTTTCCCTCTGGAAGGCACAGGAATATAGGAATACATATAGCTAGCCCTGCAGAACACATGCTTTGGAGTGTGAAGCACTTGACTGACCAATAATTTTTATAAGAGTTAGGCAAGACAGATAGTTGTGAAACTATGCAGGAAAGATTTTTTTCGTTCTGTTTACTTGCTAATGAAGGATTCTTAACATTAATTTTCTATTATCAGTCTCACCGCACCAGTAACATGCATAAAGAATTCACAGTAACATACCTTGAGCATGCTGCAGAAACACAATAAACTCACAAAAGTAGTCTGGACTTAAACCAGAAATTAACGTGCAGACTTGGTACTTGAAAACTTAAGAATACGATACTTTCTGATTTGGATTCTGAGAGAGATAAGGGAAGATGAGGCACACTGCTAAAGCACTGAATGCCTATTGATAATAGCTTGCAGAATGGAAATGCTGCACACATGGTTCAGGTGATGTAAATTTGCTGCTGCATTCCAGCTGCAAGGACAAATCCCCAGCTTGCATGAATGGGCACATCTTCCTTGAAAAGGATCATAGAATCCTAGAATAGTTTGGGTTGCAAGGGAACTTTAAAGGTAATCTACTCAAACTTCACTTGCAATGAGCAAGGATATTTTAAATTTTCAAGGGGTTGGGTTCCTACTGTGAGAGAATGTGTCTGAATGCACGTAAGTAGCAGTACCAAACCACATTCTTGGATGCAGATTTGATCTAATGGGTTTATTCAGCCTTTAGAAAGGTAGATACCCATATATACACCAGAAGACTTGAGAAAACCAGAAGACTTTGCAGTACTCATACAAATAATGTCATTTGCAGAAGGATCTTCATGTGTTAGTAGAGATTGTACATGTTGTGATCTACATAGAATTCCATATTTTGCATCCCAAGAATGTTTCCACTTCTTACTTAACAGGAAATGTTTTGACCTTTGCCCATAATTTCATCCCATTCATAAAAGGTGCCTAAACACCATCTTTAATAAGGATATTTGTGTTCACCAAGTCTGACTAAGATAGATTTGAAATGCACACTTTAATTTGTTTTGTGTTTGTTTTTAAAAATTAAGATCACACATTTGAGATTAATTATACCAGCAACTTTTCAATTAGGCATTTTTTCAGAGTTAGAGACAAAAACTGCACCATTATGCAAATGGGTTATTTTTAAACAGTAAATAGAGAATTAAAATAAGAGTGAATCCTAGTAAGGTCACTCAGCTCACCTTCTGTATTTGATTGAGAATGTGTTTAGTCAGGCAATAGCTGCTTTTATCTAAATAGAGTATGAAGTTACCCTTTTACTTTGTAAAAACTAATTAAAAGTATCTTAACTTGCATGGGTATACAGTAAATTAATTGTCATTAAGTAGGAATCTGAATGTCCTATCATTCATCATGCTAAAGAAAACCCCTTTCTTCTTTGTCAGATTTTTAGATTAGAAACAAGAACAAAACAATTAGCAGGAAGCTGATATTAAGACTTCATAAAAATCCCCAATAAGAATGCCCGTGTATGCATATAATAACAAAGTACAGCGATCAATGGGAAGCAGTGCCATTTGTTTGGATCTTTCTTCTTAAAGATTTGTGTGGTGATCTTAAAAGTAGTCTTTTGCATTTGCCCAGTCTTGTCAAAGGGAGCAGAAGACACATGAGTAGTTTCCCTCATTATCTGCTATCAAATTCTGAGCAAGTTGACTCAACTGACTGAAAGGCTGCTGCTCATTTATCCCACACAGCATCTAAATAGATACAAGCAAGACATTGTTCTTCTTTTGTGAAGCAAGTCTGTCTCCTAATTGTGGGCTTATACAGCATCTAGCACAGAAATTTGGAATCTCTACCCCCTCCTGTAGTGCAAATAACAATTCCAACACCAGCACATGCCGACTTCCAAAGTGTGTTACATACAGTATGTGCAGTTTGGGGTCTTCTGTTTTGCTCTGTGGTGCTGGAACACTGATTTCAGATGGGGATTATATCACTGGGAGAATTGTTAATCCAGGGAGCAGTAGACTTCTTGAAGCTCTGAACTTCACTGTCCATGAACCATCTAATACGTTGCAGAAGAATAAAACCAAGATTATGCTTGCTTCATTGTAATTCTTCTTCCTCCTGTCCTGAGTGGCATGAAAACTGGACCAAATTTTTCTGCTGCTATAAAGCTTTCCTTCAGTTTTGGTAGCCAGAGACCCTGAGCAAGCCTCGCCATCTTCTTGCTTGTTCTAAAAAAGTCAGATTTATCTGTTACCTTTAACTGTAGCGTCAAAAAAGGGGCGTAGTAGATGTGGAAGTTACTGACATCACCACAGTAGCAACAACTGAAATTGTGGCTGTAAAGATGTTGAATTCCAAAACTGTCTTGAAGCACTATAACAACTTTAATTTGGGTCGATAGGTGCATTTTTCACTTGGGGAGTATGTTCTACTCTCCTAAATGAAGTTCAGTGGAACACAAGCATGTTCCCTGAGGTTTTGAGATTCCAAATTAATAATATCCTCACTCAGAATAGGAAGTTTCTCTTTTTTAAAGGTATTTGATAATGACCTACTCCTTTTGGCATTAGAGACTCTGACCCAGCTGACCTAAAGAGCTGTGGTGCATTGACCTTGGCTGGATGCCAGATGCCCCCCAAACTGCTCTATCAGTCCCTCTTCTCAGCTGGATGTGGGAGAGAAAAATAGATGGAAAACAACATGTAGGTTAAGATAAGGCAGTTTACTTGGGCAAAAGCGAAAGATTGCATGTGCAGAAGCAAAGAGAAAGCAAAAATTTTTATTCTCTACTTCCCACCAGCAAGCAATGTCCATCCACTTCCTGGGAAGCTGGGCTCCAGCACATGGAGGGGTTGCTCTGGAAGGCAAACATTGTAATTAATGAGTGCTCCCTCAGCCCCTCCTTTTCTTAGCCTTTGTGTCTGAGCTGACATCATATGGTGTGAAATATCCCTTTGGCCAGTTTGGGTCAGCAGGCCTGCCTGTGTCCCCTCCCAGGATCTTGCCCACTTCCAGCCTGCTCATGGGGAGAGTGTTGGCAGACAGTGATGTGCCAGCCCTGCTCAGCAGCAGCCAAAACTTCTTTCCAGCTACCACTGCAAAGCACAGTGCTGTGAGGGCTGCAGTGGGAAAAAATGAACATCATCTCAGCCTGACCAAAACACCAGCCTGGAGAGTTAAGCCAGAGTGAGAAGCTTTGGACTAGATTTGGTTTCTCTGTGTCAAAGCACAGTTGGAGAATGAGGGTGTAGTATCAAAGCCATTCCTTCTTCTCTCATCCTGATGACAGATTTATCATTTTGAAAACTAAGACAAAATTCATTATAAACTTTATGAAAGTGAAAACAAAGTTTTTACATGTCTGTAGGCAGAAGGCAGAAGGCAAAGAAGGAGAGAGAGGAAGGAAGGAAGGAAGGAAGGAAGGAAGGAAGGAAGGAAGGAAGGAAGGAAGGAAGGAAGGAAGGAAGGAAGGAAGGAAGGAAGGAAGGAAGGAAGGAAGGAAGGAAGGAAGGAAGGAAGGAAGGAAGGAAGGAAGGAAGGAAGGAAGGAAGGAAGGAAGGAAGGAAGGAAAAGAAAGAAAGAAAGAAAGAAAAAAAGAAAGAAAGAAAGAAAGAAAGAAAGAAAGAAAGAAAGAAAGAAAGAAAGAAAGAAAGAAAGAAAGAAAGAAAGAAAGAAAGAAAGAAAGAAAGAAAGAAAGAAAGAAAGAAAGAAAGAAAGAAAGAAAAAGATTTGACTTGAAACCCACTCCCCCTAAATGTCCCATGTTCACAGCCTTCAATAAAAACTAGTGCCTGAGACATGTTCAGAGAAGTTTGATTTAAAGGGAAGGAAGGGAATAAAAAGGGTTTGATGAAGTTTGATTTAAGGGGATGGAATAAATGATACATGTCTGAAGATTGCCTTATAAATGATTAAGCAATGCTAAAAACTTCAACTTAGAAATCAAATTCATGGGCAAATTTGCTGGATGGCATATTCCATTTTTGAAATTTATGATGAAGATAGATATCTGTTATTTTAGAATTGATCTCCACCTCAGAATAAGATCTTTTCTTCTGACACCTGCTGGATTTTTTGTTGGCACACTCGAGTCTGTACTGTCTACAACTGATTTTTTATTTCTATAATGTCTACTCCAAAAGGGTGACATTTTTAAGCAAATCTTCACTGTCAGCTTCCATTTGCGTGCTTTACCAAAGCTGATGTTTTTCTGTCAGCATTTCCACAGTGGTAAATGGATTTTTAGTGAATCAGTGCTCCTTCATTTTCTGATTGTAAAGCATTATTGCGTAGGGAATGTAATACTTTGATGGGAGAACACTGTGAGCAGATGAACATCTCAAATTGGTAAATAAATATTGAGGTGTTTGTTTTTAAGGTAGAAGCTGGGCTAGGCTGGAAAGTTTGGTTTAGTATCCAGAGACACTGACAAATTGTGACCTATTCCTTTTTATAGGAGCATACTAACAAATTCATGTTATGCTAAATGAATTGTTAAGCAAATGCCCTGGAATGAGTGGCCAGCTCATGCTTAAGACTTTTTAGGCGTGTGAGACCTAATTAAACCACAAAGATAGGGCAAACCAGTAATTCCATTCAATTGTAGTTTCAGTTTTAGAAGTCGTGGCCCCCCCTTGAATTGAATCCCTGTCTCCTGTGGTCAGACTTGGTAAAACTCTTGCCTGGCTGAAGCAGAAATGTTCCCTTTCTGCAGGATCCTGCAAAATCTCCCTTAGGAGATTGTTCCTGTCCCAGGTGGATGGAGGGGGCTGCTGAATTCCCAGAGCTAGATGGGGCCTGAAAGAGGTGCAGCCTGCAGGAACAGAGGAAGCCTGAGACTGCTGTGTGTGTGGCTCGAGCCCTGGTGCTGCCCCTGGCAGCTGTAAGGAGTGTCCTTCTCCATCCCTGGCACAGATCTGGTGCATCCAGAGTGGACACAGGGATGCCCTGGCAGCAGCTGGCAGGCAAGGCGAGGGTGTAGCAAGCAGTGGGCAGACATGCAAGAGCCATAGCATGACTCAGACAAGGGGGAGAGGAGACTGGTTCAGTCCAGAAGGGGTGAGGAGGAGTGAAGTCACAGCAGTTTTTGAGAATGTGCAGGGCACTGCAGGGAGTATAATGTCTGTACTTAGCTATGCCCTTGTAAAACCATGATAAAGCACTTGAATTGTATCCTCATCTGGGGTAAATTACATTACAAGCACTAACTTCAGAGGCATTGTTTTAATTCATTCCAGCTGAACAGTCAGCAGAGAAAAACTGTGGATTAAAGATGCAAGTGCAAATTACTGCTATTTTTGTTTTACCATGATATGTATGTTGTATTTCCTTGTTAGCTATATCGTAGTTTCTTATAGATGCTGATCATTGTTGTTTCTTACTTTAGCACAAGTAAAAGATCTCTGCCTTCGAAAGACATGATGCACAGCACTAATAAAATATCAGACACAGTACAATAGCAAGCTCCTAAAAAGGAGATAAAACAGATTTCAAAAAATAGCATGTGGTAGGTTTTGCAAATAAATAAATGGCTATACCTAAATTTTAAATGATGAATCAAGAGCTTGAATATTTATTGAGAGACTGGAGCTGTATGAGCTAAGGCTTTTTCTGGAGACAGAGCAGGAAGGAACAAAACTCTGTACTACCCATATGCCAAAGAGGATAAGGATTATAAATGGAGGTGTGATCACATAGCTACAAGAGCAATAACATGGCAGCCCCAATACTGTATTAAAATCTTGGCTAGCATGCACAAAAAAAGGGAAACTCACTCAGGTGTGTGAGAAAGCATACTAATAGATTCTGTCTAGCTCTGATCTTGAGATGAGTCTGATTAGAGTCATTTGGGCTCTTCTCCTGGTTATTTTTAGACATGTAAGCTTAAATACCCTGCAAAAAAAAAAAGATCCTGGACACAAAGATGTTAAGAATGCCAGACCTATACTGGATGCTTGTGGCCAACTGTGAATTATTAGCAAGTTACAGAGAATCTCAGGGACTCCAGGAGAAGTAGCTGTAAAGTAGGCATCAAATCCAAGACCTGCATGACCCTGGCTGTCATGATCATTAGGATTCAGTCCTTTACTACAGGTTAAAGGGATTAAAAAGCTAGAAGCAGCAGTACTGTTAAAGGAAATTGTTCAGTGTGCAGTGGGGAAGCTAATTCTCTCCTTACTTTCAAACAAGATAGAAAATAATTAAATAAAGGGAATAAATTTAAGGTGATATATCTTCTGTCAAGACTGCAGAGAGTTGGGATGATATGGTAAAATAGATCAGAACAGGCAGATATTTTCAGAACAGGACCTAAAATTTAGACATGTAATGTGTATTTATTTAAGTGGTATCTGTATGTTTGTCTTCACTTTGCTGCTTTGAAAAGTCTGGTCTCCAGTTTTAAAGGAATTTAGCAGTTGTAGGCCCCTATATACCCCAACAAAAGAATATCATGGGATTTTGGACAAATTCAAATAAAGCCTACTATTTCTCATTTTAATGCTCTGAATGTCAATCTGAATTCTGCTGATAGAGCTGGCCCTTTTAGTGTTTGTTTTAGTCCTGATTTTTAGTTTTGCATCCAATATCCACCTGGCAGAATTACAGTCAACAAAGGGAAAACTGCCTCTTCATTTCTGTATTCTATTTGACATGTGTATGTTTGGCTGTATGTATTAAAGTGTTGTGGGTTTGGGCTTGCTGGTATCCCAGATCTGAACCACTGTCTCATTGCTCATGGTTGAATTAATGATGTGAACGTCTAAGAAGCCATCAGATTCATAAATCACCAGAAATGAGAGGGATAACTCATAAAAGTCTTTTCCTTTTGTTTAGCCATTTATCATTTTGCTTGCACATTAATAAACAGAGCTCCCCTGAGGTAAGCCATAGGAAGAAAGATTTTTCTTCCTAATTTTCCTCAATTGTGGCCAGTAGATCACAAATGAAGAGAGCGGGCTTGTCACAGTGTGCTGGTGTCTCCCTCTACCCATCACTGATAACAAATAAATCCAGTGAAGTCCTTGTGGATAATTATTTGTGTTTCCATACCAGGTGCCAGGTTCCCCAGCCCAAGGCTGTCAGCCAGACCGAGCCGGAAGCGCACGTTGTCCATATCCCCCCTGTCTGACCACAGCTTTGACCTTCAGACCATGATTCGGACCTCTCCAAATTCCTTGGTCACCATTCTCAATAATTCTCGTAGCAGTTCATCAGCCAGTGGTTCTTATGGCCACTTGTCTGCAAGTGCAATAAGGTAAGAATTGCATTTGCTACCTGAATTGTATATTCTCATTTATGTGTCACACACATACAAACGTGAACATATACTCACATCTTTAATTTACTTGTGTTTTTTTTTTTTGTGAATATGTGCATTTTGCAGTTTCTATAATGTATGTTAATCAGAGCTTAATTTAAAGTATAAAATATTTTTTCTTACTCAGAAAGGTAACCACAAGGAACTTTTTGGCCTCTTGTTTTCCAGTGCAGGTAATATTTTGTCTAACCAGCAGGAACAGTGTGTGTTTGTGTGTCCAGTAATCTGTTTTCAGAGAAGAAACTCTAGGACAGGTTTGTGACTTAAGTCGCTTGGGTTCTTCTGCCCATAGATATGATGGACAGTGAAATGTTCCTACATTACAATCATCAGAAAGTAAGAAAGAGAAATGTGGTACTGTTCAATCCAAATGTTTGGCTGTAACTTTTGGGTGTTCAATTTTTTTTTTTCATGTTTTCGTGTCTTGAAAGATTTGACATTCTCTGGCTTTTTTTTTTTTTTTTTTTTTTTTTGGTACCAAGGAAATACTGTCATCAGAAATGCTGTGATTTTCACTTGGCTGCTTCTCTTGTGTGTGCAAGAAAACAGTCAGGAATGGGTGTTCTGGATGCAGAGTAGCAAATGAAGAGGTGGACAGAAGTTGTGCAGAGAAGAGAAGCAAATAGGGCACAAAGGAGAGGAAACTAAAGGAATAATGTAAAAAGAAAAAAGGGAGTGGAAGAAAATTAAGAACTGCGCAAGGAAAAATGAAGATGCAACTGCAGAACATTTTTGTAATTGTGACATGGCTATATGTTAACTGAAAAAAGCTCCTTTGGTATTCTAAGAAAATATCCCCCACCTCTCCAAAGTGTCAGAAAATGTTGGGCTTGCGTTTATAACCCTCAAAGAGTGCTTTTGGGCCCTGGCTTAGCAGCAGCTTCCACCTTCAATTTTCAATGAAGCAAAGGCGCAAGTCCCTACAGCAGTGTCTTGAGATGGGGCACCCATTTTAGGCGAGGTTCAAAACATTACCAAGGTCATGGTTTGACTCCCTGTATGGGCCACTCACTTAAAAAGTCAGATTTGATGAGCCTTGTGGGTCCCATCCAACTCAGAATATTCTGTGAAATCTGTGAAACGCCTCTGTGGCAAAAATGACACATTTACAGCTTCGAAAATGGGCTATGGGGGTTTTCACTCCTGTAGAAGATGGGGCACACAAGTGGTGTGTTAGAAACCATGAGCCTGACAAACTCTGAGAGTGACAGCACTGCAAATATTGGCATTAGTGTAAGTGCTGTGTTTTCCTTTTTAAGCACTTTAAAATAGTAGTGCTTCATAGCTCTGATGTCCTTGAGTAGCTGTGTGGTATCTCACAGGTACAGGTGTTGCTCTCAATGCAGCTTGCCAGTCAGTGGAGCCATGGTCCCAGCTATGAAGCTCCTTAGTGAGGAATGTTTATGTCAATGCTGGCGGCAGTTGGACCACATATGTCAGATACATGGAAAACTGTGGAGCTGTGCCATCTGCACTGTCATTGGGATGGGATGGCACTTAATAACTAAACTCCTTTCCCATAGCTTGTAGCTTTGGTAAAGAAAATAGTGCATGAAAGTTGGCATAGTCTCTACAGTGGAGTGAGCCTTCTCTCCTTTTACTCTTCCAAAGCAAGGCTGGAGTCAGATGAACAGTTTTGTTGAAACCAGTTGTGGAACTGGAGGGAGTTGTGAGCAAAAACTGAGTAAGGATGCTAGGGAGGGTTCAAAGTGAGTCTTGTGAGCTGGTGTCACTGAAGACAGCAATGCTTGTGTGACTCAACCTGTGGTTGAGCAAAGCTTTCAGCCCTTCCTGGTCATACTTCCCAGGAATGCATAATACAAAATTTCACATGATTTTGAATTAAGATTTTTTTTTTCATTTTGATAAGAGTATGTCCATTCAGCATGCAAAGTTGGAAATGTACACATCCATTCTTCTCAGTTGAAAGGAAGGAAAAGGAGAGATCTTCTTCCTGCTTTGCAACTCACCTCTGTTGGTGCCCTTTAACTTCTCCTGTGTGAACCTGTCTATATAAACCAAAATAAACAGTGATGTAAGGTATTAAACCCAAACCACATTTCATTGCCTTAATGAATTCCAAGACTAAATGCCAACAGGATTGTCAGCAAAACCTAATTTAATATTCACTGTCTTGCAAATAATGCATTCAACACAAGAACTGTTGTATTGAATAAAACCATAGGTTCATCCCATTTAAAATCCTGTCAGCAACCGTGACCAAAGTCTAGGAAAAAAACAAACAAACAAACATTTCCTGGTTAAAATGCCAGCTTCTGGAAACTTATAGGTTAATGTCATCAGAGTTGCTGCAAGAAAATGGTACAATTCAGCAAGGCAGTAGATGGAATTGCAAGACAGGCAGGATTTCTGTTTTCAATAGTATCAGTAGCATTAACTATACTTAACATTACATAGTCCTTCTACTTCTTGATGTTGTTTCCTACCTTTTTTAACTTAGTCCAAATAGTTTACACTTGTCATCATTTTTCATAGTAAATACCTGTCTAATGCTGAATATTTCCAAAAAACATCAGCAAGGTAATTAATTTATCCAAATGAAGTTAGGGAAGAAGAGATTTTTCTGTTCAACTGGAAGAACTGTTGCCTTTTTACTGGGAGGCTGAACTTTGCCAGGAATGTTGCCCGGATGATACAGATGTGATCTCTGCTGTTTTTGAGAAATTGTCCCATTTAGCCAAGTGATAAGCCCTTAAGAGGTTTCTATTAGCATGTGTTAAATAAACTAAGCACTCAGCAGTGTTCCAGCCCAGGGCCCGCAGATAGGAAGGAGAACCTTTCCCTGCGGCTGCAGCTCTGGTGCTTCCTTGGGAAGCCTGTGGAGGCTCAGCTGTCTGTCCAGCCATAACAGTTTTGTGAAACAGAAAGCAGTCTTTAGAGGAGACAGGAGTCAGCCCAGAAACTGTACAGGCTAAGCAAGTTGGCACAAAATGCCTTTCTATAACACAGCATAGGCTTGCAGCAGGAGAGCGGAAAGGCTGAAAATAAAGCAGGCAGAAGCCGCTCATTCAGAGAATGAAGGTACTGCCCCCTTGTGATTGTGCTCTGATACCATCTTTAACTTCAGGGTTGCACAGTGTTTGTAGGACCCCTGTCTTCTTCAGTGCACAGCCTGAACAGCTGAGCATCCTCTGTGGATCAGTGAGAGCCACAGGACACTGCCTCACTGTCCCAGACAGCCTGAAAGAGGAGGGAGCCTCGTACCTGGTTGGTTGCTGCCTGGAGGGCAGACTGTGCTCTTGCAGCACAATTCCTGACTGATGCTGGGCAAACTAAACTAGTCAGGAGTGACCACCAGGCTCAGTTTGTCTTCTGGAGTCCCAGCCTACCACTCTTAATTTTGCAGAGGAGTCAAATTGCTCACAGCCATGATTTGAAGATGCTGACAGCTGTTTTGAACATTTTGTATACTGTGTCATGTTAACTAGCCCAGATCTTCTTGACTGAATTGGGCAACCCCAATGAGTGACACTTTCTGCCTCCATCTTTCTTTGATTCATGTTCCTGTTCAAAATGAATCCTTCCCCTTCACCTCAGAGGGAGGTTGAAAGCATTAATGTTTTGTGAAGCAATTAGATTATACAGTGATGAGCACAGTGGAGAAGCTCAGGAGGGTGTCAGTAATTATTTATTCACTGATGGTTTAAATACAAGGGAAGGCAGGCCTGTGGGCATTACTCTGGGCCCAGAGAAGAAAAGTACCAGAGGGCCTCTTGCTGAAGGCTACTGTGTATCTTGTGGACTGAATGAGTTAAGAATCATGCAGAGGGGAAAAGGGGTGTGCTGTCACATAACTAAAAGCTGACGAGTCAGCACATAAAGATTTGGGCAGGTTTAATTTTGTGGGCTCAATGCCCTTTCACACCCATTTTTGTAAAGGTACTACTTGTGTTTAGAAAGTGTCTCCAGGACCTCACTGGTCTTTGCATTGGCTAAAAAAAGAGGCTGAAAGATTACATCCTGTGCTTCACACAGCTTTTCAGCATTGGATCCTCTATATGAGCACTGTGGGATGCTGAGGATGAAATCAGGTGAAAAGAGCCACATTTTGGTCTCTGTTTGTACAAAGCCAAGCACAGGAGGGCTCTGGTCTTTGACATGGGTAGATTGAATAATAAATACTAGTAGTAGTTCAGCACAATCCAGAGAGAGCTGGGCCTGGCGGGTGCTTTGCCATTGTCACTGGCAGTGCAGTGCTGTGCCCTGACTGCTGGCTGAGTACTTGAAAAGGAGATGACACTCCTGCTGACAGCTAATAGTGGATCTCCTTTGGCACACCAGGTAGAGCTTCTGCTTTGTGCATTTGAAAACACCTGGTTTAGGTCTCAGCTGGGAGAGATTATGCAGAAAGGAGATGTGTGAAGTAGCATCAAATGAGGATAATCCTTCATTTGACATTTACTCATTTGGTTACCTGCCTCAGTCCTGCAGTGCAGCACCCCTGCTATTAATCCTTTGTCAAGACGTACTTAATATTATGTCTGCTACCTGTGACAATTATTAGACTTTGCACTTCAGTAGCACTTCTTTTTGAGAGACAGCATGGTTTAGAGTGAGTATAGAGGGGGTAATCACTTCCCATGATATTAAGAGTACTGATTCAAAACCTTTACAAAAGATTAACTGGTCTTTAATAAACACAGGAGGCTGGGACTTCATGTTCTATAAGATTTGAAATTTAGAACCTTTAGTCCCTCGGCAATGCTGTGATACCAAAATTACAAAGTCAGTTTTCAGAAAGTGATCTGAATTCCCTGTCAGATTCAAGGTGTTTAAGTCAGTAATTCTACCTACTACAAGAGACTTTCTTTGGGTCTAGGCAGATATAACTGTGAATATAACTTAGCTATCAATTCATAAGCTGCGAAAATTCAGTTTCATGTGAGCGCAAGAGCCCTTTGGGATCTCCTTGAAAGAAACTACGAAAACAGAGTAGCACTTTCCTATTTTCCCCCCATGTGCTGCCCTGCTTCCCTGATAGCATCAGAACAATTAACACAATGTGGTTAATTACAGCCAGGCCCTGGCTGCTCTGGCTCCTTTGCTCTGGGTTGATCTGAAGAGTCAGGGAATGGTGGCAAGGATACTTTCACAAAGAGCACTAGAAAGGGATAGCCAGGTTTGTAGAGTGAGCTTAGACAGCAATGGATTAACATCGGTGAGGAAGACAAGAGTTGTATTTCTGCAAGCAGGTATTGGATTCTCAATTATTTCCTCATCTCATATAAGCTCCTTGTATAGAATGATTGTTGTATAATGAGTCAGTGTGTTGTAGCTAGAGATGAGTGACTAAGGAATAATTTTTCCAGTTTTCCTTTGCAAACACAAAGAGAAAATAAAGAGAAAAATAAAAATAGAGTTAAGATATCCAAATGAAGTATAAAGTTATCAACAGAGAAAAGTGAGAGAGCCCAACAGTATAATTATACACTCTATTAAAAAAAAAAAGGAAAGAGTATCAGGTTTAAATTATCCAGTTTTTGAATTGAACAGAATGTCTCAGTTATAAGACAGGAAGCCCTCATGTTCTCAATCTTCCTTCTTTATTCAATATTTTATATATTCTTATTATGTCTCCTCTTATTCATCTCCTTTCTGATGTTGTTTTCAGTCTGCTCCTTAGAGTTCTTGCATTGTTTTTTCTGCTGATACTGTCTGAAAATCTCCTTCTACTACATGCAATAATATTCCAGGGAAGGAGCAGCAATTTAAATGCACCACGATTATTTCAGGTTTTTTCTCCAGCCAAATTTTTAACATATTTTTGCCATAGCTTCATGTTGATCAAATTTTCATTCCTTCATTGAATTCTGCATTGAGACAAGCAAGTGCTTCTTGTCATTTGTCTCAGTTAATTTAGAACCAGTGTCTGAGTAGCTCTGACTCCATTTCAGTATCGATATGCATCTTGCTATCAGTATTGCTCATTCATCTAGCACACTGGGCTCTAAAGATAACCACTTAGCTTTCACCATGCTGCTCAAAATAATTTTGTCATATATGCAGATATAATTTTTTTTCATTTCTCAACTCCATGCCCAGATTGCTGACAATTGCACAATGAAACAGAAGACCCCATCTGAGAATTTGAATCTAACCTTTACTTAAATCCAACTACTTAATTCTTACCTTTGATTTGTGTTTTAGACTGTAAATTGTAAGTTTGTATATTTCTGTAATTATATCTGTGTAAAAGGACATGCTCAAATGCTGGTTAGTGAAATTTAAAAGGACATGTTTAGCATTGCTCAGGTAGAACAAAATACATTAAAAATAATGTTTTGCAAGAAGCTTGTTTTGATAGGATGTGTAGGATAAAGAGTTTGTTTATCATGTCAGCAATATAGGTATTTTGTTGTTTTATTATCACTCACTGGGATCTGCCTAAGTTAGATGCAGCACTGACTTTGACTGAAAGCCTTTCTTACAATAAAAACTTTCTAATTAATTGCTTGCAATGTTGTAAATGAAGGCTTTGTTTCAGTTCAGACTGAGTCAAATTCAGTCCAAGTGTAACCCCACTGAAACAGTTCCTACTATAACTAGACCTTCACACATGTGCAACACAGGGCTTTATTCTCCGTGGTCAGGTACTGTGGGTAATCCTTAGAAGGGAATATAATGCTCTATCCTGCAATAATAGCTTCATTTCATACCTTCTTTCGAGAAGTGTGAATGGCAGAGAAGTGGCACAAAGTGAATAAAAGTGAAATTCACCACTATTACTACAAAGTTGCATCTTTATCAGGCTCTGTGAAAGTATAACCATGCACCTGGCCTCCTGCGCAAAGCTCATGTAGATTATGGGAGGGTGACATTCAGGGAGTTGTTTCAGAGGTCACTTACATCTTGCATTAGAAAGTGGTGGATGTTTCTCACCAGAAACATGAATGGCAAGAATTCTGCCTTTGGAAAGTGTAAAATCTAAGGAGCTGAGCAACATAAAGAATGCAGACTACCCAGGCATGTATTGCATGCACATTTACAGGTACAGGTGCTCCTATATACCAGTGAGATTATGTCTACATGCCTGGAAATCTGTGTGTCACAGATCTTTTCATTAAAATTCCATTTAAAGCAGGTTGAGTGTTACTCAAAGGGTTTAAACTCACTCAGTGAACCCAGAGCAATATTAGTTCCAGGAAAGTTCTCAAGCCAATACAAGTGTGCTGGAGTTTTGCACTTCATTACTTCATTTTCAGACCCTAAAAGCAAGTACTAATTAGCACTTTGAATGTAATAAATTATACCAGTTTTAGAAGCCTGAAAGTGCTTAGCCATGAATTTAATTCAAAATTATGTTTGCTAGAAGTGGCATGAACTTCCATGGAGGGAGCACAGATAAATTATGCAAGGTACCATTAATACAAAGTCCAGTTAGGATCCTAAGGATTCCTTCACAGGAATAATCCAGTGAGAAGGACAAAGCTGACAGTGCTGTCTGAGCACATAAGGTTAATCAGTGTGGCCCCGTTGCTCTCAGTGAAACTATGCCATTTTACTCTGGATATGGCAATGTATTCATGAAGAAAAATTTCACCTAGCCTAGCAGATAAAACAGAATAGATAATAAGGCAAGCTGAAGAGAAAGTACAAACCACAGACTCTGTTAATTTTAAACTGGTAATAGAAAAGTAAAAGAAAAAAAGGGGGCACTGATGTATGTGAATTAAATATGATTGTACAGTGATGGTTATTATTTGATGAAAACTGGAACACCTAGTAAAATACATGCTCTACTTTATTAGATGCAGGATATGTCTTTTTACCAATTCATTTAGATGCCTTTTCTCTAAGTTATGTGTCAATATTACAAATGCTGAGGGATGTTTGAAAACTAGTTATTTTTGAAATATTTTTTCAAAGGATTTCAAGTCTCATACGTGCATTCAAGATCACAGTATGTCTGGTTTCATAGTCAAAGTTTGGTATTGTTTTCCCCGTACTTAAATAGCAAGCCATAAAAACTAATGAAGACTTTCCTGCACTTTGCCTACTCAAAGTGCAGTGTTGTCAGTTTAAAAAAACAGGGAGAGGAACTGAATTTAAAGCACAATTTTTTCTTAGAAAAAGTATTAGATATATTATGGGTAAATTGCTCCAAACAGAAGTGCATTTTAAAGTCTCTCTTCCTGTAATGCTGTTTGGTTTTTGGTTTGTGTCTAAGATGCTTGAAACAGTAAGAGTTTCACAAATCTCTTCAGGGCTGCAAGGTTGCCGAGAGATTTGTCACTCGTGTGTCCTGAGCAATTGTCAACATTCACTCTTGCTGGCTGCTGCCTTGAGGACAAGTAGAGGACAGAGCTGGAAACTTCTTTTCACTCCCTCCTGTGTGTTTACAAGGAACATACATAATTCCTGTTTCTGCCAACTCAGACAACAGGAGATGGTTTTCTTACATGTTGTTACCGGTTGCTTCTTATCTTCTGCATCCTTGTCTGAGGAGAACTCTCTGGCTTGTTTTCTTCTACACCTCTGCTGAAGTCTAACTATGCTGACTGTCCACAGCTTTTCACATCTGAGTATGCAGTGTTCCTGGCTGCATCTTATACATACATACACATTGTTCCATCAAAAGATCTAGATCAACTTCTATGCATGAAGTCAGCTTATGCAGATCCTCTCAGCACCCATGGCTCAGCTCCCAGCCATGCTTAAAAGATGTCTTGTGTTTTGAACAGAGGCTCCTACATGGCAGTTTATCATGGGATGAATGAAGCTGTTTCTTATATTAGATTTTATTTTTTAAAAAAGCATCTAAGCATGCAAAAACCAGTATTTGATCACTGTTAACTTATTGTGTTGTATAGCTTGTATTATGACCTACCTCAGTTGAGATTACTGTGTCTGTAAGACCCAGGCTTTAGGACAGCACTTAAGGACTTGCCAAAGTCAGTCCCTCTTCAGAAGTATTTAAGAGTTATTAGGGTGTTTTCCTGAACAGTAGTTGGGTCCATTTGTAAAACAGTAAAGGTCCTTGTTTGACTCTTAACAACTTTCTTAAGCAATTTATAAGGACTTAAAAAATAAAAATTAAAAACTAAAGGTGAAATCCTGGCCTGGTCTAAGCAAAGGATAAAAGCATCATTGAATTCAGTGAGTCCGGTTATTCTTCCAACATTAGTAGCTTCCTACTAATCCTGATTTCTTGGTTTCCCCTGTCCACAGGCTTCATGCAACTCTTAAGGGATAATGAGACAAAGTGATGAGATCTGTACCTGCTTGAGCATGACTATTACATATATTGTAGGTCAATTGCTGCAATCAGAAGTGCATTTTAAAGTTAATTAGGTGTTATCATAGTTCATGATGATCAACTTTATTGAACATGTAGGCAGTCTACCTACAAATTACTTAGCTCTTTCTTGAACTGGGGATTTGTATTATTTGGTCTTTTTAGTGTAGGTCCCTGATGGGAAGAACGAGTGATGGAGGCTGTAGGGGAAACAGGGAGTGCCAAGGCTTTTGCACAAGTCAGGAGGGGCCTGCGTGTCCCCTTGCAGTGCTGGTTGCACCTTCCCTCATGAAGCAGTGTTAGGATTGTGAATGCACCACCCAGACGTCAAAGACCCTTCAAAGGCCAAAAGGCCTGAAGCCCTCTCCTGCCCCATGATCCAGGGGACACAGTGTGTCTCACTATGCCCCACGTTCCTGTCCAGTGACCTGTTCTGTATTGTTTTATTTCAAAAGCTGTTGGGCAGTTGGGGTATGACAAGGACAAGCAAAGAAAAATATCAGAGGCCTGAAAAATTATATGGATGAGTTGAAATAGAGTATATCTGTTTTTCCAGACTGGACAGGAAGAAGGTATAGAAATAATTTCAACTATTTAAAAAAGAAAAGAGAGGAAGGGGAAGGCAGATAATGAGTGCTGCGTAGAATAACAAAGTTTTGGATCTTCAGTTGACACAGGAAATACTTAAGATAGAGGATAGGAAACAAACTTTTAATATGGTAAACATAATGTGATTCTATATGAAGAAATAAAGATACCCCAAAGAAACAAATTTATCTTTCTGAAGTTTAAAAATGAAGAAAAAAAATTTAAAAACATCAGAAATATCCCACTGGGGCAAACTAGAGGTGTTACTCTAGTTAATGTGTCTGTATTGGTTCAAACAGGGGATTCTATTTAAGAAGCACATGAACCTTCCTGCTTGTTCTCTTTTGTTGTCTTTGTGCTCTCCCAGAATCAATGTTCTTTAAGTTAGCAACCCCAAAGTATACATTCTTGCTTGCTCCCTTCAGTATTTCTTTATGGACCTGTTGTCTTTGGATTTGTCTAGTCACATATGAAGCTGGCTATGTCTGCAGCTGTTCTAAAAGTCCACAAATGCTTTTTTTTTTACTCTCTTTCAAGTTGTTCCCCTATGTCTTTCATTAAATGCTCCCTCATTAACATGCTTGGGAAGCTCTCATCCTAAAACCTTGCAAAAGGCAGAACCAGAAAGGGGAAAGCACTCAGATACTTGTGCGAGATTTCCATGCATCAGATCTTGCAGAACTTTGCATTTTATAATCCAAAGAGGGTGCCTTCAGAGTTTTTGGGAAGAAAATTACTGTGATACAGTGAGACAAACCTTGTAGTATTCACAAAATTGGAATCTCTGCAGCATTTTTGCCTCCTTAGGCACACCTATGCAATGTATAGGAAAGAAAGATTTTTTTCTGACTTTAATTCACAGATGTTTTGTGGTAAATTCCGCAGCTGTGACCAGAAACTGGACAACCTTGTTAGCAGGACAGCCACAAAGTTTGGTTTTGATTATAAGGTCTGTTTTTCTTCTTGAAGTCTGTTCTTTAAATTTTGATGTGCTCATGTAATTGCAATGTAGTCCAGTGCCCTGCATTACCTCCAGTAAAGGGGGTTTGAGACTTTGCAGATGAGGAGAAGAGAGGCAGACAGACAGACTGACAGAGAGACACAGAAGCTCATAGTATGATAAATGATATCACTGATGGACTTTTCTGTCAGTGTATATGAGTTATTGAATGCTTAAGCAGAAATATTACATGTTTCTTCTAACCCTTATTTCTCATTAAACTCAGCAACTAAAAAGATAACTGGCTTGTAATTTTTAGTGGCCATATATGCTTTCATCTTCTTTTCTATTTTCTTTAAAAGTCTATAAGAGAAATACAAATGAAATTCCCTCCAGTGGTGTAAATTTTCATATCTCAATAGGTAGATGGATGGAAAAGATTAATAGTTCATTTACATTTCTGTGAATCCAAGATTTTTTGAAAGTGGCTGGTGTTTTGGAAAATATGAACAATTGGGGCAGGAGTCTCGTGTTCTTCTGGCATCTGGGTTTTGGAAGTCTTGAGCTCTCCTTTTCTGAAATTCAGCCTCCTAAAACTGTCTTAAAATAAACATGACTCAAAATGAGGGCCCTGGAACTACTCATTGCTTTTGAAAAGGTGGTTATTGGTTTTAGTAGTTCCAGAGTCTCAAAATTACTACTTTCAGGTCTTGTTTACTGCTTTTGGGCATGAATTTTAGGTGGTTCCTGAGTGACACTGCTGCACATTTACAAGCAGACATTGTTGGAATAACTGGGCAAGGGCACCTCGCACCTCTGTCCGCCGTCCCTGCTGATGCTGGCTGCCTGGCTGGGAAGCAGTGTGAGCTTGGTAGGGCCAGGAGGAGGACATAGGGGATCACATGGGGCTCTGCATTACAGAGATTCCCCATCTATCCTGTATTCAGGAGTTGCTGAAGAAATTGCAGTGAGAAACTTTGGGAAGGAGGGCAGGAATCCAGGCCTTCCCTTCCCAGTAGAGCACACCATGCCAGCAATGTTGAGGGCTTTGATTTATTTTTCTTCTTTTTGGCCCTCAGCATTAACTTTATTGTATGTTTCTGAAAGGCAGAGAAAGACCTACCACCTTCTGTTCTCTTCAGAACCCTCTGATCTGTTCAAATCAGAAAAATCCTCCAGGCTGCCCAGTGACAACATCTTGCATGTGAGTGACATTAAACCCAGCCAGGTCAACTTGCCTTATGAGGAGCTCTCCAGAAACAGCTGGAGAGAATTGTTATTTGAAGGCAGATACCTGAGCTATTTAAGAAGTCACCCTGATGGCTGAACCATTGTCTCCATTTCTGAGTCACTCCCCTTGGCTGTGCTGGCTATTCCTCTGTTCCCTCACAATCACCTTTTCATTTCATTCCGAGATGTTTGAAGTTTGGAGGTAGAGGGAATGAAGTGCAGGTTTTCAGGCTCCATAGGAAAATCCTAATACCTTAGACTCAACCATTGCTGATGAGCACAGGGTAAAAGAAAGATACTAAAGAAAAGAGGATTCCTCCTTTGCCTAGCACATCTGTCCAGCTGCGTGTTTATGCATCTGCTGCTGCTGTCACTGTTTTCCAGTAAGAACCTCTTGCTAAGATGATGTCTGTCTCCTCTGTTGTACTTCACAATTTTGTCAATGCCTGGCTTAGCATCCTCTTTCTGGATACTGCTTGTACAGTGTGAAGACAGATGTAGATAACAAGGAGATTTCTAGGAGGTGAAATCTCTCCTTTTGGTGGAGGCCATTTAAATTTATGTGGGGAGAGGAATAGCAAGTGTATGTACTTAATATTTAAGCACTGCCCTGCTTGAGTCATACAATTGTCTTTTTACCATGTAGGCTCAGAAGGACATTACCAAAGTTTTGAACCTGGACTTGCAAAGATAGGTGTTGTTGTGCATAGTCAAATGGAAAAAAAAGTCAAAAAAAACCCAAAATTCAGCCTTTATTTCCAAAGGCTGCTGTGTGCTTGGAACTGCCAATGAAATCAGTCCACTTATTTTTTTCTTTTAAACTGACTCATCTGAAGGGTGAGAGTGTCCTAGGATTTAACCACTCACAGAGAAATAAAACACCTCATCTAAACTGTTTGCACGTCGTGTTTGTTGATCTTGGTGAATTTGACAGCATCTTCAGGATGGTGCTGTCTAGTGTTTTGAGTGTATGAGGTGAACTCACAGGGGTATGTGTGGAAGCAAAAAACCCCAGGGTGTAGTAAAGAGGCTTTGTTTTCCACCTCATCTGTGGCAGTGTAATTGTGTGGTTTTTAATGAACAGACCAGAGTAGTTACACTTAGCAATGTTTGTTCACTAAAAAGGAAAAGGGGTGTTAAATCATTATGTTCTTTGATGAATGGCTTGTACACTGAAGAATAAATTGAACAAACTGGCATAGAGCTCAGTGAACATGAAATCAGCTATTAGAAGAAAGCTTGTGAACAAATTCTGAGCCTGATATGCATCTTTTGATTAATGTCCTATTAATCATCCATAGTGGCTACCTTAGCTAAGTCGTGCTGTAATCATTCATGGTTGCTTACAGGAACACTAGCAGGGACTATAGAGCTTCAATAACTGAATATTATTACTGATTTCTCCCTAACTCTTGCTGTGAACAATTACTGTTTTCACTACATTTCTGCCTCCCTTTATTAGAAAGAATACAATGTAGAATGAAAAGAGAGTTCCTCAAAGACCAGTAAAATTCTCCCAGGGTATTCTTAATGATATTCCATCCTAAATGGGCAAACTGTTGTAATGCAGAGTTCTCACCAGGAATAATAGTAATGTAATCACATTGAAGCTGTCTTTTTATGGATTATAGTCAAACAGACAAAATGTATAGTCATATTAATGAACACAGAATTTCTGAAGAATTATTACTTAAAATGGTTGAAATGATTTTGGCTTTTTGTATCACAGTATTTTCAGTTGCACTTAACAGCAACAGCAATTAAGACTCCAGACTGTTAATTTGGACAAATTTGACATTGGAAAAAGCCTTGATTCTTGGAAGATATAATGTCCACACCCCTCTCTTCTGAGACAAAATGTTTTATATTCCTGTGGCTTTTTTGAACTTGAACTCTGGTAGTTCAGTGTATTTTTTTTTAATAATGAATATTCTTTTTCTTTTTTCTTTTTTTCCTTTATGATTGGAAGCTATTGGCAAATATTTTCAGGAGGATCTCTTACTCCTGCGTGTGAAGATTTAGTTCCACACCATTTGTTTCTCAAGTGTGACACAAAGAATGCTTTTGCACTAGCCACAAAATAGGTCCTTAGATGGCAGTGTAATTTCCCCCTAAGTCACTGTGGTCTGGGAAATACGGTGAAGTAATGAAGTGATGACAGGTATTAACATACATAATGGGCTTTAATAGACATTTAATGTTGTTTAACTGGAAGAAGGAGAAGTGCTTTCCCATTGGAATATTTCTACATTGGAAGTCATTGATCACCGATTTCAGAGGGGAAAGGTTAATCCATCAGTTTCTGTAACCAAACGGTGCTGATGGAAATTCTTTAGGTGACATTCTGGATGAACTGAGCTTTCCATCTTTGCAAACAAATGAGTGATATGACAAGCATGGTGTTCAGAACACATTTAACCAATTGATTTTCTCTCCTCGTGTAATAAGATCTAGAGACATATGAAAAAGCGTAGCATGAGCCAAGATTAAAGGAACTGCTTCATACACACGAACATAGGGGAACTGCATTATCAATAAAAGTACTATAAAGCATGTAGGCACCCATTCTTTTTCTTTATATAAAGTTTGTTATTGCAATAAATAGCTGTTATTGAACTACCTGCCTTTTATTTCAGTTTTTCTGAATTTTATTTCGGTCCGCTTTCTGTGGTTTCCTGGTAGAGGTTATGAAAAAATGTTATGTTTTGTTATGGTACCATTTTTGTACTCACTAGTAAATCCAGGGCAACTCTGGATTTAAAATCAGGATTTATCATCCTTTGGGGCATGAAGAAGGATACGAGGGGGAGGGGGAAATCTGGCTTCCAGTAGTTTAAAGGTATCAAATATATTTTAAGGTTTTAATCTGTAAAGTTCCTTACCATAATGATCCTCATCTTTTTCCTCCCTCTTCCCTCCTTTTTCTCCCAAATTCAGCCCTGCTCTGAGTTTCACATACCCTCCTACACCAGTATCCCTCCAGCAAATGCATCAGCAAATTATAAGTCGTCAGCAAACCCTAGGTTCAGCCTTTGGACACAGCCCTCCACTCATCCATCCTGCTCCAACTTTTCCTACCCAGAGACCTATCCCTGGCATCCCCAGTGTCCTGAACCCTGTCCAGGTCAGCTCTGGACCTTCTGAGTCCACACAGGTGAGAGACAACAAATGAAACCTTTGTTTCCCATTAATTTAAAAATTAAATAAATGGCATTGTCTTGATGGCAATTAATCACCACTGTCACTGAGACCCTTTGATAACAGCTTTCTTGTAGCTCCAGTGTTTGCAGTCACTTTATTACGAATCACAGGAGTGCAGTTGGTGCAGTTTCTGATTGGTAGTGTGCTTTTTAGTCCTCATAAATATTCCAGTCTAGTGCAGCAGCTTCTCGTTCCATACTGCCTCTCCTTGATCTTATACAGGAAGCTAGTAGAGGTGGGGAGTCAGAAAAGGGGCAAAACACATCAAAACAGCAATGTCTTAAAGGTTAGCAGCTTCACCTTCAAATCAGGCTGACCCTAGGATATACAGGGTCATATTCTGCCCTCCTTGTACAGCTGTGAGTAACCTGAAGCAAGTAATTCTATGAGCAAGAAAGTAACTCAAAGACAGAGAAGAGGATTGAAGTTTTTTTCTCTGATTTGTGCCAAATTGGACTTACTGAGTTTGAATTAATCATTTCAGTAAGGTGTATTATCAAAGCTGGGGATGAGCAGCAGTGAATCAGGCCCCTAATGTGGAGTTTATCACGGTTTGTGATTTGCCTGTTATTAACTAGTGCTGTTTGTTTCTGGATGACCTGGGATAGGTTATTTATCAGTCTGGAAGCTGTTTATCTCCTGGCTAGCTTTTACAAATATAGAGGAAGAACATACTGCTGTAGAAAACATATTGATTTTTTTGTGGGGTCCCTGCAAGTTCAGATATCTCTAAAAGATCTCTGGATTCTACAAGATCCATTTGCAGGTGTAGATAATGGTGTTCAGTCAAGCAGAACAAGAGAAAAACAAGATTCTGGCCTGTTTATGTCAACTATTTTGCTATTAACTTGTGAGAATCCAAGACTTCATCTAGGATTTTTGGCTGAGTCTCATGCTAGTATTCAGTTCTTCTTCCTATCCACCTATTATAATGGGAAACATAGTGAAGAAGCTGAGATCTTGTGTGAAGATATTAAATGCAAAACCTTTCCTTCAAGTGTGAAGAAATAAATGTTTCTCTTGTGTTTCTTGGAGCATGCAGGGATTTTCCTTTTCAAAATTGCCTTTCCAAATTTGTCATTATGTGGAAAATCACCAACCTCTCACTGCTCTGACAAAACTAGCACTGGTTTGTAGCAAGGAATTGCATCAAATGCTCCCCTTCCCACTCCCTCCCTGCTCTGCTACCAGGATAAGCAATGCAGCTCTTCCATGAGTTAATGCCATGTAACTGAAGAACAATGTTATTGCATATCCAATATAATTAACAGTGCAGCTTCTCCATACAAAGTTGCTGAGCAGATGCTACGTTATTTTTGTTTGGAGCCACATATTTATCACAGTCTAATTTTGTCTTCTTCTGGGGGAAAAAAAAATCCCCCCCTGTCTGCAGCAGAACAAACCCACAAGTGAATCTGCAGTGAGCAGCACAGGAGACCCCATGCACAACAAGCGCTCCAAGATAAAGCCTGACGAGGACCTCCCCAGCCCAGGAGCAGGAAGCATGCAGGTATGGCAGCCAGATTCCAGGCATGAGCCTTCCCTCTTGCTGCTGGAGTGAGAATGCACCTTTCCTGTGGCACACAGGTTTTCAGGCTCCCTGAAAACACACTTTGTGTGCTGCACACACGGGCTGCCTCGGCTTGCAGTAGCCGGGGTTCAATGGGAGCAGCTCCTGGGGTGCAGGGTCTGTGGCAGGATGAGGGCAGAGAGGAAGGAGAGGATGGAGAGGCACCTCTGAGCAGTCACAGGATGCTCAACGCTCTGTTTGCCATGGAAAAGTGAACAAGAGACATTCAGGTCTTTATTAAGGACATGTTTTCTGTTCAGCAAAAATACTTAAGGCCACCTTGACTTTTCCCAGGTCTTAGTGCTGTTCTACACTTAGTGCTGTTCTACACTCAGGACATGAGGCCCCTGTGTCAGGCTCCAGTCTCGTTTGCAGTACTTTCTATACCAGTTAATGCCTCTGGTTTTAGTAGAGTGACTCTTGATTTACAGTGACTCAGGGGAGATGAGAATCAGAGCCTCAGTCTTGTGAGTGAATCCATGAAAACAAAGCAGAGGTCTGCCTAAATCCTTCAGCAGGTTTGAAATGGAAAAATAGCAGGAGTGCATAATCTGATCCAAATGTTTACGCTAACATCTGACTCTAACCCTCAGCAAATAACAAGCTGGCAAGAATGAGACACCCTGATGAACTGGAGGTGGGAAATCTAACCCCAAAATTAGATACTTTTGCCCCCTGCTCACCCCTTTTATGCACATGTTAAGGGCAAGAACAGACTAACAGGTAACTCAGAAATCACCAGTCTGCTCTTGAAAAGGCTTTCGCATGCAAACCTGTTACTGTTCTAACAATGGAAACACACTGGATTACTGGTGATCCAGTTTCTGTCCAACCCTAGTGCTAAAATCAAATTCCAATTAATTCAACTATATTGAATAGTGCCTTTCACATTAGTGGTGCCACTGAGTCATGAAGGCCAGGTGCACAAATAACAAGCTGCTTAAATAAAGCCAGGCCATTATGATTTATTTTTAATTGAAATGTAAAGGGTACGAAGAATTTATTTAACATGTATAGTTTGCAAATGGCTTCTGGCTTATCAGGCCTGTTTTGGGCTTCTGTATTTTGTAGAATGGAATAGCATAGTGGAGTGAGAGTAAAATAATCCTCCCTCCCCTGCCTCCTCCACACACACACACGCACCCCCATCATCTTTCTTTTAATGAAGTAATTCCCTTTTCTTCCTCCTCAGTTTCAGAATTTCCTCTCTCTTCTTCTCACCCCTGTTTTTTTCCTCTCTCCAGGAACAGCCAGAAGGAATGACCTTGGTAAAAGAGGAAGGGGACAAAGATGAAAGCAAACAGGAGCCTGAAGTGGTCTATGAGACAAACTGCCACTGGGAAGGCTGTTCCCGGGAGTTTGACACGCAGGAACAGCTAGTGCATGTAAGTTAATGGTATTCAGGAACTGGGTTTTAAACCTACCTGACCTTTTTCATGGGGGTCAGCTTCTCTGACCCTATGCTGAGTCAAGTTTCTTAGCTAACAGAGCTGCAAACTGGAGAGGGGTTTATGAGTTTCTGAGAATAAAGAAAACTCGAAGCCACAGTGCTTGACCTGTTCAGTCAGCTAAAGCTTAGTGTAAAATTCAATAAAGTCTTCCACAGAGATTGTAATGGCTCTGATCCTGTAAGCCAGCAAACGCTATTTTGAGTTAGAGACTTTGATAGTTATTGAGTAATAGTAAGCTGGACATGAATGATTATTAACCTTTAGCCAAGTTTGATTTTTTTCTCCCCACAGGGGCTGTAACAGTAGAAATGGGTGAGGGGAATTTTTTCCCTTCCCTAAGAGAGGTTTTGCTATCAATTTACTGTTGTGTGTAAACCAAAAGGGATTATTTGGCTAAATACATGAGGACTGAATTACTTCAGTCATTTTAGCAAAAGCAAACTGTGGAATCTTTTCTGTACTACACCAAATATTAATTCTATCTCCCTTGTTTTTTATTCCTCTCTGCCACCTCTCCCAAATAAACAATTTGTACTGTTTGGTAGTATTGTAAGATAGGAAGTGAGCAATCAAAATTCAGACAACAACCTGACAAGCACAATCCCTTGCAGTTCTAACCTCCTTAACTAGCAGCACCTCTCCTGTTTACTGGCATCATAGAACATATTGAATACTCTGAAAAAAAAATTGAATTCCTAGTACAGAATAGAGAGGAACATTCTCAGCAAATGAGCAGTGTGACAGAATTGTATTCAATTTAGAAAACTGTTTAATACTTTACTGGAGATCATGCAAAATCTATTAGAGAATGTGGCTAGTACTTCTGAAATAACTAGTTGAAATATCCACTTTTTCACCCAAAATAAATAAAAACAAACCCACCATATATTTCCAAGCACTATGCCAAATGGTAAGCTTATCCTGCAAAGCTGACTTTAGTAAAGCAATGTCAGCTTTCACTTTCTGTACTGTGAGAACCTCTTGGTGTTACCGTTACTCATCAAGATGTATTTTCAGGTTCTTGTTATTATTAAGTAGTAGCAGCAGCAGTAACAACAATAATGATAAATGAAAGACTATCAACAACTAAAATAATATGAAAAATGTGACATTTTTCCAAGAATTCTTTGAGACATTTTGCACATATAATGCCCTAGCATTTGAATTGGCCAAATTGAAATGTGAGGAGAAACTGTTTTGGTGTCACAGTACCTTTTGGGGAAGAAATGCCATACAAATGGCTTCTGCAGGTGGTTTGACACATTTAAATTAAAAGATCAAATGCTGGTCTTTGAATTGAATCTGTGCAAACAGACCAAATGACATCATATGGGGCTCTGCATAGGCACAGTGTTTATATCTGCTAGCAATTGTAAGGCTGAAGCTTTATGAAACCTGGGAAACCTTTCAGTATTCGGAAATTATCCCAGTGATGATGATAAATAATATATACAGAAATATATTAAATAAAAGAGAAATCCAGAATAAGGATACGCTTGGCAATAAAAAAAGAAAAGGATTTTTGATGTTCCAGGTGTAAAATTTAATGGAAGTCCACTGAGCATGTTAGCTAACAGCTTGTGTTTTGTATTTTAAAGTGAATTAAATTGACAGGGTGGTAGTTTAGTTCTTCAGGGGTGTAATTTTAAAGTAAATTTGTTGGTTTTGGTGGGATTTTTATAGCAAATCTGCCTGCATTGTAATGGTCAACAGAAAGACTGAAAAAAGTATATTTCTTATGCTTCTGACAAATGGCAACATCTGAAACAAATTTCTCTAGACATAGAAAAGGAATATAAAAAAGTTTTTCTATGACACGGAACTCTTTTTGGCAGGGCTCAGGATTCAGGTGTGTTATGATGGTGTTTAGATTACAAGGTGCAGGACTTGACTCTATACCCTGAAGACAATGAATTCATCATGGCAGCCATCATATTTAAGTAGCACAAATCATGCTGTAGCAGTCAGCGGGATTCAGTGATGGGGCCACGGTTTGTGATTTCCTTTGCTGCTGTGGCAGAGCCCCGCTGGGGGGACTTGAGCGAGTTATTTCTGCCCAGAATTGCAAAGGGCTTTAGACATCTCACTCTGTTTGAAAGCCTGGCCACTCACCCCAGTCTGCCTTTTGCACATTTTGTCTGCCCTTGATTGCCACAGCCCTCTGATGTACATCTGCAGCAGCTAGGGATGTGAAGTCTGGTCTCAGCAGGGCTTCACGGAAGGGCAGCCCTGGTTTTGCCTAGGTGTGTCACTCTGGCAGAAAGTGTTCTGTTCCTGAGCATTAGGTCCTTGAAAATCTGAGTTGAAAAAGTGGTGTGGCTCATGGATGCCTCCTATCCAAATACTGTAGGTAAATCCAAGTAGATGTAAATTGCTGTGGCTGCGTTTAAATCAGTGTCAGCACAGTTCTGAGTGCTGTGTGTGTGCCATGAGCCAGGCACAGGCACCGGCACGGTGTGTGTCTCAGGGCCCATGCACACACTTGGCTCCACAGCCCTGACACTCTGGTAGCACCTGGTGGTCTCACCAAGCCAGAAGCCTCTCAATGTCAGGCACTGCTCAAGCTTGGCAGGAGGAGTGCTCTTGACACGGCCTGAGATCTTTCACCCTGCGGCTCTGGGGCCACATCCGTCAGGCTGTTTGTGCTGTCACAGGCTACCTGATCTGGCAGCAGAGTTCTGCCACCATGCCTCCCCTGGCTACACGTGCTGCTGCTCTCCTGGTGATCCCCAGCCCGCTGGCAGGCTCAGCAGGGCCTGAGCTGCTCCAGCTGATCTTGACAAGCTTGAAGGTTTGGAAGTAAGATGCTGGACAGGATGCCAAAAGTGTAGATAACCATCCAGGTTTGTTGATTCTGCTGTGGGGTAGTAATCACCAAGGCAGGGGTAACTGGCATAGATAAAGGTAATAAAGGCTTAAATTGCCCTAGCAAGACTCATCCAGCTAACATCTGCCATCTTTCTGTGCAGTTGTAACCATGCATAATAGCAAGAGATCAGACCCAGGATGTCCAAAGGCACAGGACAGTGTTATCCAAGCCTTGCTTCCCAATGCACTGAAATTTTGGAGGAACTGTCGTGTTAAGGGAAGAGATGCTGCACACAGTTCATGGTATAGATGGCATTACTCCCACTATGTATAGGATGTATACACAAGCACATATGCATTTGTTTTGAAAAAGGTAAATAAGAGTTTGTGTATATTCTGGTCTTTCTGTTGTATGTGGATAGCTTTGTTATTTCTTGGGGAACTTTGAGACATAATTTACTTTGCAATCAACTCTGATTGAATCAGCATTACGAAGTGATGTGTGACTTAGCATGTATGAAATGGTAAAGGCAAACAAAATCTGTGTCTAAATAAGTGGTATAGCTTTAGAGCAGAAGCTGCAATGTTGTGCAATTTCAGTAGTCAGCATTTGATATAATTTTCTGCATTTCTGTAGCAAAGTCCTGCAGTTATTAGTGTAAAATGTAGGTGCCACTGAAAGTGTTCTTCGGTCCCAATGTTTTCTGACCGAATTTATAAACAGAACCTGAGCTGCTATGAATAAATAACTGAAAAGCTAATACCTAAAAGAATCGTTATTGACCCACCCCGAAGGGTCTGACAGTGACATTTTGGCACAGGTGCTCTTATTTTCAAGTGATATGAGCCACTTAGAATTCAGCATGCTTAAATTTTCATGATGCATGCACCAAAAGGCAAGGTGTTAAACCATCAGACGCTCTGCCTTATTTATAACACCTATCCATCCTTCCTCTCCCCCCTCCTTCTCTTACAGTTAATAGAAAGATTCATGATTCTTCATGGTTGTCTATCTAGCGTCTGACAGTACCGACTGCACTGCTAAAGCAAGTCACTATCTATAATTGATATCCTTCTATGGAATAGGGTACCGGCTGCAATTGAAGGGTTTTGCTGAAAGCTTTTAAATCCTGACAAGTTGTGCCCTTGTTCTGGTTGTTGCTGAGCTGCACTGCTGAGATCCCAGGGTTATTTGAAGTTGATGCAAAGGGGCGCGTGTGTTGCACATTAGCAAGGCACAAAGTTGGCGAGCCACGTTGGAGCTGCCACTGCATTCTCCCGCCAGGTAGTCTTATTTACAGTGCACTGCTCTCCTGGAAAGGCTGCTTGCATTGATGTTTGAAATGTCTATTAGAGGTTCCTTTCTATCCCTTTTTGATTTTCCGCAAAAAATTAAAAGAACGATCTTATTTATTTTAAAGCCTCAGTTTGCTGCTGGGGTCTTTATCATTCAGCTGTTTAATTAATTTCTCTGCCCAGCGAGATATTATAATTGGGCTTAGCTAAGCTCAAGTTTGTTTTAAATAAGTGAGCGCCTAGAAGCTAATAAGATATTGTATATATTTATAAATCTACTTTTTGTTGCAGTTTGTCCCTTTTTTTCCCCCAGAAATCAGTTAAGAATAAAATATTGCAAAAGCGTTAGATGCTAAAGATAAAAGTTTACTTAAGAAAATTATCCTTCAAGGAAATGACTGAATTTATTGTTAAATATTAATACAATGGCAATCAGAAAAACGCAGTGTTGCCTATTTCTCATCCCCCTTGCTGCGTAGCCTTGATGATAATTATTTTTTATTCAAAAATATGCTTGAAGAACTGTAGAGCTATTTTTTTGTTAGTGTTTTCTCCAGAATTTTACAGCAATAAAATTCTTTCATTGTTGCTACATTTGATTAGATGAGATCAAAAAGCCCTAAACTATCAGCAGTGGCTTATATTCAGGATTCCATTTGCTGAGGTCTTCCTGCCTGTTTGCAAAGCCTACTTGACTGGAGCACTCCCCTGGCAATCCCCTGGGATTGTACTTCTCCACATGGTTCCCTTATTGCATCAGAGGGCAGCTTCTTGTGTTTTTCAGGTACCCCACATGTTCCCAAGGCATCACAGTGCACTGAGGGTACCCAAAAGAGCCATTACATGCAATTCTGAGACTGGAGTTTCTTAATGTTCTTGCTGTCTGTTCCTACAGAAAACAGTGGGTTCAACCCTAACCAACAGAATTTGGCCAGCAATCCGTGGCAATCTACACAAACCCAAACTGTGCCCACATCCAATCTCTGCTTAGGTTTTACAGCATCTGTGAGGTGCCTAATCAATCCTGTGCACCTCAAAACACTTAAGAACATCAGGAGGTAGGGAACACATCACTCTGAAGGACTAGCCCCCTTCACAGTGGGTGATTTTGGATGTCCAGAAATAAGGACTTTCAAAGTCAATAGATTTGAAAGTCCCATTTTCTCTGTTGCTGTGCTGCCTTTGGCCTGTGGCTTCTTCCTCAGCTTCTCTCCTGTAGAAGAGCTGTAGGTAAAGACTGGAGAGAGCTTCACCATTCTTCTCTAAACAAAGATCCAGCTGCAATAGGAGGGTAAACCAGATTAAAGCAGTTTCCCTGAGTATCAGTGCACCAGACCTATAAGTGACCCTGAGAGTTGCACATTGCCTACCATTGAAGGGGGAGAAACTTCCCTGTAAGCAAAGAACCCCAAAGCTGCCAAAGCCAAGCAGATGTTGGATGCAGCTGTCTGAGTAGGCATCTGCACCTAAAGGGAGGCAATTGCACACATCTGGCTCAACAAACAGATTATCCTTCATGAATTAGTGGTCTCTTTTCTCTGGGTCCTGGCTTGCAAACTGGTTGTGGGGCAGGTGAAGTCCCTTACAATCCCAAATGGGTGTAATTACACATCCCAGTTTGCATACTTCTCAAAATACATTCAGGGATTTACGTAATATTTAATTCTTCTTTGCAGAGGCAGTTTTTTGGTGCTTTTTCATTGCAGTTTTGTTTGGCTCTAGCACAGTAACACAGAGAAGGCTCAGCCCATTCACAGGCTCATTGTGCGTGGCAGTGACAGCTACTGCCCTGACAGGTTCAGGAATGTTTCCTTTAAATTGAAAAGAGTAAAGACTAGATAAGAACATGAAATCCATTATAGTAATCATTTTTTCCTGACAAAAGGAGAATGTTTTACGTACAACGGCAAAGGGGGTTCTGTTGGTGGTTTTATTCTATTTCATCTTGTTTTATTTTTTACTCACTGGGGTCTGGACCCTAACTCATACTTGGAGAAGGAGTGCTGTGGACAAAAGAAATCCGCTCTTCAAGTGAGGCAAGCCCAAAGCTTGGGCTGAAAGTTGGAACAGTTTGAAGAAGGCAGGGAGTTATTTCAGTGGCAAGCAAGTGCCATAGGAAGGCTTTTTTCAGTTTGTCCACCCCCTAAATATATTTGATCTTTGTAGCTGTGAGGGTACAAAGGAATAGAAGAAGAGATTATAGCAAATAATCATAAGAGACATCTGTACAGAAGTTTTTAGATTTTGAAATCTCTTCCTCATTACCTGTTTAAAGGCTGATTTCTAATTAGGACACCACCTTACTGTGTCGGATTATAAGCTGCTGAGCCCATTCTTTTGAACTGTGCCAGAATTGTTGAATTGTTTATAGGCCAGCAATTTATTAGATGGCATAGCAAAGCTGGTAAGCAGCTCTGTGCCTTTGAGAGCATGTTCATTCTCTCTTGGTTTCTGTCTGGGTATCTAACACAGTCTTGTTTAAATTAAGCAAGTCTTTAACCCCCCATCAGAGGTGTGCGTGTAAGTGCAGTTGGGTTTTAAGGTTAAGTAACCATAGACAGACCTCACTGCTGTTCTGGAGCCTCAGTAGCCCCCAGGCTCTGGCACGGCCCCTGCTTGTGCTTCTCAGCACATCCTTGTTCTGCGTCAGTCACCACCCTGCCCTTTGCCTCCCAGCAGTGTTAAAAGTCATCTGTGCTGCCTTGTGAAGAGATCTTACTCACTGTGGGCTTGACCCAAAGGCCAGCTGTGCTTTGGCTCAGGTCCTCTTAAGCACTCCACTACACAAGTGCATCAGCAGTCTCCCTGCCTGGAGTCTGGCTTTTGATGAATCACAGAGAAGAAGGGGAAAAAATAACATGGGGATTTCTTTTTTGATAGAGAAAGGTTTACAACAAAATAAATCCACCCTAATCTGTGAAGTATTAAGAGGGGATTTAGAGAGAGAAATGTAATCATTTTTTAATTTTAATTCCTCTGTAATTAGCATTTCTTTCACAGCATTAAGAAAACTTGTTGTTAGTCTGCTGCTGGTATGGCTTTATGAGTTGCCAAAGTCATTGTCTTTGAATTGGTATTCCTGAAAGAGGTTGCTAAACTATGATATGTCCTTTAAATAACATTTCTTTTTCCCTGTTGTAGGTAGGGACAAACAGTGCACCCCCTGTGTCCTGGGGAGTTACTCTACCCACTCTACCCATAGTAAGTGGGCCCTTGGAAAGGGCTGTGCAGGGCTTGACTTTGGTCCATGCTTTTAATTACACAGCATTACTGAGGTGTTTTGTGGATATACACACTTCCTTGAAGTGTTTGCCGGAGAGCTCAGCTGGTGAGCACTTCCGAGTTACTGATATTTTACAGGTGACTTCCACTTTTGGGGAGAAATGTAGGATAAGAAGCTGCCAGCCAAGTCCCAGGGGAGCCCATGCTAACTGAGTGACAACTCATAGGCAAGAGTAAAGCAGCAAACTGAATTGACTCTTCACCTCCTGACTCTTGTTGGCATATCATGGAGAAGAGAGAAAGGAAAGTCCCTCCCTGCTTTAATTTTGCTGCCTCAGAGCTGCAGGGAGGGCTGGGCTTACATGGACTTCAGGTACCTTTTAGTCCTGACAAAACAGCCAGGACAAAGCAGATTCACCTGGACAGAGCTGTTCTTTCTATTCAGCTTTTTCATGCCTTGCTTCTGTTAAGTGATTTGATGCTACATAGCCTGTGTTACTAGGATGAACCAGTGGGAGATCTACCTTGATGTGCTTGGTGTTTCATGTCTCTGCACTGCTTTTCTCACCCATATTCTACCAAATAATCTACCTATAGTAAACCAGTCCTGGGAAGAATAGAAATCTGTGAGTGCTAGCTCATCTGCAGGTGGAAGTGCTTTTTCTGAGACACAAGTGGCAGATCAGCGTGTACAAAAGGAGGCAGGGACAGGCAACTGAAGCACAGACATGAATGAAGTTTCTGCATTTGGTTTTGAAAGGGCTGGGCTGTATGGATTCATTTTTGCAGTCTCTATTGTTTGTGTAACCTCTTAATAGAAAGAAAAAGAAAAATGAAAAGCAGATGAGCCTTTTATCGTGGTAAAACAAATCCAGTGTTATCCTGTGCTTAAACTTTAGTGTAAGCATGACTTTTCTTCAAGATGTTGAGCACCTAATCTGTAAAATGAATGGGTGGTGGTTTTGTCAGGAGTGGGTCCTCTGGTGGCTTGCACTGTAGGTATGAGGTCTGCATATCCCATTCTTATGTGTATCACAGGGCTGAGATGCTGCAGTTCTCTGTGAGATAAAGTAGTCAAGCTGAAAATGAAACAAAGCTCCAACTGTATCCCTCCTTGTGTTTAGCAGAGATAAACTACAGTGGAGTCTCAGTGCTGCTCCGTTTGGCTTCTGGCAGCAGCTTTAATTGGTAAAATGCAGATTTTTTTTTTTGATCAAGAGAGGATTATTCTTGTTATCAGTCTGGAGCATCTTATTTCAAGATGAAAAGGCTTCACTGAATTACAGATGCCAACATTTTTACAAAGCACTTTGGCGATTGACATCTCAAAGAGAAAGTATGATTTATTAGCCTATAATGGCTAACACTCAGCACTGGGCTAGGTCCCACTGATTTGTGAAATTGCTTAATATGAATTGCCTTTTTGTGCAATTCAAGCCCCAGGTTTTTCAAATAAATTTAGAATATAAAGTGTATGAAACATTGCATACCTGAAAAGGGAGAAGGGTAATGGGACTGTGTAGGTAAAAAAAAAGAAAAGCAAAAGGAGGAGAGGGATAGAGAGAGAGAGAGAGAAAGAAAAAGAGAAAGAAAAGAGACAGAAAAAAAAAGAAAGACCTACTTCTAAATCCATCTTGGTGGTGCTTTTTTACAGTAGTTTGGTTGAAATGTTGGCAGGGTAAAGATTAATAACAAGCCTTGTCGCTATCAGTACTTGCTTGTCGATTCTCTGTAACAGGGCTGTCTGTTCAGCATGGAAATTATTGATTAAATAAAAATTGCTATTAGATTGTGATGTGATCCATAATCACAAACAATGGTGGACATTCTTCTTTCAGATCCAAAGCCATGCATCAAGTTTTTCCTTGCAGCAATTTATATTGTGCTGACACTCGCACCCATTAGGCTTTTATCCTCTCTTACATGTGCCAGGAAAGCACGAAAAGAAAGAACAGCAGCAGCACAGCACTGGGTAGGCACTCACTAAATTTTCAGGGAGAAGCACAGTACAGATAAGTCTGTCCTTTGCTTCTGGTTAGCACCTTACCTCAGAGGTGATTCCTGCCAGATAAGGGCAACACACCTTGTATGCATCCAGGGAGGTCCAGGAACTGTAGTGGTGTATTATTTTAGGATTCTGTAGCATGAAGGACAAGTCTCTTTCCCATATTTATTTAGCTGTGATGCTTCCTAATTTGAGGAATTCAGGATTGGAACAGATTACTTAAAACTGCATTACTTTAGGCTGAGTTAATTAAAAAGATAATATCTCACTCTTCACAGCACATGTGAGCATGCTACCAACTTTCTCCTGTGAAAGCCTTTGTCTAAAACTAAAGGAAACTTAGTGAAATTTTTTTTGAGAGTTTAGCTATTTATAGGAGCTTCTGCCCCTTTGTTTCTGTATACCTTAAACAATATATGTATGTCAGAACTGATCAAGCCTACCTGGTATGGCTGTTAGGCAGAAGCATTCCTCTATTGTACACTGTTTCTCCAGTTACCAGCCCAGGCAGGATTGCCACAAGAGTTCTGTACCTCTGTACAGGAGCTCAGAGTAGAGAATCTTAATACACTGTGGATATGTTGTGATTTTGTAGTTGTTGTTCTTTTGGTGTAAGTTTTCTTAAAGTGAAGTGAAGGCCGTATCCTTTAAACCATTATCAGTGCTAATTATTGAACAATATATTGCACAATTCCTCTCTCTCACTACCATTGGGGTAGTATTTACATTTCTTTATTGTGCCTGAATTTTGTGTAATACTGCCTCAGATAACCAAGAGAACCCTGCCTGCAGTATTTGACCATTTACCATATTATGGCTTTAACACTCAGCTTTAAAGAGTGTTTAACAGTGAGCTTAGCTTACTCCATTATGCAGGGCAAGTACAACATTTTCAGGCTTGGCCACTGTCATTTAAATCAAGGGACCACTTCATTTTGCAGAGTCAGAGCATGTGCCTTGCACGCCTCCCTCCAGTGCAGCCACTCTCTCTGCATGGATCAGAGCCAAGGGATTACCAGCCAGGAAATTAATTGCCAAGGGGATTCCAACACTTATGGTTAGCAATAAAAGCCTGAACAAAGAAGTGTGTTTTATATGACATTCTGAAAGTGCCAGGCTCCAGTTCTGAATAGTTTTTAGGTGAGGAAGAGTTACAGAGGACTGTATACAGGACTGTTCTTTGGTTGCTGCTGCAGATTCCTGTGGTTGACTGCCAGCACAAGTCTGTCCCATTCAGATGGTGCCACAGTGGTGTATAGGAGAAGATAGAAATCTTTGAGATAAACCAGACTATTTAGGATTGTTTTTTAGTTACCAAAGGCCCTTGTAAGTTCACTGGAAGTCAATTAAAGTTAATGTGTGGAATGCAGGGGCAGAAAAAAATTGGTCTTGTCTCTTTTTTAAGTGTTTTAGGTGATACTCCATGTTCTGCTAAGAAATCCTGCACAGTTTTCATTGCAACAGCTCAAACATGCATCTTCAGATGCAGCACTGGTTATGGCACATATGAGAGGATGTTATCCCATGGCAAAAAGAGATAAAAGAAGGTAACTCTGCTGCTGCTGCCTGAAACATCAGGTGTGACTAACTTTTAAAATGGGACAAAGACCTTTGCTAGCCCTGAATTTGCTAGGATGCGACAGGGATGATTAAGCCGAGCATGGATGCAAAAGGGAAATTCTAAGTGGATGTCCACTGAAAAAACCCAAGGGAGGTCTTGGAGCAGCAATAAACTGCTGCATGTGCTGAACCTTGTTAGACGTGTTTCTTGGAGGTGTTAGGAGGAAGAGCCCCAGTTACTTCCTCCAGTCCAGTTGTGATGTTCTGGATTTAAGACGCTGCTGCTGTTGTCAGCTACTGCAGCTGGATTAATTCTACCAGGATCTCCTCTGTGATTAAATATATCTTAAAGCATATTTTGCCTGTAAAGATTTTGGCATTGCTTATCACTGCCAGCATTTTTTATTTTAGTTTCTGTGAAAAGTGTTTTTAAGTCACTATATTTTCAGGTTTTGTAGAGGTTTTTAGTGCCATTCATTGCTAAACATGGATCAGGCATTATCTCTAATCTGAACTGCAGCTTTCATAGTTTATGTAAAAGGAGACACTAAGTGCATTTATTGAAAAAAATGCTGTTATTCAATAGTGTCTTTCTGCAGACAAAGCATTGGTATTTTAATCATATGAACAATTTGTATGTGTCCATGTGGTAAGCACAAGGGCTCTTTTTACAAAAAATTAGAAAGAATTACTGATTGATTTACACAGGAAGATCCTGATGAGGAATATATTTTCTTTCATTTTAAGTGGGTCACTATTAGCTGTGCTGTAATTACTAATAAAGTTCTGAAAGTAGAAGAAAGTGCATGATTTTATAAAATCTGGTCCAGGGTTAAACCAAAGGAGATGCATGTTTCTCAGCAAGTCCTATATATATGCTTAGTGCTAGTGCCCATATACTTAATGGACCTTGAAAAGCAGATCCATTTAAATATCTGGCATTTACCTTGCTATTTATTCCCTTTAGGAAGAAAGGATTTTCAGTAGAAGAGGCAGTGATTTAACTTTTTCATAAAGTATCAAATATTTTATTAGTCTTTCTGCATAGATAGATGACCTATTGTACCACTACTGGAGCTTGGAAGAATTGAAAATCTTGTAAAAATGGTACTTTTTTAGCTTTTCCTTATTTTCCTCTTGCTATAGCCTTTCATAGGTTTCTAAGTTGGTTCGTGGGATTAAGCAGTTTGTCTCTGCTAATATAAAATTGTATAAAGCTGCTGTAATATATGGTTACATTTTAATTCAAAGAGCCTGTTTATTCTAAACTAGCTCCAGTATATTTCCAAACACATGCACTGAAAGGCAGTGTAAATTTTAACAGATTTTTGTCATTAAAGCTTTACAATCTTTATAAAACAGCTCTGTCTTTATACGTTCATTTGGTGCACCAGTTGTTGGGATATTTTGCTGGGTACTTTCTTTCTTCCTTTTTTTTTTTCTTCTGTAGGCATCTTTACTCTTAAGCTTTTATTTCTTGGCTCCACTACTCTGAGCTGTGCTGTGGAATGTAAAGATTAGGAACCTCTTCCAATTTTATTTTCTTGTGAACATGGCCTGTGTTAAAGGAGAATATTATTACTTTTAGCATGGTTTGAACCCACAGCTCAATAGCTAACTATAGGAGTTGCTAAAGCCCCACTCCTGCAGAGAGCTCAGTGTGTTGGACCCAGTTGAATTTAATGGGCTCCAGGCTGCCATAAGAGCTCATGTCAGCAGAGCAGCTCACTGAACCAGGATCTGTGCAGCTTGGCCAGGAGCAGTGGCTGGAATTTATCAAAGCCAAACAATATGGGGGGAGAATAGTTAATTTCAGGTTTAATATATACAGCAGGTCTGATTTCCATTGAAGTCAGATGAGTTATGGTGGCAGGAAGGAGGCCTATAGTTTTTTGTCGTCTGCAGAAATGTGGGAAAACATCCAAAGTATTTAGTTCTGCTTCGTGTGTGCTGGTGTGCTTCTGTCAAAAGCAGGAACGGTATTTTCATTCTTCATACTATTTGCAAATAAGATGAAATACCTTATTGTAATGCATCTTTATGATTACTTCCTTCTCATGTGTGCTGGCAGGAGTCCTCTGTGGTCTGTCTTTGCCAGAGAGAAAAATCCAGAAATAGAATATATGCTTTTAAGTGTGTGATATTAACATCTGTAGCAGTGCTAAGTGTTGAGCTGTTCAAGTTTTTCAATTTTTTTTTTAAGGTAAGTCCTGTATGTTTTTGTTAAAGATTGTACACAGCTGTACGTGAGTTCAGTGAGTTGCTCACCTTGGGTACTGCCTGTGAGGGAGATTTTTAACATGGTTTTCCTGAAATTCTCCAGCAGTTGCATGTCAAATCAATTTTTATCCTCAAATGCAAAGATCATGAAGCAGAAAATTTTGAAGTCGAGCCTCAGGTGGTTTTCTCTTCTTCCATATTCAGCCACTCCTAGAAGGTATCATTTTCTAGGCAGCATTCACTGGCAGTCTTAGAACCAGTGAAGCAGATGTTTGGGCAGTCATTCTTCCCTCTCCAATTGTAGGAAAACTTCTCCCTTGTTTGTGCACTACTGCTTTGGCTAATTGAGAGAGGAATGTCTGATGGATCTGAGGGGAATATGGAGCTTTGCAATGTGAATTTCCTCTCCTGTGAACTTATGACTTGAACAGACATTGCACCTCCTTAAATCATGCTGTAGAGCTGCTTCCTGAAGGCAGGAGCCCTTCCTGCAGCTCAAGCTGTAGAATTCCTGCCTGTAGTCACCTCTCAGAAAGCCTTTGGAGAGAGCTTGGATGCATGTGTGATGGAGAAGAATGAGAGGAAAGCAGGCAGAGCAGGCTGAAGATCATCAGTGTAGGGCTAGGGTATAAGATTTGGGAGAAGACCACCTTCATTTTCTCTTACACCGTTAACATCAACATCACAGTTTCATTATATAGTCAGCAGTGGGTCTTAAACCTTTCAGCACATGGTCTTTGTCAAATTTATTCTTCCATCCTGGTCTTTCAAACCAAGCTTGAATTCTCTATCACTGGTACACACTTTACCTGTCTTTTTTATCCCTGTGCTTTTCTCCTTGGTAGTGTGTTTTGGGGCTCTTGTTACACTGCCAAATTACCCTATATTTTATCATATGACCTTTACATAGAAGGTGTAATATATAGGTGTAATTGAGAGACCTAAACGTGAAGAGCATTAAAAAATCATATATATATATATATATATATATATACACACATATAATTTTTGTAAAAGTGAATTCTGTGCATTGCTGAAGTCTTGGTGAAACTCAGAGTTATAATGGAGTTCTTCCTGTGATGTTGCCTTTTAAAAAGGAAAAACTGTACAGCAAAAGGCTTTTGTGCAGTTAGCACAGCAGTTCAGATGCTCAGAGCAGCTCTCAGCCTGTGTGTTCCAACACACACAATCTACACCAGGAAAGATTCTGAAGCAGGTGGAAGTTGGAGGGGAGTTTGCCAGCACCCTTGCAGTGGTGTGGAGCGTGTACCACCACCTGCAGGAGCTGTGCAGGGAGGGCAGCCAGGAGAGCTGGGAGGCACTGCAGACAGCAGGGCAGGTAGGAGAAAGTGCTGGGAGAAGCACCAGGAGTGCTCAGCTTGAAGTTGGCCCCTTTTACTCTTCCAGGAGCACTGCAGGGGCACTTCTGCCCTTCAGACTCCTTCATCTCAGTGCTCCAAGAATTTGTCATCTTCGTGTAACCCTTTTGCATCTTTCCCTGCTTCAGCAGTTCTCAGGAGAGCAGGGCTCCTCCTTGGAGAGCAGAGATTTAAGCAAAACACCCCTGTTTGAGAACAATTGACTTGAGCATTTGGCTTGTGGTTTCCACTATCAGTTCCTTCTGCAGCCTCCTCATGGAAATGCAATTAGCCTGTCCTGGGGCAAGTGGTTAAAGAGAGAAGTGGAGCCTTTTTGTTGAAGAAAAAAAGAATTAAATAGGGAAGCTGTGATACCTTGCTTGAACTAAGGCAAATGTGATACAAAGCATCAGTGCTAGAGGAGATGGTAAAACCCAGTTGTCATGACAGCATGCATTGAAAAATTACTTCTCTACAGCTGGGGAAAAAAAAAAGGAGTAAAGAAAGCTGGAATTCCTGTAGCATACCAGCTTCACCTATTAGTGCCCCAGCTAGAAATACAGGAATGCAAGTTCCAAGGAAAACAAGGCACTTGATTTTTGACTGAGTTATGGAAGAGAACATCAGAGAAGAAACACACCTGAGTCATTGAAACACCTTTCCTACCACTGTAAAACTGGAATGATTAATGTTCACAACAGCTATGCTGATGTCCTGGCAGAATCTCATTTCTTAGATGTTCAGGTTTAGCAAATAAAGATGTGATTTCTGCCCATTGCTTTACAGCTGCATGCTCTGACACAGGAAATCAAGGGAGAGCTGTAAAACATTGCCCTTGATAGGAGTGCATTTTGCTGCTAACAGACTTAACTGTGCTGCATATGTGAATATATGTTTATTAAATGAAACAAGAACAAGATGTGATCTTATTGGGAAAGAATCCCTGCAATATCCCAGAAGTTCCATTCACTCCATAGAATATACCAGAGTCTACCAAAAAGCTGTCCAAAACCTGGAAACAGATACAGGCTGAGGGGGTTGGTTCCCAGCCTGACAAGAAACCTGTGTTTGCCCTGTTGGTATTCTGTCACATCCATACTGGATAACTGCTATATCAGAGATTAAAAGAAGGTCATGCTGTATTATGAACCACTGTCTTTATTTTTAGGATTAGATAACTTTTCTCTTTTTTTCCCCCCACTGATTCCTTTTATATCCTAAGGGCAGATCCTTTCTCTTGGGTCAGGAATGTAATAAGGCAGGTTTTCCTCTCTCCAGGATATTGTGTCTGTCTCACTGTGTTTAAATTGCCACAGAAAGCTCTTCTGAGCAAAATACAGTATTTTCTTTGTACAAGAGCCAATGATTGACGTATCCATGGGGACTTCTCTGTCTTTAGCATTTAAACATACAAGTTGGATATGTTTAACCTATTGATAGGCAACGAAGACAACTACAGGATTTACTGCAAGAGAACAAAAGGAGAAGCAGAAAGAAAATACCTTTTTTTTTCTTTAGCTGGGGGATTTAGAAATTTTATTGCTGTTGTTAGGACAGAGAGATAAAAAAAAATAATCAGACCTATATTTTCAGCTGAAGGAGGGAGGTGAAAAGCTAACAGTCCTGGTGAGCTGTGTCCTTTGAATTAGCATATTCCTGTTTATTAGTAATACAAATTCACATTTAGAGAACAAGACTTACCCAATCCCATATGTAAAAAGTAATTTGATTCACCATGGCTTGCTTAGACATCATTTGAGACAAAAGGATGATTCCTGCTCAGGAGTACAGTGAACTCCACAAAATGCAAAAGTTCATTATTAGTTTGATTGCTCTTGGCCTTTGTGCACTCCTTGCTTCTGAACTTGTACGCCCCATGAAACAGGGACAGTCTCTGCCCATGTGTTACACTGAACCCCAGATCTTTACTGAATTTTTACATATGACTGTAAACCCAGTCTTCTCCCAGTGGCAGCTGTGCTGGTCCAAGAAAGCTGTTGACCCCAGTTGTTTGTTGCAACATCTCTGAGGTTCCCTTCAGTCTTTTCACCATTTATTTGGGAATGCTCCCTCAGACACTGGAGCCCTCCTTTCTTACTGTTTCCATCCTCTCTTCCAGCCATTAGTTTCCATGCTGCCCTTCTCCTGTGCCTGTCATCCCTGTCCTTCTACATACACGGGTTATCTCAATTTATAAGTCATCATAATTTTTCAGTTGACTTAGGGCTTCTAATTTTGATTCCTCCCTTTCTTCATTGACTGCTGTTGTCAGTTCTCAAGGGACAGAAATGGGTATCCAGAACCGCACAGTAATAAATGAGCTTCAAGCATGAATTCAGCTGGAGTGCTGACTGGAGTCCCTTTTTTTGTTCTTATAATTATTAACAATCATGGACACAGAGTTCAAATGTTGTTTGTAAAATAGGTAAGTTACATTTTCCACATGCTTCACTCCTTTTTGAGCTAGCCAGTTTTTTAACTGAAACTAACTTTATGTAGTAAATATTTTTTTCTTAATGAGTAGAACATTTTTAGTCACACTGGAGTTACAAATATTTGCAGTATATATATTAAATTTTGCAATGCTTTTATCTTGGTCTTGGCTGGGATAGAGTTAATTTTCTCCCTAATAGCTAGTACATTCCATATTTTGGATTCAGTATGAGAGTAAGATTGATAACATACAGATGTTTTAGTTGTTGCTGAGCAGTGCTTCTATAAACCAAGGACTTTTCAGTTTCCCATGCTCTGCCAGGGAACAGGTGCACAAGAAGCTGAGAGCATATACAGCTGGGAACAGCTGACCCAGACTGACCAAAGGGATATTCCATAACACAGAACATTATAGGATAGGATATAAACCAGGGGAAGTTGGCTGGGATAACCAATTGCTGCTCAGGGTGTGCTGGGCATCAGTGAGCAGGTGGTGACCCAGGGTATTGTGCATTGCTTTTTTCTATTGGCTGTTATTCATGTCCCTGTTCTTATCTCCCTTTATATCATTGTCATTATTAGTGCTATTATAGTTTTATTTTGGATTTTAAGCCATTCTTATCTCAACCCATGCATTTTACCTTTTTCCAATTCACCCCATGCTTGCTGGCAGGGGCTGGTGGGAGTGAACCTGGAAGGTAGTTGTTGGCTACTGTTAAACCCCTACAACCATTAAAAAAGCCACAGTCCTCTCACATGTAACCCAAAAATATCTGATTATGAAATGTGGCATACCACTACTCTTCATTTAAGTTTGCAATCATGACCATATCTATGGGAAGCAGGGGGCTTCATTTGTTAATAGTGGAAAATGTTGAAAATTAAGTATAGAGATTGAGTGACAAGATCAAATACTGAGGTGAGGAGTGCAGTGCACAGGCTTTTAAGTGTGTTCATTATACACTGAGGAAATTGCTGTGCAGTGCTTTTAAGATCCAGATGATCTTAACTGTGTGTATTCCATTTTAGTAAAGGTGTCAAGACTGTGGAGGCACTGAACTGTTTGGGCCAGATCAGCAAATTGTATAAATTGTCATGTTGCTAATCAGCATTAGCCGAGATCTGTCACAACAGCATTTCTTAAATCTTCCATAAAGTATGAAAGACAGCATCAGGAACTGTAATAGAATAACAATAAGTGCATCCAAAGGAAAGGAAGCAGGATTGGAGATAGTTGACTGAGCTTCTCCACAGGCATGTGCCTATTTGGAAGTGCAGAATTCTTCATCTATAGCCTTAGCTTCCACTTGGCTTTAGGAACTGCAACCAGCTTAAGTGTTTATGCCACCATAAGGGCTTAAAGCAGCTTAAGTGCTTCCTCCATCTCTGGAACTAAAAATGGCTTAAGTACTTATGCCACCCTAAGGACACGGGGTCAAAAGTATATTCTCAGCTTGAGCAGCAAGGAGCAGGCATTGGTCTCTTGAAGCTGTTTGGCCTGGTTGTGCCTGCAAAATCTTTAGTAGGAAAAGGACAGACGGGATCTATACCTATTTTCCATCAGGTAAGAGGAAATTAAAATGCATGCATTGTTTTAACAGAGAATCACAGAGGTTAAAGAGAAACTCAATTGCAGTGATTGGAATGTGTCCAAGAAGTCTGCTGAGGATTTCACTCCATGGAAATGCATTTTTTTCCTCCTCACAAGGAGATTTCTATTGTCACAGGAGATTTCCTGGCTCACCAGGACCTCCTTTCTATCCTGATTTTTTTACAATGCCTTTGTCTGTTCATCTTGCTGTGGATCATGGAGGCAACCTTTATCAAGATGTTAATGAGATGGTAGGGAGGCCAGTCTGATGTCATCTCTCAGTTGCCTGACTACCTAAAATGGTAACCAGGAGCAGCGATGAGTTGCATATTGCATCCCTGGGGAGCAGGCAAGACTGGGGACTTGCTGAAGTGGTGCCCTGTCACTGTTCTGAACACTGACATTCTTTTTTGCAGTCACTCAGCTATCTCAGGAAGCTGTGTAGGTCAAGAACCTCAGAAGTATGCACACCACTCATGAACAAGTGACTACTTTCAGTGGGAATCAGAGACCTAAAAACTTCTATGAATGTGGCCTTTAGCTTTCCTGGGCCTTAAGTCTCTGCCTCACCTGTGGCCATAGTAGAAGATATTTTTGCTGAGGTTTGTTGTTAGGAGAGGTACATTCACAAGCTGTGAGGTACTCAGAGGTTTTGGTAATAGTCTCCAGTCTAAAGTGAATGTGAGGTCTGTACTTGGACCTAAGTGGTGACAGGGAAGTTTGAATTCTGTTGCACCACCTTTGGTGAGCCCTGGTGTACTTTACACGATTCTGGTCAAGAAGGTGGAAGTTGTACTAGAGCAGGTGAAGAGGCTGAGGGAGCAACTGATGGACTAATACAGTCCTCAAAGTGGCAATGGGGAATCTGGGAACAAAATGACAAATGGGACTCAGAATTCCCCACCTCAAGCCAAAGCAGGTTAAGGGGGGAATGAGGGCTTGGTCATTGAAGAGAAGACCAGAAGGAACTAGTTTATTTAATCCAGCAAATGAAGACAGAGAGGGGAGTGCTGTCTGCCAGTTAGTTAGGGTGGGGAAGGGAATGAACTAAACACTGCAGGGAAGCAGAGCTGTTTAAGCTAAAGAATAGTGTTGGCATGAGAACAAATGAATATAAATTGGCTGTGAATAAATCGAAGCTAGAAATTAGTTGCTAACCAGCAGAAGAGTGACTTCCTAGAAGCGCCTTCCACTGGGACCAGAGGGAGCTGATCACCAAGGTACTTGGAAGCTGAAGCTCTGTTTGTGACCAGGATTATGTGCAGTGGGACTTGCCATAGCGAGGGGGTGGGCCTGATGACCAGGAACCTGTTTCTAACTGTATGTGGGCTTAAAAACAAATCTACATTCCATATGCAAAACACAGAAATAAAAGTGTTCCCTGCAGGCCTTGCAGGTCAGGGATAGCTAATCCCCTTCCAAACCAGCTTCAGAGCTTTCCAGACTGATACTGCCAGACACAGCCTCTGCCCCATGTCCTCTGTGGGCTCCACAGCCCTCTTGTGCAGCTGCAGGACAAGCTGTGTTTAGTACTGCGATGCCTCTTCACCTTTCACTCTTTGTCCCCTATGCACCAAATGCAGCAGCTCTGCTGGTTTGAGGGACTTTTTGTGGCAGTACAGTACAGGGGGAGATTTGTGCTAGAAGATGGGTTAAATGCTGCCTCTGCTTAATGTCAGTGGTGAGATCTAGTGAGAAGTTACTTAGCACCTCCTTTTTAGTTTTTTAAAATAAGGGAAAGAACTGCGAGAAAAGTCTGAAATTGTCTTTGTATAACTGAAATTAAACCTAATTTTGGCAATGGGGTTATGTATGCCTTTCACTCGGCCACTAACTTAGCACATTATACCATGGTCTCTTCCCAGTTTCCTCCTACACTCTAGAGTAGCAAGTCTAGGTTAGAAAACAGAAATGTGAGATTCTCCCAGAATATTCGCTCTTGCCACCAAATAGAACTTTGCTTTCAGATGCAATCTCAGCTGCAGTGACATTCTTTTTCTGATGTTCCTAAGTTTTTCCCCTGGTATGGAGAAGCTTTTCCTCCTGCTGTTTGACTGCTGTGAGAGCACATTTGGCCTTTGTTTATGTATTGAATAGCTTGGGGTACCGTGCAGGCAGCTAGGACATGCACAGATTCTCCTTTCTTCTAAAAACCCTCTTGGAGGAGGGAAATGGAACACCAAGGTTATTGCAGATCCTACCTCCAGTGTCACCTCATCTGCTACAATATTGAGTAACAGGTACAAGTTGGTGTGGATTATATGAGAACATGCATGAATTAAGGCGTTCCCTTTTCAACAGTATTTCTTACCATGCAAGCATTTATGCTTCCAGGATACTGTGGATTGAATTTCCCATTACCTCTGGTTTTTGAGATTGGCCAGTAGAGATGACAGGCAAACTTCAGCCTTGATTTTAGTTAATCTGGTGGGGTTTTATGCTCTGGAATTGAAATCCATCTCAGAGCTTCCTCCTTCAAAGGCAGGTCATTCTGAGACCAAAATCACTATTTAGGTCAGCTCCCTCTGTTCATTTTAGGGTATTTTGGAACTGGATGATAATAACATTTTTGAAAGAATAGAAAATGAGCCAGGACAAACAGAGGTTTGGTAATAAGCATTGAAGTAGCATGAAAGTGACTGGTATTCTGCAAATGACCCCTGTTCAGCAGCTTTTTGGAGCTGTGTGCAACGGGAGATAGCTTGTAGAATTCCAGCTTTTAATGGGGGCTTTTTTTTCAGGTCAGAAATTCTTAATAATACAGAGTTGATGCTTCAGAGCCTTATGCTAGCAAACCTGACACTAGGGAGTAATATCATTGGCTTTCATGCGCCTATTTACTGTAATAAGGATTACGGACATAAGTAAAACTTGCAGGTTTGGGCCCACAAAATTAAAAGAAAAGCCTTTTCACACCCTGAAACTGCATCAAAATTCAATTTCACCAGGAAAAAAAAATCCTTCTGATCTAGTCCCTGGAATGTGACATTTCATGGGTGTAATAAGGTTACAAACAGATTATAAATTGAAACCCTGTAATTCCTTATTGTACTGTACCAAAGCTTCTGCTTTGCATAATACTCTTATTCCTGACTGTTCTTTGTTTTACAAGCTCAAAACTGCTCATTTCCTCTCATAATAGAGACCAGGGAGCCAAAAACACCGTGTAAAATCCAAAGGTAATTATCTGAGTCAAAGAAACTGAACGCCAGAGTTCACAAACTTCTGAACTTTTCTAAATGATGTTGTTTGCATAGTGAGACCTCCCTCCTCTTTAAACATGTCACAAAAATTACACATTCTTTCTGCCAAATGATAATGGTAAAAAAATCCCAGTGTAGATTTAGTTCATGGTTTGCATTTGTGTAGTTCTACTTATATGTCCATAGCAGATGACTGATGAGTTTTCTCATCATAACTTGAGCAAGTGAGGGTGTTTGAATCTCAGGATGACAAACACTCTGAATCTCCTTACCTGAGAGCACTGCTGGTGCTGATTTGCTAGCAAGTGTCTTCCTCCAGATCAGCCTTTTGAGTATTTGAACATATTTGTAGGTCTGCTAAAATATGATCCCTGTGCAATAAGCAATTAAGCAGCTCACCTGTGAACCAAATAAATTACTCAGATTAGCAGATCACAGGCTCATTTATTGCAGGCTTTCCCTAAAGGTGAGGATCCTCAGAGGTATTGAATGAGAATGAGCTGGATTTGCAGGTGAGCTCTCAGGGGCCACTTGCAGCATCAGAGCAATGAGGGAAAACAGCACAAAGAGGGGTTTGATTGTAGGAAGATCAGAGAGTCTGGGAAAGGATTGATAGGAGAGCAGGGCAAATGTGTATGGAGGGCCACAGTTGTGAGAGACCAGAGGATGATCACAAGACATTTGACAGGTAAACCAGCGATGGAGAGAGGCAAATGATCATCACCACTCTGGGCAAGCTTTGTCAGCTGCTGCAGCGAGCCTGGGCTGGGGAGGGGGTGAGGAAAGGACTTTTAGGCCCATGAGAAAGGTCAGTTTTAGAGGATTCTCATGCTGCTAAAGGTTAGAGGTCTAGAGCACAGGGAGCAAGCTGGTTTTCAGGGACAAAGAGAAAAAACTGTCCTATGGAGACATTCTCTGAAAGAGCCTCCATGGTGCGTGAGTGTCCACACAGCAGGAGGTAAAAGGAGGTGCTGTGGTTGATGTGATTGATCCAGTCTTGAGGTTTTTGTATCAAATGGAAAGCCTGTGTCACACACTGAAGTCTCATTCCCCTCGTGGCTGTGTAGGTTTAACCACATAACACACAGTCTGTAATGTTTACAGAGAGATTTGGCCATGAATTATTTGAATGCATTTAATTTTGTCCCTTTACGTCTTTCTCTTTCAAGAAATAGCACACATTGCCCTCACTGAACTCTTTTGATGCCATTTCACAGCTCAGGGCATGTGTATGCTTCTGGCACAGGTGTGTGCACTGTGAATACAGATCTGCACTAGGAACATTCACTCTTGCAGATTACAAATTGTATGTTGCCCAGCACGTCTGCTCTGTTCATGCATGCTGAGCCCCATAACAACTTTTAAGAAATGGCAATAAAGTTTCAGAAAAAAAGCTGTCATCTTTTATAGGCAATGGATGTCTGTTGCCTATAGCAATGGTGCATAATTTTGAACATACATGATTTTATGTGTCTTTCTGACTGATTCCAAGACTTCAGAAAAGATTGGGATTATCTTCTTTGTGTTCCAGTATGAGCTCCTGAGTTTCTATATGGCTGGCATTTTATTTAGGCCCATTATGGAACAGATACAGATTTCATCCCTGTGCTGTGATCAAATAAAAACTGGAAAGAGTTTTTGGTGGTACCTTAGTGGGAATAATGTCATTCGCTGGGTAATGCAGCCATCTAGTGGCACAATGACAGAAGTTCGGCAGTGTGGGATGATTTCTCCAAGAGAGTCTGGGAGGATGAGTCGGGTGGCTCCTAGTGGAAAAAAGACTCTGAAAGTCCAGGTGTAGTTTTTTTTTTTTCTTTTGTTTTCTAAAGCTTTGCAAAAAGATTCAAACAGTTAAAATTTTTTTAAAAATCAAACCGGTTTTGAGGTTGTCCCTGTTTCACTTGCCTGTCTCCACTCAAACACACAGAGAATTAAATCAATTTTTAAATGCTTTTCTGGACTAGATCTTAGTGAAAGACACAGAGCAAGCTGATTTTGTGGAAGAGTACAAGGTACACAGCTCTGTCCTGCTTCTGGGTGCACTCATGTGGATGACACTGACCACAGAAGGGTATGCCTGTGAGTCAGCAGGGCTGGGGCAGCTGTCACTCCCACACACATTCAGACAGAGCCAGACTAAGCAATGGCAAAAACTGGCTTGATGTATGCTGCTGTACTCAGAGTTCATATTCACAGTGTATAGGGGTTTATTTCTCCACCATGACCTCTGCATTTACTGAACCAAATACATTTACTGAGGAAAATATGGGTAACAGGGAGTGAGTTAAAATTTGGGGTGGAAACTTGGTTTAGCAGTTCTGTTGATTTTTCAGGTTGGAGGATATGTTTCTGAAGGCCTGATTTTGTAAACCTTGTTTATGTTGAGCAGCACTTAAGTAATGTTTCCCTGCTCTTTAAAAGCAGTACCCAATGTGAATCACACAAGTGGAACTGTGCATGACATTATCCAGGATCCATTTATCAGCTTGTATCCCTTAGGCATGATCCAAAGCCCTTTGATCTCAGTAGAAAAAAAAAAATCATTGGCCTTAGTGGACTTCCAGTAGGATCTATAACCTGAACCCTGTGGTCACTTGGAAGTGCAGATGATCTTATTCTTTTGGTACTGCAAGGACCTGGTTCGCACCTGAATCTCTGGTGCTCTTCCAATGCAAAATTACAGTAAGGCTGCAGCTGATGTTGTATTTCTGTTAAGCTGTGACCTCTTTTCTGCCTGAGCAGCACATCAACAACGACCACATACATGGTGAGAAGAAAGAGTTTGTGTGCCGATGGCTGGACTGTTCCCGGGAGCAGAAACCTTTCAAAGCCCAATATATGCTGGTGGTCCACATGAGGAGACATACAGGGGAAAAGCCACACAAATGCACTGTAAGTAAAGGAGCCTGAGCTCCAAGTTTGTGCTGGGAAACTGGGGCTGTGCAGAGAACAAACAGAGCAGGACAAGCGCTGCATTCCCTGAGCTCATCTGTCAGACTCTTGTGGAGAAGAGACTGCCATGTCTGCTTTGTTATCCAGCACAACCAGATGACAAAAGCTTTAGGAGAGGGGATTCCCTGGATGATTTGGCCCACTTCCTCAAGTTTAAAGTGCAAAGAAGCCCCAAAAGGCATTATTAAACATGGCTCAGTTTGCTTAATTATTTAAAGGCACTTTCTCTTACAGAGCTTGGTATTACTGCTGGCCACCAGCTCCTGATGGCTTTGCAAAGGATTTCAGCCTTAGTCAAAGTACACAAATACTGTGCTCTCCTGTAAGAGAAGATTTACATAATGCTGAAAGCATTTTTACTTGAGCTGTGGCAGAGTTTGCTTGGATAAAATTAAAACCCTCCAAATCAAAACTACATGGGACAAAGTTATGAAGGCCTGGAAAATTTCTAAACTTTTACAAGTCCACTTTTGCTGTTTTCTGCAAGTCCAAAGATTCAAGCTAAACCAGATTTATGTCTTGTCTGCAGTTTGAAGGTTGTACAAAGGCCTACTCCAGACTAGAAAACTTGAAAACGCACTTGAGATCTCACACTGGAGAGAAACCATATGTGTGCGAACATGAAGGCTGCAACAAAGCTTTCTCCAATGCATCTGACAGGGCCAAGCACCAAAACAGGACTCATTCCAATGAGGTAAGTAAGCACAGCTTCAAAAGATTAATACAATTCATTGTTGAACAGACTTACAGTGTGGTCATAGCAATCCATTACAGAGGACAGGCACAGCAACCCTCAGCAACCTGAAAGGAATGTAATGCCTCTTAGCAGCACAGTATGTCATACAGACCTGGCATTTTATTACATGTAGGAGAGTTTTGAATGAGGGAGTTTAATGAAAACACATGCATTAACCAGGGACAGATCCTGTTTTCCTTGTAAAGCTGGGATCATTTTTCCCTCTGGAGCTGTAAGGGCTCATTGGGTGCCTGGACCCATCGGCATGTCTGTGTTGGCACTGGGCATCTGCTGGGATGCAGCTTCCCCAGCATACTTTGGGGTGCTGCAGACAGCCACAGTGTCCACATTTGAAATCATGGGTTGCCATTTAAGTTCTGAGTTATGCCTTTTCCTTCTTCTCTGGCCTCTTTCACTCTTTCTTTTCCTCCTGAACAGACCTCATGGACTGCAGAGGAAATGCAACCTTTCTCAAGGAAACCAGCTGTGGCAGTCACAGCTGTTTCCAAACTCTCAGTGTAACATCTCATTATTACTGTTTACTGTTACTGCTGCCTCCTTTTTCAGGAATCACACCATCTTCTTGCATTGTCCATGTTTTATTGCCCCATTTCAAGTTGCACAGAGAGTCACATCATCTCAATCTCACATCAGAGTCCACTGTCTCCTCCTTGACATGTCCCTATACTCCTACACCTCTAGCCTAAACCTGGGAGTACTGGAAGGGCAGGACATACCATAGCAGCTATATCTATTTCCACACAGCTTGTATCTTTCTCTAGCTGGCTGTCAGGTCTGCACACAGGCAGATCTCCAGGGAGCCTTCATCCTCTTCCAGTGCCTGCCCTGCAGCATCTCTTCAGTCACAAAGGAAGCATTGCACATCTCTGAGTTTCCTCATCCCTGCCATGTGTGTTTTCAGCAGCCCAACTAATAATGGCACTGAAGCCCTGCAGTGATTTTGTGAATGGTCAAGGTAGAAGGAAGTTCACCAAGTCTTGCCAATAGCTGCCTGAGTTTTCTTTTTTCATTCACTGTCTGAACCAACGCGTGGGCTGCCTTGATGAGTTAGGCCTTCTCACACTTAGTGGTGTGACCTGTCCTTGTGTTAATTTTGTGTCTAACAGTAAGCCAGCCAAATTTTATGCTGCACATGATTTCTCATAGGTGCAGCCACAGGGGCAAATTGAACATTTCCTTCATCATTACTTCACACTAAAACAGTCTAATCTTTTAAGGCAACATATACTGATGGAATGATATGAATACAGTGAAAAGCACAGACCAAATTCAGCATTTGCTTGTCGTGCCATTTTAGCTTTAAGTAGGTAACCTACACATAGCTTTAAAAGCAGCTGACATATCTTGATAATGATGTGCCTTACTCATGCAGAGGAGGGCTAAATGACTTGTACTTCTATAGCAACCTGAGAAAACCTGCCTTAGTAGCTCAACATCATCTCTAAATTGCTCATTTTTGCTCCTATTCAAGTAAGTGGGAGGGATTTTTCCACTGATGTCAGTGGAAGCAGTCTCAGGCCTTAGACAGCTATGATGAAGCTATATTTGTCAAAGGCTCCACAGTGTGTGTAAGCAGAGTGAGAATCCCTCTGAGAAACTCTGCATCAGGGTCTCTTTCTATTTTTTGAAGGTTAGTATAAGAAAACCCTTTAAAACAGTAGTTTCTTGGAAGCAATTCAGTAATGAAAGTGAGTGAACAATACTTTGCTTCCCGAGGCAATTAAAGGATTTAGGAAGTGCTCAGCTCTTCTTTCTAATCTCCTCATAATACAAGAAAAAAGGCTTTGTTAATTTATAAGACAGTAAATTTACTTTATTCTACATTGCTTAGTGAACTATAGAAATCCACAGATAAAGAAAGTGGTTTTTAAAAAATGAGTGATGAGTTATGCTAGTAGCAGTAATAATAGTACTAGTGCATATATTGCTGCAACGTGAAAATGTTCATGGCACTGTATCTTGTGCTTTGACATCGTACTGGTGATCTGAAGGAGCCAGAAAAAAAATGCTTCCTCACTTTATTCTGCCTGAACAAACGGCCCAGCATCTTTTGAAGGGGGGTGTTTCTCTCAGTGTCTAGTAGTAGGTACTAGGCATACTGGGAATGCTGTCAAACTGCTGAGGGCAAGGGACAGGGCTGAAAATCAAAGCAGTCTTCATAAATTGGCATAGCTGAGTTACCTTCTGCTAAGGTAATTGAAAGCTGTGCCCGTTGGTACCCATGAAGGACTCTGCCCTCAGTCAAGTGTGCCGCACTACGTGCTACCTTCTGAGCCAAGGGGTGCTAATGGTTTTAACTAGGGGCAGTCACAATTTGATAGGACAAGGGGTGATGGCTTTAAGCTGGAAGAGGGTCAATTTAGATTAGTTATAAGGAAGAAACTGGTTAGTGTAAGGGTAATGATGCACTGGTAGAGGTTTCCCAGAGAAGTTGTGGATGGCCCATCCCTGGATATGTTCAAGGCCAGGTTTGAATGTGGCTTTGAGCAAGGGTTCCCTGCCCATATTGGGATAATCTTTCAGGTCCCTTCCAACCCAAACTATTCTATGATTCATTTGTAGAAACCATAAATTAGGTAACGAATTCACTGTGAAAGCATATAACTGTGGTACCAGCTGTGCTCCAAGAGGTTCTTCAGGAGTCCCACATGGAATGAAACCTGATATGGGTGGGTTTTGTGTCTTGTCAGAAACCATATGTGTGCAAGATCCCGGGCTGCACGAAGCGCTACACAGACCCCAGCTCCCTGCGGAAGCACGTGAAGACTGTGCACGGCCCAGAGGCACACGTCACCAAGAAGCAGCGGGGAGACATCCACCCGAGGCCTCCGCCACCCAGGGACCCGGGCAGCCACTCTCAGACCCGGTCACCAGGCCATCAGACTCAGGGTGCAGTTGGTGAGCAGAAGGACCTCAGCAACACTACCTCAAAGCGGGAAGAATGCCTCCAAGTGAAAGCCGTCAAGTCAGAAAAACCAATGGTATGCAATACACCGTGCCACTCCCTTTGTCCTCTTCTTCCTGCAACCAGTTCATAACCCCTTTATGAAATGCTCAGGTCTGTAAACTCTAGCTCACAAGGTTTGTTTTTTTTGAGGTCTTCTGTGTTTACTTTGTAAAATGTTTTTAAAGCCTGAGAAGTAGCAAATAAAAAGATTACAAATAGTCTATGCAATATAGGATAAGTGCAGTGCTGGCAACTGCCACAATAATTGTTTCTCTTAAAAAGCTCCGTCTTCTGGAATAAGCATAGTATGAGAAAATCGGAGTTTTCATTTAAAAAATAAAAAAGAAGAGTTCTTTCCACTCTTCTGTTTCCAGAAGAAAGATGGATCTGAATCTCTCAGACTGAAAGCCAAAATAAGAAAAAAACTGAACCAAACCACAAGTCCAAATGACTAAATGATGATATTAATGATGATAATTTTTGGAGAACCTGGGAAAGCAACCAAATTTTAGGGGCTTGAGGCTTTTGGGTCATGGATCAAACTGAAGCAGGATGAATTCACTTTCTTAAACAGCAGATATGCATCTTTTAATAACATCTCTGTTGTGATGTGACCTCTTATGTTTATCTGATACTTACTCAAGTTAACTTAGTCCAAGTTTAACTAAATCAAGTTGAATTGACAGTCTGCAGGTCTTTTCTGTGGTTTACCTTAACGTACTGCGTTAAACTGTTAAAAGGATTGTATTCTATTTTTTGAGATGCTGTCTTAAATACACAAATTCTTTTATTTGCCTGAATTTCATATGCCATCTGCCCTCTTCTCAAGGGTTAATTCAAAGGCAGCCACTCCATCCTCTTCCCCATCTGGGTCTATGATTCATTTGTATTCAGCCCTTGGGGATTACAAATATGAGCCCTCCAAATTCTGCTCATACTGTTAATCATGCTGCAATTCGAAGTGATTACTCACTGAAGTATGAGTTACTGCTATGTTGTGCCTAAGGCTTATGCTCAAACTGTTCAGTATTAATACTCAATTCAAAACCTTTTAAGGGCTCAGAGTAAACTCTTACTGGAGTCTAAAAGAAGGTCCTCTGCTATCTTTGATGATAACTACCTTATTTACAAAGGAGCAAAATCTCTTTTGCTTTGCTAGGTAAACGTGTAGTGTTATTGAGGCATGTTTAACACAGTTTTAACTGAAAAATTTATGGAAGAGGGGTACTAATGCCTATGACTTACATAGTATTAAATATTTTTCACTGAAAATTATATTTTAAAAATAATTCTGTGTTTCTTGCTTTTCATTGCATGTATGAATTAAGGTATATTTTCTGGTTTTCAACTAATCCAATGTCTTTTCTGTCTAATGCTCTTAAATGTCTTATTCTAACTTCCTAAGGACAGTGGGTAATAAGGTGAGGGCATTTTAACTTTTCTGCTATATTTCTTATTGCAACATTATATATGTTTTTATTTTGGTCTTCTGCCTGTTGTTCAGTCATTCCTTTCTTTAGTAATGTGCAATCCATCAAGCACATTCCCAGTTGTTATGTGTTGTGAACATTTTGCAACAGTTGACATGTGAAAAATCTGGCTTATATTGATGAAATATCTTCAGAAATGTCTTTGTATTTTCCCCTCTAGATGAGACATCCATTTTTTTTCTGTATTCCACATCTAGAAATATATGTCCTGCATAATACAGTTCTTATTTCTGTACCCTACCTCACTATGATCTTGACATGTGCTACAAGAACAGGCTTCTGATCACTTCTTCCATATGGCATAGAGCTATTGTCCAGAAGTACAAACTTTCTTCTGTATAATAACTGTTATTTCTATTCTTGTCACCAAATCTGCCATGGCCAGGATTTGGAAATGAGCTTGCTCAGTGTGGCCTCATAAATTCTAAGTATCATCATTCAAGTTAGAAATAATAAAATAGTTATTGAATCTCAAATTGACTCCTTAGGGGCATAGGAAACTACAGTAGTGCCATGAATCTGTGTCTTCATTCATTGATGTTTAAAGCAAGAGTCGTCTCTGGCACTTCAGAAATTCTAGACAGCATTTTTCTGTAAAATGTACATAAAGATCACAGAGTGGCAGAAAAAAAAAAAACAACCAAAAATAAAACCACATCAGAAACCCTTAAAGTCAAACACTTACATGAAACTGTTCTTGTGTGCAAAGTGATACTGCATGCCCCACTGATTTGTGATCACACTGATAGAACCTTACAGTGAGATATTAAGTCCAGAGACTTCTGTCTGTCGTCCTCTGTTTTGTCTGTCAGTTTGTTCATTTTCCCATTCTTTTGAAAGAACTTTATAAAAAGTCTGAAAAGTAAATCAAGCCTGTGTTTCCACACAGCAAGAGTTCTGCTAGAGCAGCAGGGAACACTCCCTGTTAAGAAAGAAGATGTTATTGTGGCATGTTTATATCCCTGCAGATTAGCAGTCTGTATTGTCTACTTAAATTCTTGCACTTAAAAATCTTAAATTCTGATGAAACAAAGGATTTGATTTAGTAGATCATCACCTTCTTGATTCAGGGCAGAGGTGGTATAAGTTAGGTATAAGGGGCGGTATAAGTTAGACCTGAGTGCTCCCAGGGTCATAGGATGCTGATAATATGATACAGTATTTTTTGCACTGATGCTTTGTCCTTGTTTTATTACATGCCAACATTTCAGGCCAACCACTGCTTGTAACAATGAGCCTTAAGCCTGGAAAATGCTTACATTCTTTAGCCACAAGTCTAATTAAAAAAACCCAAATTCCAATGTTGTTGGAGTCTTGTTTGTTTGTTTGTTTGTTTGCAAGCCTAGCAGTGTAAACTAATACTTTGTAACATGGCTGAATTCTGGTTTGGTTTTTTTGAGCTGCAGCTTCAGTTGGGAACAGCACATAAGCAATGTAGGGTATCCATCCATATGTGCTCACAAATGGCTTGAAGTGATAGGAGTAACTCTGGGAATAACTCAGATAAATGTCTTATGGAGATACATTGTATACCATCAGCAACATGTGAAAGGCAATTTTAGTCTTGTGTTTTACAATGCCCTTCACTGCAGTTGAAGCCAATATCTAGAAAGCCTCCTTAAGAACAATCACTGTTACCATTTAAGGCTGAACTTCTCTATACCTGTATCTTTGGCTCCACTTAGCACAAACGCTCTGTTTAACATTGTTTGCTTAATTCTCACACTCTTTTGTCTCTGACTTCCCTCCAACAGACATCTCAGCCAAGCCCTGGTGGTCAGTCTACATGCAGCAGCGAACAGTCCCCCATCAGCAACTATTCCAACAATGGGATCGAGCTTTCTCTGACCGGTGGTGGTAGTGTAGGAGACCTCAGTGTCATCGATGAAACCCCAATCATGGACTCTACCATTTCCACAGCCACCACAGCACTTGGCTTACAGGCCAGGAGGAACATGACAGGGACCAAATGGATGGAGCAAGTGAAATTAGAAAGGTTGAAACAAGTTAATGGAATGCTTCCAAGACTGAACCCCGTTCCACCTTCCAAAGCCCCAACCTTGCCGCCTCTCATAGGAAATGGTGAGATACACATAAGAGGAGTGATAACGCTTTTTGTCCGTAATCTTGTTGCTTGCTAGCTCAATCTTGCAACTCTTGCAGGAGTTGCACAGCTCAGGAAACTCAGCAGCTGTGAAATGGTTTGTAAATTGATCACTTTCTGTTTATTCCCTCTTATTGCAAGTTCTTCTACCCACACCCTCTGAGATGTCTGATAGTCCTGTGTCATACAGAACAGGAGTCCCTGAGGGAGCCATGAATCACATTTTAAATATTCCCTACAGGTAGAGGTTTTGACCCAAGATCACCATAATTCTGTCCTGTTTTGAGACAAGGTAGAAGAAATAAATACCTGTGAGTTTACTGTATGGAAGTCTTTCTGTTGAGCCTTTGCAAGGCAGCCTTTGCAGAGATGTGGTGGGCTTCCCTTTAAATAACTTGTTCCTACACATAGAAGAAATCATATGTACATACACTACTGCTGCAGAGGGCAGATATCCATGAATGGGAGCAAGACGAGGTTGAACTCTGAAGATCCCCAGTTGTTTTCCTCCAAAGAGCTGCTCATCACCAAAATAGATGTTGCTGCTGCCCCTACTTTGCCTACAGCATGCCTGTAGGTTTCTGGGCTCCACCCAGCAGTGACAGCCCAGGTTTTCTGAGACCCATTCAATCAAAAGAAACTATGTAAAATTAAGAAATGTATCCTGTTTACTTAAAACCAAAACAAAACAAAACAAGGAAACCAGCAAAGATGTTTTGCAGTTGTTAGGAGTTATTTCAAGAATATTTCAAGAAGTATTAGAAATGACCTTGAATAGCCTCCAATTTGTATATTTTGCCATTCCATGCAAATGCCTGTTCAATTATATTTTGCCTATAAAAAGCTTCCTTACGAATGTGTCCTCCTGGCACATCAGCCAGCATAGCTGCACTGCAGGCTGGAGTACTGCACCAGCTGATGACAGTTTGTGGCTATGGGCTATAAATTTTCTGCTGGGATTCACACTGAAATGTTACCCTTGAGTCTCTGAATAAGCTTTTAACCTAAGGACACAGTTTTTATCCCTACTTCTTGCAAGAAAGAGCCTTGCTGTAATTGGCTGTGATGATGTTCTTCCTCTGTACTCCACTTACGTCTTTACTGTGTGTTTTCTCACCAGTTTCTGGATAGTACCTCTTTGTTTAACTGTGAATTTTACCTGCAGGTACCCAGTCAAACAGCAGCTGCAGTGTCGGAGGATCCATGACTATTCTGCCAAACAGGAATGAACTCTCAAGTACAGACATCACTGTGTTGAACATGCTGAACAGGAGGGACAGCAATACTAGCACAATCAGTTCAGCCTACCTGAGCAGCCGCAGGTCCTCTGGAATCTCGCCTTGCTTCTCCAGCCGGAGGTCCAGCGATGCCTCCCAGGCGGAGGGAAGACCGCAGAACGTGAGCGTTGCAGACTCCTACGACCCCATCTCAACGGATGCCTCCCGGCGCTCCAGTGAAGCGAGCCAGTGTGACGACCTGCCAAGTCTTCTCAGCCTCACCCCAGCCCAGCAATACAGGCTGAAAGCTAAATATGCAGCAGCTACTGGTGGACCCCCACCGACTCCACTGCCTAACATGGAGAGGATGAGCCTCAAGACAAGGATGGCACTCTTGGGTGACTGCAGGGAGTCTGGAGTATCTCCACTGCCTCCAGTGAACGTCCCTCGAAGATGTAGTGATGGTGGGGCAAATGGTTACAGCAGGAGGCATTTTCTGTCTCATGAAGCTTTAGGAAATGGGACAAGGAGAGCCAGTGATCCAGTCAGAATGGCCTCTGACAACCTCTCTGTCCCGAGAGTCCAGCGTTTCAACAGTCTTAACAGCTTTAACACTCCTGCTTTGCCTCCATCCATGGAAAAGCGCAACCTTGTTCTTCAGAACTACACCCGTTCTGAGGGTGGCGTCTTCCGCGGCTTCAGCTCCCCCTGTCCTCCGAGCATCAGCGAGAACGTCGCCCTGGAGGCTGCTACAATGGAAGCAGGTAGCGGTCTGAACGATGAGGATCTCCTGCCAGATGACGTGGTCCAGTATCTGAACTCCCAGAACCAGGGCATGTACGACCATTTGTTGAACAATGTCCTAGATAGCAACAAAATGCATCACAGCTCAGTTTCAGGAAACAACAATTCCAGCAACTTTGACCAAGCCCCTCCACCGAGCAGTCAGCAGGCGGGTCCTGAGGCAAATAAGAGCGACTTGCCCATCCAGTGGAATGAAGTAAGCTCAGGAAGTTCTGACTTGTCTCCTTCGAAGCTGAAATGTGGTCAGCGGTCAGCAGTGCAGCAGGCTCGGGCCTTCAGACTGCATAACAACATGATGGTTCAGCAGCAGAACCTGGAGAGGAGCAACATGGCCCAGCAGAATGGCTATGGGAACCTGATGGAGAACAACACTTCCTACAGTTTACAGCAAAATATGACTCTTGGCAATGGAGCCGGGAATTCTTTCAGCATGCAGTCCAACAAGCCTTACAGCGAAAGCATGGGCAGGCAAGCAGTGATGTCTGGGGTGACAGACAATTCCTGTGGCATGGCAGTGCAAGGGCAGAAGCTGAGAATCAGCAACATGCCAGTGAATGGGAACCAGCAAAATTTCAGCCATCCCCTGGCATCCAGCGATCAAACCACCAGTATGGCAAACGGGATGCAGGACAGGAACATGATGGAACAGGAATATTTGCAAAGCCAGCCAGTCGGAGATGGCGTTCGTTACCAGGGAGTCAGTCAATCTGGTCAAATGATGCTAGGGCAGGTTAGTCCTACCTCACAAGGCAGCCTGTATCAGGGGCCACAGAGCTGTCCACTGGTGTCTCACACCATTGGTAGCCAGCCTTCAGGCTTGTCAGTGGCCAAAAGTTACCAGTCATGCTCTAATTACAGCAGCAACAGACGGCAAAACATGTTGAGAAACAACCTGTCCCAACAGCAAAGACACGTAGGGGATGGCAACCAGACATACAGGGTAAACACCATCAAGATGGAAATGCAAGGTCAATCACAGCAGTTCTGCTCCAACATGCAGAATTACTCTGGTCAGTTGTATGACCAAACCATGGGCTTTAGCCACCAAGCTATGAAAACAGGTTCTTTCTTTGGTTCAGAAGCCAGCTGCCTGCTGCAGGGGACTGCAACTGAAAACTCATCTGAGCTTCTTTCCCCGGGGGCTAACCAAGTGTCAAGCACAGTTGACAGCATTGACAACAACAGTCTAGAGGGTGTGCAGATAGATTTTGATGCTATCATAGATGATGGGGACCATGTCAGCTTAATTTCAGGAGCCCTGAGCCCAAGTATCATTCAAAATGTCTCCCGCAATTCCTCACGCCTCACCACTCCCCAAACATCTCTTACATTCCCAGCTATGCCTGTAAGCACAACCAACATGGCTATTGGGGACATGAGCTCTTTGTTGACCTCACTTGCAGAAGAAAGCAAGTTTCTTGCTGTTATGCAATAGACATAAAAAACAAAAAACACTTAGGAGATAACAGATGGAAAAAAAAAAGACTCATATTTTTTAGTTGTGTATGTATTTTAGCAATCTCATCTCACCTAAATGGGATGTGTTTCAAGTATATTCCTTTTATGGAATAAGGACTCTGAAAACCCTAAAGTGTTCTAGGGAGAAACTGTCTTCCATTTCAGTTTTGAATCAGTATTGCTACGCCCATTCCCTCCCTTTCTCTCTTTTCTCTCTCTCTCACACCCTTTTCAAATGTCTGTATGCTTCTTTTATTTTTCTTTTGTTTTTTACCTGTAAACCAATGTAAACGTGTGAAGTGCATGTTGTGGGGTTTTTGTTTTGTTTTGTTTTGGGGTTTTTTTGTAAAGAAAGGCCTGATGAAATGACAATTTTCTGTTACTCAAGTGAATCCAGACCTTGTAAAACTGTTGCAACTTTTCCTCTTGAACCTTTAACCAGGCACAATGTGAAGTGAGCATACAGTGATGAAATCCTCTCTGGATGCACTGGACACATCACACTGAGGTGGAAAACCAGCTTAGAAATGCACTGCCATGCTACCCCTGGGCTGCAGTTTCAGAGACACAGAGCACAAAAAGTTGGGAGGTTCAAGCAAATAAGAAATGTAAAAATCATCAGCCCTTTGATGTCTAGCAAAAGCTTACGGTTTTTGTAAACCCACACAGAGATGGCTGTCACTGCCTTGAATAACAATACTGAGATTGTGTCATGTTCAACCTATTTCAGAGGAAGGAGAGGACCAGAAATGTGTTCGTAGTCCAGCTCTCATCTTTTACAGAATTTGGTATTCTGGTTTTCAGCTTTCTTTTTTAAATGACTGAATAGCAAAATTATGGGTGTGTATAGTGACTTGGATAGTCTAGAGTCTTCTCATTGCATACCACATTTGTGGAGGTACAGTCAGGGTCTTATGTAGTATTTCATACAATGAAATAACAAAATTGCAGTATTTCACACTGGGGAATTCCTTTTTTTTTTTTTTAATGCAAATTGTTGAGGTGTAACTTTCTGAGCCACTGGTTCTTATTTGCTGGAAGAACTGTGTGTATATCCCCTTTAGCCCAGACAGTTCCATGGATACATAGAGCTTCAAAAGCATCATGAGCAAGTCATGTAAAAGAAGTAGAAAATGAATGGCTGGCCCAGTTCTCAGACTAGCCAAATAAATCAAAGCAGTTGCAAGCAATCTGATAATCTTAAATGTTTTTCCACTGTGTCCAGGCTTTACAAAATTAAATTAAAACTGCCATTAAAAATAGCAGAGAAACAAGGGGAACAGCAAGTATTCACAGATCACAGACTATTCTGATCTGGAATTATTATCAGGTCCAACTCCTCAGTGAATGGCCTGTATGAGGATCAAACCCACAGCTTTGATGCTATTAGCACCATGCTCTTACCAACTGAGTTGTCTGGCAACTAATCAAAGCTCTGAAAGACCAACCCAGCTTCTTTCTCTCTCTCTTGGTGACACCCATGTGCATTTAATTTCCAAGCAAACCAGTGGGTCAATGCCCAGGGTCAGTCACACTGGCAAAAAACTGAAAGCAATGCACTGTGATCATTAAGCCGCTCACTGGTAGAGGTGAATGGCATTTTCTCTGTGAGCACTGGCTTGGTTTTGGCTCTGCTGGGCTCCATGTCTGCAGCCATGAGTACACAGTGCTCCTGAGTGAACAGGCTGCTGTGGGGAACAATCATGGTTTAAATTCACCCACTCCTAGATACTGTATGGAGTTCCAACCCTCAAAGACTTCTCAGTTAAATCCCAATAGTGAAGTCCTACTGTGGGATGTAGATTGTGCCGGCACCTACAGTCATGGATTTGATGTCTGTGAGGAGCTGATGTTATAGCAGACACTCAGCAAGATGAGGGAGCATAGTCAGTTTTGAAATACAGACAAACTTTAGCCCAGTCAAAATCAGAAGGTGACTTCTGTAGGCTAGAAAACCAACTGTAAAAGAAAAGGTGAGATACCAGCTGATTCAGGACATGGCATTTGAGAAAATGTGGAGGAATTGAATCTCAGTGAAGCTGTCAGATAACATTTATCTGTTAACAGCTGTTAGAGCATGAATGTATAAATCAGTAGGAAAACATCATAGGAATTTGGTGCAAGGGCCATATTTGTGTTTATCACAGCACGCACCGAGATTTGCACTGTGAGCTGGAATGTCAGAAATCAAGACAAATGTAAATGTCCTACACCTTTTATCATTTGTTCCTGCCTTTCTTGTTATGTTTAGCCAGCATTTCTTTCTTACCCTGTCCCTTGCACACATATTCACTCATCCTGTACTCTTCCCTTTGGCACTTCCCCTCCCAGCTTCCCTGGCTCTGACCAGCTATCACAGCCTGCCTGCTGTGGTGCTTGGGCTGCCCGGCAGCTGGGCACAGCTCACCGTGGCCAGTGACTACATTGCTGTGCCAGTGGAGGAAGCTGCTCCCTGTTGCCCAAAGGGCCTGCAGAGACCTGCTGCCTGTACACAGCCATTGTCCCTGCTCTGCTGCTGGCACAAGAAGGGATGCATCCCTCTGGGCAGGTCCCCAGGGGAAGGGATGTTCCAGGGGCCGTGCTGTGCATTGCAGTGCTGGGATACAGCCACAGCCCTGCAGAGAAGCAGCACTATAGGCATGAGGAAAGGCTGTGCTGGACGTGTTTCAGATAGCTCTCAGTAACCAATCCTGGCTGTTTATTAGAGCTATCAATTACATGTTTATAAACAATTTCAACAGGGAGACTTATGACCAGCCTGGGAGTAGGTGGCTTGGGAGAGAAGTCTTTTATTGTAATGGAACCAATACATTAAAAAAAAACCCAAACATCCCCAACTATTTTTTAAACTCAATTTTCCAGTTCATAATTGTATCTGCTGGTGCAATTGATGCTGGGAAGCTATTAACAGATGTGATCCATCAGAGCTTAGAAGGAGCCATTCATATTGCTCCAGGCTAAAAGGCACTGTTTGAGTAGCCAGTTTGCCTTCCTGGATTTGACAAACCTTTGTCACTCACTTAGCCTTGTCTTGGGCCAACAGTGTGTCTTGGCAGAAACCACATTCTCAAGAAAGGCATCCCATTTGATTTGGCAAAGCTGAAGAATCAGACTCCACTGTGTCCTTGGGGAGTTTGTGCAAAGGATTTATCATTTTCACCATTAAGTGTATGTGCTACTTCTGTTCATGTATCACTTTTCAGTTTTTAGTGTTTTCTCACGCTTTTCTGTTTTATACTAAAGAGCCTGGTTTTGGTACCTGTGAGGGTAGCAATACATCACAGCCCAGCTATCTTGGGTCTTGGTTCTGTTTTGATAAGGTAGACTGGTCTCCCTGAGCATGGCACTGTTACACTGGACACCAGCTTTCACTTGTCAGCCTCCTTCTCAACATGTGGCAGTCTGGGGAAAGTTCCATCAACACTGGTGGGATGAGTTACTAGCACCCCTCTACTCTTCCAGTTACAGAGTTGGTTTTGTGTATGTGGCACATCAGTTGATTTTTGCATAGCTGTTGGAAACCCACTGCTCACCCAAGAGTACAGGAAAATGCACAAAATATCACTAATGTTCTATTGTTAGAGCATTGCAGCATAGGTCTAAATCACCATGTCTTGTAATGGCTCTGTGAGGGTCTTCCATATGCGTCACTGTCGGCCTTGGGCACACCAGTAACACTCAGCCTGCCTGAAGTGTGTGTGTTTCTCCAGACAGTTTCGCTTTCCACAAAGTGGAAGTTGCCAGTGAAGAGTTTATCTGTCAGCCACGTTCAGGTGACGGAAAGGTGTGTTTGCGGCAAAGTCAGTGGGCTTCCGCGTGGGAGGGCAATGGTCCCACACATCCACACGTGGCAGGTGATGTTATTCTCTCCTTGGGGAATGGCCCCACATGGTACGTGCATTAAGGTGCTGGCTGGCTGCTGACTTCCCATCACTGATTCCCCCCTTCTCAGTGGGATGGCTGGTAAGCGCACCCAGGCCTGTCCCTCCATGGCTTGTCCTCCTGGACAGCAGTGTTTATATTCCCACAATATATGTGCCTTATTTTGCGTTGACCCTGTGAAAGAGAGGGACCAGGATGTGTTGCCAAATTTTCCTGATGAGGCTGTACTTGCCATTGAGCTAATAGCACATACCACTGTTAATAGTGTCCAAAACATCTTGTAAACCTCTGGTATTCATGTGTTATTGTCCTTGGATTGGTGGAATGTCTCCTATGGAACAGTTACTGTTGTCAGTCCTGCAGATGTGTAAGATAAAAAAAGTGTTGCTTTTTTAAAAATTTTTTTAATTTTTTTTTATAAAGCTTGTAATCCTTAAAAAAAAAAAAAAAAGAGAATGTGTAAATACATTTATGTACGGTAGGAATAGTGTTCAGTTGTAACAGACCTTAGTGGTCTTCATTTGATAAACCTGCAGTTATGATCTGATGTTTCTCAAGCCTTAGGTTGATCTGAAGGGTCTGTAGCACTGTGTACATATGAACTGTACTTCTGCTTTCAGAACCACTTAGCTTTTTTGTAACAAAGAAAGAAATGTTTCTTACAATGTCAATAAAAACAAAAGCCTTTGTACTTAAGTTCTTAGCTTTCAGCTTCTGAAATATCTCCTTGGGGGAGGGAGTTATTTTTTCATACATCTGAAAAGCCTGGTTGCAATCAGTGCTTGTATCGCTTCCACTCAGAGCTGCTTACCAGCCTCTTTCTGCTTCCCAGCCTGTTGCTTCACTCCATTCACAGTTTAAATACAGATGGGAAAACAAAACAGGGTGTTTACCTCCTTGCTAAAGAAAGATGGCTGACGAGTGTTGGGTGGAAAAACAAATGAAAATGCAGTGTCACACCGATGAAGTGTTTGAAGAGAGGAGAGAGACTGACCTGGTTAACTCTGCTGCTGGAGCAGTCAGCAGTTCAGAGGCCAAAGCCAAGCTGTGCTGAACTCTGGGCTGTCCTTTGGGGGCTGTGTTTCCATCCCTTGCTTGCCAAGGGTGTCTCACAATGCCTTGCCCACCCATGAAGAAGCATGGGAGGGAGAGAGGGAGGGAGGAAGGAAAGTTCCCCTGGCTGGGTTAATCTGTAGATGTCCACTCAGGTGGGTTACAGTGTGATCTGCAAAGACAGTTGTCTTCAAAGCTGGACATGTTCAATGAATGCTCCTGTTGCATACAGTTCCTATGGCTGATGTCAAGTTAGGGTGGCAAACAGTATAGAAAATGTTGCATCACTGCTTGGTCTTAAGGTGTCTGATCTGTTCTAATTTCAAAGCCTTTTGTTTCCATTGCTGTCACCTTGGCAAGACCCAGAGCACTCTGTTAGCTGTCAGTGCTCAGCTTCTGCCTTAGTCCTTCCTCAGCCAAAATAAGTGAGCCATTTCCCAGGTGGTGGGAGATAAATTTGCATTGTTATTTGCTCATTTAAAGTTTTTTTGGTTTGGTTTTGTTTTGTTTTGTGTGTGTGTGTGTCCTGTTTTGTTGCGGTTTGTTGTTCACCGTTATTAAGTTTTTCCCATTTGGCACAGGACTTAAGGTTTAGGAGGGACAAAGGGTAGAATGGAGAGCTAAAGCCTAAAACACGATGCCCAGCTGAGAAGCCAGTGAGGCAGGAGAGCCCTGGGAGTGGTGTGGTAGGGGTGAGGCAGACCCTGCAGTTTGAAAGGGAGGTTGATGGTGGCCATGGTGCCTTAGCTTATGTGCTGCAATCCAAAATTCTCCCAGAGACTGGCAGTGCTTCAGCATCAGCTCACTTTGGGGGAGGGATGTGTGTGACATGGCTTCCCCACAACTTGGACCAATGGAAGGTCAGCAGCAGGGATGGAACAGGCCTCAGACAAAGACACGATGGGCCAGCAGAGAAAGGAGCAGGCCTGTGGGCACTGGGGAGTCAGCAGCAGGATCCATGCTGACAACAGATGATGGCTGTCAGGGGCTCAGAACCGACAGAGGCATTTCTGAGCCTTACCAGCTGCCTGCAGGTAGTGGGAGGTGAGGAACTCATACTTCTTACACACCAGCGCAGTGAAGTCCTGCACACACGCACGCGTGCAAGAGCATTGTGCCAAACAATGTGGTCAGCATTGCACGCCTGCTGCCATAAGGGAACCCACACAGCTGGACTGACAGCCCCTCCCTCTCATGAAACTTGCACCCCTACCTGCACCTTTAACCAACTCCTCCATGCCCATCTTCCAGCTGGATCTCCTCCACCAGCTGGATCGACTTCAGGATGAATGTCAAGAGGGCAGGAGATGCCAATGGGCCCCCTGCCCTGTTCAGCACGTTGGTTATTTGCTGTGTGGTGTCACGCAGTGCGAGGTCAGGCATCAAGGTTATAGCATGTCCAGAGCTGGGCAGTGAAGGGCTGGGGCTCCAGGTCACATTCCTGTCCTCCAGCCTGACCTGGGACTGGGCTGATGGAAAGCTGCGTGTTCAAAGCTGCAGCCAGAGACAGGAGGACCTGTGTTGCCATGTGGTAAAGCTCAATGTAATGCCAAGTTCTCAGGAAAACAAAAAATAGCAGGGCAGTCATGGCTTGTACCATCCAAAATCAGCAGATGCTGTTGACCTTTAGTCTCTGCTTTAGTGCCAAGGCTGTAAATTAATAAATTTAATTCATTAAATTAGTTTCTTACTTCAGAAGGGCATGTACCCAAGAGAGAACTGCAGTTTGCAAAGCCTGAAAAAAACATAAGAGATACACAGCATTAATCAGCAAGGGAGTAGAAAACTCCCTACAGCCCCCCAGTACCCTAAAGAGGTGGCATGACATTACGACACTGAAACCCAAAGATGGGCAACCCAAAAATGACCAGTCCTGTTAAGAGGTGGCCTGCCTTGCTCGGGGATGAAGCAGGGCAAGGCAGACAGTGTACCGGGGCCCACGGTGCTGATGGAGTTACTGGGCTGGCTGGGTGTAAGCGATGGCACTGTAGGGCAGCCCAGTGTAATATTTTTCCTTTCCCAGCTTTTGTGGGCTTGACTGTGTAATCTTCAAGCTGCTTTTTCAAAGAGAGGGTAATGGGAAAGAGACGACTTGTTCTCTTCAGGCTGAAATACAAGCTATTTTGTTAGGAACACGGCTTTGTTACATGATTAGTGCAATGGGAGCCCCTAGGCACCACTTCCCAGTACAAACAACTAGTATTAATAACTCATGTTAAAATTGCCTGCTATTTAATAACCTGGGCCTCTTTCCACCCCGAGAAGCACATAACTGCTTTGTGTTCCCACCATCTCTGCCCGTCTTCCTTCACTGGCTTTGGACTCTCCCAGGAAAAAAAGGAGCAGGTTTGGGCAAGGAAGAAGGAAGAACTAACAGTGTTTAACAGGAATCCCCGCAACCCATGTCTGTGTACCTCCTTGCCTGCCCTCCCCACCATGGGCTGCTGCTCCTGCCTCTGATGCGAGGCTGCTCATTGCTTCCATGCCTCCCAATCTGTCCCCTGCTTTCCCCGTGTTCTGGGGACGGACTGACCTATTTCATGCCTTGCCAAGGAAGCAGCCGCCCTCCCTCCGAGCTGCCCCAGCTGGCTGAGACGTGATAGACCAACAACACTGTTACTCATGGGTGGGAGGCCCGGGTGAGTCACGCTTCCCCTCGCCCCACACGCGGGGTGGCTGCGGCAGGAGGGCGGGGAGCAGACGGAGGGACTGCTGCGGACACACGGCCGCGCAGGGCTGGGCCCAGGTGGGAGCGAGAGGCGGTGGGGAGATCAGAGGGTGAGGAACCATAAACAGGATGGTTTCCCATCGGCTGGCCGAGCTGCTCCAGCCTTTGCCCGCAGCACTAGGATGGCTGTCAGGCCTGCAAGGCGGTCTCTGAGCCACCCTGCTCTGCAGAAAAACATTACTAATGTTCCCACGACCAGAGCAAGAGAGAAGAGACAAATAACTTGGACGGCAACATGAAACAGTGGCAAAAATCTGGAAGACAGAGGAGGAGAGAGGAAAAAAACAAGAGGGTGGAAAGCTCTATAATGACTGAAAGAGCCCCAGATGGATGCAAACCAAGAAAAGGCCAGAGACAGAAATAGCAGCGCTAATTAGCTGAGCTGAACGACCCCACTCCTGCTGTACCTGAGCATCCTCCGCTGTCCTCAGAGCCCTGGCGCTGCCAGCCCTGGGAGAGGAGGAGTGGGAGCAGGGAGCTGCTCAGACCTGGATGAACAGAAGCAATTAAGTTCCTATAGCAACGCTTAGTGAAAAATCCCAAAGCAGAGGCACCTATAGAGCTGGGTAGAAAAAGGGTTGTGGCTCCAGGCAGCATTCTCTGAGGGAGAGCCATGAGAAATATGTGCTTCCCCATCCTGAGCATGGATCCTGCTGCACCTTTGCTGCTTGAAGACTTCCCGTTTCCATTATATGAACAGCCAGCCCTTCCAAGACATAGGAAAAGTTCACTTTTCCTATTTTGCTTGATGCAGTTTTGTTTTGAAGTCCTACAGCACATCCCACAGTGCCAAGGAATTGTGGCAATGTTTTCACTGGCAAATTTATTTATCTGGAAGGCTCTTGCTGGGAACGGGCAGATATATCTCATCCCTGTCATTGCTGACCACCTCAGCCTCCAGTCAGCTGTTTTTAGTAAACTCCTTCAACTTTGTCTGTGGGACCCCGTGGCATGGCATTGTTTAAATATGGCTTTTTGGAGGGAGCTTCAAAGAAGAAAAAATGGTCTGCATCATCCTTCATAAGCTGAGCTTGAGCTCTCATCAGAAGTTTGCAGATGTAAAAGAGTGCTAAAAATCCCCAAGTGACACCTTGTGTGAAAGCAGTGTGAAAGCTGCTCACACTGTGTAGCTCAGTGGTAAAGCCCCGGTGCCCATGGCTGCCTCAGAGGCTCGGGGCTGGAGCAGCAGAAGCAAAGGGCTGCAGGGCTGCCATCAGTGGCAAAGTCTGCTGCAGCACGTGTGGGCACTGGGCTTTGTTCCCTTCCAGCAGCAGCACATCAAGCTGCCCTTTGCAGCCATCCAGGGAGGAGCAGTGTGGTTTGTGCTCCAGGGCTGCTGTCTCCTCTTCACATCACCTTTGGAGCAGGAAAGCTCCTGCAGCTGACCCAGCTGGCAAGAGCTCTCCTCTGGACACCACAGGACACACCATGCCATGCGTGTTTTGGGATTTTGGGTTTTTTAAAATTTTTTTTGCTTGGTTTTTTGGTGGTTGCTGATGTTGTTATTGTTGTTGTTGTTGTTATTGTTGTAGGGAGTTAAAGGAATTCATGTCACTTTGAAGTCTGCAGTGCAGAGTCCCAGTCCAGGCCCAGCATGTGACCTCACTGCAGGCTGGCACAGCGTGAGCAAGCCCAGTGGCACCTTGCCCATCAGCTCTTACACCTGCCCTGTGTCCAGTCCTTCCCTTGCTATGGATACCTCCCCCTGTCTTTTCCTCCTCTTCTCAAGGCTGGTCTGTAGCATAGGGGAAAACCAAAAATACTGCATGCTATTTTTTCCCCTTCTTGGCTGGTCTCTTGGAGATTGCTGCTGTTTTCTCCCAATTACAGCAAATGCTTGAAGCTGTGTAGAGGCTTAGCCACACAGTCAGGGAGGCAGCAATGCCTTTCTTAGCTCTGTGGAGTGCAGTCTTGAACCACTGTAGCACTTCTTGCTTACCCTGGTACCCTGAGACATCTTAGGTTTCAGTCTTGGGTTTCAATTGCTCTTCACCTGAGCTCTGCTTGGCACAGGCAGCCGGAAAGTGCCGGGCTCCAGTTTAGCCAGAGCATTAGCAGAGAAAAGGAAATCTGGAGCATCAGCCAGCAAAATGTAATAGGGAATCCTCTTGCCCCCGTCTTTGCTGATGCTAAAACCAGGGCCTGGCTTTCTGTTTGGAACAGGGCTGGGGGCTGAGGTCGCCTGCTGCAGGGTCAGCTCTGCCTTTTGCAGCTCCCATAGTTTCAGAGGCTTGTGTGCCAAGCTTTGCTCGGAAGCTCTGGTGCAAAGAACCCCGTTCAGCAGAAAGCCCAGGAGAATACAAAATCCCCTTGGAGATTTTATTGTGGAGGAGGAGCTGGTCAAAACCAAAATCAACAGTCCTGAAGCAAATAGTGCAGGCTTTGATCTACCCAGTTAAATATGAGCCTGGTGAACTGGATCCTCCTCTCTTTGTGCATGTTCTCAAACAAAGTATTTTCCTTCAAGTGAACAGGCTGCAGACTGTCAGGCTTGCTCTTCCCCTATCCTACACCAAATGATGAGTTTTATGACAACGTTGTCCTAACTTAAGCCATCCCATGCTTGGCTGGCCTTGTGCTAAACTTAAGAATGGAGAGCCTCAAAACCCCAGATGTTGTCCCCAGTGTGCCCTAGACAGTGGCATTGCTTAGACTTGCTGCTGCAAATCAGCACTGTGTTTGCTGAGCATAAGTATTTGGTCAGTCTTTGAGCTGATAAGTGCTGGTCCACTGCAATGAAAACATCAGATTTACAGGAAGAAAAACAAAGGAAACAGACAGAATTTAGTAATTTTAGAGACACCACTCTGCAAAAATGGAGCCAGCTCAGTTTAAAACTGGGGGTGTCCTTGAAAGCTGTAGCCACATATGACCATCTCAGGGCTGGCTCCAGGGATCATACCATGTTTCTTGCAATACAGGAGGTCTCCAAAAAACACATCTGAAGCCCTCAGGAGTTGAGCACCACCACTGCTTCATCACCCCTGGTACAAGTAAAGCTGAACCTTGGTGCCTGGCTTTCAGGTCCTTCCCCAGGTAGCACAGCTGGGACAAGGAGCTGACCTGTACCCCCTAACCCTGGGTCTGGAAAACCCCAACTCCAGCTTAGGTCAGGGGAGGAATAAAAGCAAAACCTTCCTGAAAGGCAAGCAAATGGCAAAAGTGAAACAATGAGCCAACTGCTTACCAGGAAAATCCCCCAGCTGCTGTGTGGGTGGTGTGGGAGCACAGCCCCATGACTGCTGGGAAGTTGGGGCCCTTCTGGTCAGCTGTGGGAGCCAGGGCCATGGCAGTGATGGTGTCCAAGGAGCAATGTCCTCACAGCTTGGCCTGCCCAGCCAGCTGCCAGTTCTGAAGTTCTGGAGTACCTGTGCAGGACCCTGTGTGGGAAGCAGCGACAGGGTTTGAGAGCAGGAGGGGAGGGGTTTGCTTTGCCCCTGTCCTTCCACCCAGGAGTGGGGCTGGGTGCCTGGTTTGTGCTGCAGTACTGCTCACTGTGCTGTCACATCTCGCTCAGTCTCACACACCTCCTTGGCTCCATCACACTTTGGCTTTCTAGCTTCTAATAATCCCCTTCCAATATTTGAGCTCACCTCCAAGGATTCAGCAGTGACCTGTGTGCCCTGGATGTGCACTGTTCCCACAGCTTGGCCACAGCTCAGAGGGCTGGAAGCAGCTGGGCAAGAGCCATCGTTGTGCCCGAGCTCCCAAGGCTGCCCAGTGCTGCCATGCTGTGGGAATCATGATGCTGACCTGCTCTGTGGCCAGCCTGCAGTGCCAGCCTGGCTGCAGACATCCCACTGTGGGCATGCTGCTCCCATCCATGGGCTCTGCTGGGACCACTGTCCCCTGTGACTGACTGGGGCTGAAATTCAGGGTAGCCAGGAGCTTCTTGCCCCAACCCTGCACTGGCCTTTGGTCTGCAGCCAAGACAGAGAGCCATCACCTGTCAAGGCTTCAGCCTCATGTTCCTAGAACTGAGACCTCTCCAGCCTCCATCACCACTTTCCTGCCTTCGTTTTTAAATGGTCAAACACCAGGCAGAGTAAATCCCACTGGAGCATGGAAAAAGGTGATGCAGAAGTCTGTCTGGGGGACATGTGTGTCATTTTGCCCTGTCATCACCCTTCCTTCCTGGAAGCATCCAAACAAGTGAATGAGGCATCCCAATCAAAGCCCCTGCTGCCTTTCAGTAGCAGGAACAGCAGTGACTCTGCCGCCAAGATGAATTTGGCAGCCACATAGCAGATTTTTGCATATGCTCTAAACAGCATTTGGATGGCAAGTAAGGACAAACAGAGCTTTGCCCTTGAAAGCAAACTACCTAAGCTGGCTTCTGGTGCAGGTAATTAATAGCAACTCCTTTATATAAAGCAGCAGGAGGAGCAGTCGATTTTGCACAGCTCCTGAGCTGGCCCGGTGGTGGCACTGGCACTGGGACAGAGGGCTCAGGGCTGGAGGACCAGCACTGCCCACAGCACTGCCCACAGCCCAGTCTGCAGCCTATTGCTGAGCTCACAGCCCAGTTTGCAGCCTCTTGCTGGGCTGCACAGGGCTGCCCTCAAAGACAAACCACCAGCCGTGGCCAGCTCGGCTTGGGAAGGCCGATGGGCTGGCAGCCCAAGGCTGTGTGGAGTTTTCCATGGTCAGCTATTGTGCTGGCATGGCCAGAAGCTGCTATTATTAGATGGCATATGAATCACCCACACGGCTGGAATTAGCAGCCTCAGCCTGAGCCGAGCTGGACACTTATTGGAAAAGCCTCATTTAAGCCCAGCCAAGAGACAAAAGTGGACAGGGCTCTGAGAAATGGCTTGCCCAATGCCCACTTCAGCCCTGGCTGCTGCCTCTTCCAGCTGAGAAGGAAGTACCAGCTCTGGGGATTTCCCATAGCCCTGATGATGTGACAGAGGAAAGGAAGGATCAGAAAAACTACATCCCTGACAATGCACTGCCGCCCCGTGCAAAATACTGCAAGAGAAGAAAATCTTTGGGGGATACAATCTTAAACCATGATGTGATGGGGTTGGTTGAAAGGTCACAGCCTGACAAAAGGTACAGGTGAAGGGTTTACAGCTGCCATGCCTGTGCCTCGGTCTGGTCTGCTGAAAAGCAACATCAGCAGGCAACACCAGCAGCTGCTGAGCAGGGTGACAGGGCTCTGTGGCTCTGGGGCCCAAACTGGCAGATTATGGGAACTCACTGGGTGCAGAGCGAAGGAGAGAAAAGAGGGAGCTGGAAACACATTTGCTTTTCTGGATGGGAAAACACTGAAGCCCTTTGATTCCTGTTTTGACTCATTTAACCCTGGAACTGCAATAAGACAGCCCAGTAAGTAAAACAACTTGTAGGAATTGCAGCTGCTAAAGTTTTGCTTAAGTCTGGTCACTAGTCAGTTTTACATGTTGTTCCTCATTTACCCTTTTGCAAATGAGATAAAGTCCAGTCTCCGTGTTCTCTTGCATGGTTGTGAATCAAATGCATCAGCAATAAAGTTCAATCACCAGAGCTGTGCTGTGATATTTGCTTCACCCTGAGCTTTTCCTACCAAAATTAAAATTACACACTATATCATCTTTTCACAGGATGTGAAAGAGAATTTCATATGCATTGCAAAGTCACACCAAGGCACATTGTCAAGAGTGGCGGAGTACACACCATTTCTTATAGCCTAACAAAGGAGCTTTTATTTAATAATGAACTATTACAGCACAGTACAAAGATTTGCTTTGTTCAGTGACTAGAAATTGTTTGCAGATTTTTCCAGCCACCGGGAGCTGACAGTTCACTTAAGAAATCAATTCTTAAAGCTAGAGTGCCTATATGCCTCTTGGAGCACTGCAAGCCCAGAGCTGCACGGGGTCCAATCCAGCTCTCTTTTTCCATGGACTGAAACAGTGAAACATTTTTGGATCTGTTTCTTGGTGGAGGAGGCAAATCCATGGTTTCAGCTGTTTCTCCCTCATCACCATCAGGAAAGCTTAAAGCTTCTTATCCATACTGCTGAAAGCAACGGATATAAGAAGGAGAAAAGTGTAGGAGCTTCAGTGCGAGGCAAAAAGATTGTATGGGTGCTACAGAGGGCTCAGCTATGTGGGGTGGATTCTTAGCCCTCTAAAGCAAAAATAAAGATATGCTAGTAGAGATGATAGATAGAAAATGTGGTGCACAAGGATTGAGGTGATGCACTGCACTGAGGAAAGGTTTCCACACAAGCAGAGCTAGGCACTGCCAGGAAAGAATCTTCTCCTCTGGGATCTTCTCCTCTTCCGATCTCTTCCTCTACTTCTATTAATAGGCAATGCAACCATGGGGTGCAGGCACACAGGATCCCTGGGAAACCCATCCCATGCATTAGCATCTCTGGTGAGGAAGGTGATCTGGGACAGGTTGTTTCAATCCTACAGAGCAGGTCAGGCCTCTTGGCCCAAACACACAATCACCCAGGCAGTGTGTTAATGAAGGAGAAGCAAAGATGGCTCTTTGTCCCAGAGAGGGATTGTGGTCGGTGGGAGGGAACAGGAACCAGCATTCACCCAGGCAGCCACTCCACCATGGGGGCAATGCAATTACCAGGCTATTTTCTCATCATGCATCTTTAACCATTTTATTTATCCCCAGTGATCTTCTTGTAGAGGGGTGAAGGAGGAGGAGCAGAAGTGTGCTTGGCCCTTTAACTCCAAGTGAGGGCACTTAATGAACATTTCTCTCCTTACTTACCAGCCAGCTTTCCCAGAAATATCAGAGCACGGAGCAAGGAGCTGCCTTGATACTAAATCCTTTGGCAGGTTTAAAGGCACCAGATTCACAGTTCTGCCCGTCAGCTAAAGAAAGGCAATCTCTGAAAAGTCCCAGCACAAATTGTCCTTGAGCATCTTGCTGAGACTGAGGAGCCTAAGTTCCTGAGTTCAGGAGAGGTACTAAATTCTCTAATATCAGCTTCTGGAGACTCCCTCTCTCTAGGTCTTGCCAAAGTACATCATGTGCAGGTGCAAATATATACACATACACACATGTTCATTTGTTTGTCTATTTTTAAGCAAATTAACTCACTTTTCTGATTTTTTTTCTGGGAGGGAAACTAAAATCCTCTAGAGCACCAGCCCCTCTCTGTCAGCCGACAACCTACAGCAGGGAGTTGGAACCTTGGCGTTTGGCCCATGCACGAGCTGCAGGTTAGGGCTGAGCAGAACCAGTCACAGAAGATCTGAAAAGCCTCACGTCTCCTCGGCACTCTGCTTTGTTTTGCCAGGCACTGCCATAATTCTTGCATGTCACCTCTGGTGAATGAAAAAAATAGTGTTAGTAAAGAGGCTTGCTGCATATTGGGATGCAGCAGCAAGGAACTTCACAAATGCTTTACCCCATGACATCACTTAAGCTTTTGTTTGTCTTTCAATGGTGAGAAAATAAAAGAAAAGAAAAGAGTGGGAGGGGAAATGGACTTGAAGCAGCTCTAACTATTTCTTTACCTTCTGTGTGTGCCTCACACTCTTATTTGTAGGTTACAGCCATGGATGCTCATAAGGTCTTGAGGGTCCTCAGCACAAGACCCTCAAGAGAGGAGCTGGTTCATGACATGCTCAAAAGCATTATTGTTTCATCACTTTTCTCATCAGATAGTACCATAACTTCACTGCTGCTTCTGGCAACCTCTGCACTTCCTTTCCCTACGTGTCCCTGAAGCCCACGTTGCATGGGAAATGCTCCTCTGTTTTGACACACAGCTCAGCATGAAACCAGGCATCTGGGAAAGGGACACAGCAGAGCTGAGCCAGCACCCCGTGATGCTCCACAGGAGCTGAAGGTGGGCCTGCTGTACTGATGTCTGGAAAGGAGAAGTGGGACGGAAAGAGGGGCTTGGAGGGGGGAAGTAACTGGTCACACACCAAGTTGCAGTGGTGTCAGGAGTGCAGTAACTTTTGCCTGCAAACAGAAAAGCAGAGGTACCTGATCTGGTTCAAAATAAACATAGTCTTGGCACTAGGGTGACATCCCACGGTGACTTTTATAGGCATTTTTCTTAGTCCATTTCCTCTCCAGCACTGCACTCCTTGCATCCTCTCCCGCAGTGAAATAAGCTGCGGGTGAGACAATTTACCCCACTCTGCTGTGGTTACTCAGCATTTGCTGGCAATGCCCTCATCACAGCTTGGCCCTTTGGTCCCAGATCACATAATTTGGTTTGGACACCAGATAAAGGATGAGTTTTGTCTAACTTTACAGACCTACACTTGGCCCCTTCATTGCAGCTCCTTTTAAAACAAAGAAGAGAAGTGGGCATGATTTGCCTGACCTGTTCTAGGCATTGAAACGAGGAGGGGTGACTCATAGCTGTGCCTATGCTTCCCCATATTCTCCTCCATAAAGGGAGCCTAATGTGACTAGCTCAGATGGAGGCCTCTGTGTTTAGTCAGATGAATCCCACCCAAAGTGACTGCAGCTGCTGCAGGAATGTGAGCTTTCCCATAATCGATTCCCTTCCTTCCCCATAGTTTTGGGGCAGAGAGAATTATTTGAGCTGATGAGTCCTTGAAGGATTCCTTGAAATTCATGCAAAATCTGCTCAGAAGAAAGCGTGTCTTCTCGGATCAGGGCTGAGCACAGGTCTGTGGAGGTTCCAGGCAACAGGGCATTCAGAGGGCAATGCAGCACTGGGCATGCACTCTGCTGGCAGGCAGCCTTAAAATGGAAACAGCAAAGACAGTTAAAGGAGGAGCATCCAGGACATCTCTTGGGCTTGGACAGCTACTAAGTTGGCCACATCCCAAGAGAAACAACTTCTGCTTTGTCCCCTGGCTCCTACCCCTACCTCTGCCTTCCTCTTTTCCTTCTGCTTTCTTCAGTCATCTCCCTCCTGAACAGAAACTTTTGGGAGGCTTATTTCCTTGCACCTGTTTCTGCTGTGATGTAACTGTGGTAATAACCACTGTTGGACATATTTCTTGGGGTTTTGGGGGGTGTTTTTTTGTGCATTTTATTGCATTATGGTTATATTTAGAGATGGGCTCAGACTGGAGCTGTGCAAGAGGCACACTCCCATGGTTTGGGAAGATCTGGAGCAAGAGTCAGATCCCTTCATTTCAGCTGCTCGTCCTCTTACTAAAGTGCAGATCCAAAACCCAAGGTCAAGCTGGAGAAGTTAAAATACAAGCTGCAGTGCAAACTGTAGGTGAGGCCAGTCTGTGGCTGTGGTGGGATGAAGCCACGTGCAAAGACTTAAATTCTGCCTTAGCATGTGCTTTCTGCACTCCTTGATGGAAAGAAAGTTATTAAGGAAGGCTGGGAAAGCCAACTGCTGCCTAGCCTTCCAGAAGCAGCAAATAAGAGAACAGATAGATCAAAGATAATGTCAATAATAATAATAATAATAATAATAATGGTGATGATGGTAATGAAGATTATGATAAAAATATAGGACTCCTGTCCCTAGGTGGCCTTGATCTCTCTCCATGTATTTTAAGATCTCACAACCTTTATTTGCAGAGGAAACTGTGTACTTGGACCTGTTGTTTGATATGACCTGATGCTTTCTACAAAATCATGTTTTGACTCCCAGCTCTCACAGTTCAAATTGAGCCTCTGGTGAGCAACTGGTGAGAGTTCCTGCGCTGCTCAGGGCACTCAGCAGCACCAGCACTCAGCCTGAAGGCTTCAAACACACCAAGACACCACCACAGTTCTCTGAAAGCAAAGCTGCTTGGAGCCACATATGAAGACTAGAAAAGACCAAAGGGGGAACTGGTTCATGCAATGTTACCAAGTGATTTCGGAAGGTTATTCTGAGTCTCAGGAAATCCTCACAGAAGTGGCAGCCACAGGCAGGGCCATAGGCAGGTGCCAAGGGGACAGAGATGTACAGCATCCTCTCACAGCTCCAAAGCATTTGCCCCATCTATGTCCACTGCTTTCAGAGATACCCAGCAATCCACTGCCTGTGGTCCAAACCCTTAAAGCTGAAGGTTGGGCACCATCACTGTCTCAGTGCAGAGCTGCATCAATAACCTAATTGAGGGAAATGTAGATTTTTTTTCACCACACTGAGAGAAAGGAATTGGAATAAAAACTGATAGATGGTAATTCCAGTCAAATTTTACACAGTCATGCTGGAGAGTTTCTGAGTTTCTGTCCTGTGGTGGACTCAGACATGTCTGCAAAGACAACCTCCTTTACAGGTGATTTTACCATCTATAAAGGCAACCCCCTGAGGTGATTTTACCATCTCCTGCTTGTCCAGAAGTACCCACCATCAGGAAGGAGGGTTTCATGACAAAACTGAGTTAGAGTCCCTTTGGGGGCCTCTCACTGCACTGCTGTGATCCAGCATTACAAAGACATAACAAACCTCGACATAGAAAAGTTGACTGGATGGCACATTTTAACCCTTGTAAAGGCTTTTATACTCCCAGCCTCTCCCCACAGCATTCCAGTGACCATGCAGGAATTCCCTCCACCATATCAGTGGTCCTCCACAGTGTTTCCTCTTTCTCACTGAGGTGTGGACACAGTGAGACCACCACCTGGTGCTGCAGCCCAGGGATGCTCCTGACTATGCTTCCGCCATCCCCAAGTCCTGTTATTTGCTCTTAGGTTCCCAGAGTCAGCTGAGCTCTCTTAGCCCCATGGAACCAGCAGCTATTGTGGAGGCAGTTACCACAATGACCCCATAATCCTGTTTTCCAAGGCAGAGTCTCCTGTCCTGTAGGTACGGCTTGAACTCTTTTTTTCCCAGATGTATTACTTTTCATTTAGCTAAATTAAAACACATTTTCTTGGATTGTGACCATTCAGCCAGCAATTCTGATCCCTCTGTAACTGTAAACTATCCTTGCCATTATTTACTGGGCTGCAGGTGGACAGACTGAAACACTAGCTCTGCACAGGCTGCCCCCATTCGGCTCAGCTGGCTGTTGATGCTGTGCAATAGTGACAACTATTTTGGTGTCCAGGGAGAAGATTATTTCATGACTGACTCTTTCAGCTGAAATATTCAGCTCTTCTGAGATTTGGGAGCACATTTGGGATTGCTGAAGGAGTAGCATCTTTTTCTCCACAGCCTGTCTCATCCTTGAATGATAACCTCTCACTGACTCCCCTCTTCATTTCCTTTGTATATGGAAAATCACAGATAAGAAAGAGAGAGAGAAGGAAAGTAGATTTACTTCAATAATTTATGCTCTGAGTCATGCAATGACAGAGCCAATGAACTGACATCAACCACTTTCCTGTTCACCCCACCACAGCTGAATCCTACCCCAAGCCATGTAATGTGGCCAAATAAAGACACTGAGGCACAGGAAAGATGAAAAATCAAATTGTCACCCTCCATGCTGATGCACACAAACTGCTGCAATGAGGTTTCCCTTACAGCAGAACAGTTCCTAATATGGAAGACCTCTCCATAGCAATTCTAATGCTCTAAGAAATTACAGAGAAATTACATACATTTATTGGATTTTTGGGGTTTTTTTAGCGCTATGTCAGCAGCATATCTGACAACAGGATAAGTATTCTTTCCATGCAACTCCAGTAAGGTCAGTAAACTTATCCTAGGAATGAGTTTAATGACTTAATTTGGGTCAGAAATACCATTTGCATTTCTGCAAAACCATTGCTGCTAACAGCTCTGGGTCAGTGTGCAGGCACACCAGCTCCTTCACCATCCCAGTGCTGTGTAGCCTGAACATCAGACACCTGAAGGGATGACATGGCCTTCCAGCTCTTCTCCTGGGCTGTGGCACAGAGGAGCTACACAGATCAGGACAATTGAACAATACTGAGTGATCTAAGAGAGGTCAGACTCTGTTCCTGTAGGGTGAGCCACCAGGTCAGGGAACTTGCCCTCTGTTTGTGACAGAACGTTAAGCAATTTCCCAGGAAATTCACTCTCCTATTACCACAGTGTTAGTAGGAAGGGTGCAGCCTTACAGAGCAGCCTTCAGACAGCCCACACTGCATTCGCTCAGCCACGGAGATGCAGCGCAGCCGTGGTGTGTGTGGCTCACCAGCTAGGCTCTCATCCCTCCGTTCACTGAATCAGAGGCTGGTGTCGTCACAGAGCACGCTGCAGAGGCCACCGGGCCACACACGCACACCTTTGGTGCGCGCCTTGCCTAAATCCCACTGATCAATGACTTCCTGCATGGTCACTGGAATGCGGTGGGAAGAGGCACATAAAATTCCCTGCTCTCATTTAGCCCTCCTGTCAAAGCTAGAGAAGTCCTGGCCCAGCTTCAGCTACAAAAACATATGAAATATATCAGCTGAGGCTGAGCAGAACGGGAAGCGATGGCCAGCCCGGATATTGCTGCTGTTTCACTGGGAAGCTTTGCTTCGCTTCCGAAGCCAGGGCGGATGATTCATCCAAGAGCCCAGGTGCTCCAACCCTCGCCAGGTACTGTGCTGAAGGCAGCCAAAGCCAGGTTTAAGGGAAATCACTATAAACCCACTACCCATAGGCTTTACTTTCCAGTGGTTAAAGCACCACAAGAACAATGAGAAGCACCATTAATTTTGTAGCCTTTGTACTTCTGTCTTCTTTCCATGGCTCCATCTTGGGCACTCGTGATGAAGTAACCAGAGAATTGCATGAAAGGGGAAGCCCTATCTTGGCAAAGGACTTCCAGATTTTGATATCTGGTTTGATTTTTAAAAAGAACAGAAAACAAAAACATTCTCATGCTTCTAATGGGAGCCTGATTAAAAACAACAATGGAAACAAAACACATTACTTACAAAAAAATTCAATCCCTGACTAGAAACATACAATTTGGAGAGATGGCTGGTGAAACTTTCACAGACACAGCCTCCACAAGAAACATACAATTACTTGTTCCCATTTCTAGACAGTTTTTAGGTTGGGTTTTCCTATTCACATCAAGCACATGGAAACAACTGCAGGAAACTGCTTGCTTGTAAAAGAAAAGAACAACAGTAATTTCTGTTGTGACTTTACAGTACGAATAATGAGAGAAATGGCCATGTAGGTCTAAAAATCAGTAAAATACTTGATTATGCTTTTCTTAAACAAAGCATGTACTTGTTTTTTTTCACTTAAAAGCTTATGCAATTAAGTAACAGTTGTATTTGACTAAAAATATTTGTTAAAAGATAAATGCAAGACAAACTCTTATTCTCGGCTGTAATAATTTAGTTGTATAAATCTCAAATTGGGCATAACAAAAATGAACCAAGCTGATCTGATAATTAACTCAAAGAATGAACAATATCTTTGAAATGCCTACATATAAATTCTGAAAGTTGGTACAGCTGGTCAGGGGAAATGAGATAAAAAATGTCATTAGGTTGTCTGAAAAACCTCCAACACTAGGATGTTGTAATCTCATCAGGAATGGAAGAAGCAATAAGACAAAGATGTTCTGGGTGCCACCACCCTCGAGGGACTCAGACCAAAAAATCTTGAACTTGGATGACCACATTGAGAAAACCCAAGAAGAAATAATGGATGCTCTCAGGATCACTTGGCCAAGGAAAAGGAAAAGTTGACTTACTCCTTCAGCAGTTGGGGTTTTTTATGCAGGAAAGAAAAAAAAAAATTGGTTGTTACAGGTGATTTGAGTTTGAAATATTTTTTGAGGTTACATCGATACCACTGAGAAAGAGTCTAGAGTTTCTAAAACTAGCAGATAATACTTTCACAGCAATTACCCACAGAAGATGACTTTGCTATGGACCTCATTTAGGATGGAAGTCTCTGGTTGTGTCAGGACCATTTATTGTGATGTGATTACAGCCTCTGTGGGCAAAGAGAAATTTCCCAGTAGTGATTAATATACCCAGATGTTGTATCAAAAAGATTTCCCAAAGCTCCTGTAAACTGCATTCAAAAATAGTTAGGATGAAAAATCTAAATAGAAAAAAATATGAATGAAAATTGTTCAGGCATAATAAAACTGAAAGAGAAATAATTAATCTGCCTCCCTCCACAGTCAAGCTTAAGCTAAAAACTCATTCAAATTCATCAGCAACTGGAAACTACTAACTATACTGGTAACAAAAAAGGGGGAAAAAGTAAAGAATATTGATGACATTGTGAAATGCAGAAATACACTAAAGGAAGCTGTAGGCCTTGATGGAAATGGTGCTTCAATATTCAGACTTTCTATATTTTGGTAGAACAAAAAGTTTAAAAATATGTTAAGAACAAAAATAATCCTAGCAAAACTGGTAAAGCTGATGCAAAAAAAAACTTGAAATAGTTAGCTATTACTTCAGTACTGGAAATGAGTGGCAAGGAAATTATTTTATATGCAAAGGCAAATTATCTACCAGTCCAAAAAGAAATAAACAACTATTAAAATTCAGCAGCATCTTCTTCCTGAGAGCTGTGCCACAGGGGTCTCAAGAGGCATCCTGCAGAATGCTCTGCTTCAGAAACATCATCTAATACCTGCTTGGGCTGTAGGTAAGTGGAAAGGTCAATATGCCTCTCCCCTGGGCTTGGAGTGGGAGGTGGAATGGAGCAGAAGGAGGGGGCAGGGGACAAGCAGGGCACTGCAGGCTTGCTCTCTGGCTCTGGAGTGCTGGCTGGGGCTGCAAGTCACAACTGCCAAAGGAGCATTAGAAACCTGCCAAGAGCCACACAATAAATGGCAAAACTGCGTCTAAGTGAGACTCTTTGGGAGGGGGTTTATTTATGCAATCACAAAGAAGATTCAGAGGCAGCTCAATTTCTGCATGAAGGACAGAAACAGTCCTGCTAAATCTTTCTCCATCAAGCAGAGAAAGCCGTCACAACAGTTCAAGCAGGAGAACTCAAACCTGATCAAATGAGAGAGCTGGCACCAATTGTTAAGAATAAGGGTGAATGAATTACTTAAAGAGGTTGTGGAAGGCTCTGCTTCTTGATGTTTTCATTGGCTTCAGCAAGGAGAGATTTCACACCACCAGCTGCAGTCAGCCAAGTCAGCCAGCCAGTCTCTCTAGCCTCTCCCCTGCCAATGGAGAAAAACTTCTTCAGAGGATAATTCAGTGTGCCTAAATTCAGCATCTGCTTTGAAATGCATTCTGGAGGAAAACACCTCCCCCCTGCCCTGCTTCCTACCCCCTGATTATCAAAGGGTCTTAGGGAGACCAGGTGTATGCCAGGTAAGCAATTGGGTAGCACCAAACTTCTTTCTACTTTTGAGGAAAGTCCTCTATGGAAAAATCAGTGCAACAGGCTCTTCTTAAAGATCAGAATTCAGGCACTGGCACTAATGATGCATGTGGCTGTTTCTGAAGATCCAGCAAATTACCTATTAAATTTAGACCCTGAGTAAAACACTTGACCCACACAGGACACAGCCTTCCCGCCCCCCCAACACCTGACTCTATAAAGTATTTGTTCAGGATTGCAGAATAGCAACTAACTGGCTTTCACAGGTTACTTCCAGTTCACAAATGCCTCATAACACAGAGAACGTGAAAAGTTACAAAATAATCAGTACCTTCAGTAAACAGGAAAACTCACTCTGCAAGCACTGAGGCAGGAAGAACTTTAGCAACAAAAATCTTGAGTTAGACAGAACCAGGTCTTAATTGCATTTTTTATATCCAACTGATATAACCCCACTTGGCAGGGAGGTTGGACTAGATGATCTCCAGAAGTCCCTTCCAACTCCGAAACTTCTCTGATTCAGTGAGAAAAATCTGGACCGTCGATTTGTCTGTGTTTTGCTTTGCTTTTAGGAGGGACATGAAGACACTTTGTTTTCCTCTCTTATTTGCTCTCTATGAGTAGTGGTCATTTTTCTTCATCCCTGCAAACATCTATTTCTTCCTTTACAGCAGGTTTGCCAGATGCCTTTTGATTTATTACCTCTGTCACCTGCTAAAGTGCCATTTATCAGCTGACATCTTCAAAACCTCATGGGAGGGGATGGGCTGTCATCCATCACTGAATCTGGCAAAGAAGTCACAACTGCGCAGCTTCCCAGCTACTGGCTGCCCAATTAAAACCTTAACACCTCAGTGGAGCCACATGCAGCATGAGCCACACTGAGGAGCTTGTGGGGGCAGTGTGGGAGTGCACTGTGGCTCACAGTGCATGGAAGTGAGCCCAGACACACTCGGAGATGGTCCCTAATGAACACTGCACATGACAGGCAGGATGTGCCCATTTTACGTGTGATGCTTGGAAAGGTGGCCTGCGCTCTTACTTTTCCTCCAGTCTACACTCACTGCTTGCAAATCTCTTCTTCTTGAGGTGCAGTTTAGTAGTATGAGGCTAGTCAGGGCTAAGGGCTTTGTCTCCACGCTAAAAGTCTCAGTGATTTCACTTCTATCCATTTCTAAACTGATGCAATTAAACCACTGAAACTCCAGTGGGAACACTTTGGCTGATGTTGGGTTAGTCCATCCAGATCCTCAGCCGATTAAAGCTACACTACATTAAGCATCGTGCAAAACTGTGCTAGGAGAATGCACTTGCTCTTCTTCAACTAAAGTGAAGCGAACTAACTCTAGACGAGAGTTGCTCATTCATGGGAAAAAAAAATGCTACATATTCCTAAGTACATTCACAGTGGAGAGCTGCAAAACTATTCTGTCTCTCATTCTTAGTTTCTCATTAAGGGCCGCACATTGATTATTTATTTATTTCTAATTTAGCAACAGCAGTAGCACAAATTGCCTCCTTGACCCGAGGTAGTTGCCAAATGTTCAGTTCAGAACCAATTTCAGTGCTACTGTAATCCCCTGAACTGGAGAGCTGGAGCAGAAGTAAAGCTGAGCCAACCTGAAACTGTAGCTGCACGAATGGCGCCAATCTAATTATGTTATGAAAAACTGTCCCTCTGGAGATGACTCTCCTGCAGCTCACAAGCAAAAGGTGGAGAACATGTGAATCTGGCCACAAGCCCCAACTGTTGACAACCCAACTTACAAAGCATCTGTACACATGCCCTTCGGGAAGAAAGATAAGTGGTACTCTGGGGAACTACACATTTGTTTAACTCTTTGTTCTGTACTTGTCCAGGCGAAGAGAAAATGTTTCACATTATGCTGAATACCATCTCAGATTCTGGCAGGATTAGTTGTCAATATTATTACAGCCTCTTCAGTTACAGTGCTTCAGCAATAAAGTAGTTAGACTGGCTTTGAAATACAGAAATTCAGGCAATACAATCGCACTGTGAAAGAGTGCTCATTAGCCTTTGGCTGACCTTGAAAAATTGCATTTCTCTCCAATTCTTCCACAAATTGCCTTTAAGGAGACCTCCTTATTTCTACCAAGTCACAAGGTTCGACTGTGTGACTCATATTTTTTAGCCACTCTCTCACGATCAGAAGGCATGCTTGCCTTTTACACGCAGCCACAATTGCTACAAGGAGGATACATAAAAATGCCCCGACAGTCTTTTAATAGGGACATGTTCTTATTTGTTTGGGATTTTTTTTTCCAACCTCAGAAGTTTCATAATGAAACAGTTGGTCTTATAAAAAAGTGTCACTCATCAACTCAAATTTTATGTCTAGGTCACTGTAAGGACTTTGTCAGATTGTGACTGAGCATGGTCCTAGCTGAGGAAGCTGAATTAAGTGCAATCAGATATGGCTGGGGGCATGAGCGGGCTCTGAGAGGGATGTGTTCTCTTGTTTGAGACAAGTAGCATTGCCATAAGAGCTGACCATTGCTGGACATGGGTCACCAAAAATGAACCATTAGGTTGACCCATATCCTGTATCTATGCCTCTGCTAACAGCTCATTGAGAGATTCTCCAGGAAAACACTCGGACAGAGGAGGGGGGAGCTCTGTTCAAGGTGCACCTTGCCCCGACAGAGCAGGTTTTGATGCCTCCACAGTGAAGGTGTCAGACACAGTGTTTTCAGCAGAACTTGGCACTGGCATGCAACACCTGACATAATTACCTGCCTGCAGCAAGGCTGGAGACAAATCTGCTCAGCCGCTGTTCTGTTCCTGTTGCACAGCAGATGATGGAGCAGAACAGTGCCAGAGGTGGGAAAAAGCGCCTGAAGGAACTGCAGCTTGGATGCCACGATTCACCCAAGGAACAGGAGCCTGTCAGAGGAGCTGGAACAGAGCATGGCTACGGGCTGATGGGCTACACCTGCAATGCCACGGCCACGCTGCTCTCGGACAGCATCCTTGCTGGGCAGAGCCTTTGTGCATCAGCATCCCGCTGCTCAGCTCTCCTCACGGGAGCATCGCTGGCAGCGTTGCCGCAGGAGTGGCCCCTCTTCCTTGCACCAGGGCGATGCAGCAGCGTGTGCTGGCGGATGAAACAGCCGCACAGATCTAATTCCACCCAAAAGAGGGCAGTGGTGCTTACAGACACACAGGCCAGGCAGCAGTTTACACTGGCTGCTCGACTTTCCCAACCAAGCTGACAGAAACTCCCCAGTTCTTGGCACAGGCAGAGCAGTCCACAGAGCTCTGTCTTTCACACACTTAGTTAGCCTCTGCTCTCATTTCCTCCCTTTGACTCATTAGTTGTTTTACCATCATTTCTCTGGAAATACAATGAAAAATAATCACATGGATTCATCTATGCCAGTGCTGAGCACCAGGTGCCTCTGTGTTACCCCCATCTATCAGTTATTCAGCTGCCAGCCAGCACATGCCTTCTGCAGACGCAGCTTCTCAGACAAACTGTGGCTTGGGTGTAGTCAGGAATGGAAAATTGGATACACCACAGTTTATGGCAATCAAGCAACGTTCAGAAGCTTGATGTCACAGGAAACCACTGATATTGTGAATAATTCAGAGCCATTAAAAAAAATTCCCAACATAACCAACTGGTTTTCTCCCATTGTAGCTGCTATGTTTTCAAGTATCCTGTTTGTCCAGTGCTTTCACTCTCACCTTTGACAGGTGTAGTTTACAAAACAATATAATTAGGCCCAAGTACCCGCCCTTAACTTTTGTTCTTACCACTCTCCCCACACAGCCACGGGGCTGTGTGGGTTCCCATGGCCTTAAGTGAACACAGGTAACAGATTTGAAGTGGGGAGAGACACTCGCTTTGTTTCCCAGCATCAGAGCGTTTCTCAACCTGGCAACTTCTGCTGTGTTGAGGTTGTTCAGTTAATGCTGTTTTCTTGGCTCCAATGCTAAAAACACCAGACATACTACAGCAGCCAAGGTATTAACAACAAAAACAGCAGCAAAGACAATAGCCACACAAGTATAGCTCATGAGCTTAGCTTTGTTTAATGGTACAGGATCTGCACAGCCTCTGGGAGCTGGACCCAGAGCAAAAACCACAGCCAACTTTCCCTCCTCTATTGCTCCCGACATTTGGGAATGACCCTGCTCCACACCAGCACAGCCCTTTACTCCCGGCTGAAATGAAACACGGCCCCAGCATGCTGTGGTGAACACAGGCCTGGAGGTGTGATTTCTTCCACAAAATATGTTTGGACAGAATGTGGCACATTAGCTGCAATGTAGCCTTCACACAGCTGGGCTGATAGCACCACACAGCAGTCCTGCTGATGATGCACCTCCACGTGGCACTGTGTCCCCTCACCAGGGCTCCAAAGCCTGCCACTGCCTGCTGTGACAAGTCACTGTGCAGGGTCTCTGTGCTGAGAAGAAAATTCTCCTTCAGGTCAAATCCTAACACTGCCTATCCTGGGTGTGAGAAGCCTGGTTAGAGGATGGGGCAAGCTGGAACGTAGGAGGATGGGTAACACCTGAGCAGCTTCATGTCTAGTGAGGCAGCCCTTTCAGAAGAGGTAGGAATGTCACCCCTTCACTCGTAACTCTCACATGGTGGCCTTTAAGACTCTTTCTTAGGCACTGACAGAAACCAATAGAGCAGGGTCAGGTCCTTAAATCACAGCTGTACCCGCTCTGAAATGATCTGATTTTACCACATGCACAGATCTAGCACAGGCATGAAGCACTTCTGGGGCATCTGGCAGGACCTCAGGCTTCAGGGACTGGGACATGCCCTCTGCTGGCACTCAGAAGGGCATTTAGGTGACTGGGGCTTTCAAACTGGGTCTGTATTCTTGCATTTGAACTAGACTCTCCTCTAAGAACTGAGGAAAGTCTGACTTCTCCTGGACATAACCTCCTTTCCTGAGGCTGCCTGGACGTACAATACTCTAAATGAAACACAAAAAGCTTATTATGTCACTTCAAGGAGAAAGCCCTACTTGCACCATCAGAGCAAGACCTAGCACCCTTAGTGGTGCATGTTGCAGACAAATGAGGGAAAAGATGGGTGTGACTCTTGAAAGAAGAGTCAGGGTATTAGCACTGCACCTGAGACAAGAAGAACTGGTCCCCAATGGCTCTGTAGTACTCCCAGATTTGGAGCTGGTGTTGGAGCCAGCAACTGACACAAGCATTGCATGATGTTGATCTGCTCTCCAGTGCCTGTATTAGTTGCTGGCACTTACCAGATATCTGCAGACAGAACTTCAGCCTGCTCTGCAGTTTTAAAAGTGGCATAGATAAAAACCTGTGCTGGCTTCTGTTTCTGATATTAAGCATGCATGCTTAGACGTGCGAACATTCCACTCCACTGCAGAGGTGATCCAATCAGGAAAAGGACCCTCATAGGCAGTATGATGCAATATGGAAAATCAGTGCCTTTTTCTCCAGAGACAGAGACAAAAATTATTGCTAATGAGTGTTAGGAGAAGATGAGCAATGTCAGTATTACCGCACTTGAAAAAATGCAAATATGAAATTCTTTCCCAGTGAATAGTGACAGTACCGTGCTATGCAGAAATGCAGGGAATTAGGCAGTGTCATCCCATGTGATTTGTACATACTTAAGTGGGAATTAAATCCTTGTGAACCTATCGAGTTTTACAGATGTTGAGGCCTGACTTTGCTTGTTGATGTGCCAGTTATACATGGAGGCAACTCCACTGAGACCTGTGGAGTCATTAAACACTGACAGAAGAAAGCTGAGACTCAGATGCTGCCACCCTACTTGCCATGCCAAGAAACAGCAGGCATTTCCCAAACACTTCATCCATTGTGCAATAACAACAGCACTAGCAAAGACTTCTGTGATTGGCTTTGCCCTTTGCCTTACCCTTGAGTCCATGGGGACCACCTCCACGAGTAAGAGGTCAGGAGTTTATCTAGACCTGTTCTGGTTTGGACCTCCTTGCAGTAACACAAGGAGATCAACATCTGCCTTCTGCCATTTGCACATCATCCCAGCTCGCAGGCTTTGTGAGGGTCCTTTGCTGTACCATTTGGTGCCCAGATTTCACTTCCCTCTTAAATTACTGTCATATACTGCAACCACTTTAATGCTGGAGCTAATGCAGCACCTTCTCTGCTGAAAGACTCTGTTTCCGGTATTCTAATTGCAATTTATCCCATCGTAATCATTATCACCCCCAATGAGCGATTGCCTTTTCACCAGTAGTGGGCCATATGTTCTGGTTTACAGCGATGCTAAACCCCTGACCTTCCTCCATTCTTGCTGTCAGGAGAAAAGTCAAAGCCAAAGCAATGTTCTTTGCATAGGCCCTTCTGAATGTGCAGGGACAGGAGATGAAGGCTGGGAGCATCCCTGGTGTGTGTGTGCAAGGATTGCTGCTGCACCATGAAGTCAGGCATTTTGCTGGGGGCAAACCACGTTCAATGCCAAGAGCAGCCTATGAGCAAATGCAAGTCAGAGCATCTACTCTGTGCCCCATGCATAGAGGAAGGGTGGAGCAGGCTACAGGGGGATGGGAAAGGGGTCTGTGTTGTGTGTGATGCTGTGGGGTTTACTTGCTGACTGCTTTTACTTAGGCAACTGCATTAGGTCTCCCTATGTCCTTGCATTTGATCAACTTCTAGAAAAAGAGTAGGTGTAGGGATGCATGGAAAGCTGAGTGTGTGCACACTGTGAGGAGGATCCAGGCTTCACCCACGATTTATGCTGTTCCCAAGGAGCAATTTGTCAGCCTTGCAGCCATGCAGCCTGGTGCTGATGCTAGCCCTTGTGAATGCAGCCTTGCAAGTCTTTTCTTTTCTTGGCCTTGGAATCAAGCTGTGGGAGCTGGGAGAAAAGATTGGGTTTCCTCTTCGTTGTTTTGATATTTTCCTATGAACCCACCCAACTTTGCAACATTGCAAAATGAAGGCATTGCCGATTTTTTTTTTGTGTCCTGCTGAGGGGAGGGATGGAAAGAGCTGGGTGAGATTAAACAATGGAAATTAGAGTGGAATGGAGGCGTGTGTAAAACAAGAAGGTTGAGTTTATGAAAAGCAGGACCAGGCCTGGGAGAGAAAGGCACTTATAAGTGTTTAGATATGATCTTATAGCTGTGCTATGAATGCACCAAGTATTGACTGAGTAGATAGAGAAAGAGGGGACAGGTATAGAGCTGCCAACAGGGCTTCTGTAAGTTGCTGTGCAGCCTCAGGCACAAACTGGGTAACTTCACCTTTAGCTAAAAGCACTAGATACATGTGAGCATATGTGTAAATTGAATTGCCCAAAATAAAAAAAAAAAAAAAGAGGAAAACAACCGTTGGATTAAAAATGACAGCATAATCACACCAAGTAGTCCTAGGGAGTCTGGCAAGCACTGCAAGTGCTTTGAGTTACTCTTGTCCCCCATTCAGTTCTCCATTCAGTGTGTTGTCCTTGGCTGGGGTGGTGTGCCACTGATCTCAGTGCTGCCAGGCCTCACTTGCCTGTTCTCCCCTGTTGTGCTCTGTTTCATTATGGAGCAATGCAGTAGTGGGTGAAGTTCAGCTAGAAGGAAAATCAGAGGTGTTGATGTTTGACAGCCCTACCCGGCAGGGACCAGCAGGGCCTGAGCTTTGGGAGATGAGCAGTACCAGTATCAGATGATCTTTACAGATATGAAGGGCTTCTGGGAATCCCATAAGATGGCTATGCCCTTCTTCACCACCAAAATCCATTTTAAAACAGCACTCATTTTCATGTTTTCATAATGCCTCATTTGCAGGCATGTGATTAGACCTAATTAATGCTTGTAATCAATGAATGCTTAATTGCTTCGGGTGAAAAATGCTGGAGAAATGCAGAGCACTGCTTGATTGAATGCTCTTTCACTGGCTAATGGATCACTCTGCTACTCTTAGATTCTGCTTAAGCAGGCAAAACATCAGTGTTGGTGTAAAACAATCCTGCATTGATCTCTCCAGCCAGGAGGGGTCTTTCTAGTAATTAGAAGGGTGGTGACAGGAACAGACTTGGCTGTCTGGAGGACAAGGGGGACTGGAAAGAGTTTGGGGTTTTTTGTTGTTGTTTTTGTTTACTTGGGTTTGGTTGGGTTTTTTGTTTGTTTGTTTGTGGGATTTGTTTTGGGTTTTTTAATGTTTTTTGTTTGCTTGTTTTTTAAATATTTTTTATTTGAAAGCTATGCAGCAAATAGCAAGGAGAAGACTAGTAAGATCTTTTGACTTTCAGCTGTAAAAAATAATTTAACATTCTCTGATAAGCCTCTTGATTTAAACAGGCAATTTCTGCTCCCTGGGAGTTCCATCTGAGTGAGTCTGGCCCCAAAACTTCAGAGGCTCAAATCTCTGGAACCAAATTCCAGGAAACATTCATATGTGGATGATGCATCTGTAACAGATACAAAGGGGAGAGTGGAAACATTTGGCAACTAGGAGCTGGAATAATTTATAACTCCAGCTGGTATTTCTCTTTTTTCAGGTGAAATGTCTTAAGGGGAGGAGGAGAACCTGTCAATGGCATGTTTTGCACTATGTCTTGCCTTTTCTACACAGCTAGGTTTTCCCCCATGAACTATTCAAATGAGACCAGTGTCATGAGTGCACAGACCAGCACTAGCTTGGTCTGCTCTCCAACACCCCGAACAAAGGCTTCCAAGGATCACTCTCATTGTGTTTTTCTGGATTCACACTAGTGTGCCTGTGAGAACAAACTGCAAGTAAGTCTCTCTGTGAGCTCTAGAGGCCACGCACAAGGCGTGGGTCCTCAGGCCTGACCTGATTGTGTCTTTCTGGATACTGCCAGAGCAGAACCATTTATCCAATGCTAAGCATGCAGAAGGCATAGATCATGGCAGATTTTTGGAGGGAACAGGGGACCACAGGGGCCCCCTGCATCCTGAAAGCTCATTTCTGCTGTGATGATGTTGCTGACCTTCCATGTAGATAAGTAGTGAAACTTTTCCATGGAAAGAAAAAGGGCATTTAAAAAAAGCAACAGATGTGAAAGCTATGAGAAACTGATTTCCAGTTGCCTTACACTTCCAAATGAGCTTTGTGGCACATCAGAGCTCACCCAGCACTTATTTGCAAGGCTGAGTACCTACAGGAGCAACAGCATCAGCACATACAAATTTGGATTGCAAGTAAGGTTTCCACTATATAACCCATTGTCTCTTTAACTTTATGGTCTGTTCAAATGCTCAGGCTTGTGCTCCAACATAAATACATTGCCTGAGTTTCCCTCCCCCTACATTACTCCTCTTGAGCTGTAGAAGATTATAGGAAATAGATAAAAAACTGCTTGTTTCTTTGACAAATGCAAGGCTTAAAGACCACCCTCTGCTCTTGAACAAAATTAGCTTATCTTTACCCCAAAAAATGTTTTACTAAATATGAGCAATCATTTGTGTGTGGCCTGCATGAGACGCTCAATTCATCTTATTAGAGGTTATCCTTTGAAAAGCTTTAAAAGGAAATGCATTGTTCTTAATTATTCTTATCTCAACAGCTGTATAATTCCTGGGTTTGATTAAAAAAAAAAAAAGAATATGCAAAGAAAGATTATGCTGAAAGCTGGAGATGGGTATGAACCCAGATTGCAGGGTTGAGCCTCAGCTCTTAGTCTGTGCTAAACTGTCTTCCTCTTTTCCTGCAAGAAGGTGTGTGTCCGTTTTCTTCTTTCAAAATAAAAAATGGAACTATGCAGAAAACAACAGAAAATCTCAGAAGAATTTTAAAACTTGTGCTAATGATGTTTTTTTGTTGTATCAGAAAATGATAAACAAGATTGGTGAGGAAACACTCCTGTGTCATTCTTGCACCCCAAGCTACCCTAAAAATTTTGTAAATATTTCCATCAGAAAGGCCCAAGCTCAGTGATTCTTTTCCATTCAGTGAAAATTAAAAAAAAATAAATAAAAAATCAAAGCAAATAGAGATTCGGGTGAAATTTACTACCATGCTAAAAAGCCGCTTTATGTTGGTTAAATGTTTGCACAAAAAGTGACATTTGCTGTGATGCTGTACGGTTGTCACAAGCTGCTGAGCACTTTGAAGTGGAGCAGCACATAATGGATCGAATTCTCTGCAGAGTCCAGTGCCAGAGTTTCAAGTGCCTGGCATCTCACATTTGGTCCAGATTCTCTGAAGTGGTCAGCATCCAGCAGCTTCTATTGTGACAGTAAGTGAAAGATGTTTTGCAAAAGGGCTTAGCTACCAAGCTGCTGAATTCTTCTGAAAAATCTGGTCCAGGATGGTATTGAAGGCAGTTTAATCTGGTTTGATTGAACCAGCTGTTGAATCAGAGTGGATTCCTTGAACTTCTTACTATGACATACCTCCTCTGTAAAATGCTACCCCATCCCCAACAACCAGGTAGTTGGTGCATCCTGCTTCCAAATGGTACCATTTTATTATCTCAAAAATACTTCTTTTTCTTCCATCCAATCTCCTCAGGCTCAGCCCCAGTCCCTATGCTTATATACAGAAAGGTTTCTTTCCATGGTTCAAGACTGAACCCAGTAATATTGAGAGAACAATATGTCTCTCTTTTGATCTTTTACTAACAGATAGGCTGAAAAATGAGCACTGGTTCAAACTGTGAGAGTTGGACTGTGCTAGAAGCATTAGTCCTCACACACACTCCATATTGAGGTTTACATGCAGTAAATGTGTGGTGTGGAAAGGCTGTGGGAAGCTCTGGGATGACAAACAAGAACTTCACAGGTACTGAGGGAAGCTTTTTGATATCTTGCATAAACAGACTGATGGAGAGGCCTCAGTTTCCAGTGTCAGCTGGGCTATTTAGTCCTCATCACACTTGAAAACTAGGCTGTTTTTGTGCCACAATATGGAAGTAGACTCTGACTTTCAGAGGCATAAGAAATCGAAAGGAATTACACAACACTAACAGCATTAGCTGTAGAAGACTTATTTTATCCAACTTCATAAACTTTTGCCTCACCTTCCCTACACTCCAAATTACCAATTTAAAGGTAACTCAGGTAATTTAAAGGTAATGGTATTTACACTCCTATACCAATTTAAAGGTGTAAAATAAGTTAAGCAACTGCCATAACTGCTAGCCACACTGCTTTTTTCCTTAGTCATGAAGTAGGAAGTTGGAGGATAAGCTCCCATTTTTGACTCACTTCCCAAGCCTATCCAGGTTCCCCTGCATTGCATCCTATCTCTCAAGCAATGGTACAACTCAGCTTAGTGTCATCTGCAAACTTGCTAAGGGTGCAGTCCATCCCTTTGCAATTGATGAAGTTAATAAACACCACTGGCTCCCAGTATTCCCCTGAGGGACACTGCTTGTCACTGATCTCCATCCAGAAGATTCTACTGCTCTGTGGATGTGACTGTCCAACCATCTTCCTTATCCACCATATCACCCATCCATCAAATGTGTTTCTCTCCAGTTTGGAGAGAAGGATGCTCCGGGGGACAATGTCAAAGGCATTACAGAAGTCCAGATAAATGACATCTACAGCTCTTCTCTTGTTCCACTGGTGCGTTCACACCATCACAGAGGGGCTGGTCTGTGTTTCCCACAGCACTCTGAGGAGTTCACAGATGTGCTGAGAAAGGCATGTGCAAAAGGCTCCTTCTGAAGTGGGACTGTCAAGAGGTCACATAGGACAGCTGGAGCCCTATGAATGTCACATAGCACGTTACACAGTCCAGGATCTAGAACGTTCCTTAACTAGTCTCCCCTGAGGACTTCAGAGTGAAAAAGCTGCCCAGTCTTCATGGTACATCACCACCGCACATCCCAGAGGCTTGTTAGCCCTCCAAGGCACTCACTTTCCTCCCAGGAAGCACATGGTAAATCACTAGAATATCCTGACTGCTTTTTTGCCTTTTTAAAAAAAAATATTTTTTGTGACATTTCTAGAAGAGTGAATCTTGAACATGCTATGAAGAACTTCAGTAGATGTCCCTGCAGACATATTGCCAGCCTAATCGTTAGAGAACTACTATCCAAACGTTGGTAGTTCAGGACAGCACAGTATATTGTTCATGTTTCTCCTATATTTTTGGGTTTCGAAGATATGTTTTTCTTTACAGTAATTCTTAAAATTTTAAGCAAGAATAAAACATGCTGGTTTTAAATATCTAAATCCATATGGTTTTTGCATTGCAATCATTCCTTAGTGCACTAGCTGCATGGTGATAATGCATGATGAAGCAGTTTGTGATGGGAGGTCCCTACTGGCACTCACACAGTTGTGAAGAGGTTCTGGCTGTTGGTAGGCTCAGCAAGGACTGGTGCACTTTTTGTACAACCTGCCGCCAGTTATTATGAACCTGCACGTAAAGGTTGCCTCCTGCCCACACAGCAACTACTGAAAGCACCCAGACAGTAGTCCCACTGCAAGAAACACTCCTAGTTAAGCAGTGTTAACTCAGAAGTCCAAGCTGCCTCTGCAAAAATGCCCAGCTACTATCATTAGTGGGTTTGAGTCTTCCCTCCTGAACAGTGCAGTCTCTATTCTAACCCCCACACAGTGATGGTCTTGCTCTTATTTCTCATTTGTGAAAGGAGCAACACAAGATTAATGACTGCAGCACAGCTTCACTCAATACCTACAGCAACAGCAGCTGTTACCTCATACAAAACCATATTTTTCTCAGAGGTACTCATTCTACCTGCACCAGCAGTAGAGATAAGGATGTTTACAGTTTCCTAAATTTCTTATCTTTATCTCTGGACTCATTCTTAGTGAATGTATAAGGCACAACTGCTAGGCACGAAACAGAGAGGAAAAAAAACCCTCCACAAAGCTTAAAGATGCACTACAGCCAGATTTAAAAGAAACAGCAAGGGGGTATGGCAACAGGCCATCTCTTCCAAAACAAGCCCTGACTCCTGTCCAGACATATGCTTCCCAAAGGGTGAAACTGCCAAGCAGGTATCGATAACAGAGGAATTATTTTTAAATGCTTATTTTTATATAAAATATTAACATCTGCCACCGAAGAGAACCTGACTGCTAACAGCAGCTTTAATGCACCGTCCATGCAGAAATAACTATTCACCAACACCACAGAGATCCGACAGGACAAAAAATAGCTTGACTCATCCAGACAGTAATTCAAAGCAGCAAAATATATCCAATCCTACCCAAAACCCCATCATGCATTTTCCACGTGGAAAGTAGACGGCTCCCACAGAGAATATCTTGTTGTCCTAAGCACTTCTGAAGTTGCACTAGAAAAATCTCTCTCCCAACAAGTCACGCAATATTAATGGACACATTGCTACTTATCACACATGTACATAATTTTTCACAGCTTTGTACACTTGCATTGTTGCTAGTGATACAATTTAGTTAGTACTTGACCAGAGGAATGGTTGAGCAGCCTCTCTACATGCAATGATCCCAGCAAAGGGCTGGGGGTATCCAGTATCCAGAATCACTCATTAAAAAGCCCGTATTGTACCAGGTGTCCTACATCCTGCTAAACATTTAGCTGGTTTATAGCAACAGCTTGAACACAAACTGATTTGGGTAAGGCTTGTTCTCTTGATGGAGTCCTAGAAGTGCCTATCTTGTTCAGATTTTGCTGAAGATGTAAACCTGCTCCAGTATAATTGGTCTCATTTTATGATCTTGGCAGGCTGCATCCGGCTGATTATGAATGTGTGCACGTAACTATGACTGTCCTCCATCACACAGCATCCAGAAGAGATGAGAACAAGTCACCCACTCTTCATTGGCCCAATTTTTCTAGCAGCTAATGGACTCTCTGTTAAGTGTAAAGGAAGGACTGCACATTTCTGAACCAAGAGGATTTCTCACATCATAAACAAGAAGAATGAATGTCATTTTAGCAGAGGATAAAGTTCCCTTTTATTTTAATTTAGAAATGGGTGACACAGCTAGGACAACATAAAGTTTGATTTCCTCTAGAGCCTTGAGGTGGCCTTAGCAGAGAATTAGATGTAATAGACATATTAAAATAACTAGATCCCATTTAAAAACATCAAAGAAACAGAAACACCACAGGCCACATTTTTAAAAACTGGCTGCCTGAACAGTGAAAGGAAAACTGTGTAAGCACCACCTCATATACCAAATATGCACTGATGTGTGCGAAAAAGGATACTCACATACCCCACCACCATTTCTCCTCAGGCTGTTGTCCATTCCCTTACAAAAACTCGGCCTTGTACAGACAGAAAATAATCAAAGCCATTTGTAAGAACATTTGGGTTATCTAAGTTTGAAAACATACCCCTAAACGATACACTATGCCTGATGAGAAGTGGTATGCTCTACCAACATGCAGAGCTGTTGCCAATATTAGTATTCGGGCTGGTTCAAATTTCCGTACAAAGCTTGATTTTAAGTACATTCATTCTTGAGCACTCAAATGGAAACACTGACTTTTGGAGGGCAGATTTTCAGTACTCTTGTTTTCAAATGAGCCCTGCAGGATGTCTCCTGCTCGACCTCTCAGAGTCAGTAGGCAATTTTAGAAAGGTAAGCTCAACCAAATACTTTAGCGTGTTCCGTTTTACAATGCTTCCTGGGAGGAGTAGTGTCATGGTGTAGTTTCCAGGTGTTGCAGAGAATGGGAAAAAAACAGTTTGACAACATCAGACTCTAAGCTATGCTGTTAAACTTCAATAGGAAGCGAGAAAAGCAAAAATTATTAACTTTAGTGTATCTTGCCACCGTCTTCAGGTGCCTCAGCATGAGCATTAGCATTCTCTAGGGAGCCTGAGGTGAGCTGGCTGATGCCTTTCAGCCCAGTCACTCCAGCCCACAGCTCTTGCAAGGCCCCTGGGGAGCTACTGCCTGCCCTGGGCTTGCATCAAGGGAAAATGGATCGGGAGGATGGGTGTGAAGCCGGCTGAGCAGCCCAGAGGCTCCGGCCCAAGATTTTGCCAGTCAGTTTTATTACAAACATTTGTGGGCCGCAATGAGAAACACTTCAAAACACTAAAGCTCACACTGCAGGCAACAACTGCAGAACACATGGCTTATTTATTTATTTATTGTTATTTATTGACTGAAAATGAATTTGTTTCTACATGTTTTAAATGGACCTGGGGCTGGAAGCATGGAGTGGGGAGAGTGTGTTGTGTAAAAAACTATTACTTGCCCCATGCAGTGGAAGGAGCTATTTTTCCATCAGGGAAAGAAAGAAACATCCTGAACTGTTGCACTGCAAAGCCACAGCAGCAGCTCCTGCAGGCTGGGTCCATCACAAGCTGACCCTTTTTAAAAATCAGGAGCCAGGTTTAGTACTCAAAAAGCGAGGAGCAAGTAGCACAGATATGTTGTTCAAGCTTCCCTGCACAGGTCTGCCTGCACATCTACACCATGACCTGCAATAACCTTGTTCTGCCAGGCCCTGGCAGGAGACTTCTGTAATTTTCTCATAATTTGATTTCTTGCACAGATTTTTCTATAGCCTGCCTCACCAAACCACAGTCAGGGTCTCTAATAATGGAGCAGCCTTTACATCTCTCCGTGGTGTCTGCCAGATTGAGCAGTGGTATTATTCCATTTATTTCTGTTTTTCAGATGCAGAGATGCTCTGCCCCAGGGCCAGCCCAGGAGTCTGGGAAAAACTGGGGAGAGGTGGGCTCTGGGTGAAGGCAGGGGTGCAGGGGAGAGGACCACAGCCCTGTGTCCAAGTCCAGGAAAGTTGACTGGGAGCTGCCATTGCCACAACTTCGTAAAAGCCACGTGGGTGCAAGCTAGCACGTCCCAAACCCTGACATGTACAGGCAGCTCCCTTGATTGGTCCATTTATAAACACTGTGGACTTGAAAGGTCTGAAAGGTCAGTGCTCTGTAGAGGGAATATCTGGCAACTTCAGCTTTCAGCTGCCATGACACCTGTGTGAATAATGATCTCCCAAAAGTACTAAACAACTGCAAAATTCTGAGGTTCTCATACACATTGACAAATTTCTCTTTGAATTATTGCAATTTCTAAATGCAGCAGTATCATCTATGAATATTCAGAAGAAAAGCTAAAAAAAATTTAAGAAATAACCAAACTATTGGGGGTGTGTGTGTGCCTCTGAAACCTAAGGCTCCAACCCTGATGTAAACCAGACTGTTTCTTTCCTTCCCCCCATCTGCCTCAGAGAACTGGAAGGGAAAAGACTCCATCAGTCTTGGAGTCTGTAAACCTTTCCCCTCCCTAATATCCGAGACAAGACTTAAAGAAGAACCAGTCTGGAACAGGACATGAAAAACCTTCTGAAAAATGACTAGAGGCCTAATGCTGTCACTGTCCCATGTTTATTTTTCTTTCTTTGATGTCTGATGTCAAAGAAAAAATAATGTCATCTGCTGGAAATTCAAACATGTTTGCATTTTGAGGTAATTAGAATTAATGTCGGAGGGCAAAACTAACACTGGGCCACTCTAGTCTTTCCCATGTGAGGAAAACATTCCGTAATGACTTACATTTAATCTGGGAGCTGGCAGACAGTCAGGAGCAGTACGGATTCAGGCAACAGGGTAATATTTCAAAAGAATTTTCCTAAAAAAACAAAAAGTAAATTAAAGTAAAGTAAAGTAAAGTAAAATAAAATGAAATGAAACAAAATAAAATAAAATAAAATAAAATAAAAAAAATAAAATAAAATAAAATAAAATAAAATAAAATAAAATAAAATAAAATAAAATAAAATAAAATAAAATAAAATAAAATAAAATAAAATAAAATAAAATAAATATTGATATGTGCACTAATTTATAAATTATGGCAGTCTAACTGTGTTGCTCCAATTCCAGAAGGGTGTAACTCTGTTGAAAATCAATGGCTGACAAGGGTGTAAATCAGTAATGGCAGCCCTGGTTCAGGACCACCACTGCTTCCTAAGTACTCAGCACCCACAATTGCTGCCAGATTTTCTAAAGAGCTCAAGCCCCCATTCACATTCAAACAAGGGCCAGATTTTTGTAAGTGCTTAGCACACAGTTTCTCCCCATTGTGGCACTAAGGGCAACATGCAGAGCACTTTTGGAAAATTGATCATACATGTTTGTTTTGGATCAGACCTTGCCACCCTTGTATATGTCAAGTAGAATCTTACTCAGTGAGGAACCCTACTAAGCAGTACCTCTCTGTGTGAGTAGTGCTGCAAAGGGGCTCTCTCTCAAAAGGAAATTGCAAGACATGTTGCTTAATGCCACGCTGGATGAGTATCAGAGACTGTGGTTATTATCAATCTATGAAAACTTGGCCTGAATATAATCAAACTGAACTGAACAGCTATGGGTTAAACCTTGGCTCATGAGAAACAATTTGATCCTCATAGGGCAAAAAGAAAAAAAAGGTTATTTCTGGACTGAGGACTTTCAGTTGAATTACTCAGCTGTCTTCAGGGGTTAAAAATAGAAAAGCAACCTTTTCCAGTTCAAAGAAAATAAATGGCTGCACTTATCTGTGTGGGTAATTAAAACCAGCTGAGCTCCAAGAGCTGAAATCCTCCACACAACTAGTCCTTACCGAGGAGTAGCTTCCTAGCAGCATTTGACATATTAGAAAAAATTACATTGATAAAGATAGCTCTGGATTAAGAATAATGCAGATTGTGCCAACATTCAAAGGCAGGTTATCGGTGACAGAAGTATGGAACAGATTAAAACATTCAAACACCAAAAGAGAAAAGCTTTTCTTTTCACATGAGTTGATTATGACATCAGCTGAGTTAAAAGCAGAACAAATGCTGTATTTTCCCTTCTGCAACTTTGCAGAAGTGCATACCCTGGCCCTTGGCATTGCACAGCTGTTGTGTGTGCACTCAAATGAGTGCAAGGATGGCTAATGCACACACGTGGTGTGTCTTGTGATGCAGTTCCACCTCATCACTTCCCCAAGATTCATGGGAACATCAACAGTTATTTTCCCCTTTTCAAGCACTGTAAATGAGTTTCTCTTTGTCTGCTTTTCCTAACAGGTCATGTGGTCCAACAGATAAATATGACAGAAACGATGCAGGGCCATTTCTGCTGGCTGGCCCGACTCTCACTCAGCGAGCTTGCACAAAATAACTGTGTGTGAAAAGAAGAGACAGAGTGATAAAGGAGCTGCTTTCATGGTGCATCTTGCTCAGCTGTCTGTGCTTACATCATGACTCTCCTCTAACTCCCCGTGTGTGCAGCTGAAGCCCTGGTCTTACACAAGCGTAGCTCAGTGTGGTTATCCTTGTTCTGTATCGTGGCACGGACAGTTGTAGAGGAGGTCGGTGGGTATCCCATGCTGTCAGCCTGTGGGATCCCTTTCCAGGCCCTCCACCATGCTGCTGCAGCACATTTTTCTATTGACTTCTACTTGACAGCCAGATAGCAATTGCAAAGGCAACAGATCAGCTGGAACAATCGGCAATGTCTTCCTGCACAGAGAACATTTTAAAAGCCAATTTTTCTTCATGTTTCATCAAAGCAGCCTATAGGAAAATGAAATCCCAAACTTTGGTTATAATCCAGATCATCAGTCTTTTTAAGCCTGCAAAGTGGAAAGTAGATACCTCTTATATTTACAACATATTTTCTTTATTTAGCTGTGGCCAAAAAAAGTAAAGCAATAGCATACTGTCCCGTTCAAATTTACATTGGCCCATACAAACAACTCCAAAGACAATTTCCCTAATCTGCAACTGCCTCCCAGGCCTGGCCTGGTCTTAACCAGGCTGTTTTCCATGTTGACAAGACAAAAGCATCTCTAACAACTGTAGAAGCCTATAAGCCTATTCCTGTGAATGTCAAGGCCATACAAATTCCTGGGCCCTGAGTGCTGCCTACACATCAGATGTTCTCCAGCCACAGCCAAGCAGGAGGCTAGAAGAGGAGGAAGAGGGCCGTGGAATTAATTTCTTGCTGTTTTCTTCAGCCCTGACCTCTGTTGCTTCCCATCTTCCCTACCCTGTTAACCTTCCCTCATTTTCCTCCTGTCCTTCCAAATGCAGGATTGCAATTAATGCAGCTATTTGCATATACATGCTAAACCAAGCTGGAAGCTCTTCTTTTAGAAGACCATTTGACCCTTGTCTCCAGCCACCTATTTTCAGGAAAGGCTGATGAGTAGTGATGCAAAATGAATTGTCAGGAAGTAAGTTCTGACAGAGAGAAAGGGCAGCATAGCTCCAAATCTCTAGTTCTTTTTTATCTGCAAAAAATATTTCCCTCTGTGTGCTTCTTTTCCAAGAACAGCACTACTATCACAGCCTGCCTTCTGCTCAATGCTCTCTCCCTATCTTGTTACCTCCTCATGTTCTTCACTGCTTCTCTCCTTTGTTTTCTCTCTTTCAGTCCTTGTGCTTTTGCTTCCTCCAGCCCCATTTAATTTGGAGCAGCCGAGGCTTGCGCAGCATGGGTACGGTGAGATTAACCAGGTTTGGAAAGTTTGCCTTTGCTGTGCACACATGCTCTGTTTTCTTCCCTCCACTCCCAATGTAGAAAAATATGTCCAAAACTGCTGTGAAGTTGCTCAGTGAAGAGCTGGCACAAAGCTTCCCAGCCAGAGCAGTGCCATGCCTTTGTCTTGCACAGAAACCCACACACAGCTTACAACAAACAGAATGCCAACTGTTAATAAGAATAAAAAATGCCTCCCCACACAACATGCTAGCACTTTAGTTAAAAAAAAAAAAGAAAGAAATTAAAAAAGATATCACACAAATCACCAGTCTTTCATTGCTTAATGTAGATGTATTGTACCCAAAACTCATTTCACTTCATTTGGTGTGAAGCTGTAGTAAGTCCATTAAAGCTGAAGGAGTTGCATCTGCCTAGAACTGGTGCAAGCCAGATCACAATCCGATCCGTCGCATCTATTGCTATAATATCGTCACCTTCCATATGGAGCCGCAACTACTCCGTATGCTGAACTGAATGCTGCCTAAAATCTGTTCATCCCAAAAGCTGCATCCATCTTAGGCTGTCTTACATCAAGAGAAGCATTTCTCTGCATCCCACAAAGACATGGATACTGTCATAAGGCTTCTGAAGAGTTACAGTGTGATAACAGAGGATTCACCACCCATCTCCATCTACTTCTGACGCACAGACCAGGCTCACTGGAAAAGACTAGAGCTGAGTTTCCTCAGTAGAGTTATGTGGCCTTGGTCCTTTATAAGCTGTGCACTGCAAATATGGTCCTTCACTTTGGCTAACTCACTTCTCACTTTCTCAAGAATGCATGTGAAGCTTAACCCTTTGAAGTAAAAGGTTTCCAGCTTCTTCCTCTCATCTATTACAAAGAGTCAGTGTGGGGACATTTAACCCTGGAAAACAACAGCTATATCTAATTACTTGGAATATATACCTGTGCCAGAATCCAACCTATTTTTTCACACTTCACTTCCTTTGGATAAGTACTCTGTTGTCCCATTCCTTTACAGAACACAAGTTTCTTCCAAGTTCCTCCAATCCGAGAGTCTTCAACCCTGATCATAAGCTTACATCCCTGAAAGGAGAGTGTTTGGAACAGGAATTTTTTACTGACCAACATGCAAATTTATTTATTTTCCCAATAAGATTGTCATACCCGACCTTCAGTTTAAATGTCTGATCTAATGAGCAGAGGGATTTGCTGCTGTTTTTCCTGCACTTTTTGCCTCACTGAAAGGTCCTCCTATGTATTGTAATCAAGTTCCCCACTTTTAAAATATCAAATCTAAATTGCCAGTGATCAATACCATCCAGAGGAGCACAAACACTCACTGTCTATATTAACTCCTGCTTTTTCCTTAGGGGTAAACTGAACCTCCCCCAAACTATGCATCAAAATGAATGGCTTTAAATAGCAGTCATCTGTGGTATTAATCAAGTTTCTTCTTAAAACCATCCCAGATGTGCCACTCAACCAGCTTATACTGGTTTCTGTAAGAACACCCACTGTTATTATTGTACCAACAGATTTTGCAACTTCCTTAATTTCTTTTAACGCATGAAGGTCTCAAGCTGAGATCTTTTGCAGCAAGGAGGGTGTGCTAACAGCAGAGGGTTGCATAAATCTGTGCAGCCTTTCCAGCAGACCATGAAGGCTGTAGGTACAGTGCGGACGAGGGCAGGGTTACTCGAAATAGCTTGCAAGCCCTGCAATGTAGCTGACCATTTTCTTTAGCCTTGTAGCTACTGCAAAGCAGGACATTTAAACTTGGCCTTACATAGCTGCATAGGCACGAGAACACAGATGGTATGAGCCCAACTTCATATGCCCAAGTCCTTTTATCCATAGTTAAAGGGACAGGGATTGTGTCAGGAAACCTGTTAGAAAAGGTGAGCGGAGGGGCAGGGATCCACAGCCACTCTGCACCAAAGCAGTGAGGAAAAATGGTGTTTGGCAGAAGATGAGGATCCCGTAACAGAGCTCTCCATCTGGGATGCTTGGGACATTCTGAGAACTTTTCTTTCCACCACCCTCAGGCAGTGGGAAATGACTAACTCTTGTGTGAGTGGAGAGGAGAAGAGCTGGGCAGTGTCGGTTTCAGCGGGCGGGTCGGTGGGTCCTGCTGCCAGGTATGTCTGTCCTGGCGATTCTTTGGCCATGTGCTGTGTACGTACGGTCCGAGGAGCACTACGGCAGTGCTCCCCTCTGTTGCAAGCCCCACAGCTGTCTTCTGCATTCTTTGATCAGAGCAATCCCCAAAGTGCTCTCTGTAAGATGATGCTCTCTGGATGAAAAAGTTCATTGATATATTATCCATCATATGTTCTTGATCTGATCTTTTTTTGGCTTGGTCACACTTTAAAATTTGACATTAAAATTGAAATGGTAAAAGCAAAGTCTAAGGAAGGTCCTGTGAAATGACACCCTAGATAGCTGAAAGTCTTTGTACTGCTGGTGTTTTTCAGTCATATCCCTAATACAAATATCAAACAGCTCTATGACGTTGCAGAAATCCAATAAGAGTTTTTCATGCAATGGAAACATTTTTGTAAAGACTTACATTTTATTTGGGAACTGGCTATCTGTTACAACTAGAAATTCAAGTCAAAGCAATGGAGTAATATTTCAAAAATGATGAGAGCAAAACAAATAATCACATGAATGGTATTATTTTGCAAAGCATGTGATCCTCAGTAATTTGTGGTTTTTGGTCTCTGGTGCTAAAACTGTTCTGTGTCTTTAATCAAGCTAATTATGCAAAACTCTCTGAAGGTCACAAAAGGTTCAGGCAGAGGCTTTTTGATGCTGAAATGCAGACCAAACAGCCATAGTACATTGTTCTGATTAGAAATGAAGCACTGCTTTCTTCAGACTATGACTGTGTTTGAAATTCCACTTTGAAATACCGGCATTTATACCTTACGTACCCTCAGATTGCTTTGCATAGTGCAAAAAATCAAATTACCCTCTCCCTCCCTTTAATGTGGATATGGAAACGAGCTTTCTCTTTCCATCACCGTGCTCTCTAAAAACATTACATTATACTTACAACATTTATTTATTTTTGGCAGCCAGCCAGAGGAAAAAAAAATAATCCTCTTTCAAAAATACCCCTCCCTGTGAATTGGATTATGTTGTAATCCGTTCTGGATCTACCCCAGGCCTGCTTGCCTTCTGGGATAAAATGACAAGGTTTTGGATGGTCTGCAGGCTGGGTGTAGGGAGTGGACCACCAGGAGACTATGATACAGCCCAGGTTTCCCTCCCACGCCTTAATTTTATGGTCACAAGGAAAAAACCTGCGCACAGAGTGGGCTTTGTCCATCTGTGAAACGCGCGCTCACCTGGGTCCTGCTGCTCATGAGGTCATGGCACGGGGCACTGCGGGCTGGTCTGCGATGCTGGCAGTGGTGACACCAGCCCTGCCTGTCACAGCTGGCCTGGGGGGCCATCACGGAGTGATGTGGGGGCATTTCTACCCCACCAGCACTGCTCAGGGCTGCCAGCCAGGGTGCAAGCTATTGGTGCCATGCCTCGCTGCAATGGTGCAGCTCCCAGGACTCCTGCAAAGCTTTCCTGAGGCCGCTTTCCCTGCAGGACCACCGCTTGTGCTGTTTGGTTGCCATTTCACTTTGCTCTTTCCCTGAAAACTGCCAGTCTCCTTTATTTTCTTCTTCCTGAGTGGTCTCTGTGGCCACTCCATCTGACTTTGTGGTGAGCAGGGGATCGCTGGTGTTCTGGAAACCTGATCGCCACATCTCTGGCTGCAGTGGAGGGACCAGAGCTCTCTTCCACTTAAATTGAGGGCAGCTTGATGACAAACTGAAGGGACTTCAGAGCGGGGGAAAAAATGAGCCAGGGCTTAGATGTGGGTTGAAGGAAAATGAACGGAATGGGCCTTGCACATATCTTGGCTGAATGATATCTAATTGGGCTATGATAATTCCCCATAAGTCTTAGGAGGATATAAACACTTAAGAGGCAAAGGGATTGATTAGGACCAGAGAAGGGAGTATAAGTGGAATTAATGAGATGAAATGGAGAGCAGGAAGATTTATGCTTTAGAGTAACATTTCCTATTATTGAGATCTACTACAGTGTGGGGTAGGATTCCAAGGAGAAGCTATGAAAATCCTGTTGCTTAAGTTATTTCAGAGGAGACTGGACAAAACACTCAAGAGCACTGTAGGGAGCAATTCCACAGTGACAGGGAATGGAAAAGAGGATCTAATAGTACCTCTTTCCATTTTAATTTATATCATGACCTTATACTACAGAGCTTTTTTTTGACCTGCCAACCAATCATCCGTAAAAAAAACTGCTAGAAGTCCTTCTGGCATTCCACAACAGTCCCATTTTTCCCTACTTCCCAAGTCCTGTCTATTGCACATATACACTACAGACCTGATGATTTATAGAAGAAACGTCATCCTCCAGTCATCCCATTTTGCTGAGTTACTGCAGGGTCTCTGAACAGTGGTTATCTTGTGTGCTGTATGAGCTAAAACATGGCAGCACAGCACAGTCAGATGATTCAGTATTAGTTTCCTGGCTTTGAAAAACTGAAAAGTCAAATCTTCAGAATCATTTTAAAACCATTTCTATTTTCCTATTACCTTTTCTTCACATACTCAGGCAACTGTGTAGAACAACATTTGGAAAATCTTTGCAAATGGAGTCTTACTAGGAGAAAGGCAGTACCAGGCACTATTCAGTAAAAAGAGGAGATGGGGGGAAGTTCTCTGTACTGCAAAATGTAGAATAAGAGAAAAGAAGTCCTCACTGAGGACACTTCTGTACTGTTGACTTTGCAATGCATGCCATTCTATATTGGGTTCTATTTTTTTTTTATCGCTTTACATCATATGTAAATGTCACACCTAAGTGACACACTCATTTCAATAAGGGAGGGCAATAAATATTCCCTGAATGTTTAAGCTAATAATTTGAATTGTGAAGGGACAGCACAGATTGCCTGGAGAGGTAGAGGGTAGCAGTTTGAGTCAGTTGCTAGAAGTAATGTAGACAAAACCCATCTTTGCTTTAGATGAGGAGAGATTAGATGATTAGATGACTGCTCAAGCTCCTTTTCAGCCATATTTTCTTTTTTTTTTTTTTTTTTTTTTTTTTTTTTTTTTTTTTAATAGTATTTTCCATCAGCCTCTCTACAAAGTTTCCAGGCATCTATCTGCCAAAATACGTGCAGATGTATATAGGTCAGCTAAAACAAACATCGGTAGACTCTAAGGTCAAAAAAGATTGTTGAGTTTATCTTTTCCAGTGTTTCTGAACATTTTCCAAACCATGATCTCATGTGACTGCAGTGCAGGATAACAGGCCCTTTCCCCTCTTGACTGTAGAGAAAGGGCAGCTGAGCTGAGGATGGGAGTGAAGGCTGTGGTTCAGCTGCTGGCCAGGACCATTCACACAGCTCCCAGGGCAGACAGGAGCACAGCAGCGTGGCTGGGGTGTGCAGGCAGAGAAGTGCCTGCAGGCATGCAGGCATGCACAGGACACCAGGCATGCACAAAGAGGGACCCAAGGTCTGCTGCCTGCCACATACCCTATGATTGCTGGTAGAAGGTGGCTGATTTTCACAGACTCGTATGAATGTACACTAAAACTGTTCAGAGACTCATGCTAGCACATACCACAGCTAATGTTGACTTCATTAAAGCTCTCTGGTCAATAAAAGCAATTCTGTGTTGTCTAGTGGTTGGACTGGAAGACAGGAAAGGATTTGATTCAGTTCTAGCTGTGCTACTGACTCATGGTTTACCCTTCAAGTAAGTCATTTGACCTTTTCATAGTTCAGTCAATCTGGCTGAAAAATTGTGCAGGAAGAGGGAAAATGGACTGTTCTTACTGAAAACCACAGACAGAATCTGAGATGAGTTTTCTTAGGGAAAAAAAAGTAAGACACAATATCAGAATGAGAGTCAGGATCAGAACTTCCCTGGCCTTTTCCACTCAGGACGTCTGGTAGTATCATCATTATCACAGCAGAAAATAATTTACTTCAAGTATTATTTCTAGCTCAGAAACCAAAAGGAAATATTCAGTGCCTGTGCCAGGTACACTCAGCTCCTGAATAGATTGAAGAACTATCTGAATGGATTTAATAACGTTTGACTTCTCTACATGGATCACATTAAAAGAGTATAAATAACCTGAGCAAAAACTGGAACAGAGATGGATTTATATTACTAATATTTTTAAAATTTTTTTCTGATGGGAAAATGGAAAAAAGTAGGGACTTAAAAATACCTTTTTTTTTTCTTGTGTTATGCTTTCTGTCAGATTTTGTACTATAGAGACCTAAAGAACGTTTTTTGGCAAAATACCAAGCTAAATACGAAGTGGTGTAAGTTCCTAATAATGGAAAGAAAGTTGTGGTGGGAAAGTGTCTAGAGCAGATTTTGTAGACAGAAGGTCCCCGAATTGGCTGCAGAAACAATTCCTTTTTCAGAATGTCTTCCTCATTTTGAATATATAAATAGCTCTAATTAAAAGCCCCAACCTTTTTCTTTTAGTATGAGTAGGAAGTGGAATTGTAAAAGATTGATTTTGGCCAGTATTGCTATGAAGTGGTGAAAACAATAATGACCTGTAAGGGAAACTGAAATTCAATGGAGGCTGAATTTGTGGTTCTGGGTATCTTGAAAATACCTCTGTTTTTGTGAGAAACCTCTACTACACCTATGAAATCAGAGTCCTTCTGGATTTCAGGAACATTTGAACTAGAGTGAAAGGCCCTGGCTGACAAACAACTCATGCTGAGAATAGCACTCCAAATATACAGCACCACGATGCACTTCTGTGCATGGGGTCTTAGGGGGATAATTGAATCAAAACCCATAAGTGCTCCATAATGAGGGAATCATGTGAAAAATGCCAAAGGTGACTGGGGCCTGGTGACCGGATTCAGGCACTGTGAATTTTCAGTGGAAACTGAGTCTGCTTCAAGTTTGATATCAGGTGAAATATTGATACCTGATGGTAGAAATATCAGTAGAAGTGTGACGTTAGTGTTGCAGCTTCCACACTGCTGACTTGTCAGTCATTAATCAAGTGGCCTAAAGGAGACCTGCCTTATGAAGAAATGGTTGTATATTTTCCAATCCAAACTTTTTATGGAGGTCTTCTGAACTTCTTTTCAGAAATCTCAGGAAGTATCTTGCTCTTTCTTGTCTAGATACAAGGATTATCAGACCTTTTACGTTAATCAGACCCAGTAACTATGACAGCATTACACAATAGGCGTCATTAGTGGGGAGAAGCTGGAACGCAGGGATGGGTTTCATCCGTCAGAAGTTTTATTGTTGTAAAATGCGATACAGATAGGAATATTTTTATGAGCCCCAGGGATACCACTTCTCCACCAGTATCATGAAAAGAAAAGAAGACTCTCAATTTTATTTTCAATTAGGTGGTAAAACATGACCAAGAAGCTCTTTGTGGGCTCCTGTGTATTAATCACCATCACTGAACTGCTATGTTAAAAGACACAGAGGACATAACGGACAATAGAGGTCTGGCAAGATTTCAGAGTAAACAAATCTGAACTGAAACCTTAGACTTCTTTGAACTCAGACCTGACCTTCTCCTAAGCTGCATTTACATCAAGAAATTATTCTCTTGGCTTATACACAGAAGGTCAAAGCTGTACTTCTAGCCATGGAACACTGTGAACTCTGATGCTCTGAAATAGTGACACACATCTGTATCACCTGGGAAGTTAAAATATTTTCTTGTAGAGTTTGGTAGTTGTCAGCATAGTAGGCATGCCTCATCTGTTAGAGCTCTGAATAGTTTCAGAAGTTTTGCTTTCAATCTGTGCAGTCACTCAATTTTTAAAATTCCCCTCTGTTATTTCTTGTGTGTAGGAGACAATAATTTCCCAAATGGCTATTTTTTTCTCAGATGATGCAATCTGGAGGGGAATATTGTCTCTTTCTCACATGCTTTTACTTCGTTAATAAATAATTTCATACATTCAGATCATAATGATATAGTAACTTCAAGGAAATAACAATTTGCTCATAAAGTACAAGTGAAACATGACCACAGTACAGGAAAAACATTCCTGAAGTAACCCCAAGATTTCTTATTTCTTTCAAGCTCACTTTTACAGCAATATTGCATAAATTACCTTACATTGCAACAAACAAAAGCAACAGAGCCAAGTCCAAAGGAAAGATGCAACAAACAACTTTTTTCCATGTGTTGAGCTGGTCCAATGCAAGCCAGCTGCATGCTAGAAGCAATGGATGCATGGCAATTACATGTGACTAAGTATGCTCTGAATTCTTCAGGCCAAAACAGCTTTAGAATTTAGATATTTTCTTTTTTCTTCCTTCTTTCTATTCAGGCAGACAAGAGTTTAATGAACAGTTGAAACTGAGGCAAAATAAGTTTATACCATTGTCCCAATCTTAGTAAAAACTCCTCTGCTTCACCTCAAATTTCACTGTCCTGGGCTACAAGTTACTACTCAGATTTCTGTATAACCAGAGATTGGCATTTTGTCATGAATTGCATCAACAAAAAAGTACCCAGCATTTAACATCGTGTCTCTTCTCTGCTTCTAAAAATTAAAGCATCTACCATCCCACCATTCTCGGTCTTTCCTCAAACTGGAGATACATTCCCAGTATAATGTGTATAAAATATATCACCCTAGCCAAAAACAACCAGATTAAATCCTGATATTGGACAGAAGTAATTTTCTACATGACCTTGCGTGCAAGGCATGGCCTGAATAGAGAGGGGAGATTCCTAATTTTCTACACAACCCTGTAACTATACTTGGAAGGTCCCAAGAAATTAGACTGGGAAGTTGGGTTGCGTCTAGTCACAATAAAACTACAGTGGTATTTTTAGTGCCTTGTTTATTTCTCCAAAATCCCCTTAAAGAATAAATACCAGAAAACACTACTGGACCTCCACAGGTAAACAGAGAAGAGAGAATTTCTAGTAAGGTTTAAGCAAATTTTCCTGAAACAGCTGTTCAGCTGGCACATCCAGCTGGCAGAATGATACAGCATAAGCTGTTGGTACTGATGTGGGTTAGTCTCACTTATGAATAATCTCAGATCGGTGCCAGTAAAAGATTTATCACACCATGCTATGTCTTTTCCCCCTTCCAATCTGACCAAACACAGTGAAATCAAATCTAATCATTAAATAACTTTAACCTTGGTAGGGTTTCTCCCACATTATTTTGTGGTTCCTCATTTCCCACAACTCCATCACTGCATAAAACTTCCCTTTTTACAGGCGGTCCACTGTTTACATGATAAACATACTCCCTGCATTACCCTTCTGGACTTGAGTAGCTCAAGCGTGAGAGCTTCAGTGCGTCCCACTTCCTTACCAGCCCCTTGAAAGCTCCTTGATGACAGTGCTTGGTGACCACAACAGGCAGTGAGTACTAATATTGCAGTACAGAGAATTTCCCCCCACCAATGAAGCATAGCACTCAGTTTCTCCAGCTGTTCTTCTCATTCCTGGAAACCTGCTGGAAAAAGCCACCGTGGAAGTAAATGACTATCTTGGCACAGAGGTATCACCCACATCTCAAAAGAACTGACAAAAGAGGATGGGTCTCTTGCCTTGAGACTGACATTGCTGGGATAGAAAAATGCTTTAAAGTGTGTGTGTGTTATCTGGAATCTCACCAAAGGAAAGAATATTCCTCTGAGGGTTTAACTGGGACAATTCACTCCCTTCGAGCTGCTGGCATGGAGGGTGTGCCTGCACAAAAAGGCTTCATGCCAATGCTCACCTTTGCCCTGCAGTCTCTGATTTCCTGTGCCATTCTGGACACACAAGAGGATGGTTTGCCTCTGAAAGGCACAACCCTTCTCTCTGTGTGAGAGCCTGCATCCCAAAGCACAGCAAGGTACCAAATTACTAATTTTTTCTACTGGCACAGGGATATCAGCCAATGTCAACAGAGGGTGAACATTTCTGTTTCTTTTTATTTTCTTCTTAATCAGGTAAAACATTTCAGGCAATAGTGTCAGAAATCAGACTTCAACATTTACCTGCTGTAAGATGCAACACTTAGGCAATTTTGTTAGCTGTGGAAAAATACACTCCACCAAATTGGTTTTTCATTGACGACTTGCTAAAGATAAGTGTTACTGAGGTATGTGTGAGCACCAGGAATGGCTCTATCCCATCAGTCCTGCCTATCCAATAAACCCCACCAAATCATAGGTCTTTAGTAACGCCCTTCCAAATTTACTTCTGGGAATCAACTGACAAGAGCCAAGAGGAAAACATCAAAATGTACCAGCAACTTTGATTATACTTGTCATTTTACTCCAGTACAGGATTTGCTGTCTACAAAATCAGGGGGTTTATACTGTATACACAATTTACCAAGTTAATTTTTATGTTCCTCTCAATTAATTAACTAAATAGTAAGAGCCAGGACCCAGTCTCAGATCCAGGGACACCATCTGTCACAACCTGGCTCAGTCCCATTGTGTAAGGTCACCAGTCTGCTGTGAGTGGGCTCAATCCATGGGGTCCCACCTGCTTCAAACCCAGACATTTCTGAGGCAAATGCCCTCCTCTTGCATTCCCTGGGGCCTCAGAGCTCCTACAACTCCTTTCCAGGGAGGTGAAACCCTGCAGGACAGCCAGTCCCACCCCATGCTGCCCCAGGCTCATGCACACTTCTCGGAAACTGATCTGGGGCTTCAGGGGAGCATTTCCACACTTCCAGTTTAACCTCCCCACCAGGACAACATGATGTGAAAGCAGGGATCAAAGTTAAAGTACAGGAATGTCTGAACCACAGACATGGTACTCTCAAAAGGATTTAAAAATCCTAGACTTCTGAAAAAGGGCAAAGTGTTGGCTTAGCTGCCCTTTCTTGTGAGTGCAAGGGCTGGGATGAGCCATCCTTGTTTTCCATACACTCTCACACAAGGCTTACCCGTGTTCAGCTGCTGTTGGCTGCAGTGTCCCTGCCAGGAGCCCTTGGCCTTTTTGTCTCCACTCTTCTGTGTTAAAAAAGAAAAAGTCCCTTGCAAAGGCCAGTGCCTAGAATATGATCAGCATACTCAGCCCCAGTTTCCCATCATGATGGTTTCTTACAGCTGCTGCCAAGAAAGGCCACCAAGTACACTTCTGGGGCAGAGGCAGCCCAGCAAGCTGCTACCATGATATCTAGATGTGCGTCCAGCAAGACACAAAACAAAGTCATTCAGCCTGGCCCAGATGCACAGTGCTGGAGGAGAAGGATGGCCGTGAGGCACTGCCAGGAGGAGCAACGTCACAGAGTAGGGGGTCACTGAATGTAAGGATCCCTCTTCCAAGCTGCACAACAATGTGCTCACACACATTTAACCCAGGGATTAAAGATTGGCAGAGCCCCAGCAATACAAAACTGAAAGGAAGGTCTCACTTTGATTTGTCTATATTTAAAGTTCAGTCACGGGCTACAAAAACTACAAGGGAGTGCCTACAGATAAACGTATTTTCTGGATTGCACTCTGGGTGCTTATTATTTTGTAAGATCAGTGTGCGGATCTTCATGCTGATTTTGACATCATCTGAATTTTTGTATTTATTTCTGAAACCAGTTAACTGCCTGGAAGTGTTGTAGGCAAAAAACAATGAAATTATCAAGAGACTTGAAAGAATGTTCTGTGATGACAAATTAAAAACAAGTGTCTCACCTACCTAGAGAAAAATAAATTCTTTAGAGAAAAGCAACTGCCTACCTTTTAAGATGTGCTGAATTGAAACACACATCTGAAATGCACAAACTGCATAAATGAGAATGATGGACATTATGAATACTGCAGAACTATATTTTAATGAGTTTTTTCCTATATCAAGAAAAATGCACAACCTTTATGTGTAATCACATAAACAGTAATTATGGATGTACATATATGTGTACTGGCACACATGCATCTGTGTATCTTTAGTAACAGATTTGAAAAGTGAGAATACTAAATATGAAAAGGGACATTTGAGATGGATCAAGGAATAGTTGAGAAAAACCTTCCTCAAAGTCAAGAAAAAACCTTCCTCAAAGTTAAGAAAAACCCCCTACTTTAAATGTGTGTTAAATTGACAGATTTCACAGAATATTCTGAGTTGGAATTGACAAGGTTCATAGAGTCCAACTCTTAAAGTGAGCGCCAAGTATGGGGATTGAACCCATGACCTTGGTGTTAATGTGAAATTAAAGATGGAAGATACAAATATACCTAGAGAAGCTGTATATTGTTCTGTCTGCCTTTTAATAAAAGCAAATAAAGGTATAAAATAGATTAAAAGTAATTAGGGACTTTAGGTGCTTCCACTTTGGAATGCCAAGTTTTACTCACTGTAACAGTACCTAGAATGCTGAAAGTGACTTTCTTAGCATTAAAAATAGGCCCTTGTCAGTGTCTCAAGTTCAGCACCCCAAGGACACAGTTGGAAAAGTTAGACAAAAGACCAGATGTGTGAATTATCTAATTTCCATTGATGTAAATGACAGTAGAGTGCCTAAAGAAGGAATGATGTGCCTCTTTGCTACAACCTAGTGTTTTAATGGATTCAACAGAGACTTCAAACTTGTGCCAAAGAGCTTACAGAAATTTTCAATCAAAATCTCCAACAGCCAATGAATAAATAAAAGCCTCTACTGTCATTCAGCATGACACTTATTTTTACATCACCATAACACTTTTACACTTTCCAAAGGTGGCTTAAGCTATACAACATTTCTCTCATCTGCTATTTAGGGAAGAGCTGTGTGTGCAGTGTCATGTTTTAATTTAGGCAAGGTTTGGGAGTATGCTGACAGTCACAGGACGGTGGGGGAAAGAGCTAAAGAGAAAGTGTCCACGTGGATCATTGCTTGATTTGCTTTCAAGGCCAGAATGAACTTGGATGAAAACATAGACTGTTCCTCAGCAGCCCACCATGGATTTGTATATATGACTTGTTTGGAATTTTCTCCACTGCTGTCAGACCAGAGGGCACTTGGATCTCTTCTTTCTATACTCAAGAATACCAATTTATTGCATTGCCTTCAAAGATGTAAGGAAAAAAATCCCATGGATTTTGAACACTGAAATGAAGCAGAAACCTATTGCTGCTGGCTGCAATGCAAGTACATAGGGATGGCCCAAACAAAGCACAAGCCATACTTATTTTTCCTTTGTGACCTTACAATTTGAAAAACCTGGACAGTCTTGCAGGTCATTAGTTTGGCAATCTCTCTGTTTCAACAACAGAAGCAGAGGGAGATGTGACTCATTTCCCAACCACAACTACCTCTGACAGTTGAAGACAAATTACTGACCAATTTCTGGGCCAGCAAGACACTTGTCTATAAACTCTGACATGTCAGGCTTGTGGAGAAAAGATGAAACCACCTCAGTCCTTGCACCACTCATGCTCTTTTCCCTCAAGATTTTCCATCATAAAGTAAGGTGGAACAAATATCCAATTTTAAATTTATCAGCAATCAATAATTTTCTAGCAACTAGGAGGAAAAAGGGAAAGCCTTTATGCATACAAACAGCCATTGCATTTGAATTTCCTCTTCTTTTTTCTTTTTTTTTTTTTTTTCAAGGCAGAAGCGTGTTTCTTATTTATTAGAAAACATCCTGTTCAGATTTAAGATTTTCTGTGGTTAGTCGCTGTTCATTATTATCTGTTCTCAAACCAGTCAGGATGGGAATCATTTCTGATGGGCAACCAACAGGGAAAATAAAACAAATGAGGAGAGAAGAAGTATGGGGAATCCTTGTATGGTGTGGTTGATGCTATGATCTGTAGTTGAAATGGGATAGGATATGGAAGGTCTACCAGCACTTTTGAGAAAATCAGCTAAATAGCAGGATGACTGCTGGGCAAACGCATCCATGTGTCTTTTTCTGGACTGTTACTCATTACTGCACAGTTTAAAATGTGTGCATCATGAAATAATCTGGGTAACCTTATGGTCCAGCTGTTATAGATGATGTGCCTTGTGCCTTTCCTTGATTCAATCATACAGATTTTTAATCATACATACATCATAACAGCAATTATTTTACTCCTCCTTTGGAAAGTATTTCTGCATATGCATTTCAAGTGATCTTCAACACTTAGTTTAGCAAAATGTTCTTAATCCAACATCTAAAGTTTGTTTCTTAAAATTTGCAAAAATCTTCTTGTAAATACTATCGAGAAATCTTTCCTAAGTTAGTGGAACCAACAGGATATGCAGAATAAACATGTTTCTGCTTCAGTAATGGTCACTTTTTGGTCCTCAGCATATGTAGAGCCTCTTCAGCTTGGCAAGGCTCACTGTGCATTGTACAGCATTACTGATGAAGAATGCTGAAGGAGTTACATTGCATTGCCTTTTGGTTTTTGTACATATAAATCAACTCTAGATCATAAAACATAACCTGTAATAGCAATCACAAATATTTAATAAATTTCTAACTAGTTTTAAAACCTGTTCAAATACTTTGTACCACCCACAAAAACATTTGTAATAAATTGCAAAGCAATAAAAATCACATAACACATAATTACTGGCAATATTGTATATTCTACTTTTTTTTTTTTTTTAGGAGAAGGAGCTGGGTAAAGAGAGGAAGAGGCTGGGTTTAAGGAAAAAAGGAAACTTTTCAATTGTATTTCCTGAGGTAATCACAATATGAATTTTTAAATAATAAATTTCAGGCAGTACTAAATACAGACAAGGGCTTTTTCAAACAGCTCACCAGATCTGCTTCTGAATGAGTCATTACTGATCAGTTGTATTCTCTTAAAAGGGGATTTACAGTAAAGGAACCAAAACTTATTTCCATTGAAGTTAGTGGCAAACTCCCACTGACTTCAACAGAGGATTGACCTGGCAGACTTTCTAGAGCCAGGGATGGAAACATTAGGAAAAGTGGTAGGGTTTTTTCCTAAAAGATCTGCAAGGATTCTTTCAATTCTATTTCCACAGCTTTCAGCATATTTTATCATTCTCCTAGTTTGCGTACAGGAATGAGGCATAAATGTGTAAATGGCTTAAATAAATGCAAACACTAAATGCATGATTACATTTGCTCTAATGAAAATTCCTGCTTTCTTATCTATTGTTTGTGGTGAATTTATAAGAGTTTTGTGTTAGTTCATTTTAAAAGTTTATTTGCCACAGCAAAGCTATTCTGTTGTGATTCAAAAACAGAAGAGGAAGCAAGGAATAGACCAGCAAGAGAATACAACACCTGCTTTCAGGTGAAAATATCAGCTTTTGGGCTTAAAGCAAGGACAGAGCCGATCGGAATGTAATGTTTGCAAAGCACCAGAAGTGACTTAGAAGCATGAATCTTTGTTGGGTTTTCTTTGGGGTTTTTGTGATGAAAATCCAGCAAGCCTAATTCCCACTGAAAGTTACAGGAATTTAGGAACTTGTACATCTCTTGGAAAAAGACTCAAAGTCTTCTGAATACATTAATGTGAACATTTATACATTTGAAGTAAATTACCTATTCATTAAAAAAAAAAAAACAACAAACAGCTATAAACTTTACTTATGATTCTGGCTAATTCCTTGTCAAAATCAGATTTATTCTTTAATAAATTCCCTGATTATTATCAGTTACCAAACCTACTACAAAGTACTAATTTCTTTTCAAGGCTCTCAATTAATCTGATAAAAGGTAAAATATAGGGGTCATGCGAAACACCGTATTTATGCACGCTCTGTTAGAGATGGTGCCTTTGGAACTGGATACAGTGGAATGGGAGCTGCAAGACAGACTCAGTGCTTCTGGAAATGTTCTCACCGTCTCTAACCTGGGTTCTGTTCTGCCCAGGGTTTTCTGGGACTTAAGCAAACCAGAGTAAATCATGCTTTATTCTGTAAGTATATATAAGGTGCTTTATGTATCCATATATATAGATTGGTATTAAAAAAATTATCACAAAAAGTTACCTACACACCCACCCACCCCCACACCCATATCCACAAATTTAAGATGTTTCTAAAGTATTGTCTTGCAAGGTCTTTTTGCTAGGCTGGGTCTCTTACACATGGGATCTGAGAAGGAGCTGCTGGTACTGTGAGGAGAGGGCCAAAATGATTTGCAGGCCCAGTCCTGAACATGTCTCTTGGCTCTGACTTCACAAATGGCATTCAGCCCTTAGGGTGTGGTGACATTACCGAGTAGAAGGGAAAAAGGCACAAAGTAAGACCAGGTGCTGAACCTGAATGTCCTTGTCTCAGATATCTGAGTGTCTCTGTGGCTCTCCGAAAGACTTCCACTTGCTTTGGAGAATAAACTGACAGCTCATTTGCAGGGAAGCAAATTCTCTTTACTCCCTAAAAAAAGGATTAAAAAGAACTCACAATGTGGAACTTTGCAGTTTCCTATTTCCTTCTTCTTCCCAACTTGGGTATTTTTGTCTTTAAACTAATGCTTTGAAAAATGCAGTAAAAAAAAATAAAAGTAAAGCATACAATTAGAAAAACATTTATTTCAATACTGTTGAAATGCTTTTCCTGTCTCTAATTTAAAGTCCTGCAGGTGAAATATGCAAGAAAAACAATTTGGGGCATTTCCACAGGCAGTCACAAGATCAAGTAAGACAAATTGTGGATGAAGGGAGGGACGGCCTGTGCCAACTGCAGCAGCTGAGTTTGAAAGTTACATTCTTCCACCAAGTACTCTTCCCATTGTTAACATGTGTATCAAGGCATTCGGGGATGATATGCATGCACTGCACACAGACAGTCACGGGATTAAGCAGAGCCACTCACATCATAAATTAGCCTCAGTGTTAATCACACAAACCTGGCATGCAAAGAAATTATAAGTATTGGCCTCAGCATAAGGGTTACATTCATCTCCTAACAATAAAAATTATATGCATACGTGGGACATTACTTATAGATCATTCTGGGATTACCAATGAGCAAGCAGTGGGTTGACAGTGTGGTGAAACAAAGAAAAAACCCTCTGCTGAATGGTATTAATAAAAACATGGAACCAAATTTTTAACAGACTGAGACAGAGGAAGCAAACTGGAATTTAGTGTACACTTGAGATGCAAGATTAATGCTCCCAGAGCACAAACATTGAGTCCAAATGTCTAAGCTAGTGAAGGCATATTTAGACACCTAAACCAAAATGGCCGGATCTGCTGTGTCACTGAGCACCTGTTCTTCCCAGTGAAATCTGTGGGTTTAATGATATAGCTCTAGTAGCACAGGTTTGAAATTTGTGGATATGAAATGGAATAAAAAACGGGGAGAGCAAAACCTGCGTCAGCAGATGCACTAGTGTTTGCCATAATAGTGTCCTGCAGATGTTACAGAGACAAAAGCAATTTTCCAGGATAGATGATATATTCAATATACATACAATTAAAGTAATGGGAAACAAAATGAGAAATGGGGTCATGCTCATCTGCTCTTTTGAAGATGTTTTTTCCATAGAAAGAAGCAGCTGAGTGCAACTGTCGTTTAGTTACATCAAAACAACATAACATATGTGAGCGAGGGAATCCTGGCACATTAGTTGGCAGGGTAGCTGGTAATGTGCTGTGTGCTGGACACTGTTGCCTGCCTTTCTCTCCACCTCCCACCTTCCCCCCCACCGTAGTTTTCACTTCTTGATAGGAAAAGTGAACTCAAGAGAAGGCTTCGAACACAAATAAGAATGGTTCCCTGGAAGGTAGAGAGGTGGAAGGTGCACAACAGATTTTATACCACTGGGTATGGGAAGATGAGCAAGTCACTGCAGAGTAAGCCAGTATGTTGCACTGACAGCACACAAGCTGCTCTGTAGTAAAAATCCTTATGCACCCTGCAGGACACTGCAATAAATGCAAAATGCTTCACCTCTCAAAGGACTTGGATACCTAAACACACTCTATCTTCAGGGGTCCAACCTACACCGAAATCCATGGGAATCTGGCACATGAGTGCTTTTGTAAACATTACTAGCTGTCCACCTGCAACTTTCTGTACGTGAATTCCTTTGAAAAACCTGACCTTGGAGGACAGGAAGGTAATGAACCATTTTCATACTTGTTTCATTTGATGCATGTAGCGCATGTAGGCCATTACGAGAACTATTAACTCGCTCACCACCGCGGGAGTTTCTGGTCCTTATGGCCTCTGCTGCTGGGGGAAAAGCAGGCAGCTCCTGGGGCAGGTGAAAAGGATCAGCATCCTATTGCATTTGGCAATATGGCTCTTCTACATCCACCTGCATCAAGTCTTTCTGCCAAACTATGAGCCCTGTTTTTCTCCTGGTTCAGTTACATCTCCCAGAGCGCAGGTGGACGGCTAATAGAGTAGACTGGAATTTCCTCAAGTTCAGCCCTGAAATCAATATGCTCCAGTTGTACCTAAAGGGGCCAGATTTTCCAAGCTGAGCAACTCTGGCTGAGGTCAGGGGACTGCAAGTCTGTCCAACAGAAACTTTGGGATGTGAATCTCTGAGAGAGATTCATGGGTTCAACCCTCCTCCTTTTGCAGTAGGACCACTGGTATGGGAACTGGGGATCCCTGATTCTCTATGGAATCTGTCAGCTCTTTGCTGTTTCCTCTTGCTTTTTTCCCATACAACATCACTGGTGCTTGCCTTTAAACCCTCTCTTTTGAGCAGTGGGGAATACCTGGTGAAACTACGGACACAGCAGCACAGGTGGGATGACTGGCTCACACAGTTTTCAGGCAGCATCTAAGGGAAGTCTCCTGAACAAAATTACAAACTTTTGGGTCTTTGCTGAGGAATGACAAATCAGGAGAGCAGTTGGCACAGGAGGATTCAGAAGTCTGAAATCAGTGTATTTCCTACTGCAAACAGAGTTTGCCATGACATTGTGTCTCACCCAGCTCTGACACTGCCCTTTCAGATTAACACGCTGTGCCATGTAATATTAATATAATAAAAATAGTGAAAGTTGCATCAATTAAAGGCTTCATAGGTATTAAAACAGCTAACACTTATCATTTCCAGTCTGATACAGAACCGCAGGACATTGAAAGATGTGACCTTAAAATTTATTCATTACTTTATATTTTTGGAGCATTATTAAATTTGTATTGGCTCTTATGCATTTAAACTCCATTATTTATGGGTCCAGTTTAAACCTTTAGATTAAACATGTAGAAACAACAAAAAATGGATGTTGAGAAGGTAGTAAACCCACTAAAATAATCAGCTTTGCACTGAGGATCTTTTAATTTCTCTTTTAAAAATATGAACTAAGTTTCTACTGTACTACATGTACCAAAAAAAGATGATACAAAGAAGTATATGATAGATTATTTAAGCCTGAACCTTACTGCTAAATGCACCTGTGGTCACAAAATGCTTCATTTAATTTGATGGTTCCAGAAGCCTAAGTACAAGGAGATAGTATCTGGTTAAGGGCATTTTAGCCTTTCTAGTTACCAGAGGAATTTTCTCTCTAAGCATTTTGGCACAGATAAGGAAAAAACACTCCTGTCTCCCATCTCTTAAGCCTGCACTTTAGCCACACATCCACTCCCTCCCTATCTATGTGAAAGCTGGAAGACCACAGTGTCTGGCAAAATATTTAATGATAATAATACTAAAACATTTCCCACTGACTGAGGGAACTACAGAAGTAACATATAGTGTGTGTAGGCCTCTGTCCAGGAATAATAAACTATAGGTTTCAGTCTGATGGTGAAAAAGAGCTCAGATAGCAGTGAAACAAATACATTTATCCTTGTAAGACTGAAAGATAGCTGTGCTGGGCCAAATATTAAGTGATAATTACTAAGGATAAGCAAACCCTGTGGAGCCAGAGGTTTTGTAAGCAGCTCAGGCTTTTAATGTGTTTTGGAGTTAGAGTTTTATAAAATCCTAGGCTTAGGGAAAAAAATGTGGAGAGGGTTGGAAAACTCATAACTTTCCTTTTAATGTTCCTACTCCACTGCTTCTGTTGGAATAACAGTAATGGTCACGTAGGTCCAACAAGGAGAGTAAAATGCTGGTGTTCACCCCCAGCCTCGAAATCCTGGGCACCTTGCAGGACACTGAGGCTGGTACACTGCATCTTGAACACCCGAGCAGATTGGTAGAAGAGCTCTTCCCTCAACTGAAAGTGGAGAATAACCAGAAAATCCCAAGCCTCTCAGTTTTTTTGCATCCATTATGATAGCTGGTGATTCTTTCTCAAGGTCTCTCTCACCTTCTGCAAGTGGCTTATTACCTAGGAGTCTTTTTATTCTTCTAGAAAAAAAGAAAGAAATGACAAGGAAATGAAACAAAAATCTGTATGTCATGTCTTCTGAAAGGATCTGTCCTGAATCATGTCTTCTCCACTCAAGAGGTTTGCAATGATGTACCACAAACCTGCATAAAATTATGATGCCACCTATAAGCCCATCAGAAAAACAATCTCTGAGCCCTTGCTTGGCTTTCTGAGCCCTGCACAGAAAAAGGAAAAAACAAGAGCAGAAGTGCAGAAGTTGTGCTGGCAGCAGCAGCAGCAGCTGGGAGCAGGAGTTGCTGCTGTATGGAGATATCCAGCTGTCTGAGCAGACAGCTCCACCATGCCAGCTGCTTTGCCCTCATCCACTGTTACCCAGCTTCACCTCTCCTCCTTTGAGGCCACACTGCAAACCTCACTGCTCTTACTGCAGCTTCATTGCACAGTGGCAAGACCTTAACTGAGGGGGGAAATGGTCAGTAGAGCTATTACAAAAATGCACATTTTTAAGAGGTAATTTGGACAGCTGCAAAAAATAAGTCATGTAAATCGTCACATGGGGAGATACACAGGCCTTTATCCTTCCAAAATCTCTTGTCTTCATTTGCTGTGGAAAAAAAAGCAGCCTAGTTCTGCAAGTGGATGCCTTTTTATTTGTCTGCTCAGAGAGAAACAAATGAAAGAAACCCAGGCTGGCTGCGCTACATGGGTGACTTTGCCACCTAGTCTTAAATTCAGCCACAGCAAAGGCACAAAGGCAAGGTGTTAGAAAACAGCAAAACTCAAGGTATATGTATCACCATAAACAAATGCAGATTGGCTTTGCTCTGAAGCAACCAAGCCCCTATTTTTGAAGGAGACTGCTTTCTCAAAGAGCCTAACAAGAACGTCTCATACTATTGGCATGGCCAGAAACACTTTGCTCAGAGCTGCAGCTGAGTATTTTGGCATCTGTACTTCTTTCAGCTGTAAACATCCTCCCTTACACTGCATGCAGTTTATATTCCTGGGCAGCACTGGCCACAGTGGCAGCAGCACAGCAGCCAGGACTTGGGCATAATACTTTTACTCCACTTCCCATATTTTCACTGGCCTTGCTGTGCTCCACTACCCAAAAATGAAATTACTAGCAGTTAGTGACTCCTGAAAACAAACCTCTCAAAGCAGATGAATGTAGCAACTTTCTTGTTATGGAGAGGACAAGCTGCCATTACTTCTTCCCTTCAGAAATGAAGAAACACGAAGACTATGCTTTATGTCCACAGAAGAATTGGTTCTGAGAGAATGAGAAGAATGGGAGAGCTTTGCAGAAGTTGTAGGGTGCAATTGTAAGAAGTGGGATCCACTGATAATATGGCATTTTATCCCTCTTCATAACTCAGCCAGACAGAAGAGTGTTTGGCCACTGCTAGGAATTCATACATTGTTAATTCAGGACTTCCTTCTCTTCACAGCAGCCCAAATTGGCATTTTGCCTCCTTTAAAGGGAAAACAAATCTAATCCTTTTGGAGTTCTGTTCCTCATTTCAAGAGTGTGTGAGTGGGTTTGAAATGAAACAAAATATGTCCACCTCTTCTTAGTAATGCCACATTACTGGAGCTGATTGAAGGAAGGAGTGATTGGAGGGCACATTACATGAACTCTGCACAAACTGCAGGAAACAAACTTCTCTCTGTAAAAATATGCAGCTCAGAGACCAGTGAATTGAGCATAGTCCCCTGAAACACCAGGCCAAGTACCTCTCTATAGTATTGCTGCTTTCTAAGGAACTAAAAGAGGCATTTATCAGAGAGTTGGAGTCTGACAGTCTGAATTTTACTTGAATTTTTACAAATTTGGTGTAGTGGTGTTTGAATCAATGATCTCATGTCGGCAGAAATGAAATGCTAGTCAGAACTAGATTCTAGAAGTACACCCTCCACCACTCTTTTTTGTTTCCTTTTCTCCTTGCACTTCCCCACTGTCATGGGCTGAATCAGATAACTCAGTCAAATGCTATCTTGTCACTGAAAAAAATAGCTGAAAATGGCTTCTGCTGAGCTGGATTAGCCCATGGGAAAATAGACATGGAAACTAAAGAGCAGTCAGGGAATTTGGAAGCAAAATTCTCCAATCTGAGGTCTTAACATAATCTGAAAAGGGTGCAAATCATACCAATAATTGTGTAAATTGCTTGAATCTTCCTTTAGTGATGCAGCAACGGAGTGTGAGCTAGAGAAGAAAGTCTGGAGGAGGCACCAGTCTGTTTGTATTATGTAGTCATAGCTGGAGTTGACTTGCAGCATCTGTGAACATGCTTCTCCTAATAAAGAGCTTCTCTAATACAAGAATAATGAAATCTTGCCGTTTTATTAGCTAGGATAGAAGTGATGGGGGGGTGATGCTCACACTGGAGAAAGGTGCATGTTTTAGAAGAGAACAAGGCAGCACTTCTGAAGAGAAGCAATATGACTCACTCCACAGGAAAGCTGGACTTCTAGACAAATAGAGTTGCATAATCGTTAAAGCAGTACAAAGGAAAAATGGATCCAGCATACTGAAACGACTGTAAGGATTAATAAGGCAAAGATTTTTCTTTTTCTCATATCCCATGCTTTGGCTTGGAAATAGAGGAATAATAATTGTCATGATTTAAGCAGAAGGGTACTGTGGATAGATGTTGGGTTTGGGTTAAAGGCTGGGAAAGTATTTTACCTGGAAATAAGAAGAGTGTATGTGAGTTACACAATGGAGAGTTCTGGTATCCACATGTAACTCTGGAGATAAAAAAGATTCTTTAATCAGAAACAGCCTCACTGGTGAGACATGTGATTTCAGTTTGCAGGAGAAAATATCAAGAGAATCATCTTCAACCCTGGGGAAATGCATGCACATGTCAATAGCACAGGAGCTGTCCAAGGGAAAAATCAGAGCAGTGACAGCCACTAGTGTGCAGAACAAGCAGATAGATCCAAGATAAAGAAGCCAATGACTCAGGACATAGCCAGACTGAAAATCATGGCTCAGCATACATACAGTGGGAAGAATATGAAAGGCAAAATTAACATTCTCAGCCACTGAATACAAGTGTAGGGTGTAGCAAATCTTTCCCAGCATGCAGACAGCTGAGAAGGAAGAACAGTTTTCAGCAGATGAAGAGAGTGTAAGGGCACTGGAAGTGGTGGGATTTAAGGAAAGATCAGGAAAACTAGCATTAAGGTTGGTGACAGCATTAGGATTTGTAAGAGGGCTCATTTTCACCGCCAGATCCTGCAAGACTCACAGAGCTTGTGCAAAGCTTGGGAGATAATGGGTTGAAAAGCTACAGTACAGCTTCAGGAGAGTGTTGGAGATGTGAAAAGTAGAGATGCAAAAGACTCTCACTATTGCTACATCCATCAAGACTTGCAGGAACAGAACAAGGAAGGGTGAAAGATGAAGATTATTTCTGAGGCCCTTTAGTTTTGGCCACAACTACAGTATCAGCTTAAACTTCAAAATGGCAGTGTCTGAGAAGCTGTGCTCAATCCTTTATTTCATGTCTTCCATTGAAAAGTGAATTCTAGTTAGTATCCCAGGTTCAAGGGACATATTAAACTCGGGATTAGGATCTGGGACTGGCCAATTTGATTTGTTCCTTGACTGTGAGCTCAGATTGGTAAGGAAATTGATTTGATACGACGAGTGAAAGAAAGCAGCTTGCAACTATGGCTGGATCTTTGGCTGTTTCAGATCAGTGATCACAGTTGACAAAGATGCGTAGAGCTTGGACTTAGGAACATGAATTGTCCTTAGAAGATCAAACCAATATTCCTCATGGCTCTGTGAATGGTCATAGGGAGATGCCTACAGAATAACACGGAGTAAGTCTAATAACATTCAGCCATTAATTTCATTTTCATGGTCTCACCTCATCTTGAGCACATGTAAACAGTATCCACAGGTCATCCAGCAAAGGATTACGTGCCTTAGTTATCCAGTGTGAAAAGAACCAACTCCCTTGGCATTCTGAAACATGCCTCTTTCTGATTTCACTCGATTACTCTAGGTTTGTGTTGAATGAAACAGTGAACAAATGATCATTATAGACCCTTTCCATTCTGCCAAAGATTTTATAAATCCTTATCATACCGTCCCTATACTTTCTCTTTCCCAGAACAAAAATGCCTAACTTATGACTGGGCCTTGTATGGCTCAGTTCTTTTACATTTTTACTCATAAGCCAATACTCAGTATCAAATTGGGTAAGAGATCTTCAGCTTTCAAAAAAGAAAGGAAGAGTTAGGTTGAGTCTGCTTTAGAATAAGAGGATAATGTGTCATTGTTGCAGCCTCTAGGCACCCCTCATGCCACCCTGAGACCCAAGGTACAGAGACAAAGAAAGCCCTTGGCCATGACAACATCTACTCTTGTGAACTTTGCAGACCTAAGTCTCGAAGCCAGACCTCCAGGGAGCTCCCAATGGGTTTCCACACTTCCTGCTACCACGGGACAGGGGAAATAGAGGTGTGTTTGGGCATCTTATAGCAAAGGACATACCAAGAATAAAATGGTGTAATCTGGACAAGGAATTAGTTTGTTACTGCCTGAAAAAATGATCTCCCATGACAACAGATCGAACTAGGACTAGGAAGGAAGAATATCTTTACTCCCTACTGTATGCTCAAGGAACAGCTGCAGCAGCCACTCACATGTTTCTCCCTATAAAATCAGCCCTGGCAGGAATTTCTACTTAGCCAGACATGTGCCTATGGGTTGCTTTAGTACACTTTATTTCCTTCTCCTGGCTGCTCTCCTGCTGCTTTGCCCAAGCACTTGTGGGGATGCCTAGGGACAACATGACACAGAGTAGCAGCCTAGCCAGTGTGTTTCTGGAAAGAGTTGGGATTAGGAGGCAAGGATCTGCTTTCCTTCTTGAATCTTGGATTTTCAAAAGAACAGATGAAGGACACAGCGTAAAATGTGAGTTTGCCCCGTAAAATACAATACACTTGCATTGTAAAGTGTCTTGGATTACTGCCTTCAGGCTAGGGTTTGGGTAAGCTCAAGGGTTGCAATTTAGTACAAGGAAAACCAGAATGAAACACAAGCCTCAGTCTTGCAGGTGCTGGTAAAGAAAGATAAGGAAAGCAGTTGTTACTGTGGAGAAAGGATGCATGACTTTTTTCTGCCTAGCCTCTGACTGAGCTCAGCGTGAATAGTCTAGTTAGGAACACTCTTAAAGAAAAGAAAACCAATAGAACTAGTTCTTAATATAAACCCTTGGATTTTCGAGTAACTTCTTTTGAGTTAGAAGCATCTCTTTCAGGTGCTTAGGATTTGTTGGACAAGAAAAGAAGAAATATAAATTGATGTTAATTTCTCAGTTTTGCAAGTCTTGCTGTGATAAAAATGGAGTGATGTAGTTAGCAGGAAGAATTAGTTCACAATGAACTAATTTTTTCTCTATATAGTTTGTGATTTCTGTTTCAGGACATATGGTTAGGTATATTGATAGAATTTCTTTCAGAAAAGAAGGGAAAATATTACTCTAGAAACTTGCAAGTTTTGCCAGAGTCATGTGTTCATTTGACAGAAATTGTGTAAATTTTCTTTCAGCAAGGAGGCAAACCTTTTCAAGGTTGAAGCTGAGGAAAAAAAGCATCTAAATAGTTTTATGCTCCTGCCCTGAAAATCATAACAAGTAAGCTAAAGGACACAACTAGAAGGAAAAAAATATGTAATGAAAAAATATGTAATGAGCAATTCCAGCACTTCAAGAACCTGTCTTTTGGAGCAGAAGTAAGGTGGGGAAGAAGTCTAGAATTTCAGGGACTTTATTCTGGGAAGTAGCCAACAGGACCAACATGAGGTAAGCAGCCTCCAGGTCAAATAGTTTATGATTAATTTTATGGTTCACATGAGTTGCAGATTGTTTGTTTTAATCTAGTCCCATCTGATGAGGCATAAAAAAATTGTCATAACTTCTTTCTTCCTGCTAACTTCATGCAACATCTTACTGTCTTAGTGGCTGTAAGATTCATGAACAAATCTAGCATCACAGTTTTCACTGCCTAAACCCCACCCTAAAGGAGAGGTCTGAAGACCATGGTAAGGATCACACTCACCACAGAATCACAGAATCACAGGGTAACGCTGGAAGGAACCACAGTGGGTCATCTAGTCTAAACTTCCTGCTCAAGTAGGGTCATCGTCCTAGAGCACATTGCAACGAGTTGTGTCCAGATGGTTCTTGAATACCTCCAGTGAGGAGGACTCCACAACCTCTCTGGGCAATCTGTTCCCATGCATGGTCACTGCACAGTAAATAAAGTTCTCCCTCATGTTCAGGTGGAATTTCCTGTGCATAAGCTTCTACCCATTGCCTCTTGTCCTATTGCTTGGCACTACCAAGAGGACCCTGAATCCATCCTCTTGACACCCCCACTTCAGGTACTGATAGACATTGACAAGGTTCCCTCTCAGTCATCTTGAGACTAAACAGGCACAGCTCCCTCAGCCTTTCCTTGTAAGACAGATGCTCCAGTCCCTAATATTCTTACCCCTCTGCTGCATTCACTCCATGTCATTCTCTTGCTGAGGAGCCCAGCACTGGACACAGCACTCCAGATGTGGCCTCAGCTGGGCTGAGCAGAGGGTCAGGATCACCTCCACCGACCTGCTGGCAATGCTCTTCCTAATGCACCCCAGGAGAGCATTGGCTGCCTTGGCCACAGGGGCTCACTGCAGGCTCATGGACAGCTTGTTCTCCCCCAGGACCCACAGGTCCTTCTGCACAGAGCTGCTTTGCAGTGGTTTGGCTCCCAGACCGTAGTAGGGCAGGAGATTATTCTTCCCCAGGTGCAGGACCCTGCACTGTCCTTTGCTGAACTTCATTAGGTTTCCCTGCCATCTCTCCAGCCTGTCCAGGTCTTGATCAGTGTCAGAACAGCTCTCTGTCGTATCAGCAACTTGTCCCAGTTTTGGGTCACCATTGAATCTGCTGAGGAGGCATCTGCCCCCTCATCCAATTCATTGATGAACAAGTTAAACAATAATGGACAAAATGGGAGTCAGTACCAAAGAGGATACAGAGGATGGCAAAATATTTTTTAAGGAATCCCAATATATAAAATGTCTATTTTTCTGTGGAGCTGTTCCCAGCATAGTATGTGTGATTCAATTAAAAGCAGGCTTCCTGTGGCTGCGAACAGGCTGCACCTGCAGGGTCGTCCATGCTCACCCAAGGCCAGCACTGTGGCAGACCAAGAAGTGCCCATTCCTCTGCTACCAGCTGAAGTCAGCTGATTATCTTGATCAGAGTGTGTCACTGATACACAAATTCATTTTTGCAAGGACTCCCTGGAGCTCTGTGATCCCCCTCAGGAAAGAAAGGCTCAAAACATCCCAAACCCATAGGCTTTTCCTCCAAAGAAGTCAACACTGCATGTACGTTTCCCTGATTGTCTCAGTTCCCAGCTTCCAAGGTGCAAGGTCTCAGCTAAGCCAAAGTGTGCTTTGATGGCAGTTCCTTCCTTGGTTGCTATTTTTCAAACTGGAAGGGATACAAAGAGTGATAACGAGAACCGGAACAAAGCTGAAGAGCTTTCACTGCCTCCTCAGTGCCAGAACTCTGCCTGCAAGCCTTCCAGCACTCAAGGGTCTAACCTCCCCTCTATGGAGACTGGTATTTATCTTCATGTTTTATGAGGAGGAAAAAAATGAATATTATGGAACTTACTTCTTTCATTTGTTTGGGATTGAACCTGACAGGTAACAAAGCACTCTGTTAATTCTGGGCAAGTAGAATTTTCCTGTAAAGTCTAGCCACAAATCTTCTCACTTTCTGCAGTTACTTGTAAACCTAAACTGAATTCTAGCATTCAGAAAAACTTATATTCAAATCCAAATGAGGTGTCTGTTCCCCTTGCCAGCATAGGGAAACTGCTGAGTTAGATTAAGAGCAGCACAGATGGAGTATTTTAGATTGCTATTATCTACTAGGCCGTATTACAGGATGGAAGATTTGCCATGCTCAAAGATCAAATATCAGAGAAAGTACCAGAACAGTCTTTACTTGTTCTTGGCCTCTATACTAACATCAAGACAAAAGTAGCATTGGGAATAAGGAAAGTTTCCAAGCAGAAGACACTATGAGAGAATATTTTTATTATTATTTTGCAAGTCCTCCAGATAAAAGATGGTGGAACCTTAGTGAGAAGTATGTAGTTCAGTATTCTCAATCACTTGGAAATAGTGCAGATTAGGCCTAGGGTTTTGAAGACAAACTGTTCTTCTGTACACTGCAAGGCTGAAAAAGATTGTTTCTATGTGGGTACTAGAATAAGGATAATGTCAACATTAGTTATTTCAGATTAAAATTTTCAAGCCAATACTTGCAGATCTAAAGAATAAGGCAGCATCAGCCCCAGCTGCCTCTACATATTTTCTCTGTTTCCAGCCCTGAATGATTCTTGCCCCAGACTTCATTGAAAGGAAAATATTTGGCTGTAAAGCTAATTCATAAGTTCCCCATTTTCTACACCCAGATCTACTACTAACTGCAACCTGACAATTTATCACAGCCACTAAGCTGTGACTAAGCATTCCTGCCAGCTAGTTTCAGTTGCACTTCTAACCTTAATAAGATCAGAAATTATCCTTACTCATTCAGACTTGCTGTCCATGGGCTAGCAGGGAAATTTACAGCAGGTAACTGTAAGTCATTATTTTTCACTTTCTGATGTCATCTACATCAAGTCTAACCAATAATATCTCGTAATTGCTTCCACAGATTAAAGAAACCTTGTTAATTCAGGACAAGATATTGGGGTTTTGGCTACATTAAGAGTTGGGGTTCAAATTACTTTTGGGACAGCAAGGACTAGAGAGGTAGTTTTATTATTGGATACTGCATGACCTATAGGACTAGCAGCTAGACTAACAGAGACAAATGGCTTGTGATTAATTCTCTTGCTTTTAGGGGTCTCTGGACTATTAACTCTAATTTTAAGGTTAGGGTTCAGAAGATCTGGGTCATCAGAGCTAGATTTATTGCTGGATTCTGCAAAGCCCAGAGGGCTAGAATGATGGCTTGAACAAGAATGAGCAAATGATTTGTGGTTTGGGGCAGTTAGGCATGAGTAGGCCATGGGAATAATGTAGCAAACGGTTCGCACAGATGCCAATTTTGGCCTCAGCAAAGTTTTGGACTGGTAGCAAGCAAATGATAAGTTAAAGTGTATTTTACATTTATTTAACCTATCACCAAAAAAGGTTTCTATGAATGTATTAGATTACCAAACTTATTAGGCTTACTTCCAGTTTGTTGGAAATATAACACTGTTAAGTAAGTAATATAAGACAATTAACTTACCAGTTCCCATATATTATTCAGTGCAAATTACCAAGAAGAAAGCCATATAAACAAGAGCATTTTTGAATGCAAAGCCTGGTGTCACCAACAGGCCAACTAAGAGCAGGTCAGCACAAATCATGCAACTAAATCAGATATTTTTTCTCAGTTTGAAACAAGAATAAGAATAATTACCTTGTTCAATATTCTCCAGCATAGAAAGCCACATTTCAGGAAAACACAAAACCTGCTGAAGCCAGAAGTTACTTTCCCTGTGCAGCTCAAAATCTGCATGATTTTGATAAACCATGATAAAGTCACCAACAGTAGTTGGTTCTACAGTTTCAACAGCCAAAACCCATTTGACATCAACCATTTACAGTGCAAAATGAATCAGTGCTCTAGAATCAAGAAAAAACCTTGAAAGGGAGATGTAAGGGTGCTACACGGTTTAATCCTGAGAAGATTTTCACTATGCCAGTAAGGCAGGGGGTTACTAGCAAAATTGCTTTGGGCCAAAGGGCTCAGTGTCCTTGTTGTCAGTGTTGGCTTGAGCTGCTGAGCATATTGCCCTGTCACTTGGCTATTTGCCATTGCATTTGACATTTATCTTTAGTCTCAATTTTATTGTCACAAATGTAGCTACCCAAGTTTTCTGACAAGAACTAAACCTGTTTCTAACTAGAGAGACTGAGGAACATCAAGCCTGTTGTTCACCACAATTTTGTTGCAGTAGCCAAAGGTAACAAAAACTGGATATTCAGTGAATTACATGGTAACAGTCACAGCAAATTCCCAAGGAAGTACCAAGAGTTTAATGTACCTGAATGCAGACAAGAGGAAGCCAGACACCTTCTGATCTCTGAGAGATACTGGTCAGACCTGAGAAAGAGAGAGAAAAAAGCCATGTCTAGACCAGGAGATGAAAGAGGAAATCCACTGATTACATGCATGCCCTTTGGTTTTATGGCTCTTGCTTCCTCTAAGCTCTGCCTTAGACAATCACTATACAAAGATATCAGGTCCCAAATGGACATATAAAAAGAGCAGGAATATCCTGAAGTGCCTTAGGCTGTAGGGCAGAGAAGGCACCACCTTTGAAATGAGGGTATCTCACCTGCATGGTTACAGGACAATTTCACGGCAAGAGGAAATTTAAAATTTTCTCTCCGTTTTTCCTGAAATTTTTCTTCCTTCCTAAAAGCCTTCTATCCGTCTCTGACAGGCAGTTGAAATTAGGGCATTCAGTCTGACTCAGTGGTGACATGGGGATAAGAAACTGACAGGACCAAAGGTTATGGGCAGGCTGAAGGTCTCTCTTGTGTGTGCAGATAACAGCCTCCTCCTTCCCATGCCTGCTCTTCCCTGCACAATGGTAAGCTGGGTGGGGCTGTGGGTATAAGCTCTGACTCTTGGGTTCACAGCATGGTTAGGTCTAAATTTCCTCTTTTGGAATGTTTCCAAAAATAGCTCAAAGAAGGCTGCTTTGGGGAAATAGCTATGATGTCTGTGCCAGAGGATTTAGCATAGGTAGGAGATACAGGGGTGGGAGATACAAGTGAGGAAGAGACACCCTATGGCTTTGGGAAGAGAAATACAGAGAAATAGGTAAGAAGTGGTAGCTGGAGCTGCCAAGCAGCCAAGTTAGGGAGGTGGGGTAGAGGTAAATTGGATAAGCTCTGACCAGCTGGCACTTGAAGCTGTACACCAGAAGATATTTACTTTTTAGAGATATGTTTGTTATTCTTGAGATGGGGCCACTCTAGATGGGGTGAAAGGGTCTGCAGAAGACCAGAGAGGCTGTATGCATACTGACAATGAAATGGGAGTGGCAGAAACTACTATAGGAGGAACAGGGACAATGTTACGTACCCTGAAGAAGTTTGCAAAGCTGCCAGCCAAGAGCATTGATCTGAGTACTGGACAGAGCCACATTAAAGGCTCAAAACCAAAACACCATCTGAATGAGCTCTGTGGAATTGAAGGATGCTATGAATTCACCTTTCATTTCTAGCTGGATATGAAATCCAAGTACAAATTGCCAGAGGGGGAACTACTGTCCACTATGTCCACTATGCCTAAACAATTAGTAAATCTGGTAAACATACAGAGCAGGATACCAAGGCTGACAGAAGCTGTGGACTGGCTTCCATCTAAGGAATGAGTATATACAGTAAGACCCTTCAGCCTAGGAGATATTATGACAGATGTCTGTAAAATCACAAGTGGCATAAGCATGGTAAACAGGAAAAAACTACACACTCCTTCTGGTATACAAGCCAGAGGGCATCAAATGAAAAGCAGGAAGCCTTTTCCAAACAATTAAAAAGGTAGCTTTTAACTTGCTTAACTCACAGTAAAGCCAGTTAACCCATTGCCACAGGATGTTGGGGGATACCACAAGTTAACTTTCATTCAAAAATTTGTGAACAAATTCACAGAAGAAAAATCCATCTGAGCTATTAAAAACAAAGGCCTGGCTCAGGAATTACCCAAGCCACAAATTCCTGGAGCCTAAAGAGTATTTTGAGGAAGTCTCACGACATTTCCCTCTTCCCACAGCCTTCTTCAGACATCTGGCCTTGACCATCCTCAGAAATGAAATAATGAGTTAGGGATACCTTCAAACTCAACCAGCCCATTTTTTGTGGGGAAAATGCAAGCGTAGAGAAACAAGAACATTGCTGAGGCATAAAAGCAGAAAGTTCATGTGTTACAACAAATGGAACCAAGCCCGGTATTTGGAAATGCAGAGCTTTAGCCATCACTGGAAATAAGATATGCCAGTACATGCAAACAACCATGAAAACACCACCAAACAATAAAGGGAGGTCAGATAGGATGGAAGCAGGTTGTTCACTAGAAGCAATAATTCAACCACATAGTGGGAGTTTCATTTCAAAACCAATATATTTGAACATCTGTGAGACTTATGATGCTGTAACGGGCTGGCAAGACGAGATTCCTTGTCTCTTCTGTGACTTAGTGCTTGTAATGTCTGGCCTCAGAAAATCAGCAAGTACTGGCACAAAGAACATGGCAACAACAAACGTATTTAAAAGGGAACATGTAGCAACCTGCATGGAGCTCAGAGGGAGGAATCCAGGCTGCTGCTGGTCAGAGGGAGAGAAAGCAGCAGGAAAGCCAGTATGCACTGGAGGGATGCTAGCTACAGCTGTGGTACAGTCTTTATGCTCATCTCTCTTCTGACAGAAGCTTTTCAGTGGCCTTCTGATGCTCAAAAAGCTCATCCCAGTTCCTAGGCTAATACCTACACATGTACTTTTTATCAGTGAATTCTTTTGCCTTTGAAATCCAGCACTGTCTGCTCTCATTTCTCACTGTCCCCATACCTTCAAACCAGCTCCACTTCTTCACATATATTTATAGAGATTAACAATTTCCTGACTCAGTCTTTGTTTTCTACCAGAAAAAGCAGGCAAAGCTGTTTTTATTTTCTCCCATAAGACAGACAAAACTTCTAGTTTAAATTCATTGTTCTTTACCATGCAGGGCCAGAACTGTTCACGGTGTACCCCTTCTTGAATCTCACCCGTGACTTGTAAAATAGCTTTAATTCTCCTCCATCTTTACTGAAGTTATCTCTGACATAGTTTAAGGGTTTAATTTGCTTCCTCCTGGGCTCCTTCAAATGACGTGAACATTTTTTGTCACCATGTAACACAAATCCCCAGGCCTTTTTCTTCCTTGTGCATAGGGAAATTGATGAGTTCTCAGTCTAGAGCAGAAATTTCTGGCTTTACCTCTTTATGGGCATGATCCCACAAACAGTGCAGTCCTGACTGTCATACAATTCTTTCCATAAAATATTTGGATCCCTCCTTTTTTTGACAGAGCTTTCCATCAGGTTAAGAGCAGATTTTCTTAGCATACAATTAATTCTGAGCCAGCACCACTAACGAAAACATTCAAATAACTAAGGACCAAAATCATCTTTGCAAATATTTATGTGTGCTCTCTTGCCAGCAGTCCTTCACCTAAGAGTACGAGTCATTCCTGTATACATCTTTACCACCGTCTTAAACCTTGTCTGTTTCTTCTTAATCCATACATAATATAAGAGAAAATTTCAGTGAAATACACAAAATATCAAACACAGATATAAAGTTATCCTGGCATGATACACCCTGGATGCAATTTCGTTCTTTCCCCCAAGATTTCTAATCGTCCATGTCTTTAAAAAATAGGCTAAAATGCTGCATATTGAAGAGGTTAGCCAAGAAGGCATGTAAAAATTCTCCAAATCACATTTCCTTTTTTCAGTAGCACTATTTTTTTTACGAGAAATATTAAATGTAATTTTATAGTAGTGTATAATTTACTCCTGTTGGTTACCTTGTCTTTTTATAGGTTATTAAATTACTTTGCATATGACCTGTAATTTCATGTTCCAGCATTCAGAAAGAGAGATCATCCACTTTCCTCACTTGATTGTAGTGAGGATTTGGAATTTTGCTTCTTGTCATTTTGGTTTCTCCAGGTCCTCCTCCCTGCCTGTCAACCTGCACACCATCACCCATATTTGAAAATGGAGGTATTAAGTCACTTTTTTTTTTTTGTTATACTGTGAGAATCAAATCCCTGCCATATCCTTAGTTTATAGAGCATTCCAACTTCATCTCTTGTTCTTTTTTATTTCTATAGCCTTCTTACTATAGCCTTCTTGCTAAAGAACTTCTTGCTGCTTGCTTTAATTTTCTTTTCAAGGTTCAACTCACTCTGATTCCTGGCAGTTCTCACTTTCTCTGAATACTTTCTGACATCGAAGACATGGCTTTCTTTGCTGGTCGATTATTTTTTCCATCCCTTGTAAGCTCCCTGCTTAGTCTTAATATCCCTTTAGAAATGGTTATTCATTCAGTTGGAGCTGGGGCCCTCTAGGTAAGACTTTTCCACCCACTTTGTTGGGATCCAAATTACAGAAAGTTTTTTACTTTTGACTTGAGAAATTCCAAACTTCCCCCACATTTAAATCCCTGTATTTTTCATGCCAGTTGACTTCACTATCCAGTTCACTTAAAATTTGTCATATGGATATTTCCGAGTATATAATGTTACATAATCCTTTATGTGTTAAAAATACAAGTACCACTAACTTCAGTTGCAGCTGTGAATGCTCAGCACTTTTGCAAACCAGACCCTAGAGTCTCCTGTCAGGACCCCAGAAATGAGGAAAACACAATTAGTGACCACCTGTGGAAAAGTGTGATGCCTGGCAAAGCACAGGGATTGAATGGTAACGGGAAAGGGAGAGAATCCAACTTCGTGAGCCAGTATTCAATTAGTGCAGCCGTATGACTTGTTCTTTTCCTTCCTGCAGCCACCTTGCATCACTGTACATCTCACAGGTTTTTGTGAAGAAATGAAGAAAGAGTACTAAAGACATTATCTTGCCCCAGTACTCATTCCTGATTCATACCCAAAACTGGTCAGTGTGTAAATGGCCTGTGGAGAAAAATACCCAACATGACAAGCAAAACATCCCCAGCATGCCTGCAATTAAAGATGGTATCAGAGAGAAAATTTATGGGAATGGGCAGGGAAACAAAATCATGATTGCAAAGTTCAGAGTGCTTTGGAAATTAAAAAAATTCCAGATGCTTAAATTAAACTTTAATAGTGCTATCAATTTTTCTTTGCTTATTTATATGTTTTTTGAAAGCAAAGTGAAAAAACAGAAGTTCCATCATGAAACCACGTGTAAGCACTGCATTGTCAACTGTATGAATTTTCCACACAGGTCTAGGCAATTTAATTTAATGGAGTAGTTTATAGCAATAGGTTGTTGACCTCTTTATTGGCAACACTGAAGTGGGATGACACACACTCTGCTAGCATTTAAACAGACTTTTGCTGACAGCAGAGAAACTGGGAGCGAACCTAAATATCACATGTGCTGTTCCATGTTCCTCAGCTATTTGTCTATGCCATGTCAGCATTACCCCTCCTGTCTCACCTTCTCTGACACAGCTTTGCTTTCATTAATCTCTTCCCTCAGGGATCCAAATCTCTGCCTCAGGATCCAAATTTCATCTTTCTCATGAAACCTTTCCAGTCGCTGCTCTCAGCACATCTCTTTCCTTGCCTAACAAGTCTGAGCTCTCTAGGTGATTGTGCATAGTCCCTTTTCTTCTCCCAGTCCTAGTCTTACTGTCTAGAAACCCTCAACTTCCATTTTAAATTGTAGGTTTACAATTCAAATTCATCTATTCATTTTTGCTGCTCTATGGCAACTGCCTCATACCACCCACCCTTCTTTGTTGTCGTGTCTCCCTTTCCCGTGTTCCAGCACATGGGATGTACACAGTCTTTGTACTTACCTTGTTATTAACTGTTTGCCCTCAAACCTTTAGCCAGACAGCTAGCTCTGGTTTTCTCTGCTTCACGATCTAGACTCCTCTTTAGCACTCTGCTCCATCCCTCTCTTCCTTCTCCTGTCCTGGTATATTCTAATTCTGTTCTCATTTTCCAGCCAGCACTAGTTTCATCCATTTTCTCATCCACTATCACTGTCGTTCTTTCTCCTGTTGGTTCTTGTAGTCTCCTCATCATTCTTCCACCTGAAGCATTTTTCCTTTCCCCACATAGTTTGGTATTTTTTTCTTAATCTCAAGAAGACCTTGTGGCAGCGATTATGACAGATCAATTTACATGTCCAAGATCAAAACATTCATTTTAATCAATTTTAGACCTTTTTCTTTTATGCTCGGTGTATGTCCCAATCTCCAGATAATGTTGTGAAGCTTAGTGTCAGATAAATGTGTGTGAAATTCTCTACTTCCTTTTAAAATGTATCTCCCCTTTCTTTTCCCCCTGTTCATTGAGATGGAAATAGCTCAGCCTCTAAGCCGCACAGGATTTTTTTTTTTTTTTTACTTCTCTTATGTGAATACAGTGAAATAAACAGAACATCAAGCATGGAAAGTTGTACATCTAAATATAGAGAGAAACTAAGATATTGCAAGAGAAAGGTAGAAAAATACTTAAATGGACAGCTTACAAACTCACATCACTCTTCGAAGAGACTGCTGCTCCAGGGATACACCTGATACACCTGATCTGACAGACGGCTGTTTTATTTGATAACTCCACATTTCAAATCAAATAGGTCATCTCATACCAGTTTCTAACACTTTTTAAGAAATGTTTTATTTTTACATGGGGTGCCTAGCAAGTGCTGTCACACTAGCTAGGGTGAGATGTGATAGATTGCAGCATTAGTCAGTCTCATTCATAGCTGCTATCCAGAATTAGCTTCAACAGCAACACAACCTATACTTGATTTAGTGCCTCTCCCAGACACAGGGTTTCCCTTTATGTACAATCTGCCTATTTTGGCATCTCTTTTAGTATGAGTTGGTATGACGATCCCCAGCTTTGAAGCTATCATGCATAGAGAAGAAACAAAAAACACAAACCATAAAAAACCAATACTGGTTTAAGTGTGAGGTAACAAACCCGCTCTCCGTAGGCTCTGCATACTGTGAAAGGACACTACTCCAGCAGAATGCTGCTTCTGCAGAGCCCTGCAATGTCCTAATGAAGACAATCTGCCAGAGATCAAAGATTAGCCATGTCTGAGACCTTGGCAAGTCAATTCAATCAAAAAAATTCAAAGGCATGTTGGGTGGGTAATTTTGGAGCAGACTATTACTATCACTAATGTAAGCCACACGGCAATATTTCAATTCCAGTGCTTTCATCTGATGATAAAACAGTTTTTCAGGAATATAACACCAGGAAAGACAAAAACCCAAAAGCTAAATGTCTCAGTCATGATTATACACCCCTGTACACTGAATGTTGTAGTGGTGGGAGTTGTTTCAGGGAGTTAAAACTGAGGGTGAAGGGGGGCTTTCTTTTCTAATTACCTTATTTAGGAGTTAAAATTGTAATTCTGTTCTGAATGTATAACTAACTGAGTAACTTAAAACCTTGAGTTCTGCATACCTTTGGACAAAGACCAAGAATCCTGAACACTATATACATGCAACTCTGATTAGCTAGTTCCAAGCCTGCCCTGAGAATGAAGCAGTTTTCATAATAATGTGAAATGGCCCTTTCAGTGCTGTGTTCCAACACAGGTTAGCCACCTGAGAGATAAAGAGTGCCAGACTGCACTACAAATTTTATTCAGAAGCAGTGGCTATGTGGGGGCTTGGTTTGTCTGGTTGGCTTTGCCAAAGACCTGGGAAATGCATCACGAGGAGCCATCTTCAGCCTGGTTCTCAAACATGCCTCCAACTGTTAGAAGTGAAGTTAATCAAAACAGGCCTAAAGTCTGTTTGCAAGGTTTGTGAACCTTAGCAAACCATTTTCTCAACAGACCATCCTGGTCTGAATTTTGAGTTCATAATGAAAGCTGAAACCAAGACAGTGCTTGGTGGTTTGGGATTTGACAGAGAGTATTTCACATGGTCCTAGTTATTGGACAAGGAAATCCAGTATGGCTATGTCTACAAAAGAGAACGAAATCCCTGAAAATCACATTGGTAAAATAGCAACAGTATTAGAAAAAGTTTAATGTGAAATGACAGTCTAAGTATTTTTGTGGTGTTTTTGCAAAAAGCCTGCACTTAGGAAGGATTTGGCACCATTTCAACTGCACTGTCCTTTATTTGTCTAGCCCACAGCTTTCATCACAACTACCTGAAGATCTATCTTTTGGATGAATGGGAAGATCTTCCAAGAATCCAGGAAGAACTGTGAAAGAACAGTCAATACTCTTGAGAACGATACATAAAACTCTGATAGGTCTTTTAAAGCTTCAGGAAGGAAGTGAGCCTTTGGTACAACAGCCCTTATGCTTCTCTTGCAGCCAGCTCCATGCAAAGTTGGTGAATACTGCTCAGAAACTGAAATACAGTTCTTGCGCACAAATAGTAACAGACAGGAAAACAGTTCCTCAATTTTTATATCTGACATGAAATAGAACTCCTAAACAAATAATTGGTCATTTTTTCAGAGTTTGTAATAAAGCTGGTACCTGGCACAACAGTGGAGATCCTCCTGTGAAAGGGGGCTGTGGGTATTGTGGACACTTGTCCAGCTGCTGCTTTCTATAGTTTTTGACAAGAGACAATAAGGCCAATGGACATCATTAGCTTCAATTAGCTTGGATTCAGGGTATTAATTCTGATAGAAGGAAAAAGGTGCATTTTATTCTCTAATATCTGTTCTGATATCTGTTTTGTTCTGACTACAACTTCATAAGGTACATTTATTTGAAGTGGAGTCTCCTTCTCCTCCACCAATAGTTCAGAAAGCATACTAAAATTATACTGATCAAAGGGCTGACAAAAACAATCTGGTCACAGCCAACAAGTGAAGAACACTGACTACGAGCCAGACTGGCTGGTGTTAATTAGCTTTTTTTTCTGTGGGATTCACTGAGGTTAGGGACAACCAGGTGATGATTTGCCTCTAGAACCCAGTGCTGATGCCTGCAAATGGAGTTGGATGTGTAACTCTCCCAAACAAGAATGGCATTTAAGTGTGTAAGTGTTTATGTCTTAAGATGAAATAGGCCCCATTAAAAAAATCCAACTTCTATTTTGTGCTTGTGTCATAAAACTTAAAAGAAGTGCAAATTTTAGCTGGGAGGGAACTTTTATGACCCAGTTATAAATCTGTGCAAGGAGCAGTTTGCAATTGAAACACTGACAAACTCAAGCAGAATAGTGCAAGCGGGTGCGCCAGTAACATCCCCTCCAAGTTCTACTCCAGTGCAGTCAGTGTGTCCCATGCCAGCATTTAGAGTCCACAATAAATAACAGTACAAAGAGAGAAAACAGTATTTTCTGAATTACTGATTGTCTTCACAAAATAACCACAGAAACAGGGTAATTTTGTCGCTAGAATGTTACTAGCGGTTCATATGTTCTAAGAAGACTGTCAAAGCAACATGCTCCTTCTGGTGTATGTAAACAGGAGGAGTATGAAATTGGTTACAACAGTACTGCTGTGACAAAGAGAAAGCATTCCGTGTTGCGCTTAGAGACAACTGGCTTTTAGATTCTTCTTTGTCTATTTCATAAGACCATCCCATCATTTTTGACCCCTCTTTGTTTGTTTCATTTTTATGTAAATTATATTTCTGGTTTTTAGTTTTCCTTTTTTAATTTTTTTTTTTAATTATAGACTTGAAGCTTAATGAATCTAACAAATAAAAAAATCTCAACGTTAACATCTTTATCATGTCAAGGTGCCTTGATCAATGAATCAGTCATTTTCTTACAGTTTGTCTCCTGTGTCCCTTCCTGGCCAAACTTCTCTTAACAAAGAATGAACAAATTTCTGTTTTACAATCCCACTGATGGAATTAATGACTGTGCTTATTAATTTGGATTATTGGAATTTCCCGTTTCTCTGTTTCATAGTAGCACTCCACCTCTGCTTGTCAATCATAACTACTGACTCTATCACATTCTGCTTTTTTAAATGAACTAAAATGTTTGCCTTGGCCCTGTGCCAAGAATGGGGTCATTCACAAACTTGTAATAACATATCCTTAGCTGATGTTTCTTAGTAACATGTGTAAATAGGAAAAAACAGTTGCACTGCAGGGGTTTAGCTTGGCCACATGTGACTACAGTCAAAGAACATGGGAAGAAAATCAGTGGTCTTTCCATGATAGCTGTCCAGTTCAACAGCAAGCACACAGAACAGACATGGCAGTGCAGACTCAGTCCAAGTTAACCACTTTCTCCACTCAGCAGCGTGTCCCTTCTCTGCTAGGAACCAGATGTGCAGCATCTGTCTGGAGCTGAGGTGAGAAGCTGAGCCTTAGAGACCCGTCTAGCAAAAACACAAAGTCTCCCAGAATATTCCTTGGGATATCTTCTATTTACCTCCAGCAACACTGAGCTTTTTTTACAATTACAAACACATCTTGGGATTAATGACATTACAAGCGGTTTCTTGGTATCGCCCTCTGGGTAAAAGCAGAATGTTAGTGTCACTATGAGAGATGGACTAAAGCTGTGAAGCTTGGGCCAGGGTTTGGTTCTTGGATTTCAAACATTTTCAGTTTGAGATCAAGGGTTTTTCTCTGACCACCGCAGAAACAGGCTGCCTTTCAGCTTGGCTTAGACTTTGATACTCCTAGCAACTAAAGTTCAGGAACTCATGAACTGAGAGTATTCAGATCACAGAACAAATTTGCCCCGTATTCTGTTGCAGAGTAAAATGGAAAAATGGGAGGTTTGATATGGAAATAAAACATAAAAAAGGAAATGCATTAAACATGTGAAATTAGCTTAAAACTATTTTTCCCTCCAGAAGCCAAATAATTTCCATTATTCAGATTTTTTACTGATTGTTTCAGATTAAGTTGCATTAACACTGCATTCTGCAGTGCAAACAGCTGCAGGAAAAGAATTGTTATTGAGGCAAGGAGAAAAAAAATACTGTTAGAGCAAAATATTTCAACTATGAGGTACTCCATATACATTGCTGGTACAGCAATTGCCCAAATCCACGCTGGGCATGCAAAATCTTTCCTGCTGTTGACTTGGTTCTTTTAGGATCAGCTGTGGTGCCGCAATCTCATAGAACTACCCACCCTCCTATGTGAAACCTGTAACCAGGGAGAGCTGCAGGCCACATACCATAGCTTCCCCCTTCAAGGACAGGGTGCCTATGCAGAGATAAAAATACAACATTTTGGAACCACTGTCGTTAGTCTGAGAAATTTGCTAATGTAAAGATAACAGGTTTCCAAAGGAAGAAGAAAACCTTAACTGTAAGATAAAGAAGTTTAAAAAGAGTCTTATCTGAGGTTTTTTCCCCTGCCCTCCCAGTGTGATGAACTCTCCATTTGCAACAGCAAAGAAAATGTCTTTTCCTTGTTGCTCTGCATAGGAATAACACAATCGTGATCTGCCCATAAGATTTAAACAGAAGGACACTGTATAGTTTTCTTCGTTATAGATTTGTCTTTGTCTCTAAGTGACTTGAGAGACTTTGTGTAAAAATGATCCAGTGCAACAGGGCTGTGTTTTGAAGGCCAAATGAATGCATCATGTACTGGGAAGAATCCTTCGTGTGTGGTTTGGTGGTTATGGCAGGAAACTGGCAGACATGGCTCTTGGGAATTGGCATTTGCTGAGATGCTGGTGTGCAGCAAAGTAGATTTAAGGCAGGTGGAAAATGAAATAGCATTCGAAAACGATGTGGCTGGAATATCATTCCTACTGTGCAATAGGACAGGAAAGAACAGCCTTTAAACTGGTCCAGGATGAAGTACTGAACACTTTGTTTTTCTCATAAGCCCAGTAGAACTTTCATGTAGCTTGTACAGAAGCAGGTGTCTGCTCTATTTTCCACATACTATAGAGTTTCTCATACAGGAAACTGAAAAGTAGGTCCAGATCTTGGCCCGGGCTGTGGCTGCAAAACTGGTTTAGCAGCATATCCAAATATTTCCCTATCATCGATCTACCAATGGGAGTCTGATGGACATCCATTTCAAGTCAAGCTAGGGTATGCATAAGGCATTTTCATGTGGGGTTAGTCTGAGGAGAACTGATCTACAACCACCATTGCCAAAGAACATAAAAAACTCTAAAATTTTTAGCATTCTTTCTCTACTCATCTCTTACTATTTTATATATCAGATCCAAACTTTCTTTTACTAGATTATGGACTCTGTATTAGTTTTAATAAAGTCAAGATAGTACTTGGCACTGCAGTGTTACAATGTAAGAGACAGTGGGAGTAATTACCAAAACCTCACTGGGTTAAAAGCAGTAATGAGAGCTGGACTTACCTGTGTTTCCCATATTCAGTGGATGCCTCTGAAGATGATGTATGGTGTAAACACTGCAAATATAGGTACCATGATACTAGAATGGAATTTGTATGCAATTAAACCAGTGACAAGAAGTTACAAGAAGTAAGTTAATAGGCATGTCCAGCATAAGCTGCAGATTTCCAGAAGCTAGACAGAATACATTTAAGCTGAGCGCTTATCCTTTAAATAAATATCATGTGCTTTCGTACAGCACTCCTGACTTTTTTGACAGGGCAGATATTTTACTCCAGCAAGACTGGGGCTATCAATCTAGTCAAAGTTCACTATAGTTGGAAGAAACTAGAGCAGGAAACCAGGACTTTATGTGACAGTTTATATACCTTTCCTCACACAGAATGCTCCTCCCATGTACATAATGACATTTCTTCATGTGGTGGCACTTCTCCTGGTACATACACAGCACTTTCACACGAGAAAAGAATAAAGACCATGTAAGCAGCAAAGTATTCTTAAGAACTATGTCACATATCTGATGCCTTTTCTTTCCTTTGTCACCATGAGCACTGTGGCATGGCTGATTCATGTAACTGCCTTTAAATTTGGAATTCAAACATGATTTTAAGGGAACCCTGTAACTCAATTACAAGGAGATATTCAATGTTTAGATAGCTGCTTGGAACTTGACACAGACATCTTGAAACAGACAGGAATAATCAAGGCTCATATGTAGAATATAGAATGAATCAATGATGTTGATTCACTGCTGTGAAAAGCTGATTTAACCTTGACCAGAGATGCTGGAAGGGAGTCTGTGTGAAGTAAGGCAGCAGAGATCAAGGCCAAATCCTCAGCTGGTAAAACTGTCATAGTTGCACTGAGGTAAAAGGTGTCAAATCCCCACTATCAAAGGGACAGTGCATGTTAATTATCAAAAAAAGGTTTTAAAGTATAAAAATGCAGATAGGAAGCTCAAAAAAAATAATTGGTTTGCAGAGCAGCAAAAGCTTCTATTTATTAAATACAGGTCAAGCATATGGGCAGTAACTTCCCTTTATTTGATCAATTTTGCTTTAAAAATCAAATTAAAACCATTCTTAAGAATACATGAAGCAGTTAAAGCCACAAGAATTTCACTTGGTTGGGCAACAGTAAGGCAGTAAATCAGATCTTTTTGTAGGCCTAGCAAATGCAGGGCAAACAATAACTAAGTAGACAATGGCAGCAGAGCTGCACCCTTTGAACTGGACACTGTAACAGATATATACTGTGTTTTGCAAAAGCAGCACAAAAGCATGCTGCAGAGAGCATAAAGATAAAACAAATAAACAAAAATTTTGTCTCTTTACTTTCAGTCATAAAAAGCCACGAGGAAGTTGAGATACAAGGACAGTACAACTGATTTCAAACAGGTCATTCTGCTACGTGAGGTCAGCAGTACTGCTGCTATCGACTTCAGCTGAATCAGGATTTGGCGCACTGGTTTTAATTTATTACATTACTGAAGTTGTACACTGATATAAACCCACACAGCAAAACTGGAATAATGCTGTTGTTAATCAGGCCTAATGAAACAATGATCCTCTAGGTCAGAAAGACAGCTGTATCTCTGATGTTAGGATAAATACTCGCTCAGCTTTGAAATTAGTTAAAAAGATTCTTGCTGCGGATCATGTACAGTGAGGCTAACCAGCACAACCCTCAGATCTATGTGATATGGAAAAAAATGTCTCACAAAGAGATGTAAATCAATAATTCAAATAACCCATCTGCCAGAAGAAATTCCATTGGCTAAGCACTTCTCTAAAAATTCAGATTTATAATATGGATGAAGCCCAACACCAAAAATATTTTCAGATTCATAAACTTCTTCTTACAGTCTGGGCCATAGCGGAGCAATACTGGTGCATATTGCTGAAGAAGAGCAAAGCCACGCTTGCCATCTGCCCCATGGCAACCAGATCATTCATATATTCTGACTGACCTGCTTCAGACACCTTTAAAAAACTTACTGATGCACTTCCTTCAATAAAGAATTACCTATACTCACAGAAATTATAAGGTATTTAAAATAAAGTCTACTGAGTTAAGTCAGTATTAATTCTCACCTAAGCCCCTCAAAATCAGTATCAGAGATCCCTGAGGAAGAAAGGAATGGATTTATAATGGCTGATGATCTAGCCTGAAAAAAAGTTTTTAGTTTGATCATATTGAAAGACACTGACAGTCTTTCTGTATTATAGAGAAACATGTGCTGGTTGAATACACACCAGCATGACTACCCAGGAGTCAAAACCAAGCAGAAAGAGTTGATGTACAATATCAAGGTTTTTTTCCTAGTTCAGGCATCTTCTTGCTTCAACATGCTTCTTATGATGCCCATAGCTCATTCCTATGGGATCAGGCTGACTCCAGCCACAACAATCACTGCTGGAGTATCTCCTCCTGCAGTGACAATTGTCCAGTCTGCCATTCCCTGGTCTGTGCTCATCCGGGGAGCATGTCAGTGAGGCCACTCATGCAATCCATGCTTGAAATGCTCTCAAGTCAATGGCTGGCACTCTCTGCCCTGCAGCATCTGCTAGGATGAGGAGAAAAGCTGAAGCAAATACACCACTTTGAGAAAGATTGCAATTCTCACTAACCTTTGTGGGTGACTTAAACCATGGGAAGATACAGAAGGATGTTCTGCAACTCACCAAAGATATTCCTGTAAAAAGTAATTCTGCTGCATTAGGGACCCTTATAGGCCAAAAATTCAGCCACCAAGAATTCTCTTAATTTATTTCAAAATATTTTTCTTTGATCAATCTACCTTGTTATTTATGCATCAATCAAAACAACAGTTACTTATTGCAGAAAAGGTAATGATTTACTTATTTCAACATCTCTCAAGAACACTGCAGCCACTTTTTGGACCTTATTGGAATGCAAATACTATGCCTGTATTGATATACAGAATTTACACTGGTTTCAAGCTTTATTGATGCAGCACAATACTTTACTGATATAAATTTATGACTTTCTTACTGAAAAATGTATTTTACAAACTTTTTTTTTTGTCCTGAGCTGCAAATACAACACAGATACGGAAAACAAATCGACTTTAGAAGTCCTGTGCTTAGCAAGTCAATAAACAGATCTACACCAGCTAAAAATAAAAGACCTTTCTTTTTCATTCCACACAGCAAGAAAATCATCACAGAGATGTATTTCTCCCCTTTAGCTTTGCACTAATTAAAATCCACTGTTTTATAAGAGTAAGCAAAGGGCATTTGCCACAATCTTGACATTTGAGAAAGAAAAGAATGAACAAAAACATGTAGTGTCAGAGGGAGAAATATGATGATTTCAGCAGTTTAAGAAAAACACAGTATATTGTAGGTATTGAAAAAAAAGTTAGCAAAGGGCAAGACAAGTTTTGTTATGGCCTGGGATATATGCTTAGATAAATGACATGATAGTTCCAAAGAACACAAATGAAAAAAACCTGATTCAAGTTCATTAAATGACAGACTATGGGAAAAGCAAGAGAGAATTTGACCTAAAAACCTATTTCTTAGAATATGATTCCTACTCTAAAATTCAAAGACAAGCCAAAACTAATAAACAATTATACAGTGTCAATGCTTATGTATAGCGAATCATGATGTGCGAGGCGAAGAATATCAGCAGTTCAAGTTACTAAGTGAACACCCAGCGAGGTGTATCAGTTGCTCAAAACATTCATGGGGCAATGAGATGGCTGAGAAAGGCTGCAGCAAACTCACTCCCTTAAACACAACAGAAGAGATGTGTGACTGGGTCCAGCTGGATCTTTGGAGTGTACCACTGAACAGGACTGGTTTCTTCAGAGTTGATAACACTGAGTGTATGAATATGGGCATTGCTGCTTAGAAGGTCATAAATATGTAAGTACAATGATGTATTTACAGTTGTGTTAAACAGCAAAGGAAAAAAAAATCTGTGAGGAATGACAGCTAGAAAACTATCCCCCACCTTGGTGGTCAAAGCCACAATGCCAAGCCAGACTATCCACCTGAGAACAGACCAAATATGTGTCAAGTCAGAAAGAAACTTCATGATGGGGGTGTTAGGCTTTCAGCTACAGACAGTGGGCTTGGCTGTCCCAGCTGCCAGTGTGGGGCACTTGTGGCATCCCAGCTAGACAGCAGTGCAAAGCAAAAGGTGAAACTGTCTCACTGCAGTTTGAGGGGATCATATATGATGAGGACAGTAATATACAATTCAGCACATAGGAAGGAGTTCATTCCTGTTTAACCAGAAGAATAATACAACACTGAGTTTGCTGAAACCTAAATTTTCTATTATAAAACAAGTAACAGCTGGTCTAACAAGTAAGAGGGTATGAGAAGAGCACAATGGACACATTTGCATTCTCCTGCCGAAATCTGTTCCCCCCTCAAACTGAGTCTCAAGAGGTGGTGGCAACTATCAGGAGACTAAGTTTTATTAGCAATGGAGGAAATAGCTCATATAAGTAAATTCCTTTCATGTCTCTACCACTTGGACAGCAATGCTGAGATGTGACCCAGCATTTTCATTTATTTCCAAAAAGCTTTGATTGAAATTCTCTGACGGAATGCTATGGAATAAATTCTGTGTGGAAGTGGAAAAATGCAAGGAGGAATGGGATTATCAGTTGTAATGTACTTATTTTTTGGGATTTTCCAGGTAAAATCTGTCCCTCTTACAAGCATTTTTTTGATGAAAATTCAGTCTCAAGTGTTGCAACACACAACATCTGCGACAGTGAAATAGAAAAAAAGTCATGTGTCAAACATTACACTAATGACTTGAAGTTGTTGCCATCTACTTTCTGAATCTTGGTCTGAGTAAATTAAGTTTAGTGACTCCTGTTCACACAGGACAGAAATCTCCATGGAAAGTACCACTCCAATCCTCTGGCTACACCTAGTAGGGAGGTCAAGTATTTAAAAGCCAACAATATTATCTAAGGCCATCTCCAGATAATCCTCTTCCAAAGCAGGTTAGAGAAACAGCAGAGGGATAATGAGAGAAAATGTACATTAAGCACAATTTCTTTTTGAATACACAGTTGAGGTTGGTTTTGCTTTCTGTTAGCCAAGGACAACAAAAGCCATAGCTGTGTGATAAACATTTTTTTTGAGAAAGCTGGACAGAAATGCCCTTTAAAATTAATCTAGGGGGGAATAAAAACTCTTTCACTTAGCAACAGTCCCTTAGTCCCTCGACCCTTCTGAAAGTCTATCCCTCCAAAAGAGGTGCCTCTAGTCCTGTCTGTTCCTTCTGGGTTGTCAGCTGGGAACCGTAGCTCTCAGCTAATTTCCAGTATTTGGGTACTGTTTTGTTATACAGCGGCACCAGCTATTCCCACGGGTCCTTCGAGGGGCCACTGTTATCCTTCTTCTTCCCATGCTGTCAATAGAACTGTCCATATTCCCTACAATGGCAACAAAATGACTTCCGAAAGAAGAATGCTTAAGACCCCCCCACCGTATTTTAGACCATAAGTAGAACCTTGTGTCCCAATGGACATTCAAAGAGCTGCTGGGCATGACTTCTTGTGAAATTTCAGGGCACACAGTTCCTTCAGCAATCACATCTGATACGGCTTCAATTCGCATCTGCAGAAGTTTAACACATCTCAGATCTTTTTGACAGCACCAGAATTTTTGCTGATGTTGAGAACATTTTGCTGCTAGTTTATATCCTTTCCCGAGGAAGCACAGAAAGACAAGCCAAAGCTTTAACTCTTCTAAGCTATTATTTTTATTTTTCTTTTGATACACAGTTTAGCCATAGGCATCTTGGTTGCTGGCTGCACTTGAGAGTTCCACAAGCACTTTGGAACCCTTCTCTAAGGACGCTTGTTCTGAAACCTCTGTTTGCTGAGAGCTTGCTGAACAAAATATGTTCATCTTTAGCTTCTCCTTACAGTCTTTTCTAGGAACACATACTAGTCCTACCTTCCGTGGGCTATTAGGGTACGTGGGGTACTGCCCACAGCACCGCAGGACGTGTTGTGTAGTCTGGTTCTTGAGGGGGTAGGGTGTCTCTGTGACACTCTTCTGTGCTATTATACCATATCTACAGCTCTAAGTGTTGACATGAATTTCATAAAAATAAAAGAGAGATTCACAGGTTGGTACAAGCAAAAACGAATCTGAGGAGCCTATTCCCACACCCTAGGGTGGTATCTGTGCTGTGTGCATGTGCTGTGTGTCTGTGGGGTACCAAGAAAATGCCCTGCTTCTGATCCTGTCTTTTGTGAAGAGGGACAGGACAAGAAACTAGTTGCTAAGATCTGCAACTGAAATACAGAAATGCTCTACAGGGCAAAGGAGTGGTAGGATAAGCTCTACAACAGACAAGCAGACTCAGTCAGCACATTGTTGCAGGCAGATGACGTGCCAGCAGAAGAGAACAGCAGTCCCAAGACAATTGTGGCTGGCCCACAACCTCAGTCTATGTCAACTCTGTGGCCTGTAAGCCAAAGGTTTGCTTTTTTCCCACTCCCTTGCATACCACATGGCATCTCCAGCCTTACACAATTACTGACTTCTCCCTGGATCTTTGGGTGAGAGAAGCGAAGTTGAGGGCAGACTACAGATAGCAGCAGACAGTATGTTAAACATTCAGTCTGAGAGCTGAACAGGAGGGGTAAAGGCTTCTCTGATTCTGAAGAGCGTTCCTCGCACATTCAAACCAGCTTTCTTGAACCTCCTGCACACATGACAGCAATCTGTGTCCACGAAAAGAGCAATCAGCTTTTCTGGCAATCCAGGTACTCTTTCACAGCTACATAGAAGTTGTTCCTTTTTGTGCATGCTCTCAGTCTTTCCTGGTCCCTATGTCAAATGACTGTGGTTGTAGTTCATGTAGTTCTTATTTCACTGGAATTCACTCCTTACAAGAGGCTGAAAAATTCCTTGTGGAACAGTTTGAACAGAGAAAAAAAATCTCCATTGGATTACAGCTCATTGAATGTAGCAGAAGTTATTTAAATGAATTAAAATTATACTTAAACCCAGACTGTTCTGCAAGATAATTACTTTCACTGCAAGATCATCATTACTCCAGCTAATGTGCTGTTGTAAGTTATGTGTCCTTTAATGATGGTCATGGTGTCCAAACAGTGAGAAACACACCATCAATTATAAAGCTGCTCTTGAACAATCTTCCATATATACCAATACACAACTCACATTAAATTCTTCAGATTAACTGGTCTGGGCCCTCTCTGCAGCAACACAGACTGTTAGAACTAGGTGTTTGGAAAAGATGATAGCTCAAAATGATCCTTCCTTCACAGACACAGAACAAGAACTAAGAGGCAAACCTGTGCCAATGCCTGTCTCCATAGAACATCAGAGAAGCCGTCGACCTAAAAGATGCTTGATAATCCAATATTTCTTCTGGACACCAAATAACATAAAAAGGGAAGAATTTTAGTGGGCGGGGAAGTGGGGAGGGAGAGAGTTTGGGAAACTTGACCAGGCCAGGTCTTGAGGGCTCATCAACACGCTACCGTCAGTACAAGATTCCAACCACACGCACCAAGGGCAGGACAAGGGCACCTTCCCTACGCCTTTCCCCGCCCGCCCGGGAGGTTGCCCCGCACGGCCGGCCCGCACCAGGAGAGGGCGCTCGGACACCAACCAAGCGCGGGAGTCGCTCTAATGAGCGCTCGCGGCTAATTAGCGCTGCGGGGCCGCTCCCGCGCGCGGCCGAGCTGCTCGCACCGCCGGCGGCGGGCGGGGGCGCGGGGCAGGCGGGGGTCACAGCCCACAGCCCTGCTGCGCTGCAGCCACCGCCGTCCGCCTGCACAAGCCTCTCCCTTTGCTCTTCTTTTTCACTATGCCTGCCAAATTCTTCCCCAAGGCAGGCGAGCGCTAAGGCTATTCTTTACTCTGTGACATCCCTGGGGGCTGTGAAACGCCTCGCTGAGTCCACTGCTGCTCTTTTTGCAGCGTGCAGTACCTACAGGGATGGACACACTGGGAAGCCAGAGCTGCTCCTGCGAGGGTAACAGCATGCTGGCTTCTCTCCTCTTGCTACCCTCTCACATCCCACCTCTCCAGTAGGCCTGGCATATTTACTGAGTGGTGATGAGGCCCCCACGGGGCTTCTGGAATGCAGAACCCACATCCCACCCACTGTCGTGTCAAGCTTTGGCCTCCCAGGATGCTCAGGATGCCAGAAGGATCCCTCTAATGCCTGCATCAGGAATTCATGTTCAGAAGACCCTGCCCCACGAAGTCCTCTGCCCCCATCCCCTAACCCACAATCTGATCCATGGGGTCCCACATACCAGACAGGAATGGTGACATCCTTTGGATCCCAATCTAACCAGGTATAACTCCAAAGCTGGCCTTGCTTTCCACAGGAAGTTGGGCGGTGACCTCCAAAGATCCCTCCCAAATAAAATGGCTCTGGGATTGTCATTGCTGGATAAGTACAGATAAAATATCCTATTCCTATTTGATGCTGCAGAAGCAAAAGTGACAGATGGGTAAGTCAATTTTGATCTGAACATACAAGGCCTAGGAAAGCTTCAGACATTGCAGACTCTGTAAGGTGATTGCTCAGCACATCACTGCCTCCCTCTCTACACTGTCCACATTTCTTTTACAAACTCTGTAAACAGTGTGTGGGATGGGTTACATCCTGGATCCACTGTACAACTTAACTGATGGTGGATATCCACCCTGTAGGAAGATATGACGTTCACTGATGGGCCAACTAGAAAAATGTCTGAGTTGTAATTGTCAGGAAGTTTCTTTCAATGCTAGCAGGTCATTGTCACATTTTGTCATTACAGCTACTCACTAGTGAGTCTGCTGGTGCACTCACTCTTTCAAGTTCCACCACCACCAATGCAGAACTGGTTTAATTGAAGTCCCTGAGTCTTAATAATTTTGCTTTTATTGAAGCCTGGTAAGAGAACTTGCCCATAGCTATCAATTTGATTTGATTATATAAGTGGATATGTTTTAAAACAACATTGTCCATGCTCAAACTTATTTTTAAGTTATTGTGACTATTGTGAAGGGCCAAATTTAACTCAAAAGCGAGTTAGCATAAAGAAGGTTGACTTTGTTCCTGCAACTGCTCTGATAACATGGTAAGAAGATAGGCTTGACCTAGTGGATGCTTCTGTAAACTTGCACTTGGACTTCCCTGGACAGGCTGTGTGCCACACCTTGGTTTTCCATCTGCAAAACTAACACTTCCCTGCCTGGCAGGGGCAGTGGGACTAAAATCCTGCTAGGATTGCAAGATGCACAAATACTACATCAATGAAGGCCATATAGGTGCCAAGAAGAGATAGTTATCTACATATTCAGATAACTACAGACTTATTGTGACTTAATTAAGTTTTAACATTTTAAGATAAAAGCTGCTATTTCAAGCTTCTTAGTCTCAAGAAAATCCATAATAAAAACAAACCATCAGCACAGAAGTAATTTGGATTATTCATGCTCAGAAGAAGTGAGATACATCATTTGTCAAGGTCACTTTTGAGAATTTGACAGACTGAGAAGAAAACAAAAAAATCAAGTGTATGAAATCCATGACAGAAAAAAGACGTTGGATTAAAACTTCTTTCCCCATTACTTTTTCAAATGCATAGGTAAATCCAGTATCTTATCTCCAGCTGAATATTTTTGCAGGCTGAAACACTGAAAATTAAAATGAGTTTGTACATAAAAAGCCAAATTTTTCTTTTCTAAAATGCCTTAAGGAACAAGTCTGGGGCATAGATTTGGTCCAGAACATTTACTCTTTGAGAAAAAATCAGTTAATCTTGAAAGCACTGGAGCCCTTCATTTGCCATAGATTGCTGGAGTGTCAGGAGACAAATGCCTCATGATTTTTTACCCTCTCCTCAGTTCTCAGATTCTGGTCTACTTAAAACTAATAAATTAGAAGATTGGCTAACTTTTCACCCCTGGCTAGAGGTTTTCCTCCCAAGTGTTGGCCCACAGGAAATCCTTGTTTTAAAATATGCTGGAGCGACACTAACAGAGCCCTTCAATCAAAAGGAAATTTTGATCCAGCAAAAGTGCAAGACCGGTCCTATTGCCTACTCATTCTCTTGTGTCAAAGTTTTAGAAAGGCAGTTGCTTGTACAGACAGCAATAAGCACTACCACTCATCCACAGCCTCTTACAAGGATGGGCCTGAACTACCAGATTCTGGTCTGAATCCAAAGTCTACTCCATGTCCCCCTAATTCTGGATTTAGAGTTTTGTTCAGCCACAGTTCTAATACAAAGAGTCACAGACACAGTCACAGAAACACAAAGATATGCACTTCCCTAAGTGGAACTTTCAAACATATATGGGCTAAATTTGATCCTTATCCCCATAACTAATGACCAAAGGAGCATGAAACTCAGTGTTACACACTTTGTGTAAAATGAGCTCTTCAATACTACCTCGGCCTTGCTAACGAGGGTATATTTTTGTGTGTGCCTGTCTGACATGGGCAAGCTGTACAATCTGTGGAATGGATTACTGGGGCAATTCTGCATGAGTTACTCGCTGCAGAGAAGATCTGGGACCTTTCCTGTAGCAGATCTGTTGTTCTCCCACTTGTGCACTTCAGTGAACCCCTTTGGTGCGAGGCTTCCTCTACTGAGTTGCTTCATTCCTCTGCATCAGCGTGCACGTGTGCGTTACACAAAGCATGGGCAAACATTAGTGTGGAGCCCTTACACAGCAGCAAAAGTGTCATATGTCTGTTTTGCAAGATACAGAGTGCTTCATATGCAAGTTATTAGCAAGATATAGATACAGATAAAGACATAGATACAGATAGATATAGACATGCATGTAGATATATATAGAGATAGATAAGCATCTGTATGGCTCTGGAAAATATTGACACTTTCCTGTGCAGGGGATAATGCATTTTAAATCTACTAACAGCAGAGAAGAGGCAAGACATTGTTTTTAGATGGTGTTTGAGGGATAAAACAGTTGGTGAGTGTTTAGATTGGTAGCTGGAGCAAAGCACTGCTATTCAACTCAAAATGAATAAAATATAGTTGTGAAAACCTTCCAACCAAGTATGACAAAATAATTTCTCATACTATTACTTTTTAACCTTGTATTTCACTCTTCATTTCTGTATTTGATTTCAAGTAATATATTTTTCCTTCTTTCTTTCAAAGGAAATGGAGATCAAAGAGCACTGTAAATCCAGAGAATCTCTGTTACAGAGATTGCCAGTCACCTTTTGCTTCTGCTACCCTTTAACTGTAATAAAAATGTGAGAACACAGAACTGGAAAGGACCATCTGGAACCATCTGGGAACCGTTCCTTGCACTGTAGGCTACTATGAATTAGATGTTTAATTACAAACAGTGCATAGAACATCTACTCCACATGTCACAGGCCATGAAACAGTTCCTATGTAACACAATTAGGAAAGATGATGAATAATAATGAGCATCCAGAACTATAATGTGCCATAGAAAGAATACATTATCAAGCATCATCAGCATCTAACTACTGGGAGCTAATATCATTTTAGGGTAAAACAATCTTGAGAAGTAAAGCATGAATTTTGCTGCAAGAAGAGAAACACAAAAATATCCCAACATCTACTACACTGACCCAGAGGAATATTTTTTCTTTATTTCAGAACTTTGTAATCCATTTAGCTTGGAGTCTGTGAATCAGATTCACCTCCCACTCCCTTACAGGAGAGGAGTTAGTGATGGATGCATGTGTTATTGGCTGTAATTCATCTCCTTTTCATTTCCCCTATCAATAGTACTACAGTCACCATATTTTAGCCATCAGGAGTGTCTGTAAAAGCTAGAGAACTCCATGCAGTAGAAGTGCAACCCTGGGCCAACTTACCAGACTTGCACCTGTACTACAAAGATCTAAGGGTGTTGTTGGGAGTGCACTGATCTACTGCCAGTGGCATTGTTAGGGAAATATAAGAAGTATTTGAGGCTATATTAAAGAAGCAATCTAGAGTTTATTTTTCTCTACCCTCATCCTTATGGACTGATCAAGAAAAATGTGGTCTGTGTAAATGGAAGATATTCCTTAAAAACATTGAGTGGAGCTTACAGTGTCCTAAAGGGGCTATTCATCACTTCCAACAGGAATATGCAATGGGAGGCCTTCACTAAATTAAAAAAAAAAAAAAAAAAAAAAAAAAAAAGAGAAAAAGAAAAGAAAAAAGCTCAAAGAAGATCTATCCACTTATCTCATCATTTGGTTGTCTCTGATTTCAGGGAGTGAATGGAGATATGTTAAGCCTTCACTAGATTTTTTAAAAGTGCTCCAAAGCCCAATGTCTCTTTCCCACCCTTAAGTACAGGAGAGATATCCAACAATTTCTGCAAGTACTGTCTTGCATTAAAATTACATTTTAATTACTTTTACATTACATGGGATTTAAATATTATTTTTGTATTCATTTAGAAAAAGTTATTAAAACCCAGACAGAGCAATTCAATACTCCACTGACAGAGAGTTTTAAATACCTTTGGTATGTACTAGTGTCCATTCTGCCTGAGCTTCAGCAGAGTTTTTGTAATTAAATTCAAGATTCTTTAGGGACTGTAAAGTGAAAAAAAAATAGGTCAAGGTTCAACCTTACGAAACACTAAACATTTTCAAGGCAGATTGAGTGGCCTCGGTTTTATCTTAATCCAAATGAAAGCTGATGGTGCTCAGTATCTATCAGAAGTGCTCAGCACTTTCCAGAGTTAGGTTTCCCAAGGATACGGAAAAGCCTTTAGAAAACACTCTAATAATGACCTCAACCATGACCTGAGGGACTATTTCTTGTGAGGCCAGAGATAATTCAGTGTCTCTGTGAGTTCACACTTGAGATTTCCTGACCAGAAATGGTTAAGTTCTACAAATTACAATTTATTGGTCAGGTTTCAAGATACATATTACTGCCTGTTAGGAAGCAAGAGCTATAAATGAATTTTATTTGGAGTTCAACAATGGTATAAAAAAGGATACTCTATCTGAAATGCCACTGTTCTCAGGAGACTTCCTGCTCCGATTAAGAAGGTCTGGAAAAGAAGAACCTATATTGACTCCACGCTATATTATAACTTTTGCATTGACTTGATTACTGATCTGTGATTCATGCAAAGAACAGACACATTTTAGATTTCACTGAAGTTTCACTTTTTGTCTATAGAGCAAAAGGTAAAATTAAGCATACAAGTTGTAGAAATCAACTTAAATTTGTGTAAGTTACCAAGACCATATTGAAGGTGTCTGATCCTTCTACAGTCACAAATCAAACTCAGCATTATGCACTTCACTAACCTGATCCTACATCTGGCCTGATGGTATTCATCTCAGGGTACACAGAGAGCTGGCTGATGTCATCATAAAACCTCTCTCAATGGTCTTTCAGAGGTCTTGGCAATCTGGAGAAGTCTCAGCCAACTGGAAGCTGCAAAGTGCCCCAATTTTCAAGAAGACCAAGAGGGATGATCCTGGCAACTATAGACCTGTTAGTGTCACTTCAGTGCCTGGTAAAGTTATGGAGAAAATTATCCTAGAAGTTATTGAAAAACACTTGAATTAATTGGTCACAGCAAGCATGGCTTCATGGAGGGAAAGTCTTGCTTATCAAGACTTGCTTGATTCCGTTTTATGACAAGGTTACCCACCTAACTGACCAAGAGAACCTACTTGTCATCTTTTTGGATCTCAGTAAAGCTTTTGATACTGTCTCTCACAGGATCCTTCTGGACAAAATGTCCAGTCCACAGCTGGATAAATACATCATGCATTGCATGAGCAACTGTCTCACAGGTCAGGCGCAAAGGGTTAGAGAGAATGGAGTGACTTCAGACTGGCAACCTGTCACTAGTGGGGTTCCACAAGGCGCCATCCTTCACCCCATGCTCCTCTATATAATAAATTACTTGGACACAGGACTGGAAGGGATATCAAACAAATTTGACAATGACACTAAATTGGAAAGAGCTGTTGACTCCCTCTTAAGCAAAGAGGCCCCACAGAGAGACCTGAACAAATCAATATGAAGTTGAACAAAAGTGCCAAATTCTGCACCTTGGACAGGGCAAACCTGGATGTATGGACACACTAAAGAATGAGATGCTGGAATCTGGGGGTCCTGCTTGGAAGAAAGCTGAAAATGAGTCAACAATGCCCTGGCAGCCAGGAGGGACACCTGTGTCCTGGAATGCATCAGGAGTTGGACTCTGTGATCTTCTCCCCTTTTCTAGCTGAGCACAAATATCTCAGAAGTGAAGGGTGACAACTTCTACACATCACAACTCTGCTGTGAGAGGTGTGGGAAGAATACCATGCAGGTGGGACTGTGATGGAAAGTTAGATCAGCAGGATGTAACTGTCAAGTGAGAACTGATAAAAGAAGCAAGACTGAGGAAAACAGTTTGTCGCAAGTATTCTTAGGCTGGGAACCATAATGAGTGCAACTGGGCAGAAATTGAGCCTTGCTTGTTCTCCCAAAGGCACTATAGCTTACCCTAGTATTAATAATTTCAGCTTCTGACATACTGGTACATGGTCTGTCAAGAGAAAGAACCTCTGTTCCATTAGCCTCCCTCATTCACAGAGATACCTTTCATCTAATGCTGACCCATCCATATCACTTTAACCGGATGCCGTAAAGACTGGTGGCACTGCCAGAAGGCAAATTGCTACACTTTTTATAGCTTAGCTTGTATGATTAAATCTCTCAGAATCAGAATACTACAGCATATAATGAACTTGCATCTTGTCAAATGAAAGGGACAGCCAAGTGACAGAAGGCAGTGGCTTAATATGACACTGCATTATAATGCAGTTCTGGAGAATAAAATTCAATTGAAATTATCTGGATGGAAAACGTTCCATCATATACAAGTTTTTTCCAGAAAAAATGTTGACTTGGCTGGGCTGAAGCTTAGTAAAAAAGGACAATTTTCCTTTATAGCTTCTCTAGGAAATTAAGACAGTAAAAGTACCTGCAATTTCTGTCCCAGTAGAAGTGTCAGTCATTCCAAAATTGAAAAATGGAATTTGAAAACAATTTTTAAATTATATTCATAATGATAGCATGAACATTTAGAAAAAATAAAAATGGTTGAAGAAATAAAAAACTGTATAAATATTTCATTAATATTTTCTCCAGGTTTGTGGTTTTTTTTCCTTAACTTGGATTTTGATTTTTTATTATTCTGTTGCAGCTGGGGAAAATTTAAAATATTCTAGCAGCTGTTATGCCTTATATTTTTCTGACAGACCTGAGGACTTCCATAGACCCAAACAATACTTTTCTTTTATCAGGGACTTGTATACCATAAAAGACAAAAAGTAATTTGAAAATGCTCCAGATCTAACTGGGAAGACTAGGATACAAGAAGAAAACTAGGATTTATAGAGAAGCTTTTGTAAAAAAGGAACTATGTATGCATGAACAAGACTGCCTTTAGGAGATAAAGAAGTGTGAAGTTAAATTGAGTCACACAGACTTCATGAATTTCCTGACTCTTTTTGAAGAAAACAGCAAAAGGTCCTTTGTTCAATACAAATAATAAAATAACAAGAATTACTGCTGTGGAGAAAGGGTGGGACAGGACTCAAGACATGGCTTCAACAATGCTCTGAATGTGTTGCTTCAGTTTTCAACTAAAGATGCAGATGTTGAGCCTAAAGGGCAAGGTTATAGAGTGAATGCAAATGAGATTTTTGTAATGGACACCTCTGAAGCAAAACCAAAACTGAAACAGATAAGCATGCTCAAATCACAAGGTAATTGCCACCCCAATTTTTACTTTTTTAAAAAATTGGCCTGTTAAACAGTAAGCCTGGTAACAATCTGTTAATCAATCTGTCAAACTGTGGGAGCACTGAATTACTGGCAAAGTTTGAATGTGGCTGCCAGAGATAACAGGGGGGAGTGTGATCCAGGCAAAAAAAGGACATTTGAATGATCTCATGAGGACTTTAAAGGAAAGAGTAATTGAGGGCATGCAGCTACATGCAGCTGAGTAATAAAAAGTGAACAGAGTTTCTTCAGAGGTACTGTGTGACAGAATACCCACAAATCTTTGATTTTGACAAAAAAATTCCTAGAAAAGTAAGACAGTTTGTATTCAAGAAAACATTTGTTTTGATGCCACAATTGAAATTATTAGGAACTTTAAGAGGAATCATACTTTAAAGCTCAGTCATGTCCCAGAACAGAGCATGGAGAACTTTTGATATTTTCAATTCTTCTCCTCTATGGTGAGTAGAACTTCTTTCCCAGTGGTTTTGTCTGGAAAAAAATCTGGATATTTTCATTAAAGTCTTCAAGAACTCCAAGAGAATATAGTGCCATGATAGTTGAAAATGGGACCTGTGATTAGTTAGTACTAACATGACTTTGAGAAGAAAAACTTTGAAAGACAGCTACAAAGGCCAGAGATGATGGTTGCAGTTATATTTATATTACTGGCAATCTAAGCTATCATCAGAAGAGACTTTAAATCCTGAATACAAAGAAGAAATATCCAAGAACAAAGATGCCAATCAGGAGTGATACACATCTTGGAATACATTACAAATGCACGAGAGTTAAAAAACTCTGTCCTGAAATATAAGCTCAACAGGTGGAAGAGTTCTCTACCTATTGCACAGCACCAAACATGCCAGGGCTGATGGCACTGAGTACACAATCACTAAAATGGAAATATGTGAATTTTGACCACAGCTGGTGGATCTTACAGACCTATGATGACAGCGTCAATACTTCTGACAAACTCAGAAGTCCCTTGACCCCTTGTTGACTGGCATGAAGGATGGTGATACAGTCTTCCCAGGGGTCTGTGCACTTTTCTCCCTAAGGTCTCAGGAGCTGTAACAGCCTGGGTCACCCTGTGAGCTCTAAGAAGCATGATGTTCCCACTGTGCAATCTGCCTTGTAGCACAGAAGGAGAGTTTCGAGAGTTTGAAGAGTTTCAGGAAGAGCAGAAACCTGTTTTCAGACAAGAATCTCTGAAGAGAAGATTCCACAAGGGCTCAAAAATAATAAAAGAATGTCAGTCTGAAACTGAAATAAGAGGCAAAGCCCTTGAAAAGGATTTGAAAGCCCTTGAGAAGCCCTTGAAAGGGTGATGCAAACACCCTGTGAACTGAGGGCTGTAGACTGGCCTGATGCACCTCAGTGTGAACAAGTCAGCCTCAGTCATCTATTAACTTCATAGGATAACTAAAGGAAGTTTAGACATCAACAGTGGGCCTCGTCTGCTTGAATGCTACGATGCAATGTTTCTTACTGCTTTGCTCTACTATCACAACCATTAGGAAGATGCAGAGTGCTATCTCCCTAAATTCACCCTGCTGTTTGGTTGGACGGAATGAGATATGGTGTCTGTGGTGCATATACAGGACAAAGAAATTGTGCTTAAAAAACCTAAACTGACAGGACAATCCATACAGACGTACTTCAAAAGTCCACCTCCTTTCTGTTGCTTCCTAACAATTGGCTAGTGAAGCAGTTGGATTCACACACAACAAATCATATTCACCTATAGATTTTTATATATATATATATATATATATATATATATATATATATATGTATGCAGATATTCTTACAAATGAACATACAGAGACTGAATCTAGAGAACATAAAATTTCTTATAACTTTTAATGTTGCTGGATAATGTGTTATGTTTTGCAGCATGATGCGAATGCACATTCAATTATAATGTGAAAATGCAAATATGGAAGTGAGGTCATATGGAGCAAGTTATCAAATCTAGGCATACTGAATTTCATGAATAAGCACATGAATTATCTCCGGCCAAATTTTAAGCTGGGTAATTGTCTTCTCACTGCCTATATTTTCCTTGAGATTTGAAATGGATACAGAATTCTTTATTTCCTAGAACAAACCTTTTTGGCTGTTAATTTGTGTTCATGAAAGATGCCAGTTTAGTGGCCTGGAGACCAAAATCCCCTTCATGCACAAAATATGGCATGTTACAAGCAGAAGCAGTGGAGTTCTCTTCATTCTTCCAGTACCACTGTTCAAGCATCGTCAATTGCTTTTTGAGGGTTATAGCATGTGTTACAGAATCATACAGCATCATTTCAAGACAGACTAGAGTGAATCAGGCAAAATGGTATGTATGAAAAACACTATGACATTAAATATAGATCAGATATCTTTGAGAAAGATGGATATTTTAAACACTGTGGCAACTTATGGTTGAGCTAAGTGGACTGGAAGATTAAGTATGTTCAGTTGACATGAGGTTAAATGGCCTTTATCTATAGTAATATGTATTTCTCCAAATAATCTCATTTTATGGATTTTCTTTAGTACGTGATTTTCCATTTTTCCTGAAACCCTTAGTACTTATTAAAACTTGAGATTCTGCTGAAATATTGAACAGCATGCTATTTCAATTAATATAAATTAGATGCAGAGGAGTGCAAATAATTGTTAAGGGAAGCAAAAAGGATTAATGAAATTCCATGATCAAGAGGTGTTAATTGCAGAAATAAATACTTCTTGTCCCAATTAGCTTATAAATCAGGTATAAAAGGAACACCAGCAATACATCAGTTAAATTCTATTTGGAATTTTTATGCAAGCCATAGTGAAAGAAAAAGAGCAAACATGCATTTTAACTACTTCTGTTCTGTTCTGTATTTTTTCTGTAAAAAAATAAAATGGGACATTGCACACATGCTTTATAATGGATTACTTTCAAGTTTAGCAATAACTAGATATTTTATGCCATAATGTACTCATGTTAACAAAATCCGGGTCAAATGCTTTTTTTCAAACATTTTAAAGGAGCTGACTTCAATCCTCTGTTAGCATTCAAGTGCTGATTTTTAATATTTATAAAATAAAAGAAAATTCAGATTATTAGAAAAAAACCACTTGTTTTGAAACACTCTCTCTGGTTCCTAAAGATTCAGTTATGCCAAACAACCTCTCCTAAGTTTAAAACAGGGAAAGAAGATAAGAATTTATTGCATGATGGGAACTGCTCAGAACTGGGCAAATCATTTTAATTTCACCAAAGCTTCCAGTGTCTCAGTATTACAATCTGAATGCATTACATGGAATATAATTTTCAATCACTACTGGTAACTGCTAAAGGCAGTGAAAGTTTGGTGTCATAGTAGCAATAGTAATAATATAGATTATTTAGGCAGAATGCCCAATTGGCAATGATCTGTCAAGTGACCTGTCTTAATTGCTGACCAAACTTTGTAAATTCTGCTCAAGTGCAATTACAGGCACCTCAGCACCATGGAGACCAATCAATGCACCTCTCAACAGAGAATACCTGTCATACTCACTTTGCCCCAGGAGAAAAAATTAAGAGGTCACATTAATTAACAAAATGAGCAAAGCTCTTTGTATTGTATTGCAAAAGACTAACAAACTGGTGCTTTTTCTGTTTATCAAACTACCCTTTTTTGTTGGTTTGCTTGTTAGTTTGTTGCAGGGAGAAGGTTGTTGTTTTTTGGGTTTGGGGTATTTTTTTGGAAGGTCTTCAAACAGGAGCACAAAATCATAAAGATAAAAATACTAGAATAATTTAACCAAGGGGACTGTTCATTGGTGAAAAAAGTATGAAGCTCAAATGATTAACCTTCCAAAGAGAATGTTGATATGTAATTTTATTATGTTTTCCAAGTCTTTACAGTAAGAGAAGGCATCAGATAGTAAAAATATTTCCAACTAGCAGACAAATATGCTGTCAAACTAAGTCCTGCTGCGTTTCCTTCTCTGGTGGGAAAGAATCACCTTCTCTAATGAAATAACTCTTGCTTACTGTCTACATTACCCTTCTCAACTGCACTTCTCTTGAAGGTATTTTTGGCTTGAAAATGACTGAAATATGGAGGCAAAAGTAAAGGGTAGAATCTTTCTCTTCCTTGGTCTTAGGCAATATGTCAGCAAACACTGACCTCTTAGCAAATAACGAATTATGTACCCTTCAAAAAATAAACACTGAAAAAAATGTCCTCGAAATTTAGTTTATTTCTCTTTTTTATACAGATAGATATACAAGCTGACAAACATTTTATATCATCCAAAACAAAAACGTGCAGAAAATGTACACTGGAACTTACCAATGCTGGAATCACATGAAGAGTAGGAAATAACCTCTATCTAAAACACCTCAATATATTATACTATGGATGATGATGTTTTACTACAATAAATACCACTAATGTTTTATATGGCAAGTGACTTCATCTTACATGGATCTCCTGGAATGTCCCAACTTCCAGTTAAAGATATTCTCTTCCATCTCTAAATAGATTACACCTTCAGTAGGTGTTTGAAATAGGCAGAGACTTGCAGTCTCATAAAGGGGGAACAGGGGGATGATTGGTCAGACATGGAAAGTGAGAGCTGGTAATTATTTTCATGTGACACACAAGAGATATTATAGCAAAGCTGACTAAAGCTGAGCCAGTCTTCTTCAACAATGATGTCACTCTGTTCTTGCTTTCTATAAAGTTATGATTAATAAAAGAGGAGGATTATTACAGTAACTTACTCTTAGTGGGCAAGGGGTGACATCAACAGCAGCTGAGCAAACTGACCAAACTTTGTTGTGTGCTGCTGAGGGGTTTTTTCTCTAGCAGTGACTAACAAGGGGCTAACAGTGTCTCACAGCACAAACAGCCCTTGAAATGAAGGACACTTCTGGTGGAACTTCTGAACAGGAGCCACCATTTTAACTCTTATGCTTCATTTTACAGTTGTATGATGTTTCTTTGGCATACAGAAAGTTCTTCCCTTTCTCTGTTAACGCACAAACACTCAGACTCAAAACAGGTCAAAAACTACCTCAGTGGTCTTTCCAACACGAACCTGCATGATCCACATTTTCTGCCTCATCTACTGGTATTGTGATAACTTTTTTTTCATTGCACATTAAAGAATGTCTTTACAAAAGCAGCTTATGCATCTTTGGAGCATGGATTTTACTAGCAAAAACACAAATAAGTTAGACATGTTGGGGAGAATCCTGAGCCTCTGGTTCATCTGTGGGAGAATGCCATGCTTAATTACATTTTCTTTTTTTCAAATTGATAGAGACTTATAACAATCCTGTTTGCTATTTAACCTCTGCAAATTTGCCCTCCCTAAAATTAAACTTGGCCACCTGGAAATGTTTACAAACTGAACTGAAATGCTTCTTTGAAAAGACTTCCAGTGTAAATTGAATTCTTACCCCTACAGAGTAATAGCACTTTGTGCAGCCCAGGATATAACTACAGGTGCTCTGAGAGAAGGTCAGATACTTTGAGCTCTTTCCCTCAAACTAACTTTTTTGTGTGAGGTGTACAGTTTATGCACTGGTAATATAAGGGCTGTATGGCATTGCTTTCGACTTCTGTGTCCTACAGGCACTAAGACAACAGTTCCAAGAGGGAGCTGCAGAGGCTGGACATTACATTACCAAAATGTTCCCCAAGCTAGGACAATTCAAATGCCTTTTCTGAACATTATTAACCAAAAGATAGAGAGTGAAAGCTAATAATTTTCTTGTCCAAACAATAATAATGTTGGACTTCTCATTTGCACAAAGACTTCTTGAGAGGGAAACAAAGAGAATTTTCTAAACTGAATCAGTAAATAATGATCCCAGTTGTAGTATCTGAAAACTCATGGAGAAGATGAGCTGAGAATTAGTACAGATACTGAAATGGTCAACCAAAAACCAGTTAACTGTATTCTAAACATTTTCTGTCTGAGGCTTTGTGCATCTTGGTGTTTTACATTTGATGATGAGGTAGCAGCATATTGTATCAAGTAGGAAGAAAAGTTTAGGAACCACTGTAGGTACCCATTTTCATCCTGACTGCAGATATCTTTAGTAGCCCTGAACAGCAAACTCCCACGTCATATCTTCAAAGCTAAAAAAGTGACATACCTTTTTCAAGTCCAAGGACTTATTGATTAATCAGCTGATTTCTTAAAAAAAAAAAAATATATATATATATATAAAATATATATATATATACACCAAGGATGCATGCTTTCAGAGATCATTAATTTTTATCCCTTATACTTAGCTTCACTTTTCAGTTAGGACACATTTAAAAGACAAGTTTAGATTCTGTGCAGTTGATACTGATTGCTAGCCGATTACTGAATCTCAGAATATGTTTGGAAACAACTAACTTTTTCTCCTAGGATGACCAGATTTTCAGCACATGCCTAAAAATGTCTTCCATCTGTAACTTTGGAAATTTATGTCCAAATATGTCTATATTTGCATGTCCGAATAGCTTATTGTATATAGAGATCACGTGTTGAAAGACCTAACTGTCCCTTAAGCAGTTATTTCATGTCTGTGAGCTGGAGAGCTCAAATTAATCTACTAGGGTGGCTTTTACATAAAAGAATCACCTCCTGACTTTCACCCCTCTTTCTGAGTCAGATATCGTCCTGCAATTCCAGTCTAACAGACTGTTTCTGTTTCCAGATGCTGACATGCAGCAGACCTCCCATAAATGTTAGGACATCCGGCCACACCTGGGCAATTCAGACCAACTTTTCAACTAGACAGCAGAGGCAGTCTTTCCCAGTGATTCAGCTTTGAGACTATGAGAGAGCAGTCTAATGTATACAGAAGATGTTTTCTTAACTTTTCATCTTAACCAGACCTTGACGTGGTACTTCAGCATCACTGGCTGAGGAAATGTTTCCAATTGCCTGTGATCAAAGTTAACCAATAATCTGATACAGTGTTTTTGCTCTTAAAAGCACTCACCAAAATGACTGTGAGGTGTCTGGATTAAGTTTTTATATATGACACTTTTCTCTGTTCTAGAGCAGCAGTTCAAACCCAACCTATGTCAGTTGTGATTAAACATGGTTATTCACAAGACTTCCTTTTGTCTATGGTAGATTTCCTTTGAAATTGGTGGCAAGAGATGGGCTTTTCTGAAGGTGACTCAGGGCAGGAGAAGTTAAATTTTGCTCTGAATCACCTTCAGGAACTTTCTTGTTCTCTCCACATCACAGACAGAAGTGCCTCACTACCACATAAGGACACTTCCTGAGTAGTCCCCCTGGTGGTTCATCTAACTCCTTTTCCTCATTCCAGCATTGGCAACAATAGATACTGTTTGGAGAGAGAATGTGAGCCTGACTGCTCTCCTCAAGCCTGTCACTTCAAGATCCCCTGCATCTACAATTGTTGTATTAAGGATGTTAAAGGATATGTCCCTGCCTAGTCCCTCCGGTAGTTTTTAATGGACCTTCTTGACTCTTCTGAAACTGATACTATTGGCCTCCACAGCCTCCTGTGGCAACAAATCCCAGAAGCTCAGTCTCCATTGTGTAAGCTCTGAATCTGTTTTAAATCTTCTACTAGTTTCAATGCATTCCCCCTAATACTGCAGGATTTAGCGGATAACAGTTCAGCATTCACCTTACCTACCATCTTCATGGTTTTCTAATCCCCAAGCACATGATCTTTCAGCCTTCCCTTGTCCAAGCTGCCTTTCCATTTTTTGATTAGGCAGACGCTCCAAAACCTTAATAGTTTTAGTGTCTCTAACTCTCCTATGTCCTGCTTGAGATGCAGAGGCCAGAACTGCAGACAACGTCCACTTTGTGGATGCACCATAAATACAGAGGCAACATGGTGCCCTCTGTCTTGCTGTTATACTATTCCTAACAACATCCAATTTTTTGTTGGCTTTTTGAACTGTCACTGCATTTTAAAGTGTGGAGATCTCTAAATGATACAGCCAAGACTCACCTCTCCAGATACTCCTCATGAGTACTTACCTGAATGTCACTTCTACATTGGCTATTTGCTGATTTGTATGAAAGAATTCACTTCTTTCAACTCATCTCCCACTCAAAGCAAGACACTACAGCAGGCAGCTCTGCTGAATGTCTCCAGAACTTGTTAAACCAAGGGCATGAGCAAGTCTCTGTGTACCCAAGAATGTGATTGAAGAAAATTGTCCTGTGGCTGTCCCTGCTCTTCTCTCCTGTGAGCGAGCAGATTAAATTATTGTTCAAAGCTGTCAATTTGACTGTAATCACGTGAGAAAAATTCAGTTTAAGGGGCAAAAAAAGAACCAGAACTAACCCTCTCAAAAAAGAATCTGCTTTATGAGAAACATCTGAACACTTCTTTGTTGTTTTTATACTTCCTAGATGCTTGGTTACTGTCCCTGAATGGGCAGCTTCAAAGGAGCAATTAAAAATGTGTGCATAGACACACAGTTGAGCCCTGTTTGCACACAAAAACTTTATTCTGAGCTACCTTATGTCACCCCTTTTAGAGGAGTCATCATGAGGGCATGACACCAATAAGCAGACAATGAATAAAGAAAATAACTGTTTATAAGTTCATAGTTGGCATACAAAAGTTATTGAAGAGGAACTGATATTCTAGGCAACTGGCCATCACTGCTGCCTATCAACCCTCTGTTCCCCCAACTGTTATTGGGTATTATAAAGCTCATTTTAAAAGCACTTCTCCAAGACCTGTGAGCTTGGCAGGTACTATTTTGTCTTTACTGATAAAGAGGCTTAAGCCTAGCTGCTCGTGAACTTTGCAGTCTGGAAGCAGACACCAGGCAAGGAGGTATTTAACTGTCTACATGTTACATGTCCCACCTGCACTGAACTACAAGTATAAAATTTTAACCATAAAACGTGAAGTCAAATTGGAAAATTTAACAGAATGGAAATTAAATCCAGATTTGAGGATCTCATACCCTCTCCAAAAGTTCAACTTCATGCTACCAAGTTAAATCTCAAGTGCTATGACCCCAGATTTGAGGAAAAATCTGATAAATTCTCAAAACATAGGTAGGTTTACATTGGAACCTGGAATCTCAGGGTAATCACCAATGCTTGTTAAAACAGTGTCGGGGCAAGGGTATGTGCATGGAGAAGGGGAGCGGCTTCATTATGTCAATAAATGATGACTGTTCATTTTACTCCCCTCACTTCCCCACATGTGAAATGCTCTCAGTAATTTTTTGTGCTTCCCTGAAAATAATAATTGAAGCCTAACCCATCCCTCAGATTTAACCTGTGTCTATCTTGGAAACGAGTCCAAAAATTATTTTAAATAACCCACACAAAAAGCAGTGACCATGAGAATCAAAACAGCAGCAAGGGCTTGTTTGCCATTTTTGACCCAGAGATCTCAGAAGAGAAACTGATTTCTTCAGCTTTACTGATGGGGACATGAGATATTTGTCCTCAGCAGTTGATGGTAGAGCCATAGTGTCCGGATTTCCTGGGTCCCCATCTAGATCTCTCTTCAGTAAACATTCCTCTTGCAAACACAGTCATAAATCTTTCTAAAATCCACAGGCAATGTTACTTTGGGAAGCAAATCAGTGAATAATCATCTGAAAAGCTTTTATCTAAGGTACAACTTTTCGTGTCTCTTTCCGTCCATCAATGGTTTTTACTTGTCCTCAGAGTCAAAGCTTGATTCAACTGACTTCTGCTCCCACAGTCAGCACTAACTTCAGTGACAGCAAGAGCTGATACTAAAAGCTAACAGGAGTCTGGAAGTTAAACAGTTGTGTGTGCTGTGATTTGATTAACTGTAGTAAAAGGAACACAGAACAGAGAGTTCAGGGCTTGTCACAGAAATAAGACCACTTTCCCTTATTCTGAAGTTGGTGCAAAGATATGATGAAATTCCACTGACTGAAGGGCAATTACATAAAGAATTATTTTGATGTATGCTTTGAGCATCAGTCAAAGTTTTCAACAGCATGCAAATTATTTTTAGAGGACTTTAAATAATAGCTTTAATTCACCTATAATTGTTATCACCCTACTTGGAGCCAAATGGTATCTGTCACCTGGTGGTTCTTCCCTTTGGGGTTTAAATAATTGATGTGACTCTAATCGTAATCTCAAAATATCTTTGAGGCCAGCATCACTCAAGATATTTTACATATTACAGAACTGCTTCTCAAGAAAAAAGATTACTTTTGCAGTAATATACTGAAAAGTCACCTGTCAAACAAGCTGCATGAACAACTTTAGTTCGGTGGACTACTCTCTCCAGTTACAATTTAAGTCCATTCTCTCTCTATAAATTCAAGAAAATTCTCGTTGTAAATATGTTTTTCCCAAAAGGAAAAGTTATGAACAAGCTCTGATTATAACATATAGTTGTGTCATATTGCATCACACTAACAACATCTTCTGTATCACCTGGCTTACGTATTCATATGACATGACTTTTATTTTTAAGTAGGCAACACATATGCTAAAATAACATGGACATGAAATATCTTTGTTAAAGCTCACTGTTCCATGAGCTGGCAAGAAAAAGTACCAATGGGTGACATGTCAGGAGACATAGGTATAGTTTAGAAAGAAAATTAACATACTTGCTTCTATTTGTCAGATTGACTTTATATAAGGTTCTTGTAAAACAGAATTTATACTTATCCTGACCCCTGTAAAAAGTGTCATCGATCAATATCAAAAAGAAAGGCAAGAAAGCTCTTATTTACCCTACCCTCTAGGCCGAGTTCTTATCCTCAGATGAACTTTATTTTTTGACCAGCTCACTAATTATTATTGAAATCACTGACCCTTCTAAACAGCACATAAGCATTTGAGTTAGTAGCAACAGCAAGACTAGCCTTAATTGGTCCACTTACATAAAAGTAGAAACATAAAACTTCTAAATGTAAGTTTCTGTCATATCTTTTCTTCTTATTATAGGAAAATAAGGTACAACAGTGTGAAATTCCAGCTGATTTGCATGGAAATCTGTGCCAGTGTGTTTTCTAGTGGCTGCTCTTCAAAGCAGGGATGGAGATGGATAGATACTGTTGTATGCAATTCAGGATTCCAAAGTAGTCAGTATATCACACAATATCCAGTGGGTGAATAATGAAGTGGCATTGGGCCATTTTTTAAAATGGTTTGTAAGCTAAAATTCACAATTAGGAAAAGAACAAAAAAAAAAAGAGAGACAGGTTGCTGGAGTACCAACCTCTCTCTCTCAGTCCCATTCCTTTAGTTATTTCTGATCCAGGAGAGAACTAAAATATGCCTGTGATCCAGCAAGATAGGCTCAGCATCACTCCAATGTTTTATGTGGTCTCAGTTGGTGGTACCAGAATTTAAATTAGAAATCCCAACTGAACAATAATTATCTGGACTCTGAAGTTGACAGAAAAAAAAAAAAATTAGAAAAAAAGAAACAAACCAAACTCAGCTACAGTCTTTCCCAAGAGCAATTGCCCTTTCTGGCAGGAAGGGGTAAAAATAGAGGCAGCTCATTAATATGGCTTGGCAGTGCTTAATGGCAGCTGGTCTGAAGAGTTAGATCAGTGGGTCTTTCCAGCAGTACTCCCGGACCACTGCCAGCAGGTGTTGCTGTGTTCAACAAAATGAAAAGGAGAGCGGGGGGGGGGAGGGGGATGGGGAGAAAAATATTTATAAAGAGAGAAATAGGTGTGAAAAAAAATTAGTCACCGAGTAAAGCTTTCATTAGGCCTTTGGTAAAGCTATACACAAACTCCCCGAGGCAATAAGGAGCATGCTCTGAAATGAATAATGCTTTTCACTTCTCCTAAACTCCTTTCAGAACTTATCCTGCGCTATAAATCACATACATGCTTGCCGTGCTTCACTCGGTAGCCTTCTCGTTTTGTCACGGACCACACACTTTCTCCGCGGGAATCCTGTGCCCCGCCGCCGCCGCAGCAGCGGGACAAGGCCGGGCCCGGCCGGGCGCTGCCCCAGAGGCAATGACGGCCTGAGGCGGGCCCGCTCCGCTCTGGCTCCGGGGAGAGCACAGCTCCCTGCTCCCGGGGCAGATTTGCTGCTGCTCTCCGTAAAACCAACGCGGTGCAAGGGCTCTCGCTGAGAATATGTCTGCTGCCAAACTGCAACAGGCGCTGCGCTACCAGTACGCAACACATTTCAAAGAGTTTTAGGGTGTCAGTTAAAACCAAACGCAGCCTGGCCCTGAGAAAAACAGGATTGCAAGGTGGAAAAGGCGTTTGGCAAAATTTGGGTTTAGGATCCTCACGAAAAATAGAGTCCTGCGACTAACTGGGTATATACATGCTCATTATCTGTTTCTTGAAGCAAGTGTCTCACTGTCCCTGAAGAAAAAGGGGGGGGGGGGAGGGGGTGAGGGAGGAATACCGAAAAAGAAAAAAAGAAAAAATAAATTAAAAAAATAAAAAAGAAGTGCTGTTCTTTGTAACAACTGGAACCACCAAACTCAGATTGCAGAAAAGCTACTGCAACCTGTTTCACTTATTATATGCATATTAAAAATGGGAAACAAAGCAACCTATTTGGTCATATGTTTCCCATTAACTTCTGATTTTTTTTCTCATTCGACCAAAGCTGTTGTGTGAATACAGCGCACACACCAGTTGGGATCAACACTCCTATAAGGACACCCTGGTATCACTGTAAATTGAAAGCTTGAAATCTTTCTTTGATCCAGATCAGCCATATTCCAAGATAGATTAAAGTTACATTACCAACAGGACATAAAAATATAATTATAAGTACGATTCAGGCCAAAAAAAAAAATCTGAGGGATGGGGATTTTCTGGTAATCAGTGGGTGTTATGAATGAGTAAAGACTGCATGATCATGCCATTTGTCATAAATGGTACCACATAAAGCCAGTTATTATATGTGTTTAAGAAAGGAGATGGATTTTGGATTTACTTTTGACCTTCTGTGTATTACTTCTGTATTGCCTAATTGGCATAGTTATTTCTGATTTTCATTAATGTAAATTGAAATGAAAATTGCCTTTTATTTTATTCCACAAGTGTTAATACCACACTTGCAAAAAATGTGAACTGTCGTTCATTGTAATTTATTTTTAGATGTCTAAACAGTTTTTAATAGTGTGATGCAATCTGCACGTCAAGGAGCCAGGAGAATTGGACAGGAGCAATATGATTCATTTTTTAAAGAGCTTTAAAGGGATCCCTAATTTAAACAGAAGGACACATTTATTCAGAGATTGAATTTTTTTAAAAAAATCATCCAAAGCCAAAGGATGCTTACTCAAATGCATTTTCCTGAATTTGAAAAAAATCCAAATTTGCAGAAAGATTATCTGGTATATCCTTAAGTATGTAAGAAGAAGAAAACAATTTGCAAAGTAGTAATTAAGTATCTGGCAAATACTGTATTTGACTAGAACAGTGTTATCTACATCTAATAATATCTATATCTAGCTATGCAATACAACAAGTTGGAGTGTATCTTCCTGACTCATAATGTTTGCTTTGTCTGATTTTAAGTTCTAGTCTTTAAATGGATACAGAAATCACCACAAGTTGATCCACGATATTTTGTCATGCTAGAGAATTAGGAGTTTCCATTAGATAATTAATTACAAGAAGTATGTCTCATACAGGAAAAACAGTCAATTGCTGATGTAACAGGATTAACCAATCCAGCACAGTGATCCGGCCCACTTTTGACAGACGTTACATGTGATGTGTACACACGAGAAGTACAGTATAAAGCTTCGCATTATAAGTACCACAAAGAGGAACTTCAGCAGTTCTTAAAGCACAATACAGCAGTCTCCTTCTGAGAGTCAGGACTAGAGAGGTAAAACTTTCAATCAGCTTTTTTCCTTTCAAACTGAAACTTTTAATTCCTGTGCATGCTGTTGCATACTGTTAGGGTTACATTGAATGAATGCATATGCAGAACTTTGCAGCTCAGGTAATTTGTAGAAAGAATCTGAGCCACCATTTCTGTATGTATTCAAACACATTTCTGTATGCATTTTTTTACATATATGTATATACATGTAAGTAAAACTAAACCATGTATCAGCGGTATTGGAAGCTCTCTTTTAGAGAAGAGTGCTTTTTAGAAAGTTATGCTTTAACGTTAAATCTGTCATCATCATGGCATGCAAGTAAAATATGCTATACCTGTATGTAATGGAGATTGTATGCGATAACTGTACCTGTAGTATATGGCAAGCAACATATACCCCACAGCAAGAAGCCAGACATACTTATCTGCATTTTATTTTGATTTATGCTGCTCCCTTACTTTTCATCAGACACTGTTAGGATAGGTGCTATATTAGAACTATATATAACTCCTTTAATTATGTCATCTGTTAGTACATCTAATCACGAATGCATATTTTCATCTGAAATTATTTTTTCATCCAATTAAACTTTTAGTTCTATTTCAAGCTGACTTTCAGACTTCGTATAATTACAACAGACTTTGGGCTGTTCACAAGATCCAAGAAAATTCAATGTGTTATAGTGAGGTTTGTGTTACAAAGATGTGTTTATAAGAATGGCTGCAGGGTTTATAATGCTGACAGACCTGTAAGTGTAACAGTATATAACAGTATAGTAACTGAGGTCAGTAAAACACAGATGAGGGGGTACTGTGGATGCCTTATAACAGTAAAAGACTTATAAAAGATCTTAATTGAAAAGGACTAGCAATATATAACATTTCTAAGACTTTGGCTGATTGTTCGATTACTTCTGTATGTTTCATTTACTCTACCTATAATTCCTTGCCTGTCTCTTAACCCATGTGCCTGTAGTCATCTCATGGAAATTAGAGACCTTTCAATGCTTATATTTATAAATTACTCCTTTCCACTGTGAAATGCAATGGTTGACAGTAATATACTGCAAGTGGAATATTTGCTGGGTAGGAGGTAAGCCCATCTGAGAAGACAAAGGTGTGGTAGAGAGAGAATGAAAGGAATGAAAAGAAAGAGGGTAAACACTAAAAAAGAAGCTGCTCTAAGAAAATTGGTACAAGATAATGCCTGAAAGGGAAGAATCTCAAAATTTATACAGTTATAGCTGTCATTTTTTCATAATCAAATGTAAGCGAGTTTGCAAACTTCAACTTTGCTGGATAAGGAACAGAAGGGAGAGGATACAGAATGTAAAGGCAACCTGAAGCCATGGCAGTGGCACAGGGAATGCCTTCTCACTGCACAGCAAAGCCCTCCCTGGCATAAACTGACAAGGGGCTACCAACACTGGTTGAAACTTCTTGTGCTTTAGATTTCATTTAATTTCCAAGGTCCTATTCTAATATTATGATTGCTCTCTGTGATTTAAATGAATGAAGTAATAAGTGCCTTCTAATAACAATGGGCCAAATGTAGAAGATCTTACTCAGCCTTCACTCAGACAGAATTATTATTGGCATCGATGAGGGCTTTGCCTGAGTCAGAAGCAAGTATGATTTGGCCAGATGACATGTAAGACTTCACATTCAAAGCATTTTTCAGGCATTGCTTGATTAACCCCAAACCTAATTTATCTACCCAAGAGCTTCCAGGCACAGACTAGCATAGAAGTAGGGCTATTATATGGCACTACCATGTCATGTCACATGTATGTACCAACTCCTGCTTAGGCTTTCAGTGCCTGACTGCATATTGCAGCTGAGCAGTGTATCATGTATTATAGAGCCCTCCAAACAACAGTGCTATTTTGTGCCTGTCAGATCTTTTGCCAGTGTTGATAACCCCCAGCATTTAGAAGTGAGCAGAAAAGATTTTTTTGCTTCTACTCCAGGCAGAATAACATTTTGAACAGGCAGGGGCTCTGTTCAAAATATTCAGAGCCCCTGCCCTCATTCCCATCTCATTCACAAGCTATTTAACATCTCCTGCTATACCTAACAATACCAGGCAGGACCAAGAGCAAGGTGCTCGTTAAAGATTTCACTCTTTTCATTCATTCATGTTTCCTCTGTTTAGTTAAGCTGGTGATACTGTTGAAGGAATAAAACAAACAAAACAAAACAAAAAGAAAGGAAAAAAAGGGGGGGCATGACAGCTGGGGGGGGAGGGGTCAAACAGAGAGGAAAAAAAAAGGAAAAAAAAAGAGAGTAAATTTACAGGAATGAGAAGATCTTTTAGAAAGGGGGGAGGGAAGGAACCACGAGTAGTGATATTTGAAGAGAGGTGTGTGTTAGGGGAGCAATGAGCATAAGGAAGCCAGCCTGCCTGTTCCTCCCCCTTCCTAATCATAGCCTTTACTCACAGACAAAACTCCCTCCCTCTCTCATTCACTCACTCACTTTAGGCCAATCCGTCCTCTCTCTCTCTCTCCCTCTCTCTGTGTCTCTCTCCTACTCTGAGACAGAGTCAGAACTCTTCTCCCTGACAGCCACAAACATCTACAGCACTTATTGCATTCAGAGAGGGAACCTGCAAACAAAACTTCACAGAAAACTTTTGGTTCTTGTTCCAGAGAATTTGCTGAAGAGAAGGAAAAACAAACAAACAAACAAGCAAACTAAACCAGCCCCCAAAAAAACTGTTCGTGAAGGGGGAGGAAAAGCAGGGCCTTTTAAAAAGGGAATCACAACAACTTTTGCTGCCAGGATGCCTTTGCTTTGGAAGAGAGGATTTCTGTTGGTGCTTTGCTGGATTATAGTGAGGAGTTCCCCAACCCCAGGATCCGAGGGGCACAGTTCAGTCACTGACTGTCCATCATGTGCCCTTGCCACGCTCTCAAAGGATGTGCCCAGCTCACAGCCTGAGATGGTGGAAGCAGTAAAGAAGCACATACTGAACATGTTGCACTTGAGGGACAGACCTAATATCACCCAGCCAGTGCCCAAGGCAGCACTTTTAAATGCCATCAAAAAACTCCACGTGGGAAAGGTGGGAGAGGATGGTTATGTGGAAATAGAGGATGATGTTGGAAGAAGAGCCGAAATGAATGAAGTTGTGGAGCAAACCTCAGAAATCATCACTTTTGCAGAATCAGGTGAGTGCTTGAAAAAAAACAAACTGTAAAATATCCTTTGTCCCCAAACTGAAAAATATGCTTTCTGCCAAAACTGCAATTAACTTATTTTCTTCTCCTCAGCAATAATGTTTTCTACAAGGTTGTAGGATGAGACTGGGGGGAAGGGAGAAGGAGGAATGGGATGGGGGGGTAGGACTCTGAAGGAATTTGATTTTTCTGACTTAGTCTTGGCTACAGATTACACTTGCTAAGCACAGTCAGTCACACAGGGAGGAAGCTCTCTAACCAATCTTGAACATAAAGTCAGGCTGCAGCAGGGTCCTCCAAACTCTGCCTGTAAATACAGAGTACTTGCAGTAAAGGGCTGGATTGCAGATTTGATGGTAAAAGAAAAAAGGCTGTAGCCTTTTGGGGAGTTTATGAAGACAGAAAGTGAACTGCAAACTACTTCAGAGACAGCCCTTTCATGTAAAAATTATAGTGGAAGTTACAAAATCAGATGAAGCAGCTTAAAGTTTTAGAAGTGAGATGGCTTTTTTGTGGGTTTTTGCCCTCCTTTTTTTTTGTCTTTTTTTTTTTTTTTTCTTTAATTTAACACAGCATCTTCGGCAATAAAGAGTTTCAGGGACTGTCAGATGACTTCAATAGAACTGGACAAGTTGCTGTAGCTGATCCAATTTGTAATGCAGACTTCTGCATACTGGAAAAAAGATTCTGCTCCTAAAACACTCCTGCCAAAAATGCAACCTTGGTAGGGTGTATTTTGAACTCTTTCACAGTTCTTTTTCCCCTAACTCTTAGGCAGTAAGAGCTCAGAATATATGTGTTTAGTAAGTAAAGTCTTAAGTCTCACATAAATTGCCCATAGGAAACAGCTCTAAAGTTGTACTTTGCTGTCTTGTTCCTACATGAATAGGACCAGAACCCATTTTAATTCAACGTATGTGTATCTGCACATAAATCTGTTAGTGTATGTGGGTATGCTAATGCATGCATCAATAGCAGTTACTTGCAATAAGTCTATCATCTAACTAACAGCAACTTTTTATGATGCTGTCTAGCCAAAGCATTTTTCCTGTTGCCAAGACGGTTTTAAAAGAATGTCATTGTTTTGTTTGGTACAGCATATGGTAGGCAAAGTATGCAAAGGAACTCCAAGCATTTTTGTTTAAAAGTTTGCTGCAGCAGTATAAACAATTAAGACAACACTCAGAGTTTCCAGTCCTGAAAACCTGTTGACTCAGATGTTCTGATTGCAGGGAAGCCATGCACAAGAAGTGTGCATGCTTTTAAGTGCAGACATTCCTGCTGGCTGTCTGATTTCCAACTGTACAAGGAGCCCTTGCCTTTGGAGTCCTTGTCAATATACATATTATCAATTCTTTCAGCATGAGAGCTCAGGCTTTTCAGTTTTTCCATCCCCTCCACTTCAGAAAGCAGAGAGTAGGTGTCAGTGCCAGAGGTCATTAGAAGCAAGGGTAGCTCAACATTAGTTTAGAAATGAATTTATAAAAGCAAGGAAACCTCTAAGCTGTCTGCGAGTCAGATTCCCCACCTGGTTTTCAGCAGCTCGCTCTGAGCACAGTGGAACACATATGGCATGAACAGTGGTTTCTCTTCACTGTGTGCGTCGCAATCATTTGTAAACACGTTATTGTCTCTCCTGAGCTCTGACACAAAGGAATTTGGAATTTGATATATGCCTACTCTGTACAATACCCTCCAACGGCGGCTCCCGAAGCCATTGGCTCTGGCAGTCACGTGAGCAGCAGAAACCATGCCATTGCCCACACAGTGGCCAATCATCCTGCCACCCATCCCCGCCACCAGCCACCAACACTGTCACTCTGCTTGATTTACATAGCGTTGTGCTACTGCTGCTGACAAACTACTTGAAGAGGACTTAACGCTATGGAGTTGCAGGACAGGGGCATCCACTGTGTTCTCATGCCTTCTCCTCCCTGCCACAGTTCTATTCCTTCATACTAAGATGATCCTGGAAGCCTAGGCAGGAGGGCTGCTCTGTCCATTTTTTCCATACCTGCTGCCTTTCCATACCTCTTTGATTTGGGACAAGGGAGGGACTATGAGCAACCTAAAAACTGAGCTCTGGTTTGGGCTTATAATGGAAATGATAAATCCACTCTGTTGAGTAACTTCAGATTACTGAAGCATATTCATCTACAGCCATTCATCTGGTAAATTGCTAATACAGAGGATCTACCACATTTTACAGGTGCCAGTGCTGCAGCAACTTAAGTAAGCCCTTCTTGAGATCCTGTCCTCTTGTGCACTGGAAGTTATTCCTATCAAATATTGAACCAGTATCTTTTTACTGTAAAGGAAAGGGAGGCAAAAAACAAAGGCAAGTGACATGTCATATAGGAAGTATGAGTTAAAAAGACAGGAATTGAATATAGCCACAGCCGCCACTTTTGGTACTGTGGGAACTGGGAATAGCATGAAGAAATTTAAACACCAAGCAGGAGAACAAACATGTTCCGCTCACAGCCAGGTTAATGTGTTTCCTGCTTTTAACATCAAACTCACTCTGCCTCAATAGAGGGCAATAAGAAATCAATGAAAATGAATGAAAACATCTCATATCGTGTCAAAAAAGTGTCTACAAAAAGCAAAATAAGACTTTAGGCTTCTTGTTTCTTTGTGTATGGCTTGACATAAACAAAGCCTTTAGGGAAATGTCTTTCAGATGCCACATTAACTACTTGCCTGTATAAAAATGTAGTATTTCCATCTTTCATCAGCCATATTCTCAAACATGCAAAGAAGTGAGGTGAATGAGCAAGCGGCACCCTGTGCATGCAGCTCTGTCTTGAGACTGCTTTTTTCTAAAATAAACCAAAATGCAAACAAGAGCAGACTTCAGACAATTAGAGGGCAAATAAATGTAGTAAGCTTGTCTGAAGAACAGGTGTAGTTATGTCCAGGAAATCAGCAAAATAGTTGGCAGGTACTTTTTACAGCTAACACATCCAGACAGATCTCTGCAAAACTAATGACTGTGAGTATTGGGCAAAAGTTACAAATGCACCCTACTGTCCTTTGGCACTCTTACAAGTAAAACATGAAAATTACTTTCTACTTGCATATCAAACTGAGATTACTAACGTTGATTAGTTCTGCTGTAAGGGAAGCTGTGCCAGATTTCTGTGTGTTACTTCAAAGTCTTAAAAATAGTTTTTTGAGGAGAGGGGTCATAAAATTTTGTGACAAGCGAATCCAACAGGTTCAACAACAGAGATATTCAATACTTATAAATGTGATTGGCTACTAACTCGTTCATTATTTTAAGTAGACAGCTTATTAGGCAGTTCTGGGACTCTGCCAACTGAATTTGATCCTGGCAACTAAACTACCAATGAAATGGGTTGCTAACATCAGCCCCTGAGAAGGTGACAGGAATTATCTGATGGAAATACAGAAAGCTAAAGATTTATCTTCAGGAGAGATTCCAGGGGAAAAAAACAGGAGTCTGCCAGCTATTTAGACCACTTCCACTGTTTTGTACCACTTCATACAGAATTCCAGGTGAACCGACTTGATCATGTGATGCCTACCTTCATGTGCAGAGGGATACATGTATTCACCTACCCTATACAACCAAGCTGGCAGTTCAGGATGGAAAAAACCCCAAAGGATGTGTCGCTTATGTATTTTGAATAATTTCGACAATTTTCATTTGAAAAGAACTGTATTTAAGGGTACAAGTACTCATGCTGAATAAAGAACGGCCACTAGAGGGCACACTCCAAAGGCTTTTTGCTCCACACGAGGCAACATTCCCGCACACTTATTTTACCTAATTGGATTCTGAATCCCAGAGATAGTTATGCTTATCTGTAGCTGCTCTGAGTGGGGATCGTTTCTCTCTTCTAGTTTATTTAAAAGGCAAAGATTCACCGGAGTGAAAAGCTGCAAGGAAAATAATGCAGGAAGGAAATAGGTAGAGGAGTAAAAGATGGATGCTAGAAGTGCTGGAAATCTAGACAGATCAGAAATTATAAATATTATTTTTTACAAGATACTGAGAAATGTGACCATGAATCATCCTATGAGATGATTTGCTCGCATCATTTTTTTAATGCAGTCTCTTCAGCTTTTAGAAAACAAGCCTATTTTCCCTTGTTGTTTTTTCTTCCCTCCTGCCCCCCTCCCCCCTAGCATACCAAATCAAAGATTTCAGGTTTAGCAAATGAAGGCAAACTGCTTCCAGAAGAGGAAAGCCATTCTGTATTGATCTGTTTCTCTGTATCAAAAATGTGAGAATTAAGAGTGGATGGTTGGTTTAAAGAACAACCTGAGAAAGCACAGATGAATCTAGGAAGGTGGGAACCAGTTTAGAAAAACATACCTGAGAAAAAGAAAGTACTGTATGTGTCCATCTCTGTGTAGCCAGGCCCCCAGTTTTGTGTGCTAGTAGGGAGTATCTGAATATGTATTTGCCTGTGTGTGTGTGTGAGCACATGTATGTCCTTACATGCAGGTATCCCAGGGCAAACATGCTCCTGTACTTCTGCCTGCACCCATAGCATTCCTGCAGACAAGGATGTGCATTCATGTGTTTCCTCTGTGCAGGATATATCTGCCTTGCATGCATGTAAGTGATTCATGCTCAGGAATTCTTATATCTATATCTATATATAGAGATATGCCCATGAGAAGGCAATCTCATTTAATGCAACATAGCTTTGCAACGTTAATATAGGATTGAAGCTTAGTTTACTGGAAGCAACTGGAAATTCTGTTATTCATTTCAGTGGGCCTGGGATTTGGGCCTTAGTGCTCAGAAATTAAATATTTTAATGAAAACAAACAGGCAGCCTCTGATCCACCTAATTTTAGAATTTACAGCAAATTATTACAAGTATGCACAAAAAAAATTGCTCTCTCAAAAAAAAAAAAAAAAAAAAAAAAAAAAAAAAAAAAAAAGAAGAAAAAAGATGAAGCCTTGGGATTGATTTTACTGGTGCAAATATTCCTAAACTTTGCTTGAGCTATTTTAGACGTAAACGAAGAAATCAAATAAAAGAAAAAAAACAAACTTCAACCAAACAAACACCTTTTTTGTTTCTAAATATTTGAAGCCATGTGGGGGAAGGGCTTTCAATTTGGAAAGAACTCAAAGCTGTGGATGTAAAGTGCTTCCTAACAAAATAGCAGAGGAGAGTCAAGGTTCACCAGAACTGAATTATTTCACATTCTGAATGACCTTGTCAGTGCCTCTTTGGGTTAACTTTTCAAGAAAAGGTATTTAAATAAAGTCGCTGCTGCTGCTGCTGCTTTTTTTTTTCCCCATGAGCACTCAGGGAATAGTTCCTTTTTCCTGATTTTCTTTTTTGATTTATTTTTCTCTTACAACAAAATCATCCTTTTCTGACAGCTAATGGTAAGTAAGCATGAAGATAAGGTATTAATTGTGCCATAATTTCCCCTCTCACTGTAAGAGGCAAGAGTAAGGGAGCAGGAATGAAAGTATGTGACCTGGATGAGTGGTCACATATGCTGGATAATGAATAATCAGAATAAATTGTTTGCCAGTGATCCATAGGCTGAAATGCATTCACAGAAATGGCCACTGTCTAACTGTGGAGATATAGGAGATTTGTAATCATCAGTCTGCCTAGGGGATAATTACAAGACGATAACACTAAATTCTCTGAATAAATTCTACACTGCAAAGAATTCATCTAACTCCAGTGGTCACTCATTAGTAAACATTTTGAGCAATTATCTCTCAATAACCATGCTCTGCTCTTCACTCTCTTTAGAGGAACCTTTCTAGTAACCTATTTTTTTTCTGTCTCCTGGGGAACGGAAATGAGAAGTGAAGGGAAGGATGCTTTTGAATGTAATTACAGATTGGCACGCAGTACAAATTCCCCTAAATCTAAACATAGGCAGTAGTAAAGTTAGCAACTAAAAAAGGAAAAAAAAGCTTGCTTTGTATGGAAAAACAGTTCACTTACAGTATAATGTAAAAACGTTTCAAAATTAAGCACCGGTGAAGCATAGATATTTAAAGCGACAGCACCTTCTTACACACTGAGCATTTATCAAAGGAAAATAAATTCCGTGTATTAAGAGAAATTAAGAATAAGCCACATTATAATGTTACAAAGAATAATGGCTTTCATTATGAAAGAAAAAGCCTTAATAATTTAAAAGCATAAAGGTAAAAAAAAAAAAAATATTTTTGCATTTTACTCCAAAGAAGATACTCTCAATTGTATAGCTTCGACCCCACCTAGTATCTGTGTATAGCTTGAAATAGCAGGGCTTGATCTTGAATCCTGCTGCAAATTGCAAATAACGGAACTTCAATGGCATAGTTAAAGCCAGCCATACAGAGGGAAGGATCCTTAGCCTCAGAGGAAGAGCACCCTGGACCTGCAGATCCCTGCTGGAGCACAGCATCAGCTATCTGATGCAGGGCTGCCCCTCCAGTCCCCCTGGGCCTGGCCCTCAAGGGCTCTGCCAGTCTCTCCACGGGCTACTGTGCCATGCCCGTCACCCGCGTGCTGCTCGGGAGCAGGGGCTGCCTGCAGAGTGCGAGCCCTGGGCAGCCCTGCCAGAGGCGGAGAGGAGAGTACCTGTGCAGGCTCCCCTCTGCTTGCATGTTCAGGTTTCTCTCCTAAAAAGGTGCATGAGCACTGCTGAAGAGAAAAACAGATATGAGAAAACTCCCGTGCTATATATACTGCTACACTTTCTTTCCATTCAGTAACTCCTTCCATTAAACCTTTTACCATATATGCACTACTTAGAGCTTGTATTTTTAACCACTTCTCACATCATTTGCTGGTGTCACTTGCCCTGCTAGACTGCTCCTTTGGCATCACAGCCCTCCTTCTGGAAGGGACTTTGCTCAGCAGTAAAGCAGAGAGGTGGCCTCTCCAATGTTTTGGGAAAGGGAAATGAGGAAAAGCAATCAAAAGGAGCCCAAAGTAATCCCTTGTCTCCTTTTTCAGCTGCCTTCTGCTATGATAACAATCCAGGCTGTTGACACTGCTGTTTATATGAGCATGGAAGTGATGAAGGCATTATCACTGTTGGGCTGTGGGTCTTTCCTCAGCAGTCAGGCAGGAGGAGCAGGATGATTACAAATGGAAAAAGACCCTTGCAAATCACCCATGGCAAATGTAACAGCAGGAAAAAAGGCTAAACCAAATGTAATTATGGAAGTGATACCATGCCCAAATTTCAGGAGTCTCCCTTTTACCTTCAGTTTGAAGAACTGAAGCTTTAATCCTGACCGTTAATTCAGACCTATAAAGAAGGACTGCTAAATCCCTAAGAAATATCTTGAGAAATTTAACTATAGATTTTTTATTTTTATTTTTATTTTTTTGTCTCAGAACACTTGAAGAATTTATTTTATTGTAGCACTGAACCTTTTGGAAACAGAGATCCTGTTATAAAGTGAATGTGTAACCATAATAAGTCAGATCCTAGGGTCTCAATTTGGTTTTAGAACAGGCCAAACTCTGATTTCAAAATGAGCTTGTCTGAGAACAGTGACCTCTTAAAAACTGCAGGATTCATACCATTTGTGCTGTGTGATCGTAACAAACTAGTTGTGAATGTGGAGAGAATTCAGAAAAGCTTCGTTTTTTCCTAATGTGAAAGCATGCTTTTTATCCTCAACCTTGCACTATTCCCAGTCTCCTTCTAAAAAGACCTATGAAAGGGAAAGTGTTTTTTAATTGCTATAAAACCTTTTATTAGCTATGCAGGTTTCAGGATTTTGTTTCATTCAGAAATATTAGGTTCAGATAAGCTCCCTGCATCTTTTCCTTTAGACTCTTAACCCACCATTTGTTTCTGAAAATGTAGCTAACGACATCAAGAGACACTGTTATTGTAGCTAACAACCTACAAGGAGCCTGTTATCCCTGTAGAAGGACATGTCTTAGGCTACCTTGTTCAAGCTCACTTCCCTTAAGTAAAGAAAAAGCAAGTACTCATGTACTTTCACCATACTGTTCAAATATTTTTAGTAATGAGGAAGAATTCTACTTTGACACATGGAGGAGCAGTTGAAAAGCTATTTAAGAGGGTTTTTGAGGTCCTGTTCCTTTCATGTAATATTTGTCAAAAAGACTGCTTGCATCACTACACTTCTGGCCAGTGCAAAAGGTAATGTGAATATTTGCTGTTGCAGATACGTCACTTCGTAACTATTTTCAACTCCCACTAGGATGGAAATAGCAGAATGTGAAATACCATGCACTAGCACTTAACAGTGCTAGGTTATTCTGTAATTCAGGGCTGCCTGGATTTTTAGATAACATAGGTCATACAGCTTCTTCCACTGTTGAGCCAGGTCGGCACACCCTACCCGCTTTCTCCAGAGCAGACGACCAGACCAGATTTTTTGTCCATTTCCAACACAGATGAGCTTCTCCTGCACCCAGCACAGTTGATCTGCCATGCACAGGACCCCCGGTAAAGCCAGAACTGCTGTCTATGCGCAGCTTGGTTTCTGAAGAATGCAAAATAAGTATAGCATTTCCCAGCAATCCGTGCTTATTCCAGACAGAAGTCTGTGAGCTCTGGGGAAAGAGAGCAGCTGGGAAGAAGGTCTTCTGCAGCTTGATCTAAACCACATTTTATTTTACCAAGGTTTGCTTGGGTAGAGGCAGCAAGCAGAATGGGTTGAATAGAGAGTCTTGGTTGGCAGCAACCAGCAACCCACCCTTGGCACATCACCTGCCTTCAGGTTCCCTTTAAGTCCAGGCCCCCTCAGAAAGGATTTATCAGGACTGGAAGGGATAACCTAAAGTTAGAAGCTGGCTTTAGAAGGGAGAGTCAGGGGGAATAAAGCCAGAGTCTGGCTGGTTCTCACAGCCCTTAGAAGTATCCATTATCTGAGAGAAAACTCCGTAACACCCTATGTACAAGGCAACCAGCCTTTTGGACTTCCGTTGGACTGGAGGGATGTCACTGTACAACTCCTCACGCTCTGAAACTGAGTCAAGAGTGACATTGGTGTCTGTCACCTGACCTCTGTTCAAACACAGCTGGCAGCTTTGATATAGTTTGATTACCAGAATGGAAAAGAACCCAGCATTAGCCATTCAGTCATTATTGAATGAATCAATTAAAAAATAATAGAAAAAGAGTACTTTCATCATGCCTCACAGTACTGGTCAGCTTGTTCTATCTTTTTTATGAGCTACTTCCTTAAAAGAAGAAATTAATGTCACTCACTCTGAAGACTGGCATCAGCTTCTCTCAGTCTGTGAGAAGCAGTTAACACAAACCATGTGTTTCCATATCTCAGTGACAGTTAAAGTCTACAGTTTCACACTCTCACTTAGTGGGAAAACAAAAACAAAACACTGTGCCCTTTGGACACTGTAATTCAGAAATGTCTCTCTCTTTGACCTGGGAATGCCACGAGGGAAAGCTGAATGTGTCAGTGCTAGTACTTCACAGAGAAGAAAAGCAACAGGTAGCTCAAGGGGCAGCACGGCCTGCCTACAAACTTCAGAAATCAGCAACTCTTCAATTTGCAAGTGAACACAAGGTAGATGTCTCTTGGGATTTTGCTCTAGTCCTGTCTCACCTGAGAATGGGAGAATAGGGAAATGGTCAGGGAGCCCATAGTGGTGAATTCAGTTGCAGTGGGAAGCGAGGAGAAGACCCTTGCTACAAAGAGGGCAACTTTTCCTGTTATGTGTCCTGCTACTTCTGTTTTAATCACCACTTTCTGGTCTTAGGCTGCAAAGTTACAGTTCACTGACAAGAAGAATTGCTGCACAGAAAATTCGGTAAACAACTATGGGTAGCTCAAGAATAATATTAATGACAAATTGATAATTATGAATACAGTTTCTTTCTCACTAAGGCCAGATATCTGTATATTGCAAATCTCTGACCCCAGTCCATCCTGGCCTCCATGCTGAGAAGGAACAAAAGACATCATTAGGGCTTTTTTTTTTGTTAAGAAAATAGAAAAGTACCTCTCTTGAAAAAATTATATCACCACCATCCCCCAGCTAATTCATTCTCTCTTAACTTCTTCATGCTCTAGTGATCAAATCATTAAACAGCCCTCATTATTCATTCCAACTTCTGCCAGGGATATGAGCTCTGTATCCGAGAAACACCTCCTCACCATCACAATCATCATAATGACATCTTAGCAAGTTGATACAATTATGCCAGAGAACCATCCCATAATTATACAGTTCTTTAGCTCATTTCTTAGTGTATTCACCATTACTATAATCACAGCAAGTACAGTGCCTTAAATTAGGAACAGGATTTACAGCTAACAGGATGAAAAGTCTGCCTGCTGTAATTCTTCAATTCTTTACAATATAAATCTGAAAACTTTTTAAAGTGGATGTTCATATTTTAGGCATGTGTTTGTTTTCGAAACAATAGATGTTTACAAACTCATTTTAAGATGCAAATGAAGGATGTATTGTTATGGAGGGAGAGTGTAAACCTCTTCCCCACATAATTTTCAAAGTATTGCTAAAGAACTGGTAGCACTGTACCTTATTTCCTAACCAGATATTAGGTGTAAATTTTTTTGCATATGGTACATATGGACTGCCATCATAAAGCATTTTTGCCTTTCAGCTCACAGTGATCACAAAGACAGCTGATGCAAACCTTGGCAGCCACTGATGCTTATTTGCCATGAGATCCATTAATCCTTTACATTGTTACTATGATAAATGGTCTGGTTAAAATATGCTGGAAAACAGGCAAATGTATTTTCACAAAATATAAACTGAGGAGGGGGTGAAGGAAGGTTAGAACAGAAAATCCATAAAAATTAAAGAACCAAATAGAAAACCTAGGGCACTTCACGCCTGTGGAAAAAATAACAGAAGTCTTTTTAACGAAATCAAGCAGACATACTAACAAGCTCTTCCTGTCTATTTCCATTTACCAAATCAGGCACAGCCAAGAAAATGTTGCACTTTGAGATTTCCAAGGAAGGCAGTGAATTATCGGTGGTGGAGCATGCTGAAGTGTGGCTCTTCCTGAAGGTCTCCAAGGCCAACCGGAGCAGGACAAAAGTCACCATCCGCCTGTTCCAACAGCAGCGACAGCCAAAAGGCAATTCTGAAGGAGCAGAAGATACAGAGGATGGGGGGCTGAAAGGTGAAAAGAGTGAGACTTTGATTTCAGAAAAGGCAGTGGACACTCGTAAGAGTACTTGGCACATCTTCCCTGTCTCCAGCAGTGTCCAGAGACTCCTGGACCAAGGCAAGAACTCTTTGGATGTACGGATTGCCTGTGACCTTTGTCAAGAGACTGGAGCCAACCTGGTGCTACTGGGCAAGAAGAAGAAAAAGGAAGATGATGGGGAAGGGAAAGAAAAGGAAGCTGGAGAATTCACGGGAGAAGAGGAGAAGGAGCAATCACATCGGCCCTTCTTGATGATGCTTGCCCGGCACTCAGAGGATCGCCAGCACAGGCGGCGAAGACGAGGCCTGGAGTGTGATGGCAAAGTCAACATCTGCTGCAAGAAGCAGTTCTTTGTCAGCTTCAAGGACATAGGGTGGAGTGACTGGATCATTGCTCCTACAGGTTATCATGCCAACTACTGCGAAGGAGAGTGTCCCAGCCATATAGCAGGCACATCTGGCTCATCATTATCTTTCCACTCCACTGTCATCAACCACTACCGCATGCGGGGCCATAGCCCCTTTGCCAACCTCAAATCATGCTGTGTGCCCACCAAGCTCCGGCCTATGTCCATGCTCTACTATGACGATGGCCAGAACATCATTAAGAAAGACATACAGAATATGATTGTGGAGGAGTGTGGCTGTTCGTAGACGCTAGTGTGCACAAGACCCTTCTTGTTAAGTAGAAAATGTATCAAAAGCCCAAGAAGAGGAAAGACCTGACATGGTATAATATTTTTTGAGTGAAACAATCATCAGAAATATAAGCAAAAATAAAAGAGAGCAAGAAAAGGGAGAGAAAGAAGAAAAAAAAAAGACTTATGGAAGATCAGAAAAGACTTCAGCTACAAAAAAGGAAGAAAATGTCATGAAGATGGGCTTGAACAAGATAGGTCAAAATGGTGGTATGGATTGGGGATTTCCCCTTCCTTTCAGTGTGCTCCTTATCTTGTTACATAGTATACTAAACATTAGTTACTACTAGGGGAAGGAAGTTTTGTTCCCTCCCTTAGTTACCCATCAGGTCAAGCCATGGTAGCAGCTCATCTAACCTGCAGAAATTTGGACAAAGTCCAAAAGGTCAATGAAAAGCCATGTGTATGATCACTGCAGTCACTGGCGCTTTCCCCCCACATTTACAGAGCAACTGAGTAGGTGTATAGTGTTTGTGTTTGTATATATATGGCTATGTATTTACATACATGTCTCTATACATACAGACACAATACACATACTTAACATTGATCAAGGGTCAATAGTGTGCAGGGTGTGTACACCTTCATCTTCTGCACTACATTTACAAAAAAAAAAAAAGAAGAAAAAAGGAAAAAAGAAAAATGAAGAAAAAAATGGAACAAAAAAATTAATGAAAGAATAAAAGTTACATTCTGTAAAGGTGCTTACAATGTTAGAACTATGCAACCTAGATGGTTTGAAACTGTTTACCTGCAAGAGAAAGAAAAAAAAAAACAGAGAGACTTTTTTTTAAAATGGAAGTAACTTGTTTAAAAAAAAAATCTTTGGTGAGAGATACTTGAAAGGAACATGTTTGTCCAGTTGCTGGAGTCAAACATTTCTATATTTTGTAAAAAAATTTTTTAATCGTTTACTATTTGCACTACAATGGTGTCTGACCTGTCTAATCCTTATTTAACAAATATTTGCAAGGGAGGGTGGTTGGGTGTGGGAGGGGTTGAGAGCTGCACTTATTGTGAGCTATACAAGAACTGCTACAGCACACAAAATAGCTATTTTTATTATTATAATAATTATTATTATTTTGTACCTTAAAATGAATAGACACATACACCAAAGACATTTGTGCAAGCCTCTATAAAGTCTGTTTGTGGTTGGTACCATTCACCTGTAATGAGTTAGGGTTTGAATTAAGTCAGTGGGTTGATTACATTCAGGCTAGAATATCTGTTAACCAGTTAAATTCAAATAGTGCCCTCAACAAAAAAATCACCATTTGAAGTAAGCCCAGAAAATCCCTGGGATTTGGATCCAAAGTGCTTGGATCTGAGGTCCATCTGAGCATAATCATACTGTTTTGTATGTACAACACTAAACTCGGCCCTTATGCACAGCAAATGTGCATTGTAGGGAAACAACTTTGTCCAAGGGATATACATACATATGTATATATTCCTGTATGTATGTATGTATGTATACACAAGGTATAAGCACTTCTGGCTTCATTTTACTCTTCTTAAAACATTGAATGTTTGTGTGCAAAGCACAGTATGTTAAAAGATTTTTTGTTTATTACTGCCAAGTGGGAGGCTACATGTTCAAAATGGTATTTGTGCAAGAGAAACCTGAAGTGCTGGTATACACTTTAAAAGTGTTGATGTAAAATTACAAGCAGCCTTGGGCCCTGTCCACCATTGCTCCTGCAAATATACAGAAAATGGCAATTGTGGTTGGATTTCTGTTTGAAATACAGTCTTTGCTGAAATGCTGGCTTTCTCAACCACCACCCTCTAGCATGACAACTCTTAATGGGTTTGCGTGTTACCTGTAAGACCTAATTTTCAGTGTCAACACCTAACCTGAAGGGTCCAACCCGTAGGGCATAGGTAGATAGTTGTTGTTTTTTAAAAAAATTTTCGCTGTCATATTTAAAAGAATGTTAAACTTACATTTGTCTTTGGGTAGGGGGAGATGATAAGAGGGAATGGGAGAAACCTTTAGGCCCTGTTTACACTGAGTTTGATAACCCTGAGCCTGAAGCTTCAGACTCTCCTAGGTTTGCTGAACCAAGCCCCTGTTAGTTGCCTTCTGAAGGGGACAGGCTTCTAAATGCCTCTCCTGGAAAGAAGTACTAACAAAGCTCCCCATCTTGCTGAGAGCACAGTCTGTTTAAAAAAAAAAAAAAAAAAGAAAAAGAAAAAAAAGAAAAAAGATAGCACAATATAACCCAGTCACACTGGCTAGGGATAGTGTGTTAGCACCTTCATGGCAAGAACCATGTTTAAACAGTGTAATCAGGGCCTTCATTTTTTGTCAGCCAAAACTGTTTGTGTGTGCATGTGTGCGCGTGTGTTCTCTGCGTGTGCAGATGTGTGTGCGCATGGGCGCATGTCTGTATTTGTATGTATCTATAGAGATAAAAATGAAAAGGGAAAAAAAAAGAAAAAAAAGAAAGAAATAAAAAAAAAATAGCCCTTTCCTCTGTTGAATAAGTATCAACATACATGCATATAGCTAAGTTTTCTATCTAATTTATTCCACAATATTTAGATTGCATAGTACAGCTAATGGGTTATACATTTATGTACTTTTTATACAACACAGTTTTTTTACAGACTTGTTTGCAATTTGCAAAAAAAAAAAGTTGAAAAAATATAATTGGTTAAACACTAAATTTGTCACTGAAGTGTTCTGTAAAATATCAAGGCTTTCTGATTTAAATTATTTACAGAAGTTTGTTGGGTTTTTTGTGTTTTCTTCCTGGGGAAAGTGAGGGATACCAAATGCTAGTAGGAAAATTTTCAGGAACAAAAAAAGGATGGGCAACTAATTTATCTTTATAAATTTAACAAAGTTCTTGGCCCTGCTTATTTGAAGCATGTGGCAGAATTTCTGTCAATTTTTCTAGAAGCAGAGCCAGCCTTTGGAGCAGCAGGAACAGGGACACAGTCTGTGAGAATTGTTGAGGATACCATTTAGTTCACTGGTCTTTGTACTTGGCCTTAAAATTGGGTGCCCCAGAACTCTTATTTATATCATCAGATGTCCCAGAACGGTTACTTGTGTCAACAGGCCTTTTGATGTCAACTGGCCTCCTTACAAGATCAGTAAAACTACTTACATGAGTAAAGCTGTGCCAGGGTGAATGACAGGTTCCTTCTGCTGTGGGCACTATCAAGGGAGAGAAAGGATTCTGAGTGAATGGCACCACAGCCAAAGCTGTTTAATCCAATTATTTGAATGAGGCTGTTTGCATCATGGTGGATCTGAACACAGTGGTAAGGGAAACGGGTCAGATGGCTCACATTGATAAAATTTATTCTCAACAGTGATTACTTAGAGAGCATTGGAGACCAGAAATCCCCAAACCTTCCCCTAGATGACAATGGCAAAACTCCCATTGGCTGCTAGCAAAGTTGGTTTAGAAAAAGTCATGGTTTTTCTGGCTAAAGGAGAAAGACCCTTTAAAAAATAATTCTCATCCTGAATTTGATAGCAGGTGTAATGTGATGAGTAGGGACTGGCCTGAAAAACATGAAACTAGCCTGAGACAACTTCCAAGTGAGGAAAGAATATAGGATTTTAGATATTGTGAGCATGTTTTATGACAGCTATACCAAAAACAGAAAAAAGTTTTCAAATCAAGAAGTAAGTGTTCCAAGCCCTATTTTTTTAGCGTGCATTTGTATGTGTATACTGGTCACAAATTTAAAAGATTTCTCCCTCCAATCTCTAGCATCAGTCATGGGGTTTTGATTTGTGGTCAGAGTTATTTAAAGTAGGGGGAAATGAAAAACTGTATGATAAAGTAAAATAAGAAATTTGGATGTTAATCAAGACTGAATGATTCCAGCAAAATAGCCCATCCCTGATAATTTGATTTAATTAAATCTGCATGTACTTAAAATAGCATTAGAAATTGTTACCATATTTAAGCAGTTGTTCTAGGGCATGCAGCCTTAAAAATTACTTCTCCTTTCAGGTATGACTGTACCAAAAAAAAGAAAGAAAGGCTCTTAACTACTAACACATTCCTTTCCATATAACCTACTTACTGTTTATATTGAGAATACATTTTCAGTATATATTTAATCACAGAAATGTATTTGTTTAGTGCCTCCATAATCTTACTGCTTGAGAGCTGACCACATTTGGTTGTCTTTTCATATCTCCATGTCAGATGCTCTGGTTACAAAGCCTAAGAAACTGGCATAAGTGCATGCTAAGATGTTTCTTTGGGAGGGCTGAATGTATTTGTATCCTTTAGATTTAGCAAAAGGAAATGCTTACAGATGCTTGTAATTATTATGCACTCATGGTCTAGTGCCCAAAACTGTAAAATTGAATGAAATGGGAGTTTTGTCATTGACTTCAATAGAAACACTCTCCTACCAAATCACTACAGAGTAGGGTTGCATTATATATACCTCCTTTTTTTTGTACTTAGTTGAGAAATAAGCTGTCAAATTCATTTAACAGTGACACCACAAGACCATGTAGAGGCTAGCAGCAATATCTCTTAGGCAGAGAACTTCAGGCATCTGTAAAGTTTATGTGCAAAATTAAAAATTGATGGGCTATAGTTACTCATGTGGAATTGTGCCTTACTCTGTAAGCAATGCCATTGATTTTCAGAGGGTCTCCTTTCCTAGAAAGTTACCAGTCAGCATCAATAAATTGAGAAAAATCTATTTCTGAAGTATAGGTAGATACAATGGAAATTATTAAGTTCTTTAAGTTAAACCTCATGTCAATAGTGTACATCAGTATAAGAAACAGATGCTAATCCCTTTTCTTATACTGAAAAAAGCTTTACTCCCCCATATGCTCTCATTGCATTACATGTGGAGTAAAACGTTTTCAGCATGAGTAAATAAAATCATAATTTGATCTTCTGTGAACAACTAGAAACAAGGTTTTCATGGGCCGAAACAAGCAGCACTTCTGGGTTTTATAGCTATTTATTTTTTGAGATATAATGAATCTGTTAATTCTCAATGGGTTTCTTTGTATTTAAATACTTTCAAAAACAACACATTGACAATGGGTTGAAGATACATATATACATACATATATTCTATATGTATGTATATATATATCTTCATAATAATATGCATATATAAATATAATACAATTTAATATGACATAACATATAATATTATGTTATATTACATTGCATTATATTATATATATACATATTATATATATGTCTACAGTATATATATATACACACACAGCTATATATATGTATATACATATATATAAATTATGAAAGCCAAGATATTATGAAGCCTATTTTGTTTTTATCATTTTGTGTTTTGTTGTTGATATTATTATTATTGTTATTATTATTATTTTGCATACTACATGCAGTGCTTTAACCAATGTCTGTTTGGCTAATGTAATTAAAGTTGTTAATTTATATGAGTACATTTCAACTATGTCAATGGTTTCTTAATATTTATTGTGTAGAAGGACTGGTATTTTTTTTATTTACATTATGTTTAAAGAGGTAACAGTTTGATATGTTCTCATTTGTTTATATTAGAAGTTATTTATTTTCACAGCATTCCGTCTGGTATTTTGATATTTGGAAGGCATGCTACCTATACTTTGTACAGTTAGTGGGCAGTATTCAGCAGCTCCCAGTAGATTTTTAGGCCCTATATTAAGCAAAAGACTTATTTGGGCTTTTTATTTTAGATTTTTTCCTATTGGTTTGCCAGAACCACTCAGTGCACTTATTGCCAGACACTCTGCCTGCGTGACCAATTTATTCCTACTGTATTTACCCAGGACAGAGGACCAAAACCACCTCTGGTGTAAGTCCAGTGACTTCAGTGAAGTTATACCAGAGATGTATTTGGCTCACAGAGAAAATGCTTGTGCAAATCAATGCAAAGAAAAGGCAGAAAGAAAGAGTCTTTGCATTTGGAACGGGATTTCAACATGTTAAAAATGTTTGGATCAGCTGTTACTTTATTTTACTTTGTTCTTTTTGTTATTTTGCTCTTTCTTATACAACAGCAGCAACAACACAAGTGAAATAAATAAAGGGAGTTTCACCAAGCCTTGTGTAATTGTTCCTTAATATGCATTCCTTGCTCTTGCTGGGAAATTCATGGAACTTGGGAAATAATGCCTCTTTGGATTAAACGATATTTATCTTTCTCTTCAATGTGAATATGTTAAATGGACATTTGAATTCATGGCCCAACAAGTAATGGAATTTTAGGTTGTTCACTTCTCCTTGTGAAACACATGGAGTACAAAAGCTAAAGGCAACTGCAACTTCCCATTGCCTGTAGACTGTTAGGTCTTCAGCTACCATCACCACAATTCCCTTTAAATAATCCAGAACTAGATGCTTACACAGATAAAAGGGGAATTTTCATTACTGAGGAAAAAAAATAAAAATAAAAAATTGGAAAGCTGTCAGTTCACATGGGTTAGTTTATAAATTGATAGGTAGTCAGATGAAATGATCAGAGGCTTGATTACAAGCATCTGATTACTGCTCTGAGTGAGAAATTATCTGAGTACCCTCATATTTGAAAGCCGGGTGAATTTATGAAGGGTTTGCACCAGTCATTGCATTCCTATGGTGATAAATGGGCTCTTGCTACATTCCACACATTGTCAGTGGGGTGACAATTCTGAAGTTGATATTTAAGCAGATTTTTTGCATAGTGTTCAAGCATGGGCCATCACAGCTATCAACAGGCCTTTAAATAATTAAGCACTGAAAACTGTTCTACAAAGCTTGGAGAACTGAATTGGTTTCCTCTTACTGAAAATATATTTTTAAAAAAGCAATGCAATCAGTGGTAGAGAAAGCATTTGTTTCAGAAACTACTAAGACATGTTTGAATATATACTTTCTTCCCTTCATTATGATCTCTATGATACAGTTGGACTCAGTGATCGTAAAGGTCTTTCCAGCCTAGATTATTCTATGATTATTATTGCCAGAAAAGACAAATCCAACTGGATTTGGAAGTTGGTCTAAGAGAATAAAACTCTAAGAGCTACTTGATTCCAACTGCTGGTGTATTAACCTGGTACAACTGAAGCTTACAATTCAGGTGTAAAACAGAAAGTTATTATTTCTATTTCATGACACAGAATACAGTACTAGATAGTGCAATCCAGATGTTTTCCATTTTCTCCAGCTATTTTATTTCCTTTTTACTTTAAGAATGCTGTTGAGAACTGTTTCTATTGTACAAGCTTGTTGAAATGCTCCATTTGAAAAGAACAGCGGAGAACTAAGAACTGCCTTTTTCACGAGTAGAACAATATGGTAATACTAAAATACAACCCTATCCTAAACAAATTAGACCAAGTTAATAATATACAAATGCAGATAACAGCAAATTATTCTGGTAAACAGATATGTGGATAGTTTCTACTCAGTGTGGATATCTTACCTTAGAGAGCATCTTCACACTGCTGCTTGGGCTATTGAATCACTGGGTTAGTTTCAGTGCATATAACAAAACTTTCCATGCTTGTCAGTGGGCTAACAGAATCAAAGTTTTGATAGTTCATGGCTAGATAGATATGGCTGCCCTCAGTGATTAATTTCTTACTTAAGTTTGTCTGTCTCCTGGAAATACAAACACAGACTGATTTGAAGTACTGCGTAGGGGTCAGGGTGACTGTCCTCCCTTATACTGCTGATAGAAGTATAGCACAGTGATCAAATCTGTGGCTTGCAAATACCTGCTGCACAACTTCTATGACCTTTGAGTGCTTCATGGTTTCAAAAGAGCTGTCTCATACAATGCCACCATATCATCTCATCTCTCCTGTCTACTATTGTTTCACATCAGCTCTGCTAAAATTGCATTCACTGGGAAAATAGTGCAGAAAGTCACTGTCTGCTAGAGAATCCCAAATACTCTCTGCAGGACAAAGTGAACAATGAGGTTTCCTTTTCCCCTCCAATGGCCAGTGACTCTGAGCACCAAAATGAAAGAGTTGGGAGAACGGTCCACATGACTAGACAGTTCTATGTATCTTCATCTTATGAGGACTGTGAGAGGGAATGGGTTTATTTTGTCTTTTAACAGTGGACACAGGGAAAAATTCATTGCCTTCTTGTGAGACTCCACCAACAGTACAGTGTTCAGCTCTGGGGGCTTCAGCTGGAGTAAGTCCAGTGGATGGCCACAAAGATGATCACAAGGATAGAGCACCTCTCCTACAAAGACAGGCTGAGAGAGCTGGAGATTTTAAACCTGGAGAAAAGAAAGCTCCTGCAGGACCTTAGAGCAGCCTTCCAGTACATAAAGGGGAGCTACAAGAGAGCCGGAAAGGACTTTTTACAAGAGCCTGTACAGACAAGACAAGGGGGAATGGCTTCAAACTAAAGAGGATAGATTTAGATCAGATGACAGAAATAAATTCTTCGCTGTAAGGGTGGTGAGACACTGGCACAGGATTCCCAGAAAAGCTGTGGATGCCCCATCCCTGGAAGTGTTCAAGGCAAGGTTGGATGGGGCTCTGAGCAACCTGGTGTACTGAAAGGTGTTCCTGCTCAAGGCAGGGTACTGGATGATATTCAAACCCAGGCCATTCTACAATCCTGTAAATTATTTAATATATCTGACTCATACAGTTTCTATTACATGACAAAATTACTGTTTCTGAGAAGATAAAAATGTATATCAACAGATATGGTTTCCAGAATGTCATATAACAGCAGACAAAACCAACATAGCAGCTTTATTCAAATAAAAAGATTCAGAGGAAAGTTGGCAAGAGATACCAGTAGAGATCCCAAGAGGGGCTCTTGAGCAGACTGCTCCTCCACAACTTAGACACACAGAAGAATGCCTCTTATGGCTGAATTAGGATGCAGTTGGCTTGATCTTAATGAAGGCAGATGGGTGTTACAGACCTGGGTGGCTTAACTGAAAGCAAAATGAAGTCCTGTTTTCCTAGAAAGATTACTGAGTATAAAAGAGCAGATAGTAAGGTGATAGAAAGCATGTGCACTTTACTGAACTACATATGAGAGTGATCAAAATTGAATACTTTTGGAAAATAAGATAATTGAAGATAACTGAAATCAGGCTAGAGGTAAAAAAATAATCCTGTTACAGAATGCAATTATGCAATTTCACAGGGTCTTACTACTGAAGGAGCCCATTTAAAAGTCTAAATCTTAGTTCTCAGCTGAGCTGTGTGTCTTCTTCACTGACTTCATGCCAGTCCCAGAAATGGCACAATTCAGGAAGGACACACAGCACCACTTTCAGACATCAGACACTCATCGCTTTTCCCACCAAGAGAGTATACAGAGGCCAGAAATCTACCTGAGTCTGGACAGACAGATTGGTTAACAAGTGACATATCACACGATTACCTCTTGCTTTTTTTTTAATTTCTAGCAGATGACACAACCCTCAGAAGCAATTGAGGCCCTTCTCAGCAATGGCCAACTACCTTAGTGTGAATCAGTTTCAAGTTTGGCATGCTTTCAGATGCATACCTTTTCATGCAAATCCTACTCCTTTCTCACGCTTTCAGTGGGCAGCCTGGTCATTTGTACACAGCTGTTGTGGCGAAATTGTCTCCAGGTCTGGGCTTCAGGCTTTGCTCCTCCATTCCTATTTCCATAGCCTAAGAAAGTACCCTCAGGCATAGGAGCTTCATGTTCCCCCCTCATGTCTGGACAGGAAGAAGAGAGATCAGATAACTAAATTAATTATGTCAACAAATAAGAGACATTCTCTACGAATAGAAACTCCAAGTCCAAACAGGAGCAGCCCAGTATTGCACCTACCCTGCCAGTGACCCACCCAGGTACTGAGAGGGTCTGTAGCATCTAAGGAAAAGTAGAGGGACTGCAGAGAGAGAAAATGCAGCAACACAGGAGTGTTTTCAATTACTCCCATCCAGTAACAATTACATCAAGTCATGATGCAGAGATTGATATTTTTGCTGCCACAAATGGTTTCTTCAGGGAGCATCTAGACAAGAAGAACAGCATAACCCAACTCAATAATCTATTATCATAATATTGTTCAGAAATAGGAAGAAGATAAGTTGTACTTGTCCATCTTTCCACCTTCCTCTGCTACAGCAGAAGAAAACCCCTCAAAATCTTATGGAAACTTCAAGAGGGTAAAAGAGATGGCTCAATATTTCAAAGCAGCTTGCAGACTATTTAGGTATACTGCAGTAGAGTCACAGTGTTGAAAAATAGCCCAAAATTCAATATGATGGGGCAGTAGAAAAAGTATTTGAGGAAAACGTGAAAAGAATAGAAATGTCAGTAAATAATTCTAAAAACATATTAGATAAACTTGGAAAAGAATGAGAACAGCCTGCAAAATCCATAATATCTAAGAATGAGCTAAAAGATGAAATAAGATTAATGACAATAAGGGTCAATGTGTGCTTGCTATATGGAAAACCTGTTTCATTTCTATGAAGGAATCAACAAGTTCATGGAAATACCTCCACTCACTGATACAGCCAGCTTGGATTTTCCAGGAAGAATTTACAAAATATCCCACTAACTCTTCCTAGAGAAACCAATCCATCATGGAATAAAGAGGACAGCACACAAGTAATAGTTTTAATTAAAAGAGATGAAGGAAAAGGGGAAATGTCATTAGTGTCTGGCTTTGCATTAGGGACTGTGTTGTGAGCATGAAAATCTGAAAAACAGAATGAAAAAAAGGCTGGTGGCATGGAGTTATTGAATAACTTCACAAAATAATGAAAGAGCAGCTGAATATCAGAAATCATAGAATTATGGAAAAGTTCATGTTGGAAGGGACCTTAAAAAATCATCTATTTCCTATCCCCCTGCCATAGGAAAGAATGCCATTCACTAGACCTGGTTACTCAAAGCCCCATCCAACTTGGCCTTGAACACTTCCACAGAACTGAAGTGCATGCATAGAAATGAACTGTCCCTCAGGAAAAGGAGTTGAGCATTATAATGACCAGTGTGAGCTAAATGGGCATCACCAGCAAGCTGAACATTTTATTTGACTGTTGGTACAGCTGGAAAATGCAGACATAGTTTTGAGTATTGAAAGAGAATGGCAGACTTTAGAGTAAAACAGAAATTCTCATTTGTAGGCGTCAGAGACTGAAAATAATAATTTGTCTCTAGACATCTTGGGATTCTTGGAGTGTGTGGAAGGGGGTGGGTCAGGCTTTGCTCTGGTGAGGTACTGCCCAGTCCCCCATATGCCCTGGCCCCACAGTGTCTGTCTGTCATGCACCCTGGAGGCAGTCCCAGTTTTGCCTAACCCAGACCCTGAGTGCTGAGAGACCATAAATGCCACCTGGGAAGAAGGCCCAGGATGAGTCAAGGTAGTAAGAAGCCAGACCACGAGGCAAGCTTGTTGTTCCTTAACCCTACCTTCATCTTGGAATTTTCTATCCATCACATCGCTGGAACCCAAGAGTTGGTGGCTACATGTCTGTCTTTCTATGTCTTTCCTGTCTTTCTTGTTTTTTCCCTTTCTTCTTATTGACGTCACTTTTCACAGAATGTAACATCAAATGGCTTTAAAGGTTTTTGTGTTGAATGGGCTGTGATAAGTGTTTTATGTTGTACTAAATAATTTGCCAAAATTCCTTGATTTTCCATAGTTTGCCAGTAAACTTAGTGTGATTTTTACCTCTTGAGAATATCTGGTCAGTATTTCTCCTTTGTGTTTACCCAGAGCAAAAGAACCTAGGTTTAACCCTTGGATTTAAGTGACTGGGGTGTAGAAATAGGTCAAGACAGCAATTAGGCCTCCCTTTTGCTCTCTCTAACATAGTCAAACATGCAATTTTTTAGAGGGACAGAGAGAGAGGGAAGAAAAATAAGACATAAATTTTAGTTCATCATGTTTCTGACTGGAAAAGCTAATTGCTCATTCTCGGTTAGGCACATCACTTTTACCTCAGTAAAATACCATACTTTCTCTGGTAGAATAACATGATGAATCAGGTTATGAGAAAAAACATTGATCCCCTGTGGACAGAGAGAATTCCCTCTACATAACAAGGCAATGTCTCTACATTCAGACAGTTTCTGGTTGGCTTCTGTTGCAGCTAACTACTTGGTGGCTTTTGGTTGTGGGGTTTTTTTGGGGTTTTTTTTGGTCTTGTTTTGTTTATTTGCTTGTTTTGTTTTCATTTGTTTGGGTTTCTTGGTTTTGTTTGGTTTGGTTTTGTTTTGTTGGTTGTTGCTGTGTTTGTTGTTGTTGTTGGTTTTGGTTGGTTGGTTGTGTTTCAGTTTTGTTTTTGTTTTTAAATATATATTTTTAATATCCCTTCCTGTTAAACCGCAAAACTGTATTATCCTCATTTTTGAGCAGCTACAGCCTGTGATTGTTGTCTCGGAGCTTTCTTCAAAGGCCAGTCATACTTCCTCCAAGCTCAAGTTCTCCAAGCTGTTCCAAGGAATCCCTGTGGAAACAGACCCATGGGCATATGGGCCTATGAATGGCCAGGTTTGCCTTGCTGCATTCATGTAACAGCAGCAGAGACCATGCTGTTTACATTCTTATTCCAGGCCTACGCTTTCTAAGAAGAAAAGTGAGGGAGGGGGAAAGTAAGGCAAACTAAAATAAAGATGAGGCTAAAACCAAAACTAGTCTTCACAGCATTTTCACATAAACAAAATTGTTTGACAAGATTCTTTTTTTAATAAAAAAAAGGAGGGAACAAGGACTGAAAAGGAGAAGTGGTTGTAACTTCAAAGATAGGAACACACCAGTGGGTAATAAATATTTATAAAGTAAGACATGCATCAGCCTGCCACATAGGCTTTCTACAAAATGATATATGGATGAGTAAAGTGTGATAAAGAAATGCAGAGTAAAGTAACACAGACCCTAAATTTAGACATGTGTAGATTTTTCCAAATGTTGCATTTTCAAGTATATTTTTAAAAAGGCAAGGAGCGAGGGGAAAGATGATGTTTTCATTTTGATTTGGTTTTTTTTTGTTTTGGGGTGGGGTTTTTTGGTTTTTTTTCTTTCGAACTAAACACAAGTCTTTCATGTCTTCATTTTTTTCTTTGTTTCTTCAATTTTTTAAAATTTCCCTCAACTTCCAGCCTTTGTTCCTTTGTGTCATAATGCGTTGTAATTTTCAACATGAAGTTGTACTTTTAATACTAAATCAGTTTATACATTTTATAAAAGAAAATGAAAGACAGACCTTAGACTGCAAGGAGATGTGGAAGCTTGTTTGGTCCATAATGCGCAACATCCGTAATTTTCAGTTAACCCCTTTCTCTGCCAACTCCTGTCTGTACACCCTTAGCAGCACATTAGCTGACAAAGCAGCTGAACACACTAGCACTTCTTCCAAACTGAAAGGTACTGTTTTAATTTTCTTAGAGTCTCTTCTGAGATCAAATTAAGGCTCTCCTGATACATTTGGCAGAATGGTGTTCGGATCCCTGTGCTGAAAGTTCTATGTGTCAAACCTGGCATCCAAAAAATGACCTTGAATAGATCCTTACTTGTTTCTCATAGAAAAAGGATGGTTTACTGTTATTAATAATTGTGATTCCTGCCATTCAAACATGAAGTCTGAGCTGCTTTTTTTTTTTCTGAAGTGTGTGTTTACCTTGCATAAGATGATCCTTTAGACCTGTAACATGCTTATGCAATGCAAAAGGTCTGGCAGTATTACCAGGGGCATGATTTGAAGAAGACAGAGTGGTGCAAGCAAACAGAGGCTTTAAAATGTAAAACGGCCTTCACTGGTTGCAGAATATGAAGATGATGTGTCAATAACTCAAATCATAACACCCTCTGCATTCTGGGATAAGTATTAGGAAAGTATTAGGAAAGAAAACTTTTTAACTTATAAAATGAGCACTTCTGCAACAGAAACAGCTGTCAGACAAATATAGAACCCTGAAATGTCATTTTTATGGTCTTTTTTTTTTTTTTTCCAAAGTAATACTACAATTTAAAGTACAGCAGAACAAAATTACAGTTTTAAAGAGAAAAAGAACAGATTTGATTTTAAAGACCAGGTATAGGAGAAGTGAGTCAGACCTGATCTTAGCGACACCAGAAGAGATTTGGAGTTACTGCATTCCGATTACTTCTGATGTAGTCCAGTATGACCGAAATCGGGATCCAACAAACTCTGGAATAAACAAGGGCAGAAATATCCTTCATTATGGAACACTTGAACACAGTCAAAGAAAAAAAAATATAAAAAAGGTACCTAAAGTAAAAAATTACATAAAGCAAAAAGGTACATAAGCACAATACACAGCTCCTGGAAAAGCTGATGTTGGACCCAAGCTCAGGTACTTTCAGCCAATGTGAAAAAAGGCACAGCAACTCAGTTCTGAATGAATATCTGTTGAATATCTCTTGAATAAATATCCTAATCTGGAATAACTGCAAGGATGTTCAGGGTGTTCTTGAAAAAAACTCTGGGGGGGAAGGAGCATGTAAAGCTACTTACAATGCTGATCCTGGCAGTGCTTGTTTGTACTTTATCGAGCAAGAGAGTGAATAGGCAGGAAGTCAGAGAAGAGAAGTATTCTAAGATACAGCAAGCAGAACAAGACAGATTTTTTTAAGGTCTGATCTGGAAGTAAAGCTGCCTATAAACTTATTTACTTGTTTAGATATGACCCTATTCCTTGTCTTGCAAACTAGGTGCCTATGGTGGGCTATCAGGGGAAGTCTTTACTAAGGTAGCTGTTGAAAAGTAAAGGACTTCTTGCTTTACTGATTCATGCAAAGGGGGAAGGACACAAAACCAAAGCATAGGTTATCACTGAAAGGTAGAAAACATACTCTTAGGTAGAAACATACTGTTTAGAAGCATTTTTCAACAGCATACTTGACCAAGCTGAAATATAATATATAAATCATAAAAACAATGATTCAATAAAATAGTGATATAGAATAACAAGTTCACCTAATCATAATCCTTTAAGATTAGGAGTATTTGGAAAAACTTGTTTTGGAATGCTTTTGTGTGATTTGGCATATAAAGAACAAATGGTAGAGACTGCAGCCACAAACAAAGCCCTTTGCTTTGATCCATGTGTGCTGCCATTCCAAAAATGAAAAGCAAGGAAGTAGAGCCCACTTTAACGTGCCTGCATTGCTTTAGTTTCCAGTATCACACGCCCTTTTATAATTAGGCAAAAGATTGGGCAGGAATTGCTTCTTTCTTATTGCTGTAGTGAGCAGGAATTGCTTCTTTCTGTTGGAGTTTTAATTACTGCTACGCTTCATGAGAGGGTAAGTTCTTCAGCTTTCCAATAATCATATACTGCTTGTACCTTGTATCTCTAAATATGTTTCAATCACTCCCCATAAAAATACAGATCATCCTTTGTCATCAGATTTTGTAAGAACTGTTCCTGGTAGTCATATTAACATTTTTCCTTACTGGAACTTCAAGAAATGGCTAGTCTAATAGGAATAGAATTATGATAGGGATGCCTGGTATTTGCAGTTCTACATTCACTATATTCTGCTCATCTCAGCTATATGACTTGTTACTCATTTTTTGACCTAAATTATTATGCAATCTTACTTCATGCTATTTAAAAATTACCTCATGTCACCTTGAATACCACAAAGTAATGACAGCTGAAGTAATTTCTATGGTTTGTACTTAGTTTTTGGAATCTATTCAGGTAACAGGCCATATCAATGTAAGGGTGTTATTATCTGACAAATTGCTGTGTGCTTGGATAAAGTCTTAAGTCTGAACACCTAATTTGGACTTCTGAAACAATCACAATTTTCAAGGGATAAGTAGTGACTGAACAACACAATAAATACAAAAATAATATTTCAGTATTGTTTAACATAGGGATTTATGATTTTTAAACCAGAAATGTAAAGATATTATTTCATATCCTCTAATAGAGAGATTGCAGAGAAACTGGTGAAAAAATGTATGTTTAATAGTATGGTACTGTAATTACACAATAGAATTTATCATGGAGGTTTATCATGTGAAAACAGTTATGGTCAAGAGACACAATTAAGAGGTGTCTCAACAGCAGAGATAGTGGGATGAATCCTGCTGCCCTTGCCAAGTCTTTTTCCTAAGAATTCCTATTGAGCTAGGCACACCTTTCTCTGTGCCCCTGCTTCAGTGGGACCAGATTGTTCCTAAGCTGTCTTGTCATGTTTAGCAGCTACAGGTTTCCTACACATGGTTCTCAGGGCAAAGACAAAGCCAGTCATGGGTACAGAGGCAGCATGAGTTCGTTGGCATATTGCTGCAGCAAGCTAGTCAATTCTAGTGATGGCAGTGCAGGGCATGCTCCCTTCCTCTGGAATAAATGAGTGCTGGAAAAAAAAAGTAAAGATATCACAGATCTACGATTGGTATTTTAAACCCCAAGTTGCTTGTGGAGGCAGAAGTCAACACCAATGGGCCAACAGAGATTGGGCTCTTCTGAACACACAAGAGGGTTTCCTTGGCACTGGATGGAAAGTCTGGGAAGGGCAGAGAAGTCACATATGCAGCTGAACCCTTAGGAAACTGGCCATCAGTATGTTAGAGGACAAGACTGATGCCCTTGGAGAACAGCTGTGTGAGGACCTTGATGTGATTCAAATCACGATTGAAAAGTTCAGTGTGGTAGCAGTGACCTACTAGGTCTGTGTGGAGTTGGGTACAGAAATGCTCTGTAGTTACATAAGCCTGTATAGAGCAATAATAAAGCACTGCTGGCATTTGCAAAACCAGAACCTAGTCCTGGAGCCACACAACCTTTGATGGCTAAATTTCAGTGGCTGTCCAGAAAGTCCATATAGAGGCCAGTGTGAAGTTTCTAGACACATTGAGTTGCAAAGGGCAACAGCTCAACAGGGCTTCACAAAATAGAGTCCTCCTGGTTGTTTCATTTTGCCATGGATATGACCAAAACTTCAAAGCATAAAATATTCTGTGTTAGAATAACCTCTATCCTGGTTAACCAGCGACTAGAAAGTAATTTGGGACATCTACAACATAGGAACTAGGAATTCCATAGCCCTTTCCTAAAATGACTGGAATTTTCTCCAAGGCAAGGTCTCTGGCAAATAGACAAAATGTGGCCATTTTGCCACAGGTCTCACTTGCTTCAACTTACTCAGAACTTATTGAATCCAGAATATAACAGCAAAGGTTCTGAGAGATCTCCATCCAAATTATTTATGACATGACTACACACAATCAGGTGAAAGCTTCTGTCATATTTATCTTTTTGAAAAAAGTCAAAGAAAAGTTCCAGTTTTTTCCATCCATGCTACCTTTTGTTATTATTTTGTAGCTCCACACAAGCAAAGTTTCACTGCATCTGGCAAATGTCTGTAGGGGCAGGATGACTCAGTAACTTAAGTATGTAGCATGATTTCCCCTATTTCTGCATTAGAGCAACACCCCAGTTTGTAACTCAGAGCAAGTCACAGTCTCTCTTTCAGAGGGTATTTAATGTGAGGTTCTCACTGCTTGCTTAGAAAGATTCCGTGGCACTTTTCACAAAAGTAGGGCTATTAACCTCTTTGACCCAACCATAATCCACTATGTATTAAGCACCATGGGAGAACTAGTTGAGTACTGACTGAGAAGGAAGACCTCCACCCACTGAACCAAAACCACCACACTAAGCAGCAGCATGAATAGATTCGTACATGGACATATGTGTGTTTTTATTATAAGTACACACAGATATGTTGAACAGTAACCAAGGATTAATGTGATAGCTATAATTCACAGTGTCTTGGATTAATCTGTTACATCGTTCAGTGGCAAAACTGACAAGATGCTACACGATCATGTTTAGTCACATTAGGTGTGCTGTAAACCAAAGACAGAATTTTCTCTGATGAAGTTTCAGCATCCAGGGAGAAATCCCTAATCTATGACTGTAGCCTTAAACTGGTTGATTTACACCAGTAGAAAAATGCAGCAATGAGGCCCACATTATTCTCTCATCCCACTGTTTCCTCTCTACATTATGGCTGCTAAGAACAACTTTCCTGCTTGATATGTTTTTCTTTCTGCCAGCTGCCGCCTTAAATTAGCCTTTCTTATGTCATCTGGTAGTAAGGATCTTTGGGTTCATGTCAGGAGATGCATTTAACATACTTCTGATACTCCAGCATAAGCAGCTGTGACATGTGGGCAGCACTGAACATCCACAACCATCACCACCAATTACCCCCTTTATTAATCTGACCTTGCAGTGGATACCCAGGGAGAATTTCACTGTCAGCCTAACATTTCACAGCTTCCTACGTTTCATGTGCTATGTTTCACATTTCACTTGTTTGCTGCCCTCCCAGACACCAGCTTCTTAATATTAGCTGCTTTGGTACTATGACATAAATCACTTTTTTATGGCTGCTGCGCCATTTTTCTGCTAACAGCTGCCATATTGCATTAGGCTATATTATACAGGATGAAGAATGACAGAGAGGTGGAGCATGATGTGTGCAGCCTAAAAAAATTATTACACTGTTCAGCTGATAGGCCTATTCATCTTTCAACACTGAGAGTACAGTAAGTCCTACTAACCCAAACTAACAGCAGACCAGGAAAATGTTAAGAATGTAGATTATATACAAAACGGTAAACTCTGATACTGTCTATTCAGCTTGGATAATCTACTTCTTGATAATGGAGCCGATAAATTTTAGGCATCTGTTACCCTTAGGGTGCTTCTATGGAAAGGCATTTATAAATCCATTCCCAAGCACAGCAAAAAAAATGTATTGAACAATGAAACTGTTTAGCTTGTGGTTACATTTATACAGCTCAAACACACTCAGGACTTGTCTACACTGCAGGCTGTGGGGTGACAGAGATACCACATCTCAGCTGATATAGCTTATATCTTCCTACTGCAAAATGAACATTCCCTGGACTCACATTTTGGGAGAACGTAAGTACCAACCTAGAACAATGCAGGAGGACTCTAGGGTGTCAGAATTGCTGCTCCCTCTTGCCTGAGAAGTCAAGACTCATTCCTGTGTTTTGAAGAGGTCATCCACAGTCTGAAGCATCCCATGTCATGTTTATCATTTCAGTGCAGCTGGGCTTCTTTGACACCACCACATATTTTTAAGATGGGCTGTAAAACCTGGCAATAGTGAAAACCTGTTTGAAAGCTCTGACCTCAAACCCATCAGGAGTTCTTGCAGCTATTTTTATTTATTTCTGAAAATGAAGTTTGCGAGTGGAATTCTTCCAACAGAAGAAACAGTCACTTCTATAAGAGAAAAAACAATTAAAATATATAAATTTGGAGTTATAGTATAGATTATTTAGGTTATAATAGTACAAACTGTAGAGGATTTCATAGGTGGAACAAAGTTTTAAGAAGCTCTTAAAAGAAATACTGTTCTTCCTTTCCCATGCAAAGCCCCCTGCAGCTTCGGCAGTTATTGGGAGTTCCTTAAATCATAGCATTGAGACTCTGTATTAAGGAATACACAATTCAAATCTTTACAATACTAACTTTTTCCTAATTATCTTTACAGCAACATTCATAGTGTGGGGAGTACAGTAAATTGTGTGGTAATGTTAATTATGTGCAAATGGCAATTGTAAAGGTTTTAATAGTGACCTCTGCAACTAGAAACCCTATTGATCATTTCTATGAGTATAATCACATAATGCTGGCTTAAACATCAAAATCCTAGCCTGGCTTGTACTGAAGTCTATGTAAAACCTGGGCTGGATTCCTAAAGAAAAAGTCTTGTTTGGGTGCTTCTCAAAAAAATATGAAACATTTCCCCCTTTCCCTCAATATGTTGAAATATTAAAAGTTCAACCATGATTTTGAATTATTTTGTAGAAATATGAGGAAGTCTGATTGAATCACAAATTCATACAAAGCAATCCATGCTGATTTGAATCTTAAGCATTTGCAAAACAATGATTGGAAAAAGATTTTGGCAGGTGTCAGGTGAGGGTCTGTAGTGATGTAGAGTCCCCAGGTAGGTGCAAAGGAGATTTGAGTAACCTTACAGTGTCAGAATTGCTGATCTCTCTTGCCTGAGAAGTCAAGCCTCATACCATATTGGTAACAGGCAGGTCTTGTATTTTCTATCAGGATATCAGCACTATTGCATGATGCCCTCATTTCTTGTGTGTTCTGACACCTATATACAATAGTCTTTTGCTAGTTGAAAGGGATCTGTTTTTTGTTTGGTGGTAGGTTTTTTGCTGTGGGGTTTTTTTGTGTTTTGTTTTGTTTGGGTTTTTTAGGGAGTTTTTTTCTGGTTAACTGGTAGGCTGGTTTGGGGTTTTTTTTAAATAGTCTGTAGACTTGGGAAGCTGGTGAGATCTCTTTGAAAATCCACAATGTACCAAAGCACAGATTTTGTGCTTTTCATCTGTTACCCAGCTGCCCAGATAGCCAAGATTTTCTTAAAAATCATGAATTTTTTTTTTTTTTTTGTGAGCCACCAATCATTTGTACACAGAGCTGGATAAGCAAGGCTCAATACCATGTTACAACACTTGGGTAACATCTCAAAGGGACTTTCTTCTGGCACATGGGAATTAATGTTCCCGAAAATGTAGATTTTTTTGCTAAGACTCAAAAGCACCATTCTGCTTGGACACCATTTTGTCTGGTCAGCTTTACTGGCTGCAGTAAACAGCAAATGAGAGCACATTTTTTGTTCTCTTTATCTTTAAAATTAAGTTCATGTGAGCTTCACTGTGTACCAGCATATATGCCCAGCAAACATGCAGTTAGAGTTTGCCGCTATATAGAGGCGTTATCACTCACTCCCTCAGTGCAACCATTTTGCATTGAAGGTGTTAATCTCTGAACCTTATGAAGTGTTTTTAGTGTTAATGGTCTCTGTTGAGTTCTGTATAGCTTTGAGATAGCCCAGTTTATGCATCTGTTTATTTGAACTCAGATTAGCTAATGCAGTTGTTTATTTTTCCTTAACTAGAGTATTAATAAGAGTTTTAATCATCAATCCCTAAGAAATATTTTTTTCCAGCATAAAAACTTGGAAAAAGTTCTTCACTTTCAGTGAGAAGAGTGAGATGATTTTATCCACATTTGGGTCTTATTGTTTTAAAAGGGGAAGAGAAATTACAAAATCTTGAGACCATTATATATGTGCAAAATTATCTGTTTCTTTGATTTTTTTTTAACCTAGTGAAATGCATGGATTTATTTAAATTTTGTTTGGATAAAACTTTCTCTTGACACTATAGTCTATGCATTTTAATTTGGTTTAGTGCCTGGATGCTTTGTATAAAGCCAAAGCCAAAAAGTACATTCTCCAGTTATACCTAAGAAGATGAATAGTTAACCACTTATTAACCTTTCCAGTTCTACATGAGAAAGCATCATTGGTCTCAAAAACATTGCTCTAATTTCCATACAAGGAGCAATCTTTATTACAGCAGAATACTTTTCGGTCAAAGGAAACATTTTGAAATATCAAGTGTAATCCTACTGATGTTTTCAAACAGAAACTTTCCAGTTCTCATTTTGCATTAAGGGTTTCTTTTGAAATTTACCTATATTTATCTTTAATCAATGTTAAAAAGCCTACTTGAAATGTCTTCTGACCTGAAATGACATTTCTTTCAAATTTGTGTGTTGCTGTTTGGCAGTAAAACGGACAAATTTTAATTCTGGGTAGACCAAAAGAATTTTTTATTGTTGTTGATTTTTTTTTTGGTTTTTGTTTGGCTAGCATAAAAATACAAATAAATAAATCCTTTATACAACTTTAGTCTTCAGATATAACTTGATCAGCAAAATTGTCCTTTTATTTTTACACACGTAAACAACAAGTAATCGTATTTGTTTTCACAGGGTTACTTCATACTTATGCAAGAGAAAAAGGAGCAAGATTTCCTGTCAAAATAGCAAAAAAAAAAAAAAAAAGGTTAAAAAAAGGGAAGGAAAAGAAAAACAAACCAGTGAAATAGAGCCGCATCTCTCCTGTGTGTTGCTCGACTCCAGCTGAAACAAAGCTGACTTGAGACTCTGCAGAAGCATAGTTTGGAAGCGAGAAAAATAAATTGAATCCTGCAGCAGTAGAGCAACTCCCCCAGACACCGCACTGGGAGAAATCAGGGGAGTTTCAAGGGGCTGTGGGTGGAAAAGAGGATTACGAAGAGCCAGCGGGACTTGGCTGACCTTTGCTAACTTCCTGACCCCCACTCTCCCCCCCTGGGAGCTGGGCTCTGGTCGTGGGAACAACACCTGCCTTCCCCAGCCCCATCTCCACAGGGGCTGCTGCCGCCCCACGGGGCCTGGGGCCAGGAGCCACCACAGCACGGGGAAAGCCTCCTGTGCTTCATCAGCCCTGTTTGGGGGCCACAGGGAGGGGGTAGCAGCGGCATGAAAACCTTCTGAGGGATGGTGAGCAATGCGGTTCATTGCTGAAGATTTTTCTACACCCCACCGAGGAAACCGCCCAGCCCCACCTCCCTGGGTAAGATCTCAGCTGGTGGGGTCCCATGGAGCCAAGCCAGAAAGACAGCTCACAGACAGAAGCCACTATCAACTTGAACTGTGGCCTGTGCTCCAAGGTGTTTTGGGGTGGACAGCAGAAGTTAACCACATGTCTAATTCAGTCATCTATGCCTATACCATCAGTATTTCCCTTACACTCAATGTATAAAGCATCAGCTACAGAAATAGGCAGGATCTGAACAGCATACACAAATGAATATTGAATACATTTTCTGTATCACACTGTATCTCTCATCATAGTGTAGCGGACTACAGCAAGTTACATACATATTTCAATACATGTGTTCTATAGACTAAAAAATGTATCTACACTTGGGGCAACACCTGCACTTCTGTTGATTTCTATGCAGGCAGATTTTCATCGACTGTGTTACTTGTGCACTCTTGAGTATGTGTGTGAGTCTGTACACATTTATCTAATGTGCACATTGGCTATCCTTAAATTCCTGTTCAGAGGAAGATAATTTACCCAATGGTAGTGATAAATCACATACCACTTAACATGTTAACACAGTGGTCATAAATGACCCAGTATCCATACAAAACACAGGCTAGTGACATCACCACTGGCAAATATTTTGGCCCTGCAAGGTTGATTGCAGGCCCAGAGCAAAAGATGAGGGGATTTCTGTTGAAGCACACTTTTCCTCTTTCTAAGCTGTCATTCCCCTTTTTTTGCCCTTCCAGTTTCTTCCTTTCTTTTCTCCAGCTTTAGCTCACCTTTTCCTTCCTCTGAATAATACAACCATTACATATTTTTCTAAGTCTATCATGCTGAATCAAATAAACAAATCCATCTCGTGACATTACCATAGTGCTTTTTATATCTCTCTTGTGTAATATTGTTCTCATTTCTATGACTTACACAGAAAGAATAATTATATTTATTTGTTTGAGGTTTTTTTCAACAGGAAACGACAAGACTATTTGACATCTTAGATAGTAAAGACTTGTAAATGTCCAGATACAGGAGAATTAAAAATAGTATAGAAGTGTTGTGTTACACATACCCGCATAAATTTTGTATATGGCAGTATGAGAACTAGATTCATAAACTCCTCAGTTCTCAGGAGCTGTGGGTACTACAGGTGGAGCAGATAAGGGGAGGAAGCTTGCTCCCTTCTCGCTTGTGCTAGTGGCCATCTGGATAAATTAGAAAGGAGATAACAGACTTCCAATGTGGACATGAAGAAACTCCTCTAACCTTACATAGAACTTTATAATTTGCTGTTTTATTACTATGTGCTATAGCTATAGCTCTTTTCTTATAAAATATAGAATGCAATAATGCAAATAAGATACACTCTGAAACATAGAGTTATTCAATATTGAATTCCATACTATGTACTAGAACTTGAAGTGGAAAATTATTAATGCAGAGAAAAACTGGACAGGTTGATGTCTGCAGATAAATACAGGTTTTGAGATAAACAGTGAAGCAACTCAATGTCTGAAAAATCAGCAATGGGAGGGAAAGGTCTGTCTGTCACTATATCAGATCTTGGTGGTTACTGCAATCCCTATTGGGTAAATAAGATGTGGATCTGTCTAGAACTATGCGAGAAGCAGGAGGAGGAGACCTCCATTCTGATTGTGATCTTGCATCTTGAGACCTGTCCATTTCAAGATTCTTTTACTTGATACATTTCTCTTCATGCCCACTGCCCCCTCCTCATCCTTGGAAGGGCAGAAGGTGTCAGAGGTAAGCGCTGTTTGGGGTCCTGCCTGGTTGCTTGGCCCCTGCTGCATGAGGCATACCTCACACAGGCTGTGGTCGTAGGTGTGACCTGGGAATGGTGCTTCCAGTGTAGAACAGGACATCTTGACAAAAGTGAGTCGGGGAGTTCCCAAAGTGAGCTGCTCTAGGTGGTAGTTAGGCTAATGCCATAAAAAAGAAAGCTCTTTTTATGAGCCTTTAGTGAGAAATAAAACCGAGTAAGTTGCCGAGATTGTTTGCAAGAAGGCAACCCCAATAAGGTCTTATATCTCAATTCCAGAAACAACATGGAAACCTGCTGTTTTATTGCAATGTGTTTTTAGAAACTTTGGGATGCTTCAGGTGGCTACAAGTAATGCTGGAGCTTTAAGCAACAAATGCTTGGATGAGCTCAAACATTCCGGGTTTTCCTGTGCTTAATATGTTGCATTGCTATCTTGATATGTAATGTCACAGATGGTAATATTAGTCATGAAAGAACAAAGAAGCCAAGTCCACAGACAAATTAAGGTGGTGGAAAGGCAGAGAGAAAGAAAGAAAAGGGAGGGAGCAGTCAATGCCTACAACAAACAAATTTTGTTTTAAAGATTCTTCATACATATTGAACACCTTGTCAAGATCTATATTGGCAAGAGTAGCCATAGAAGGCTGTAAATCCTCAACCTGGCTTTTATCCACTGCAAAAAGTAAAGTAGTTTGTTGAAAAGGAATACTCTTGGAAATGAATAGATGAAACTTAATTTAACACTGGGCAGCTGACCCACAAATGCAAACTAGTGGTGGTGTTTTCTTTTTTTTTTTTTCTTTTTTCCAATTTTATTATTTTCTTTTTCTTTTTTCTTTTCTCTTAACTACACAGCCCTTTTCCAACAAGAAGATTTAGAATGTTTGCCTGTTTTCTTATTGCACCTTTCAAATGTTTTTTAACCATTTGTATACAGACCACGTTACCTATCATGAGGGAAACACTCATAAATCAAATGGAAGTATGAAAAGAAATAATAATGCAGTGATTGAAGGCACAAGTTAAAAGACAAGTTATAAAGCCCATGAAGCTACATTTACTATATGGAATTATGGAGGAACTGTTCCAACTCAGCACACAACATGCTCGCTAGGGCTTTTGCTTCCTAAGGTAAATCTTTCTATGAACAGAGTAAGTGGAGCCCATGTTAAATGAGGTAGCAGACCTCTACGAAAGAAACACACCTCTTGAGCAGTTTCAAAAGTTTAATTTGCAGTACTATTGAAATAAATTCAAGTGTAGAACTGTACCAGTGATATTGTCCTTTTTTATCTCTGAGTCATCTAAATGTTCAGGAAGACATTGAGAAAGGTAAGAATTGGTCCAAAGCACTTTGAACTCATACAACTGTGAAATTTTGTGAAAGAGAAGCCAGATATTTCACCTGTAGTAAATGCAAACATTTTGCCTGGAATTTCAGCTTAAAAACAGATTTCCCATTTTGCTTTTACACTTGTTTGACTTCACAGAGTTTGGAGTGTATATCACAACAATCCACAAGAGTTTGATAGTTGAAATCTTAAGAAGGAAGCACAGAAAAGGGTGGCTCACAGGTGTGAGTAAGGCAATACAGAAGAACAAATCTATTTTTAGGCTGAGATGTAGGGAAAATTTCCAATGCTAATTTTATTGTGGAATAGAGTCCTCAAATGACAGGGTAGCTGCCTATTAGCCTGAGATGGAAAGTTCTGTATATTGGAGTACACTTCCACTGGCAAGGAAATGCATCTTTTAATAGGTCTTTTCCATTTCTATGAGACTATAACTTGGGGTTATTCCAAAGTGTAAAGTAAAAGGAAAAATATAGTGAACTTCTGCATCCCTTTCATAAAGCACTTGACCTATCTTGGCATATACAAGCATATATATTGAAACTATTTTGTTTTAAATATTTTACTATTTGGAAGGAGATTTGAGCATTCTCCAGAGACTGGAAAAATATAGTGAATGCAGAAATAATGGCAAGTGTTACCTTCTCCCTTTAATGCTATTTATTTTCTAATCCAGATTTGACAGTCTTGCTACCCTGCTTAGATTTCCTTGAAAAAGAAACAGCCAAGTAAGTTGCATTGCACATGAAGATTTTGCAATCTTCCTCACATTCATCACATGTCACTTTCATTCTCTGTATCCATTGCTTTTACATAGCCGTAAAGCAGAAAGTCAGATTGTCATTTATTACTTTGTTTAACGCTATCTGTAAGGTGTAAGACAGAAACCTATAGTCACTCCTCAGCTACTGCACTAACTTGAAAATACACAGATGTTTGGCCCATTCAAAGCTTTCTATTTAATTGAAAGTCCAGTGTGTGGCCAAACTTTTTCAGACTCAATACTTTCATTAACATTTAGCAGAGACATATTTTACAGAAATAAACTCAAAGGGTTTACATGGTTACAGTGATTGTTTCTGAGTGATTTTTGGGCAACATAAATGTGGTCTCAGCCTCCCTGAAAAACAAGAATTCAGGACAATTAATCTTTATTCAGCTGCAAATGTATTGCAATCAGGTAACACAACCTAAGAATCCATTTCATGGGGTGTTTTTTCAACCTTCTAGATGCATAGGCACAAAATTTGACTGTTCAAGGCATTAACACCAGAGGATCCCCTGTCCCCCAGCATTCTCTCTAATTGATATAACTGCACAGTTGGGCTAACTCCAATATATTTTCCCGGACCACCAATCTTGTTAATTATAATTCAGTACTAGGAGGAAACAGCATGAAGGACTTCTTCTGCTCCAGGAAAAACTTTAATCCTTGGACATCAATGTTCATTTCTATTTAGGATTATACTTCTTTCCAATGAAAAGTTAGACTTTAGAATCTTATTTTTCAGAAGAACAAAATACTTAAATGTACATGGATAAACATCCTTATTCTCCTTCACATTAGGATGTACAGTTTGTAACAACTGGATTCACACACACATCTAAAGATGTGGAAGGGTGGAAAAGAGTTTTTATGTACGGATATCCAAGCAGTGCAGATTTATGAAAATTTCTCAGGGGAAAAAAGAAGAAAAAAATTGATGACAAGAAATAAAAACTTAAAAAAAAAAAAAAGAGATGGTTTCGACTATCATGTGGTGTCATAAGCATTTAATGTGTTGATGGCCAGCTAACTGCTTAGCACAGGTAGAGGGACATTGTGTAGTACCATGGATCCCAAACCCCATAACACTGTAAAACACAGTAGTTGGATGTTTCAGTAAGTTCAAGAAATAGTCCTTCTGTATATTAAGAGTGAATACTGTCACAGGTCTGAAGATTAGGTGCTAGAATTAACAGCACATGGCAGGGTCCTGTTAGAGAAAGTGTTCTTATGGCACAAGAAATATAGCTGTCCACTGTAAGGGTTACTCTAGGTGGTAATGAAGGTTATTGTTGTCTTTTTGATATTTCAGGATTTGATACATGTGAACAATATCCTACAGATATCATCTTTAATGTTCCAAATTGTAGATAATTTCCTTGTTTTGAAAGAGATTTGAGCCTTCTGTTTAGGCATTTGTGCTTGTTTGTGGAGAATTCCTTCCACTGGTTAGACTATATTAGTTAAACAATGGCCTTAAAAGTATGCATAAAATAAAACAAAACAAAAACCTCAAACTCCACAACATTATTTACTACTTTACTTTTCCTTTTTTTTTTCCTGTTGGGATCTACAGAGAAATATTACTTTATTTACTTATTGTTTTGAGTCTACTTGGTCCCAGTGGGAATATTGGTCCTTTTCTCTTCTTTGGAACACCTAAGATTAAAGATCTGTTTTATTTATCTGACATGACAGTCATAACCTCAGAGACAGCATGGCATAAACAGCATCACCTCTCAATTTCTTTGCTATTTCAGCATCGCCTTGAGGAACAATGGAAAACATGGGACTGTGAACACACATTGGCCAAGGAACCTTCTGAACTCTATATCATTTATCAACTCACCTGTGAGGTCACAAGATACAGACAGGTTGCATGATTTTCCTTGTTGACTATTCTGACAGCCAAAGAGGTCAGTTGCCAGTCCACAAGTCTATGCAAGAAAGGCACCTCTGCATGCAATTCTTCTGTATATGTCTTAGTGTTTTTCTTTTCTCTCAGCAGATAGTACACACAGAGATAGGACACATTCTCCACCAGAAGCAGGACAGTTTCTCTTGAAGATAAAGATGATTGTTCTTGTCTGACTTAGGTAGGAACAATGCCAGATGTTTTGAGCACCATGATGGGACTCTTGAGGTCTGTGGAAGGGGCAGTGCCCAAAGATCTTAATAAATTTTGTCCTGAGCAGTCATTGCCTTACGACTTCCCGCTCCTTTGGATACCAAAAACAGTTTGGCAAAAAGGCTCCCTTTTGACCATTTTTCTTCCTAGTGTCTGGACTTTTGTCCTTCTTCACATCACAGACAGATGAAGTGGACACAGAAGGAGGGAGATAAGCTATTCCAAGTAGATATGGCAGCATTTTTGCATCCATAGCAGGCTGCAGTTAACACTTTGAGAAGAACATTCAGTAGGTACCAGGCACATAAAATATGTTAATTGAATCCTTTAGGTGCATCAGGAAAACCCTGCTGTTCTTCCCCATAGAGAACAAGGAACTACAGACTTCTAAGTTGTGTTGGGAAAAGTTCAAGTCTTTGGCTGTTTGATTATTTTTACTCGACAGCCTAAGAAGCTAGAATATTATTTACTCTTTTCTCCAGCATGGACAGCTGAGATTTCTCTCACTAAGAGAAGGAATTGCTTTGGAAGAATTGGAATGCTGTCTGTCTAGAGGAATCATCACATGATGTTTTGTTGTTTCAATATTGATCACATTTGCTCTAGTCCACAAAGGTGCTAAACAGAACATTGTTGATTGCATCATTAGATTCTTCATCCTCTTTTCTCTCTGCACTCTATTCTCTCACTAAATTGAACAAGAGAGGAAAACTAAGCTAAGAAAATGCTCTAGAAAAATATTCAGGATAGATTTTTGGCAAAGAAACCATATTGCATGCTCCACATTGCTGATTATTAACTAATGAGCCTAGCTGGATTTAAGCAGAAGAATAAAATAGATGACCCTCTGAGGTCCCTTCCAACCTACATTAGTCCTAGTTCCATGTGATACAAAGCCCCCTGTACTTCACAGAAGTATGGTGGGCCTGTGTTTCTCCTGGAGATATCAGGCTGTGAAATGATTCAGCAAGGGACATGAAAGGTAGCAGGTCCAAGGCCCTTTGCAACACCTTCTGGCTTTTTCCACCTCCAAGCCCCCTGGACCCCTGGAGAAAAAGATGTGGCGAGATATAGTTAAAGGCACGGCAGCTGAAAAAGGCCCTAAACGATGTCAGAGATGTCACAAGAACACAGACTTGGATAGCTTCGTGTGGCAATTCATCCATGCATTTGGGCACAGCCTGCTGCACTTTTGCCTTGCCACATGACCTTTTTCAAGAGAGTGGCAGGCCTGACCTGACCTGCAGCTGTGGCTTCCACAACTCTTCATGTCCTAAGGGGAGATGAGGGCCAAGGAAAACCCACCTGGTTGAGATTGTCACTGTTGAGGGAACAGTGTTGACAGATCAGGGCCAACCTCCATGCTGAGACTCTCCACAGAAGAGGAAGCAAAAGGCACACATGGTTCATGTGATTTTGGCTTTTCTTGGCCTAACTTGATCCCTGAAGTCTGCAGGAAAGCAGAGCTGAGGAGGCAAAGTGTTCCAAAAGTAAATGCCGCCTGGGGACTTGGCTGGGAGTTAGACAGACATGCTGCAGAGCCAAAGTGTAAATCTAAAATTTTGAAATAAAGTTTGGAATTTTCCTCAGAAAAGCTTGGCCACCAGGAGGTCTGGCTGTAATGCCAATGCCAGAAGAGGCAGAAAAAACTGGACTGAACTTCAACAAGCAAGATATTCCCTGATTGCCAGTGATTGACAAGCCTGGCTTCAGTCCCACTCCTTGAACACACAACTACTAAAAAATACAGGAGTTCAGTGGGTGGTAAGTCTGCTTTTCACTCAGGAACCCCTTAGGAGTCAGTTAGGAGCAGCACATGGGTCTCAGTAGCAGCAGAGGCTTATATAGTTGAGAAAACAAAGTTGAAAACAAACAGCTGCATAATGTATTGCAGTAAGGCTTTCACAGCAGAGATAGTGGGTCATAAACAAGTCCCCCAGTAACTGGATATTATCCAACAAGGCACAAGGCCTAAAAAGAACTATTTGTTTTTTTACTCTTCATGAGATGAAATGCACACTGCAGGAAAATCCCGTGCAAATCAACATAGCGTCATGGAAACAATGAGACCATCAATAAAAGTAATAAATGGAAAGGGTTATAATAATATATACTTAGCACTTTACATTTTCAAAGTACTGACAGGACATTAATCCTCAAAATACCCTTGTGAGGGCAAAAGCTGCTTTAACATTTTGAGGTGGGCTTGCAAAATGATTTTTGGTCTCAAATTGATCTGACCTGACTTCTGTTCACTAGGATCATACTACTCACAACTAAATTGGAGTATAGTATATTTACACCAGATAACATGATGCTTCATTGTTTCTCCTGCTCTGAATATGAGAAGCAGAGCTCAGTCAGTGTTTTCTAGAACACATGTAAATGCCAGCAGTGTAAAACTGCTTTCTAAGCTCAATTCTTCCTCTCAGCTTGGGTCTAGTGTTTACTATCACTGGAGAATTTTATTACATTCCGTTACTCGGTTAACCTTTTTCTCCATTTAAATAACTATGCAAAACATAGTTGCCAGAAATTCATATACCAAAACATGCAGATTAGCCATTTCCAATGAACTGAGAGAACTGCCTCCAAGACGGCCAGAAAGGAAAACAAGAGAGCATAAGCTGTATTTTATAACTTCAAAGGACTGCTTTTATCTTCCACAGATTATTTGTTCAACTGCAGTTTTGAATTAGCTCTGCCTCTCCTTAAGCTCAGGTCAGGGACAGGGGATGGGGAGTGCAGTCAGTTGTTCTGTTTATTGCACATTTTTCCTCCTATTTCCAGTTGTTTTCATTGGGGCATTGATAATTTTGTTATCTCTATTACTGTTCATGATCTCAATAAGTCAAAATGTCATAAATGCTGTATACTCCTGTGTAGCTGTGCAAGATGGGTTTCATTAAAATCATATGAAATTAAGTAGATGGCTATAAATAAAGAATCTGTGTCAAAAGTAAAAAAGCTGGGAAAAAGAAATTACAAAAGGAAAAAAAGCCCAAATTTAAGTATTCAAGAGAAATTATAGAAATGATTGATCAAAACCAAATTTAGGAGAGATGAGTTGGTGGCTGCAAAAAGATGAAAGAGGATGAAAGAATAGAGATTTAGAGATTACACAGAGAACGTACTTCCTAAATATATGGAAAAACAAGCAATCCAGTGCATATGATATTCAGCCCAGCTGTATGATACTTTATGTTCCAACCATGTAACCTCAAAACTGAATGAGGAACTACTTCAGAAGCAGGTTTTTAGATATTGAGAATGATAGCATGCATTTGTCAAAACTCTACTGTGTAAAATAACAGAGCATGAATGCTCACAAGCAGTAATAGGTAATGAAAAAGATTTTAAAAAAACCAACATCCATAGCAGAACCACATGAGATTTCCTGATAAAGGAAAGACTTCCTACTTTTTCAGCATTTCTTGGAATGTTCTTCTGGGAAAATAAGTCTGAACGAAGCAATGCTTTTCTTTAGAATCATAGACATACATTCCATAAAACTGACATTGACAAACCATGAGAAGGATACATAAACAATATATTGGTAGCAAGAATTGTGGAATGAATATGTGCTATTGAACTGTGGCACAGTGGATTGTGCAGGCTTATGGGAGGTGCATGCATGGGCACCTAGGAAAGGGATGGAGATTGCTGTTAAGTTCTGCCAGATCTTGCTTAGCTGGAGATTCCTAAAAGCATCTGTGACATTCTGCAGAAGATTTCTAGCAGACATCTGGGTTGGGTCCCTATATACCTCTTGAATAAAGAGATAAAATCAGAGCTGAGAATTTACTACAAAATACACAAAATCTTTTTAAGTCCTCAAAATGACTGAATTGCCTCTTAAAGGGTAGTGATAGTGAGAGGTTAAAGTTATTTGAAATGACCAACCACTTCACATCAGGTATTGAGAAATCACCTCAGTGAGCACAATCCAGCAAGTTAAATGTCCTGACCGTGGCCCAAAATTTCCTTTCTATCATCAATTAGATGAAAAGCAATGACAATTCTGTCTGTACACAGAGTGTAGTAAAAGATTTCAGTGACCCAAGCAGATCTCAGATAATAACTACAGCTCTAATTTCTCCAAACTATGAGTTCAGAAGTTTAAGCTGATACAGACAGTGTGTTTTGCCATTGTAAGCTCTCTTTTCTGCTTATCTTTATATTTTATGCTATGCTTATTACAGTGGTATTCCTCCTAGGCTACTCTTCCCACAAAACACTCTTGCCAAATTCCTAATGATCCATCCTGTGTCTTGATGTAAAAATCTTCATGCAAGAAATGATAAACACTAGTGCAATTAGCTGGACCACCTGCCCCATTCCACCTACTTGCCTGATGGTACAGGAGATATCACCACATCAACAACAACTAACAAATCTGAATCAAGACCCAGACCAATAAGATGCCCCTCCACAAACTTCAAATTATGTTTACCTTTGGGTACTGAATATGAAAAACTTCCTTCTTTCACCCTATTACTTTCTCCCAGAAAGTATTTAAAACTAGAATATAGAAAAGCTTTCCTTAAAACTATCCCAGAAAGATGAAATTTAAAAAAACACACCAAAACACACAAATTACAGAAAATCATGTGCTCTTCAACCAGACTGACATAGGGGAAATGCAGACATTCCTTTGCAGAAAGTGACTTCTATTTTGTGGCAAAACTGAATATATAACTCATGCTTTCTACCATGCAAACCTTAATCACTATACATAATGCTTATGCATATTTGAGGTTTTATGTTATCTGGGGGATAGAAAAATATAACCAACAAAAACCAGACATTCCTTGCTTCAAGATGGAAGTACCTATTACTGCTTTAAAAGGGAACAATTAAAGATCTCCTTCCTTTAAACTATTCCCACAAAAAAAATATTAGCACAGCTACACCAACTTGTTTGTAAAAAAAAGTGGAATTGAACAGAAAAATATAGGCAAGTAAGACAAGTACAGGGTCTCCTACTTACCACTTACGGTAAAAATACGGTTATTACTGCTCTTTGTATTCTTACCCAGTTATTGCTAGAATCAGTGAAAAGACTTCCACAGCTTAAAGGTATATAAATCTGAGTCAGGAAAATATTTTAAAGTACGGAGCTTTAAGAATTTGCATACTTTCACTGATTTTAGTGAGAATCTATGACAAGAATTAGGCTTCCACATAAGAATCCTACTAACCAGGAGCCATTGTGAATTACTCTTTCATAAAAGAATGTAAATAATACTCATATTAGGCTGATTACTGTAAAATTCTGTGGCTATTCTATTGTGGGCTAGCTAATGCTAGCCTACTTACTGTATTTTCAATACTGTCTGGAGAATCTATGTCTATAATGCTATTTATATTTATGCAAGAAGTACTTAAGAGGATTATAATTATATTATTTAACACAGCACTGTAAATACTGGATCCAGAGACATGTTATCTTTACGTCTCTGTTACCATGGCACTGAAATCATGGAGCAAATTAAAAAGCTCTTGTGACAAACCTTTAGGAAAAACCTACCTCAAGTGCAATATTTACTCTTAACACTTTAGAAAAAAGTATGAGCAGAGTACTTAGTGCTGTTGAAACTGAAAATTTTGTTCAGCAACCAAATCCAAGGGTTTTTATCATTAAAATATAGTGGGAAACAATACTTTCACACATGTAAAAGTATTTATTCATCTTTCATTTCCTAACCATAGGAGAGAATTACATGAAATGTATACTTAAATTGTCTAATTTTTGCAAAATCTTCTTATATTATAAGTTGCTAAAACACAGTAATTGAAAAATTTGTGTATATGGTGCTACTTTGTGTAGACACAGTATAAATCTCTGGAAAAGCAATTCCAAATTCATTCACCAGGAAGCTTTCATTGCGGCATCTTGATTTCTTGTTTCCACTCAATTAAAGTTGCTCTCTTAATATCAAATTAGGACCATTTCTCTAATAATCACTAGAACATGACTGCACTCACATTGAGGCCCAGGAAGTTGGGCTGCAGAAGGGAGGAAAACTGTGCTCAGTGTTGGATCATATGTTTTTCCCTTTGGACCCAATATCTTGCAGATATAAATGGAAGACAAGTCTAATTTTCATTAAATCATAGAAATAAAAAGATTATTTGAATTATTAGAATTATTTGGGTTGGATGGGACATTAAAAATCACCCCGTTCCAAACTCGCTGTCATGGGCAGAGATTCCTTTCCTTGACCGGGTTGCTCAAAGCCCCATCCAACTTGGCCTTAAACACTTCCAAGATGGGTCATCCACAACTTCTCTGGGCAACCTCTTCCAGATTCTCACCAATCTCACAATGAAAAAAATGACTTCCTTATATACATACTAAATCTACCCTCTTTACCCTCTTTCAGTTTAAAACCATTGCCTATTGTCCCGTCACTACAGGCTTTGGTAAAAATTTTTTTAAAAGCCCCCTTCAAATATTGAAAATACCCCAGTAAGGCCTCCCCAGAGCTTTCTATTCTCCAGGCTGAACAACCCCAGGTCTCTCAGCCTGTCTCAGCCTGTCCTCTCAGCAGGAGAGGTCCCTTGGATCATCCTCATGGCCTCCTCTGGACTCTCTCTAAAAGGTCCATATCTTTCTTTTGCTGGGTACCCTAGACCTGGATGCAGCACTTCAAGTGGGATCTTGGGAGAGCAAAGGTATTTTCCCAAACACCAGCATGCAGACATTGTATTTATGAGTCTGACAAAGATGTCATTCACTGTGCAACTATTAACCAGATCTCAAAAAAAAAAGTACTTCTTTAATCTTAGTTGTTAAGTGGTGAGTGCTCCATTTCCCTTAAGTTAGCTGTTTTTTGCATAATTTATGCTGAATAAAGTGTACTACAATTCATGATGGATTGTTTCATAAAAAAGAGGGGAAATGCAGGAGGGATGTGCTCACCCCTCTGACCAGTTCACATCTGATGAGAAAGCCTGACAACCTTCACTTACCAATATCAACAGTGCTATAGCTACAGCTTACCAATATTCGTTTCCAAATGTCTATCCTGAATGCAATCACCAGGCAAGCTGTGCCAAGAGATTTTACTCCTTTATAAATATGAATGACTGAAAGGAAACTGTCAACAATAACAAAAAATTCCATGCACTTTCTACAAACTGGGATACTTTTGCAGATGACGTAAATCTTTTGTTCTACAGTGGATTGCAATTATCTAAACAAAAGGATTACAACTGCCAACTGACTTTTGGTAGTAATACTGAAAACTGACAGAAGTTTCACTAAGAGATTTGCCAGTTGGCACAATAAAGTAGGGAAACCCCTCCAACAGGCCACACATGATAGAACTCCTCCCTCCCAAAAACACAGAAGCTGCAGCGCTTATATGGGTCATTCTGCTTTTCTCTTCTTTACATTGAGGCAGCATCTACAGCTTATTTCAGATCCTCAAAACCCTGCTCTTGTTAATAGTGCTACAAATGCAGAACAAATATGCTTCTGTGAGTGGGCATCAAGAGGATTACTTGGAAGAGAGGACAAACCGAAAACAGCTTGTTTTCTTGATTCATGTCTCATAACTTAAACTCAGGGCAAAACACCCCATCCATTCCCCATGTGCATCCTGCGAGATGGCTCCCACTATGATGCAGCATCATAGCCAGCCCTGGGAAACTCATGTGAAATACTTGGAGCTACATCAGCAGAGAAAAGGGTGGCATGGGTCTGCTTAATTTCAGAAAATGGCAGTGTTGGAATTACAATGTGGTGACAGGACTCATCAGAAGAATTTATTTCCATGCTATGGGCCTATGGCCTAATGAATTGGAAAATATTTGCCTATGTTCTCTGGTTATGCTCTAAATTCAACTAGCACCTTTTATTAAAAATGCCAATTTTATGAACTGAAACACATGACATGCTATTGCCTCATTGATAATGTACATTGCTTTGTAGTTCTATGTATAATAACATTTTTTTCTCGGTATATGTGGGGCTGTAAGTTCTCCACATGTCAAACTCTTATGTCCTGAATAGTGTATTAAGTGCACTACCTAGACTGTTTCTATGTAGCTCAACAAGTATATTGTATAATGCTAGCAGGATTATAGTGCTAAAATGGAATACTAAAATAGCGATTGCATTCTTACCTATTTACAGTGCCTTAAAAAAGAAAGAGCCTTTTGCCTATTCCTTTAAGTTCTAGCTGATCAGGTAGGGACTTGTTCCGGTTTTCAAGAAGAGCAAGAAGGATGACCCTGGAAATTATAAGGCCTGTTGGTGCCTCTGCAGTCGTCCATAAAAATACGGAGAATATTATCCTGAGAGGGAAAATACATGAAGGACAATGAAGTCATTGGTCACAGCCAGCACGGCTCCATGTGGGGAAAGCCCTACTTGACAAACTTAATTTCTTTTATGACAAGGTAACCCTGATCAAGGAAAGCCAGTTCATGTAATCTTTTTGGATTTCAGTAAAACTTTCCATACTGTCTCTCACAGGATCCTTCTGGACAAAATTTCCAGCCCACAGCTGGATAAACACATCATGGGATGGGAGAGTGACTGGCTCACAGTTTGGGCATAAAGGGTTACAGTGAATGGGGTGACATCAGACTGGTGACCTGTCACTAGTGGGGTTCTCCAGGGCTCCATCCTTGGCCCTGTGATCAACATCTTCATAAGCACTAAGACACACTAAACAAGTTTTTCAATTACAACAAATTGGGAGAAAACATTGAATTCCTCAAAGGTATGGATGTTCTTCAGAAAAACCTGGACAAATTACAGGGCTGGGCAACCACCAACCATGTGAACAAAGACAAATGCCAAATTCTGCACCTGGGATGGGGCAACCCTGGATGTATGGACAGACTGGGGAACAAGACACTGGAGAGCAGCATCACGGAAAGGGACCTGAGGGTCCTAGTCAATGGCAAGTGGAATGTGAGCCAGCAGTGCCCTGGCAGCCAGGAGGGCCAAGCCTGTCCTGGGTACATCAGGCACAGCATCACCAGCCAGGCAAGGGAGGGGATTGTCCCCTCTGCTCTGCGCTGGGGAGGCCTCACCTTGGGTGCTGGGAGCAGTTCTGGGCACCACAGTATAACAAGGATATTGAGCTGTTAGAGAGTGTTGAAAGGAGGGCTATGAAGATGTGAAGGGCCTCGAGTGGAAGACATATGAGGAGAGTCCAAAGTCACTTGGTCTGTTCAGCCTGGAGAAGAGAATGAGGGGACACCTCATTGGAGTCTACAACTATCTCATGAGCAGCAGACACTGATTTCTACTGTATGGTGCTCAGTGATAGGACACCAAGGTCACATTATGAACCTCTGTCAAGGGAGGTTTATGTTGGATATTAGGAAAAGACACTCACCTGGAGAGTGTCTGGGTACTGGAACAGGCTCCCCAGGGAAGCAGTCACAGCCCAAAGTCTGACAGATTTCAGGAAGTGTTTAGACAACAATCTGAGGCCCATGGTGTTACTCTTGGGGTGTCCTGTGCAGGGCCAGGAGTTGTACTTTGATGATCCTTGTGGGTTCCTTCCAACTCAGGTTATTCTATGATTTTATTATTAGCAAGTAATTTCATTCAGCAAGGTCTTTCATTCTTGGGTGTCTTAGAGAAGACTACTTGGGGATCTTCAAGACTCTTTAACAGAGGGTAACAAAAATTTGCCTGTTCATGGTCCCCTCTTCTGACTTCATGCCACTAAGAAGAAAGAAGCATGAACTGTGGAAAGCTGCCCCTAAAGAGCTTATTGAATCACCTGCTGGAGATCTTCCAAAGAGTAATGCTACCCTGCAGTGTAAAGAAATGGTTTGATAACACTCCCTCTTAGCTTGGAGAGACAAGGGCAGCAAGAAGAGGTTTAATTTATACTTCAGAGACTCACAGTTGTGTTCTTCTAATGAAGTGGTCTGAATCTGTTCGCTTTTCTTGCTAAAAAAATATAAAAACTGATAACAATGGTAACATGTTAATAACATTATTATCAGTGGCTCAGGGATGGCATACATATTCTGTGCCTGAGATTTGCCTAGAGCTATATTAGTCTCAATAGTCAAGTAATAAAATCCAGCCAATTACATTCTAGAGTGGGCTAAAGGAAAAGTGAAACCAGCAGCATTACAAGTCATGAAAGATTTATTTTCTAAATTCCTATTTCCTTAAATAGATTCAATGGAAATTCTTGCAAGAGTCTATTTACATCGAGTGATAACAGGGTGAATTGTTGTTCTCACAGAGAACAAAATGATCCCGTAAATCTCCAAGTATCTGTGCTAATTTTGTAGTAGTTGCCAAAACCTCTGCAGCTTCCTGAACAAACTGTTATAACTTACGGTATGCATGTCTAGTGCTCATGCAGCTTAACCTGGACATTCCACAGCACAGGAATGAAAAAGCTGTGATCACAAATACTCATGGCATTTTTCAGTGTTTGCTGCATACTGCAGATATGACAGTAAGAAACACACCATGCACAGAGGTCTCTCATCATGGGAGTTTGTTTCCCTCATGAGCTGCCTTTCTCCTCCCCTGTGAATTGAATTTTTTTTTGACCACTTTACATTTTTTGTTTCCTCTTCCCTCCTCTGCCCACAACAGTTCCTAAGATCATTGTAGAGAAAAAGTTTTCATTTTCCTCCACACACTATGTGCTGATATGTAGACCCACTCATCTGTCACTTAATGGTGTTAAAATTGGTGATGTTATACCAGTGTAAAGGTGGTGTGAAAGGGCAATTTGGCTCCATCTAGTCTTCATCTGTTCAAGCTCATACTAGCACACTGAGTTCCAAATAATTAGGAGCTTCTCTCCAGCTGGTGTTTTGGTAGAAAAGGTGGTTGAGCAACCAGTCTGGATTTTCCAGATCTGAAAGAGTCTGAAGATGCCTTGAACATTACATACACTTTCCTAATATGTTTTCAGTGTCAGCTATAGCACAGCAGTGGGTGGAATGACAAATAAGTATTCTTTGGGAATGAATTGCCACTGTCAGGGTTCAGAGGAGTTCAGAGCATTAAATTTATATTTATTTACTAGGGCTTTTTACTTTTTACCAGGATTTCTCTCCTGTCCAATCCATTCAACTATACTCAGAGAAGAATTGTTTTGTTGCCAGACCTCTCTTGGACTATACCTTCTACAAAGTTTTCACACTGGTGAAGGAACAGAGGAACTTTAAATAATAGTTTGCACATTCAGGTTTCACTTCTGGTCTTGTTAGTGATCTGCTGTTCCACCTTTCCATGTGAGTTTTTGGAGGCAGTGTAAAGCACAAGGTTATTGGAGTGTGTGTATAATGTAACTTAGCGTTACTAATTCGATTAATTTATTTTTAAACTAAGTGATATAATTCTCTTTTATAAGTTGTGAAGCAACAAATGGATAATATGTCAAACATGTTCACCTCTCAACTTCTCCTTAATGGTATATTTTAAAAATGAGAATGGAATATGAAGGTTTAAACCATTCAATGGAAAACTTAACATGCCATTACAGAGGCCTCTGGATATATTATAACTCTATTTCCATTGGAGTTCCTTCCAAAAATTCAGGTGGTTTCTGTTAATAGCTAGAGCATACTGAAGATTTATAACTTAATCATCTAAAAGACTATTTTAAAGAATGACATTAATAAGTATTACCAGCTTCCTGCTCAGACTAAAAAGAAGTTATTCTTTAATACAATGAACTCCAGAGTTTGATTTTTTTTCCTGTCTTCTGCCTCCTCTTGTCTTCATTTCCTTGGGTTTCACACATGTACATTAACAATTAATTATGACTCAGACCAAGGTGGTTAATACTGTACTATTAATAAAACCTTTCTGGGGAATTATAAACTAATTTTGCATTCATAGGTAGCAATATTTATCCATGCATTATTCATCAGGAGATGATGAGCTGGATAGGGAAGATTGTATTAGTGTGGATAAATTAAGAACAGATGAATACCTCACCTTAAAAATCAAACTGCACATAGATTCCTTATCCCTTTCCTCTCCTCACTTCTTTAGTTATTTATATAATTCTTGTCATTCTCTCTCTGCATTTCCAAGTTTCATTCAATTATGGGAGGAAAACTGAAACAAGAACTATTACCATTAAAATCGCAATAACAAGAGAATTGAAAACAGTAGATATTTTAATTGCTTAATTAAAACAACTCCCAAAAATTTTATTTGCCCTTCCATCATTTATCTGGAGGGAAAATTGACTGTAGGTCATTGCATGCTATTCAGATATAAAGAAATATCAAGAAACTCTTTCCACAAATACATTAGAATACTTCAGTGGAGTATTCTTTTTTTTTTTTTTTTTTTTTTTTTATTGTTTATTTTTTATTATTTATTATTGTCCATAACTGGGGCTCACATAGCCCCCAGAAGTACCATAGAATCACAAAACAACATTAAACACCAGCTTCAGAACAGCATAGATTAGAGGTGGAAGAATTTATTTAGACATGTTGTCTCAACTACAATAATAAAAAAAAGTATTAATTTAAATGATGCTCAAGTCTTATCCCCAGATTGCCTCTAGTTGTATTACAGCATAGCCTCAACAGGGATTTATAATCTTCTTACCAAAAAAATATGCACACACAGACCCCAAATATTCAAAATCTTGACAAGCTGAATTAACCTACTAAACAATGTTTAAAAGTCCATCAAATAGCCATTAATATACTGTGCATTTAATTTTAAATGAAAAGGCATTAGGTCTGACGAAAAAAGTGGCAATATTTTTCATCGACAGTAAAATTTCATCAGGAAAATGGCCTGTGTTTTCAATAAACATTTCAGCACAGTTGCAACTCTCTGATTTAAATATTTGAAATATTGGAGAGGCTTTGCAATTTATATTATGGATTTCACAAGGGGACCAGGAAACATCTGAATGAAAATTTTTCAGTTTTCGAAACATGTCTAACTGCCACACTGCAAAGAGAAGTTTGCTCACTTTCTGAGTTATATATAACTAAAAACTTTCCTTTACATACTATTGCTAGGGTGGGGGTACATCTGGAGGAGGAGGAGGATGAGAACAGGACATTAAGAAGAAATTCTGACATCACAAATTACTGCAAAATAAAAAGGAGGTACTGCCCATCTGCAGTCCTTGTTTATTTCCCTTTCCTTCTCATAAGTAACTCAGTTCAAAAGACAGTGCTTTCCTGCATGACATCCACTTCAGATTTCTTCAGCACACTGTGCAACTTTGCATGATACCTTATTTTTTTACATATAATTTTTAGTGAGAAGGCAAAAAAGCAATCCTGCATTTAAACCATGATGTATTTGAAACTGATTGTTTTTCAGAACTACTTATTGGAAAATTTATAATTTGATTATTTTTAAGCTATATATATGTATGGTTACATATACACACACTAGCACATGTACACACCCCTGTCTGTGGCTAGGAACAACTGCAAAGGACAGATGGACTTGGGAGGGTTTCATAAGTACTGCAAAAGGTCTCATGTACTCATTTGTTTACACCAAGTGTTTAAAAACACATAAATCAGCCACTTCAGGGAAAGCACAGCAAAAAAAAAATGGAGGTGCAAGTAAAAAACATTGTAGAGAAAGCTAATGCTTCTGCAGTAATTTACAATAAATGTGAAGAATATAATCTGCTGTACCTCTTGCTGCTCTTTATACCATGTTATCCTCCTTACAGCAGTGACTTTATAGGCATCTCAGAAGGAAAGAGATACAGTAACAGGAGTATGAAACTGGTTTGCAGTCCTAAAAGGCCACAGCCACAGTGTTCCTGTGCTCCTTTGAGGCTTACATAAAGCCTGTGATTCAACACAAGAGAAAAAGTTCCTAAAACAGCCTTGGCCCACTGTAGCACACAAGGCTTGACAAGAACAGAATCCTATCGAGTAAAGGACAGACCTAAGCTGAAGAGTGGGATTACACACACTGAGTGAGAAGCAGCATCTGAAAGCAATAAATCCCTTGAGGGGATGTATGAAGAAACTTTGAAGAGACAGTCTTTTTCCCCCTCCCCAGAAACCTTTCTAGCATTGCACTGTGTAGGAGGAGACACATGTAATTCTCAGAGAGGCTGGAGGGCTTAAAATTCAATGAGCAGCTCTCATTTATTAAATCTTTCAAGAACGAAGTTTACTGATCAGTTCTCAAACCTTTTCCTTCCACTTAGCTCTCGGCAGCCAGAACCTTGGCCCCTGATTACCCAGTAAATCCTTGGCAGTAACTGACTATCCTTGAAGAAAGCAGTGGCAGCACAAGGACAGGTCTATCTACCTGTTCTGGGCAAACACAACTATCTCTTCCTTCAGAAAACAGTACAGTTACCCAGATCCCATATTCTTCTCTCTCCTTTTCTTCCCTCTCCAGATGATTTCTCTTCTATATTCCTCCTAGTTGCTGAGGCTGCAAGTCAGCTAATAGAGCTGTAGCATCAGCATCCTTGGCATTGTACAAAGCAGAAATACTTAACATGCCTATCTGTATTTGAAGATACTGCACTTCCAGGCCATACTTGGATTTCTGTGGCAGGGTGCTGCACACTCCAGAAAGTAGTTGTTCCATGTGAGACCCTCAGAGAACTTTGTGGCAATCCACATATGAAAATGCACATCCTGCTTTTAGCTTGAAGCAGCAGGGTTTATCTAACCATCAAATTTACAAAGCCATTTTTATATATTTGGTGAAACATTTATGTGGTCAGTCAAATGTGTAAGTCCATGAAGTAGTGTAGGAAAGGATCTAATTATCCCAGTTAGTGGCTAGATCCATTCTTCTCCCTTTCTGTGGGGAACAGCTTCCACTAAGCTTGAGTTCCCACACTGTGAATAGGAGAGAAGAGGCCTGAAAATTTTACACTTTCGCAGTATACTCACTACTGACATTCCTCAGAGCTTCTGAATTACAGCTTTCATATGAAGGCTTTTTGGGAATAAGCTTTTTTATTTTTATTCATTTCTGGACAGCTCATTTGAAATTGTGCAAAATCATCTTTCCCCAGGCAACAAAAATAAATCAATATGCTCTCCACTCCCAATATTTTTGTATAATTCAACAATCCTCCACACTGCTATTGTGTGTTTTCACCAATATAAAAACACTTTCCAGTAATGAGGCCACTGGTAAGGATTATACTTCTTGTAAGTTCTGCAGCAATATGAATCGAGGCATAGCAAAATTAGTGGCATGTTCAGATTCACAGGCTGTGTCAGGAGATATTAGGCTTTAACTAACACTGTGCTTGTAGTTCAGCTGAAGCAATTTTGTGTACTGATGCTAAACATGACCTTAATTTTGCTTAAATAACAAAAGGCAGGCAAAGCTTGCATACCATGCTGATCTGAATGCAGAAAACCTGACAAAAAGGTTTCATACACCTTCTGTATTTAAACATGATCTTAATGGCAAAGCTGTTACAATCCCCAGCAACACTGGACAGCCCTGCTCTTCTTCTCTGAATTCAGTCTTTCTTATTTCAGCCCAGGACAGATGTAACAAGAGGGAAGAGCAAAGTTTGTACCGCTGCTGTGTGTGATGAATTTGCATAATGTTACCGTATGCTAGACAAAATTATCCATTATTCATTGCAAAGAAATTATCCAGTCATTCAATATATGCCAACAGTCAGAGCAAAAATATCAGTATCAAAATTTCCTTAATCCAAATCACTATTAACTTCATTATGTTCTGTCACATCTTGAAGAAGCTGCATTAAATTTAATGAGCTGTTTCTATCCCCTAAATAAAGAATTTTAGCAGCAGCATAACTGTAAGACAACACAGAAGACCCTAAGGCAGTTTCTGCAAGCTCTTACAACCTCTACATATTACAATACCATTCATTTGCTACAATTCATTGAGCATTTGTTTATGATATCAGAGCTTTTAAAGGATTCATGCTTGGGTTCCTGTATATGACAAGATTGTATTGCTTAATATTTAAATGGACAAAATTGCTTTAACAGGAATAGAGATGCAATATCTTATCCTTCACCTACTTATTTGTTCTCTGGTTTTCTAAACATAATGGCTTCATAAATTTGCTAGCCTGATTTGCTAAGAAACCACAATGGTTTGGCCTTTCTTCAGATCTGCATCTGCTGTCAGTGTTCTCCACTGATGCCACTCTTAATTTTCCTCCAAGTTTTTACGCTTTCCTAATTTGTGCTTTCTCTCACTTAAGTTTCCTCATAAATTGTTTAGTTTACCTGCAGCTAAGAAGCAGCCCATATATTTAATCACTGCTGCTGAGCCTTCAAAGTAAGACATGGAGAAAATCCCAAATGAGTGCCATGAAGCTGCTGTTTAGAGAGTGATTACATGGTATCTGGTAGGCTTGTTACTCTTATGGAAGTCCCCTGGCAATAGTGACACTTTACTCAAGAGACAGTAAGGAATTAAAATCCTATCTTTCCAAGGACACGCACAGAACACTCCTCATCATGGGTGTCAGCTGCAGTTTTTGTCTCTGACATACACTGAACAGAATTTAGCAACTGATAGGCAGAAGCCAATCTCCACAGACAGAAGGGTATATGTTCAAATCACACCAATTCATTCTGATAACACTGAAAACACAGGATAGTTAAAAAGTGTGATCCAGTGACATGCAAGCTATAAAAAGTGTCTCTTTCACTCCAATGGAAAGTACCATACCAAGTAGCGGAGGTAGTTTATTACCTATCACAAGTCATTTGAAGATGCACTTAAGGAACCCTACATTTATCTGATTTATAGTGTTTAGTGAGGCAAATGTTGACTAAAAAGTAGTATGGGATGAGATTCAGGTGCTTAAGTACAGCCATCTAGTGCCATTTTAGATACACCTTTCCGTCTGAGACATTTGCAAATACTTAGAGCAGACATCTGAACAGACACTAAATACCTATACTAAAACACCCAGAAATTTATCTCAAAATGTGTAAAGTACAGAATAATTGGAGGCAGTGAGAAATGAGAAAAACATTTTAAGATGAATAAACAGGTAGATGCTTAGTTAAGGAGCCTACTCTTGCTTCGCTGGCTGAGGGCATTATAGGGTCTAACAGATTAAGAGACTTCTGCTTAGCAGGTTACTAGTTTGAAATCTTTGAAATTACATAATGGGTACAAAAAATGGGAACTCTGTGCTAAAACTCAAATCATCCTTCGGGTTCATGAGCAAGCACTTAGGCTCATGATAATTCCATTGCTGTCATGAAATAGGTCAGCTAATCACATAAAAAGTCTATTGATCATCATCAGACTCACTAAAACCTTATTTCCAGATGTCAGAGCATCTAATTTTAAAAAAAATTATTATGTGTCATAGCCAGCATTACCTATTTCAGTTCACACTTAACAACTAGAGACAGTTAATTCTTCTTTTAATGTGAACAGAGCAAATGCAGGAGAGGCATCAGAAGGATTCACATGGCTATATGTAATAATACCTTGCAGGAATAATAACTATGCTGAAAGCTAGAATTATGACTCCTAGGAATTTTGGAATACAACTTTGGAGCCTGATAAGGAGTGAATGTGGAATGGAGTAACTGGAACATTTCCCAAGGTAACTGGCATCGTGCTGTGGCATAGATGAGGAGGATGGACATTAAATGAAAGCAATTAAAAAGCATTGCATTCAAATGTGCGACTATTATGCCCACACTGCAGGAGACAGCAGGAGGCAGTGAATCATCCAACATTTAAATCAACACCCCCTTAAAACAAAATGTATTCAGCTCAACGTGGGTATCTCCAACAGGCTCCAAAAGTTCCAATGCGTGGCATGGGTTACTCACATCTTGCTCTGCCCATGATGCAGCCACCATTTAGTAAGCAACTTGATTCAGAGGCATAGAGAGTTTCTGATGAATCATAAACGCTCACTGTCTGATTTAAGGGGGTTTTGTCACCACTGTAGATTTTCTAGTGTTAATTTTGTAGAAAATGTAGAAAAGGGCTTTCAGGGACAAAATGATGATTAGGTTGAGGGGTGATGGGGAGGAAAAACAGAGAAAGGGGAAACAAATTCAAGGGTCCTGGAAACAGACAGTGAAAGTGCTGTGGCATCAGCATGTATGTTTTCTACATTTTTGCATTTGTTTTTTAGAAGAAGTGAATATTGAGGAGACATTAATCAAGTCGTTAATAACCTGGCAGAATAAATGTGTCAACAAAACTCCTTTTTAAAAAATGTTCTATTAAAACACTTTGAAGGATTTCTATGGAAACAGTAGGCTGTTACAATGGGAAATACCCAGCATAGCTGAAAATGTCAATCTTCCTTTCAGCAGTGGACTGGCCAAAAAAAGAGATTCAATGGAAAATTGCTATCACTTGGAAGCAAAGCCTCAAGTAAGGGAAGTATAGCTATGCAGGAAAACTTAAAATACAAGACAAAGAAAGGGATTGCCTTGCTGAGTAGCAATAGCATCATGCTAACAATAAAATATTTAACTATACTGCCTTTTATTTTGGAAAGGTATATTTGGATGTATCAGGATATAGCATCTATGTCGACAGATACAGAATAAGAATATAAGAATGGTTCTTGCTGGTAATATTTTTTGCACTTCTAGGTACCTTCTAGTCAGAAAAAGAGGGATAGCTCACAGATTGCCCATTTAATAGGTTTGTCTTTTAACTGAAGACACTCCACACCACTCATGATCAGTAATACTGCCTCTGCCTTCTCTATTGCCCACTTATGCCTTCTCTTTGATTGTACCACTTTCAATGTCTTCTATATGCCTTCCCTAGTGCCCAGGGTAGAAGTACTAACAGGTATTTTAAAAGGAAACCCTAAAACCACACTGTATTCTTTAATATAGTGTAAACCAAGAAAAAACTGCTTTTGCTCTTTTCAGAAGGCCTTCAGTTATGCACACACCTCTTCCCACACTCTTCCCACACACACAGATCCTATGACTGGAATAATTCTTCCTAAAGTATGAAATATTGTGAAGGCTCATTTTAAATCTCAGACTGTTAATCTCACCAAAATCTTTAAATCTTTAGACCATATGAAAAAGGAAATTATCCCTCTTTCTGTACTCATTTCACAATAGCTGTGAAGAGCATACTGGTCCTTATCACTGACACGCACTCCAGTAACTTGGAATAAAGCAGGTTCCAAAAAACTCACAGAAATGAAGATTTTCTCCCCTACAATTTACAAAAGGATGCAAGGAAGCACAGAGACATCATAAGCACAATTTTTATGACTGCCTCTAAAATTCTGGATGGCCACCTCTTGCTGGTTTGGCACAAAAACTGGAGTCAAAGGATTCTCTTGGTGGCAAGCTGCAGTTTGGATAAATGAAGCACTGGCTCACTGCTAATATATGGAATAGAAGCTACTGGTTTTGGCTACCATAATGCTGCTGTGTTAGATTGGTATCACTGCCTCCTTTACTCATCAAACACATGAATTACAGTCAAATGCTAATAGAAATTAATTGTTTTTTCCCTATGTTTCTTATTTCCCAAGAACAAAATGCATTTCACATATGGACGATGAAATCTGAAGGGCAATGACATAACTTGAATGAAACGTTGCCTGTTGCTCCTGATTGTTATTTGTTGACAAGTCCATTTATTTAAGTGTGCCAAAGTAATAACAAGTTGGAATCTAAGATAAGCATTCCAGAACACATTATTGAGGAATGCTGCGGGCAGCATTGTGTTTCATGCCCTGTGTTGCCTGTTGTATCAGTAATGAGTTCATGACTAAATATGTTTTTGGGCATTTGCCAAGCTAATATGATTGTGAAAGACTGAGGACCACAAGAATGATGGCCTGATACCACAGAGCCCAGAAATGCAGAAGGTCTTTGCTAGACCAGTAGAGGATTTCTCAGCAATCATCTGTAAATTATGCAATTACAGCCGATTAGCGTCAAACTCAAGTGGACACAGGGATTGAATCAACACCATACAATCACACTGCACAGAATAACACACCACTCCACTACATTAAAATAGGACTTCAGCAATAAGGATGACATATCTGCTCCAAAAGTAACTATTTATGAATTATACCTTTTTTTTTTCCTTGCAATCTCATCTTTCAATCCCCTAATATGAAGATTTTTAAAAAAACAAACCTTGGAATTTATACCTTACTTTGGCTAAAAGTTCCAATGCTCAGATGTTTATGAGGAGACAGTATATACTGACCCTATAGCATCCAGGAAAAGAAAACCTCACAAGTATAAGCTCCTTCTGAAATTTTTAGGAAGTCTGCCACCAGCTGCAATGGAGACCATTGGTTTAATTTTCAAAGCAGCTAGTGTCTTATGCTTGATTTGAAGAGGATGGAAAATTCCTAAGGGATAATACTTTCCAAAAACCCTGTTTCTTTCAGAATGCTTTGTACTGTGTATCCCAAGTATGAACCATCTTTACATAACTAGTCTCTTTTTAAAACTTAGGCTGTTTTCTGATTGCAAATTAGAACACTGAGATTCTTAAGTATAGTCAGAACTGAATCCTAAGATTAGTACAATCAGACAGTAAATAAAAAGTTACTTGCAGGCAGGGAGTTTCTTTTCTAACAAGTTAAGTAACTTTTACCATTGCTAAATTAAAAAATACAGCAAACATGCAGTTTGAGGTATTAAAAAATAATTCACTGCATAAAATACTTCATAACATACAAGTATAGAAATTCATAAAGACTTCTACCAAAAAGGAAAGAAGAAAAAAATCACCATTTTATCATTATGAGAAATGATAGGAGGTTCTGAAAGGTTCATAGAGAAACAAATTTCTGCAGCAAATTGTACACCAGACTTTTGACTTTTTACACATTACTCTGTCAGTCCAGCCATTCACCAGGTGACTAAGTGGGTACCAGGTGACTATGGGTACAAGATTCATGCTCACAACTGGCAGTAACTATCTCATGTCCAGAATGCAAAATCATTGACTCTAGCAGAACAGAATAATGAAAACTTGTCTTGGGTGAAAATCTCATCATTATATTGTAGGTTTGAAGGATAAAAACATCTAGAAAATAACAAAAGTAGTAACAATCTGTTGTGAAGACTTCTGTCTGTAGGGAATGAGTTTAAATAATTTTAAACAAAAATAATAGACAGGGTGCAATTACTGACTGGCAGTTTGTCCTAAGATGACATATGCCACCACTCCTGACTTCACGAGGCTAACGGCACAACAGGATTTTGTTTTGTTTTTTCTTGTGATATTACCAGAAAGGGGAGTGTAAATCCCCTTTAGTAACCACTCAGTAAATCCCAGTGGATGTGTTACCTCTTGGATTTTCACTCATTGAGAACCACTGGTATATGATGAAAATGGCTTGCTTACAGATTGATGTTATTTTCCCAAAGCGTTGTCCTGACTTGCTTCCCAAACCTTATACTAGCTGCTTTTAAAATGTCATTTTAGCATGTGTCTCTCATTCATAAAATCAAAAGCATGGTATCTTATAAAAAATGTAATCCTGAAGAAGTGATCTGTTTTGAATTCTACTGTTTTTCTTGTTGACAGAAAAATACATGTCTCTCAGATGGAACTACTGAGTCAAAGTATTTGATTGTGTTAATAGCCTTCATATGGGTAAAGGAAAATTAACTAGAAGAAATATATCTGTGCACAAAAACAAAACCAGCAGCTGAATATCTTGGGTGGAAAGAAAAGGACTCTTTGAAGAACTTAGAACCTATCTCAATTTTAGAGGTACTTCAAAGTCATGCTGGTACAGCTGAACTAATGAAATCTGCATCCTTACATATGTCTCATGAGGAGTTTGTCTCATGAGGAATTTCCTCATGCATTAACCCACTTCTCTCTCATTATTTTGCCAACAACCTAGATAGGGTCTCTTATTCATCAGAGAGAGCATGTCACTTATCCAGAGAGGAAGTGGGGTCTGAAAGCCTTGTCAGACAGAGGTCACAACACCTGCTCTTCTTGCTTCATCCTTACTGCACCTTCAGAGCTCACTACTCAGGTCAACTGATCACCCCCAGAAATCTGCACAGACAGACCCATCTCTGAGATGTCTATTTGCCTGCCAAGCCTGGCTGAACGTGACCATGAGTTAAATGACATAATTTGTGGCAGGAAGAGTGAAGGATGAAGAAGAGCAAAAAGCAAAGAGATCCAAAGAGTAACAGGCACAGACATATGAGTTACTTAATTCTTGTCTCCTTACAAGGATAAGGAATCTAAAATAAAAATTCAATATCTAAGAGGCTATAATAGATGACCACAGTCTTAAGGCTACCCAGCTGTAGCACAGCAGAGATGAACACATTTAATAAACCTTTGTCTCTCATATAGGAAAAAAAACTAAATGTGACTAAAAGGTCATTTCTTTCTATCCAGTTCAATAAAAAGGTATCCTCTGTAAACCCACAAGTTAGCTTTCCATGAATTTGTTTTAACTCAAGAATAAAGGATTTCAATGTTACTTGAGAACAAGACTGGACTTTTCCCCTGTATTACTCAAAACCTGTTTCAGATACAGTCTGAGGTAAGGAATATTAATCAGGGTGTAACTGGCTGATTTTATTTGGTAAAACATTTAATTGGAGGTCAGCATGGAACTGGGGTAGGATCTGAAGTCTCACTACAACTATCCCAAGGCCATTTCCGCATACATATGTGAAACTTTGATGACTGCTTTTCTTTGAGAAGTGTCCCTTTCATCAGTCAAAGACACTGTGCAGGAATGAATCAAAGTTCAGTGCATTATTCACCAAAGATGAAATTCTGGACTCTCTTAAAAAATTTCTGACTCTCTTAAAATATCTGGGTCCAGTTCTCTATTAATCTATCAGGCTCATATCAGTCTTTCCTTAGTAAACATCCTCAGTCGCATGCTTAGGAACCCAATAAAAAAGACTAATTCCAGTCTGGTTGCATGAGCATTGGAGAGCACTGAGTATGGGAATGTTGGAATGAAAAAATTGAGAGTATGAAGTAAGAGTATGAAAGGAGTGGCTATGCAATTTACCAAAATCCAATTTAGCAGATGGTGTCACAAGTAGGAAAAGGAGGGAAGAACATGGAAAAATATTCCCCAGCGGGACTTTCCAGAAGATCTCATGCTGCTAAGAAGAAGAAAATTGCAAAATTCCAGGTCAGTGCAGAATTCATACTGTTTCTGCCAATAGAAATGTGTCCAGGGGCAGGGCATTTACACTTTGGGCAGGTATTGATGCCAGTATTTTCAGCACCAACTTCCTCCTCATTAGAGAGGTAAAAATGTGAAAGCAAAAAAAAGGCCAAACCTAACAAAACTGTCATGACACCACATTTAAAAGTCTGATTGTTATGAACTGTAAATACTCTTATTAAATTTTCCAAAATTTTTCTTTTGCTTTCTTTACAGTTAATGGCATACAATTTATGCATAGGAGCTACTGGTACTATGGGGGCCATTTATAATTTTACTATAATTTAAATGAAAATAAATAGTCAAACCTTTTAGATTGTAATCCAGGGAGGAAGACACTTTTCTTAATGGCATGCAAGTGGCTTAGCCAACACTGACTGTTATTATAAAACTGGTCCCTTTGTTAGAGATAATAATACTGGGGAAGACCTTGGGAGGTAAACCACACATGTAATTGGTTTTTAAGATTCACTGTGGTGTTGGCTTCTGTGTGATCTTTGTAAAACACAGGGATGCAAGATTCAGTGTTTACAAAGATCCCTTCCAGCAGCTTGGACATGACTTTCTCACTGTTATTTCTGTGACGCTTCTTCTAGTCAGGCATTTGCCCTTTGATTCAGTAGTCTTGAAAACGTGTTTGCTGCTCAGCTTCCCCACTTATTTTCTCAAATGGAACTCAGCATAGTGCAGATGAGGTATTGAAGAGATTGCTTGGTGTGTTCAGAACAGGCTTTCAAGTGGTGATGCTTCCATAGCCCTGAGCTGGTTTACCTGTGTGTTGGACACAGGAGAACATGGCAAGAAACACTGCCACTGCCTCAGGGACAGCCTGCAGGGAAACAGGAGAGTTGTTGTGAGTCACTGGAGCCTATTTCATATTAACCACTTCTTTGGCATTAATAGGATGACCCTGCTGATCTCCAAAGAGCACACCCTAGGTTTTGCACCACTTTGGCTGACCTCCCTCACTGCAAGGGTTTTAGAGCTTGGAGATGCCTGGGACAGGAGACACAGAGGGCAATCCAGGCCTTTTGATAATCAACTATTTTCTTGCCAAAAAAATTACCAGGAGATTATGGGGCATCACATATATTTGAAGTAAGAATATTTCACAGCCTGCATATTTACTGGTTCTTTCTATTCAACCTTTATGCAAGTAATTTTGTTTTCTTTTTTCCAAGTGTCCATTAAATGGGCTGTTCCGTTCTCTGCTTTACAGGCCTTCAGTTTTACTTCTCCTGAGTTACTTCCTTCAGGGAGATACTATAACCTTTATCTAATAATGGTTGTTGCAAACTTTATGATTCTTATGGTATAGATCCTGCAGAAAAAGGAATTGCTTCAAAAATGACAACAGAAGTCAATAGCACAGCTCTTGCTTCCAGACAATGATAGATTTCTCAGACAGCTATCACTAGGATTATATTTTCTGAGCCTCTGGCTGCAGGTGATTACATTTAATTTTTTTTAAAGGGTGAACAGTTCAGTGATTGTAAAAATAAAAGGAGAGGAAGTATGGGGAAAGAGGAAAATTCCACCTCAGGAAAAAAAAAATAGGCTCTATTCCATTTTAGAACAGCAAGACTTTCTAGAAGCAGCTAGAAAGTAGAAACCTGGGGTGAAAATAGTCCCCAGCAAGAGGATTTTACTTTTTTTTGATTTTGTCTAATTACAACGCTGAAACTCCGATTTTGTGCATTTACAGTAAAATAGGTGTAACTTAGACATTCTCTCAGGAAAATTCCAACTTATGAAAAAGCTCTGTACAAGCACACATGCATTTCTAACTTAGCTTTGTGAAGAATTTGGTAAGGATACATAGTAAAGCAGGCAGAAATTAGACATTACTTATGCATAGATATGAGGCCTTGGGAACATCTCTTTTGTACTCCATGATGGCTTGATTCCAAGTCCCTACATTAATATTTCACTGTCCCTGAGAGGGACAACTTGTTTTGGTGCCATTTGCAATTAAAACTGATTTCTTCAAGGCTTCATTAATGCACACCAAACTTAGAAACAGCAGGGGCTTTACTAATTTTTAAATATCTGTAAGTAGTTATGCAGAGCTAAAAGTGAAGCCTGTCTGAATCCTAATCTGCATCTCAAAGTTTATCAGCAGGTTTTTACCTTTCTTAAAATTTCTCAGGAAATCTCACAAAAGATCTTTTCTAAGCTTTTTGAAATACAAGTCTGAAAGTTTTTCTGTGTGGGAACATGCTTATGGATTTTACATTAAGGCAAACCAGAAAGCTCTCAACTCTACAGGGATTAATAACCTCAGAAAATAATAGACTGTCATGTGTATATTATTTACATGACATAGTACTTTCCACTGAGACTTCCATCACAGGAAGAAAACAGAACAAGTGCAAGTGAAATATTATAGGAAAGAACACATGGCAGCTGAACAGTAATAATTCCTAAAGCAAGAAAGATGAAAGTTATTAATCAAAATTGTTATTCTCTTCCTCCTTCCCCACTCACTTCAAAATACACAAGTTGATAAATTAGTAGCTTGTCAGCATAGAAAAGAGGCTTTCAAATTTGGTCACCTAATAGGATATAGAAATGGATTCAGAAGAAAGTTTAAAGGGCTTAAGTGAATGTAAGTGTCTCCAATTTACAGCTTCTTTCAGCCTTTCCACATGTGGAAATTCACTTGGAAAGTTCCAGAGATATAATTTTCACCCTCCTACACGTCACCTCTCATACAGTTCACAGTTTGCAAGAATGTGAGGGACTAAAATGTTACCTGACATCAGTAATTTGCAGACAGCCCAACCAGAGCACATCTACTTACCTCTGGGATAGCAGAAACCCATGCCCACTCACCCCACCCCTGTGAGACAGAGCAGCCCAGGAGTATGCAGATGAGAAAAAAGACTTATGAAAAATGAGTTTTCAACCTCAGCTGGGCTGGCCACTTGTAGCAGAGGAAAAGTGTTAGGATTGAATTATTGCAGTGATTTGCTCACTACTGTGTTACAAACTTAAAGCAGTCCAAGAAGGAAAGAGAGGAATAGTCTCTGCTTAGTTTTTCTAGAACAGTAATAACATGAGCTATGAAAGCCATCACATAAATTTTGCCTCAAGCTTTTTGTTCACCTAAATTTTTGTTCTTCTAATGCTAATTTTTCTACTTCAAATCCTACCAGTTTATCATTTGCTTGCTACCACTCATATACAAGCATCAGTCCAACTCAAGAAATGCTAGTTTCAGGGGTTTCTTGGTTTTTTGGGTTTTTTGTGGTTTTTTTTCCTCTGGAAGATGGACTGACCATATTTGGTTTTGATTACTGGTCTTTGAACTTATTTTATTTAAGTGCGGTCATTTTCTGAATATATCACTCTGTAAATATGTCACGGTAGGGTTTCATGTTTACTGTTTCTCAATGACTTCCAGATCAAATTTATTTGGTTTGAAACCAAAAAGATGGTACGTGCACTGGGTTTTGGGCTGGGGTTTGTTTGCTCTGTTTCTCTTTAGGCATGTGAGGGGGAATGGGAACGGAAGCAAGGTTAACCAGCATTATGCCGTCAGCCATGTCTCTGAAAGTTAGGTTGTCTCATGCACCCTCTCTGTGGCAAAGGATTTTGATGCTGGGATTTCACTGAGGAAACCATTTGTGATGTGCAAGAAAGCATTCCACAGTTTGCTCCCCATAGGCCTGCAGGCACTCCACAGGCAAGGAGACTGAAATGTAGTGACAGACTTACTCTCACAAGTCAAGCATGCATATGAAAGTGGTAATACACATAGGGAATGAATCTGTTGACTAAGAACATGTAATTTTCACAGTCACTTTTTTGACTGTAACCACACTTTAAACTCCAGACAAAGCTCTTTTTTTTCTGCTGTGGCACAGCAGATGTGAAGAATTTAAAACCTTTTAACAGGACCCAATCTACAGCTAAATGACAAAACCCTGACAAAATAATCCCTAAATTTGTATCCTTGGTAATTTTTATGTCCTGTAACAGGGTCAACAATCTTGATAAATCAAAATTCTCACACTAGAAAAACCAAAACAACACCGAGTCATGACTCATTGAATGGCAAGCGAGCAGATGTCTCCATGTAGTCTGTTTTGAACATTTAAAAGTTTTAGAGATGCAATTTTAAAAATACCTCAGCTTCCCAGCTGTACTTGCCCTCGACAATACAGTGGAGGAAGAGACAACTTATGGGGGTTGGTTTCTGGGAAATCTCATCTGTCTTCCTGCTGATATGCATATTTCTTCAGTTCAGGGTGGAGTCCATCTCCCCTTGAAACTGTCCTGTATTATACCTCGCCTATGAAGTGAGGCACTGGGACATGGGACGCCTCAGGAGATGGCTGCATCTCACTAAAATGAATATGCCAAAAAGGGGCTTCTGCGGGAGAAGGAAATTAGCAAATGAGAAAGAAGTCCCTGTATCTGCTAAAAACCAAGAGACTGTTTGGATCACCAGTCATTTTGCTTGACCTAGTAGAATACCACTGGCACTGCAAGCATCATATGTTTGTCTGTCTACAACAGTGACGCTTTTTTAAAGGTAATAGGCCCAGATTCCAATTTTACAACCCACCCTGGAGACATGAAACAAATCAAACTGTCCATATTTTGCAATAGTTTCTTGGCATGGTCCATGTGGTAATTAAAAAATCTTAATGGAAATTGCTGCTACAATTTGCAGGCTTCCTTAATCCAGCTATGCTATCTGCAGCACCTCCAGGCACTTGTCTTGTTCTCATAATACAAAATCAACAATACCATGGCAGGACTTGAGGGGATGTCTGATGATGATGATAACTTAGAAAGGAATGCCAGTATGAAAACTTGCCTGGTGTTTGGCAGATTTTTTTTTTTTCTTTTTAGTTTTTCTTTCTTTTTTTGTCTTTTTCCTTTTTTTTTTTTTTTTTTTCCCCCTCATGTTTTGTTTATTTATCTAAGGATTCTTTTACCAGGAAATATCACATGGACAAATGAAATCTTCTATTGTGAAGGTATCTGGGCCAAGTAGCTCTAAATTATTTTAACACAAAATTAATTAAAACAAAAAAATTTAAACACTATAATTCTAAACATGGCCTTCAGCTACATACATGCCAAGCTACAGCAATTGCAATGCAATAAATCAGTGTGAGATATATACTAATGAAGTAAAAACCTGATCTTTGCCAGGACAAGGGCAAAGCTCTCTTAAATATTTTGAAACTGCAGTCTTGAAATGATCAATTATCAACAGACAGCTGCATGGAAGTTTTTTGGTTTGTTTTGTTTTTAATGAAATTTAGCCCTTCGTTACTGTACTTGGAGTTGGTAACTACCATTTGTTTGGTTCTGACTGGAATAACCCAACATGTTACTTTCTAGTTTTCAAATTCTCATCCTGTTCCACTGCCCAATTTTCTCTTCCTCCTAGTACTCACGTCAAACCTTTCAACAGAAGTGCACAATATCCTCCTGAACTAATTCTGTGTATCAGTTTTATGAAGACTGAAAAATCCAAATTATATTATATACTCTCCTGTGAATACAAAATTCCATGTAGCTCTTTTGTTTCTTTTGTACTGGATACAAAACTCTTTAGCCCATTCATATGAGAAATGTCACATCATAATACCCGGACTTGGAGTATTCAACATCTTTTTAAAATGTAGTATCATTCTGGGGAGGCGCTCAAGAATGTAGGGAGGTAGGCTGTGAGGACATGTAGTGGGGGGGAATACAATCCTCTGAGAGTCACCTACATTTGTTTTTCCAGCTTACTGCTCTTTTGCACATTAGTGGACCAGTTCTCCACAGTGGTCTTCTGCCCATCAAAGTGCACTGAAGTATAACATAACAAGCCACCCTCCACCTCACACTTTCCTTTCTGGAGGGCTGCAGTTTCCCAGAGGTCAAATCTCTTCTGAGAAACATACTCCAGCTGTTGTTTAATACTAATGCTTATCCATCTGGTGGTGTACACTGTCTCTATCTTTCTACCTCTACAAAATACGAACACAAGCCCAAATTCCCCAAAGAACAACCTGTCTGACAACAGCCTCAGCTCATCTTTCAGACTCAAAGATTTGCCGTGTTTGGCCTCTCTGTCCAGCTCTCTCAGGCAGCACCGCTTCTGCCTGGATCCCCGTTCCCTTCAGCGAGACTGCGGCTGCTCTCTGTCAGCCTTGGAGGATGCTGACAAGCTGGAGCAGGTCCAGGAATCAGTAGCTGCTGACCTCCTGCCACTGTAGGTGGGATGGCTGTGAATCCACAAGCATGTCTGGCCCCATGGTGCCAACTTGTTTGTGCCTGGGCTGTCTTTGAAGCCTACAGCCGAGTTACAGAAGAGATCATCTTTTCCCCTATACTGCCCAGGGCTGCCTCAGGTCTACTGCTGTTTCCCTGGGTTACATCACACAGAGTAGGCAAGGGGGCTCAGCAGGAAATCCCCAGCCTCTCCAACATGCTTCACCTTACAGCACTGGCTCAGCACAAGCCTAGGATGCTGATCAATGCGGGCCTGTCTTTGCAAGGAGTCTTTACAAGGACAGAAGAATTTGGGGAACTAAAGAGTTTAATTCAATAGCCTTTGCTCAAGACTAATTAATGCTTACTTGTTTTAAAACTCCATTAATATGCATTCCACAAAAATAAATTCCTGATATTATTCATGTGCTGTATCTGCTCTATCTTATTTGAAGCAACAGATTAAACATAAAGAAAGTGGCAGGCAATTTAATGTTCCTCAGCAGACAAATACTGTTTATCTTATCATGTAAATTATGAAAACTGACCTAGAGAATTTGGCATGGGAAACTTAACACACAATAGGATAAATAAAGCTTTAGGAGAAAATACCAAGCAATCTATCACTAAGACAAAGGGGTGAAGGGTTGGATGACATGCATTTGAACTACCAGTGTCCATATCAAGACTGTCAAACTGAAGATTTCCAATCATTCACTGCTGTCTTCCTCTAATGTTAATTGTTAAAATACAGAAACCTGAAATACTGAAATTTCCTGAAATACTGATTTTTAATTATTCTTTTTTTTAATTTTGGCATTTGATATCTTCTTATGTGAATAAAGGCTGTGTGAATTAATTAATCATGTGGATTTTTCAAATCCTCTGATACCACTAGTTTGAATTAAGTGTTACTGGTTTCTAATTGCAATCAGAAGAACATACAAAGAATGGGACAATCAAGACATCACAGAAAGAGAAAAAAATTATTTAGAATATAATCAGAGTTCAGTTTTTAGTATAAAAAAAGAATATAGGCTAGGAGGAAAGAGTGAGGACAAGTTCTGCGAGAGTAGAATCCAGAGGAGATTTGTATCATCCCCTTGTGACTGAGTCAGCATATGGCCCTTGATTAAATTCCTAAAATAATACTGACAACACTGTACATGTTCCTCATACTGCTACTATGACAAGCAGTCCGGGCATGAACCATGACTATGAGGCCCACCCTCAATCCTAACCCGTCTTAAACAAAGTTACAGTACACCTTGCAGGCACTTGACACATTCTCCACCTTATTTTCAAAATCTGCTGTCTGAACATGTGCAGCCTTACAAAAGGGAATCTCAGCCACGTAGGCAACGCAAAATTTTTCCATTCTGTGGGTGAAGAAAAAATCAGGACCAAAATATCTCAAGGCACTGACTAGGACACACCAGCAGCTTGGGAAATATGGCTACCCAAGTCCAAGGCCCGGGAGCTCAGCCTCTTGCACAGCCTTATGTCCTTCAATAAAGACAGAGAAACCCATTACAGCTGTAATTTTGCCTTCAAGAGTCTGCTGTCCTCAAACTAGAGCCTACCTTGCTTGAGTGTGAAAAACTCCTGCCACAGAGAGTCTCATTCTAAGAAGTACTGGCAGATTAAAGTGTTTAGTGTTATATTTAGACAACACCATCTCCAACCAAAAAAAACCTCCATGACATTCTGAAATTTTTAAATATAAGAGAATGTCCTATAGCCAAAACCTGAGGACCAGGGGAAAAGAGGAAAAGCATGCCTACCAGGCAGGATCCGTGCTCACCAAATGAGGGTTAACCCTAAGTTTAATAAATGCAATTGTATTCCCTGCCATGGCTGTGAGATTCCTACAGAAGGATGTCACTGTCTTGCAGGATTTCTGCAGCAGCCTGGATGCAACAGGCAGTCATGAAAAAGCAACCCTTGGTGTGAAGGTGAACCAACAGGTAAAACACATCCTCTGAGTAGGTCAGAGCATACTGACCAGCTGAGGTGAGCAAGAAGCTGCCATAATGTTATTGGCTGGTACACCATGTAGAAATTTGAAACTACAGATGGCTAACTTTTCTTCCTGCCAGACATTTATTTTGCAATGCAACATATGAAAACAGGCCTTTGCATTGTATATGCCCTATTTTATGTATCTGAGAACACAAAAGCAATTTACTGGCTGTTTTTTTTTTTTTTAAACAATTTTGGCTAATATCTGCATGTAAACAGAAAAAATAATGGTCAATTCACATTACCTTATAGCGCACAGTAGGACAGCAGGTCAGAGCAGTGAGGCTTTTGAAAAGAGTGGTTTTACTTGTCTCAAGTTTATCCATTCCAAGCTTCAGAGGTGGGCAAAGGTTTGATGGACTTTTCTCAGGGTTTCATGTTAGTCTTCAATGAAATAAAGGCAGGTTGCTGAGTGGAAAGCTTCTTGTGGTATTCCTATACCTATATATATATATATATTCCCTGTAAAATGCAAAATGGGAAATTGAATTGGCCATACTTAACACAGACACAAGCCTCCCTCCACAAGTACACTCTGGGGTTTTGATGTGGTACTGACTTAGAGGAAACCATTGCCATAAGCTGATTTCACAGATGACTAAACAAAGGGGAGATTATCATAATTTCATTTGATGTTGGTAATTAAAGGTTTTGAAAAATAAAATGAAAGACAACACTCCCTTGCAGTTTGGAGCCTACATAAATGTATATATAGTTTTACAACATATGTACTTAAAATGGCAAGCCTTCATTTCCTAAGCCTTTATTCTATGTATAATTTATGCAGATATACGGTACTGCAGATTTTTTAGTATAGCAAATGGTTAGGCAGAGAACTCTTTAAATGTAATAAAGCAAAAGCAAAAAAATGGACACCATATGCAAAATCCACAGTCTGTGCCGTCTCAACACTTTGGTCCTGTACTCTTCTCCTGCAATTAACTTTTATCTGAAAGAGACAGCTAGGAGGTAATTAATTTATATAGCAGCTGACACAAACACATCCAATACAGTCCACTGATGGAGTCATATAATAAAAGATTTCCCATGCTTAGGGGCAGGGGTGGTATGTGAAATGAGAAAGTGATGTCTACTTTTTCATAGCTTGTAAATGATCTAAGTAACCATAATATCCATTTATTTTACTAAAAGGAGAGATGTTTTTTGTTTTGATTTCTTTGCTCTGATCCCACTTGCTACTGCTGTCTTTGAAACTCTACAGATATGGCATTTCTGTTACTGACTGGACATTTTTGAAATAGTACCACTATCAGGTAGATCATTGTTGGCAAAAGGTTTGGCACCGAAGAGACTCAACAAATAAATTTCATCACACTGACCCTGTACTAAACAGCAACTTTATGTGGATAACCTCATGGGAATAGAAGTTGAGAAAGAGCTATTTCAAGTCCTCCAATAACTTAATCTCTGTTCAGTTCATAATGCAAAGCCATTTCTGTTTCCTTTGCTCACAGTACTAAAAGAGTTTTTGGGATACTTTAATCCTAATAAGATGGGGAGGGCAATGTGGGGGGTAGGGGGTTGCTGGAGGAGATCCCACTCAAATTATGTTCCATTACAAAAATTAAAAAAAGAAAAATAAATAAAAGGCCAAGTTTTTCATCTTGGAAATTCTCAGCCTCGGTTATGTGACTGCAAAAAGTAACTTTTATTTGAAGAACTAACACTCACTTCTTTGTTAAGAAAACTTAAGGCACCACCCACCAGACATGAAGGCTCCTATGTTATCAGCAAACTATTTCCTGGGTATATGTTCACCCTTTCCATGCAGATTGCTTATTTTTTCAACTCAACCTAACTCGACTCAACCCCAACTCAACAAAAAAAAAAAAAAAAAAAAAAAAAAAAAAGGAAAAAAAAAAGGCAGTGCAAAAAAATTCTGTAACACTGCTGAATGATCTGTGTTTTGCTGCAACAACTACAATATTGATGTAATGGAAATTTCATAGGTGTCCAGTTTTGCAGGAACAAAATTGGAAAAATGCCATGGGGAACCCTATTACAACATCAAGAGTTCTTTCCAAGGGCTCTGCCCGGTGCTGCTGTCTGCAATCATTTGAGAGCAGTCCCTGAGAAGCAGAGACAACATTCACAGCTGAGCAAAATAACCTGGAGGGAAGAATATGAACCCCCATTCCTGTATTAATGGTTAACCTACCCGTTACCCATAAATGTGACACCACTTATGCTGCAAATTGAGAATTGCAAGCTTGAGTTCTGCAGAGGAATAGATTTGAATATTTATGGTCTCTGTGCATCTGCCTCTTTTCCCAGTTTTGAACTTCTATGCTAGTCTGAACTATGTTTTGACAAAGGTGGGAGATGATAGGACTTGAAAGGATACCAGATTCTTATAAATTTCTGGAAATTCAAGGATGGAAGGAGAGCACGACAAGAGTCTGGTCATGTCTGCGCAGCAAGGACACCCACAGCAGCTCCCAGAAGTTCTCTCCTTCATGCCCAGAGGATCCTGCAACATCTGATGTCTTGCACCCTACTGTGCAACACTAAATGATACTAAAGTGATAGGGGGAGGAGAGGGTAATGGATACACTGGGTTCAGCACCAAGGAGTGTGAAAAGAATACTGGATATACTGTGGGAGAGCCCTTCAGGACTACAGGGTTTTTGCTGTGGACATAGCTTCCTTAGTGTCGCAGTTTACAGTACAAATTGTCTTCATACTGGATTCCCCTTCTCCCCCAAAAAACATTTTTGCAAGAGCGAGAGAGGAATGGTGAGGAAGGAAGATTATGCAACATCCAAAATCAATAGCAGACATCCCATGTGGGAAAGTATTCTTTTCTATAATCCTGGGGGTCACCTCAAGTAACAAACCATGCAGTGATAAGGCAAAAAGTTAAATCCAAAGGAACAGAGATAAGTGGAACTGTAATAATGCCACATGTAGCAGGATGAAGCAGTTTTCACTGCCCGGTGTAAAAATGCTTGTCAGAAGCTGCAGTGCCAGGGATCTTCTCCCCAGCAGCCACAATATCATGGATTGCTGTCTCCACAGCATTGTCTGGCAGCATAACCCAGTGCTTGCAACAAAGTCCCTTCTACCCTCCTGCATGAATCTCACTGATTCTCCAGAAAGCAAGGCAGAAACCAGCATCCACTGACAGCAAGACACTGCAGCCTCTTCTGCATATTCATATTCATCCTGTTGAAGTGGCAGAGCAAAACCTACGCACAGGGGTCGGGCTTCAGGCGTCAAGGAGCTCTGCAGACCTTGGTGGGCTCACAGCTACAGGATGGCATGGAGAGCAATATTAATGTGAAAGCCAGGTGGCACAGAGCTTTTTCAGTTGTGCTGGTTTGCCTTTGGGAAGGGTAGTATTGAGAAGGATGCAGAAGACTTCTATTCCCCTGCCACCTTGACTAAATCTGTCCTGATTTCTGACTTCTTTTAAAGTACTATCCACCTTTTCATGAAGCTGCTCTTGCAAACCAGCTATTCTGGATGTTACTGTATGTCAAGACACAGTACAGTGCATAGGCCATGTTAGTTTCTACAGGACTAGAAGGAGAGATGAAGGACTCTTACAAGAGAGGAAGGTACTTTTGACTATGGCTTTAGTCTATGGATTTCACAGATTTAACTAGCAGCAGCTAGTCATGGCTTTGCTATTTCATCAAGCCAGAGCTTTAAACACACCTGTGCATTTCACCAAGTTTTGTCCTTGATAAGATCAGCTGTCCATGACAAGTGTATGCAGACATTTAACCCAATCCAAAAGCAAAAAACAAAGGGGTTTTGTGACAGAGCAAATGCTTCTCTCTGTAGCTAGCTGTTGCAGTTTCACTTGCTTTGTCTATTTAAGCTCATTGCCCTGCTAAGGTCCCTAGCAGCCAATAAACGAGACCAAAATTTAAGATAGCATGCAAATGCAAAGTTAGCTTTACTTGAATACCGAGTGAAAGAGGAGCCCAGGCAGCCTGCCATGGTACGCTAGCAGAACAAAACAAAAACAAAGTTTAAAAGTTTATCTTTTGGAAGCCTTTTGCACCCTCAGCAATGTCTTTGTTTTTTAGGGCCTTTTCAGCTACTCTTGTCCCACTAGAAAGACCTCTACACAATCAAGAAAATACTTTCTCGTAAGATCCTGAGACATGATAAGGCCTCAAACCTCCAGTTTTAAAGAAACAATGACAACAAAAGAGCAAACAGGCAAAAGAACGGATGATTGGGATCAGAATATCAGCTATGAGGCAAAATTACAGTGGTTAACATTTTTTAAATATCAGTGAAAACATTGAATTGCAAGAATGATTTTCATGTTTGTTTTCTAGCACCCCCCTCTCCAAGAGATTTTTTTTTTTCTTTTCATTTTGGCTGCTCAAGACAAGGATTTTCCCCTCAACTGCTTACTGTCTCACTCAGTCTTCAGTAAAATGTCAGCAAACAATTGTCATTTGGTATCTGTAAAAGATAATGCAGGTGGAAAGGGGGATACTGAAATCCAATACCTCCCTGTAAAAACTTACTTTACTATCAACATTAGATAACTTCCTTTTCTCTGCTAGAAACCTGCCCTTGTAAATACACCTACTAGGACAGTGGTAAGGGAATACCTATCCAGCTTGTTTGGGTAAGTTATCAGCAGGTCTTCCCTCTCATAGGACAGAAGTTTTCTGGAAGGTAAATACCTGACCCAGCTTTGCAATGGCACCTTAAGAAAGCTTTTCTCTGAATCTCAGGATGAAACAAGTGAGGTTGCAAGACAGCGAGAATGGGTGAAGTGCTGGGCACTAAGAAGAGGCATTAAGGTCAGTACGCCATATTCACCCTGAATTAAAAAATTTGAAAAAATATATCACCTCTACTTAGCTTTCTCAGCACATCACATGATAAAGCATTCAGTTTGTCTTTTCAGACTGGAGATACATTCTCATCAGAACTGTACTTTAGATCCTAGAATTTTGAGGTGAATGTTACAACATAATTTAAGAGCAAATCAAGCAACCACTCCTACTGATCACAGAGTTCTGAAGAAAAATATGGTGATATATTTTTTTAAATACCTCTTTGGAAGCTTGTTAATGAAAGAAATATCTTCAAAAATCTTTTTTTTTTTAAATTTAAAGTCACATGGAAGCCACAAGAACCATGTACATTAGCAAGGAAATCAGGATTTGGCCCTTAATGACTCCATTGAACTCCATGCTGTCAACCTAAACTCTACATGAAATCCAAGTTGGTCACTACAGCAGGGTTGTTTCAACAGAAGCTCTTTCACATATTAGAAACATGACACAAAAATGTCACTACTATTCAACTGCTGATCTTTACATGCTTTGGGAATTTTCAAGGGGAAAAAATTTTGTAAAAACCTATTTTCTCCCCTTCTTTTGTTCTTAGCTTTACATTGGATTGGAGTCTTACTAATTTAAGTACAAAGCTTTGAGTATACATCTTATATATGATAAATAGGTCATACTGCTACAACACTGTCAATCTGGAAACAATGTAGGATCATGAATCCTAACCTTCACATCCAATCCCCAAATCTATGCTCTGAAGTATAAAACAGCTCCAACAATCTTTTCACCTTACACAAACATCTATGTGGGTCAGATTTGAAAGAGCTGGAGTCAGTCTAGGCAAAGCTTGGAAGTAATAAACATGTTTGACAGGACACTTTCAAATGTGCCCAATGGAGCTCTCTTTGTCTGGTTCCACCTGCATGAATGTTCTACCTGGTACCTCTTTTCTACCTCTTGACCAAGCACTGCTGTTGGCTCAGAGAAGTAGTAGTTTTTATCTATGGAGACATTAAAAACTTGACTAGACACAATCCTGGGTGACCAAGGGATCCTGTGTGAGCAGGGCAGTTTGACCAGATGATCTCAAGAGGTCCCTGCTATCCTCAACAGTTCCACCTTACTCTTCTCTTAGAGGAGAAAAGGAGGAGAAAACAAGCTAAAAAGCAGTTTCCTGCACCATCATGCTGACTCTACCACTCTCAGAGATATGGTAAAAAACTTTTGTAGCTACATATTAACAAGTTCTGGCTGCACCTTCTCTCCCAACTGGAAGACTCAGAACTATAATGCACTTGATTTCCTCCCTAAATTTATCATAAGTCGATAATGATTGATTCTCTGGCCCATCTTAATCTTGCATGATTTTTTGTTTTCCACTTTGCTTATCTACTGCATGCATTTTGAGGAAAAAATTTCTGATTAGTTTATGATTTTTCAGACTGGAAGAAGAGATCTTTTTCTGCTCACGTTCTAATTTTGAGATGTCTCCCCCAAACACAGTGTAAAGGCTTTGCAGCTGTTTACACATCTTCACAACAAGGACAAAACTAGCACATGCTGGATAGCACTACACCATTGTCATTTGTTCTAGAAATGCATCTTTCAATTAACACAGACCTTTATTTGAGGTTACTGCTACTGCATTACCAGTGGTATCTCATAGTTAGCCTGTCAGGTTTTTGAGCCAACATTTATTTTCTTTGCATGACCTTCCACTTTGCACTCTGAGAGCCTACTTTTTAATTTTTTTTTCCTGTAAAACCAGCCATGAAACCTGCAATATTACAATATTGGTATGGCAGATTCTAGCACCTTTAATTCACTAGACTCAGGGTTACATTTTTCTCCCTTTTAGCTTTTTCCCCTTTACCAAAGTTCATCCTAGCAGCTCAAAAAAAAACAAAAAAAAAGAAAAGAAAGGAAAAAAAAATCTGGATTCACATTTATTTCAGGTAATTTGGAAAGCTGAAAGACAATGCAATTATGCCCAGACTATTAGTATGCATGTGTTCATGCATTGCTTTTTAGAAGAAATCAGCTACTGCTTCTTTACGAAAGCATAAGAAATTCCCCTGAATTCAAAATGACCCCGCATTAAAAACTAACCAGTCACACAAGCAAAGAGGCCACTTTTCCAGCTGTATTTCTATGGACAGCTTTTTAAGAGATCCCAGAGGCAAAGCAACTGAATAATATGTAAGCAGTCAGAGGCAGATAATGCATATTTGTTGATAAAGCAGCATGGCAAGAACAAGAATTTAAAACTTCTTTCAAAAATAGAAAGTGGTTAAAAGCCCCAAGTGAAAGATAAAAAACCTCACTCCAAAACCAAATCTTATTGTTAAAGTTATAGGCAAAACTTAGTAATTCTTGCTTTTCAACAATCTTCTTTATAAGGCATCAGTTCTGATACATACTATACTCAAGAAATAAATATGTCAAGTATTTGCACTCTTTCCTGAATTTTTTACATACCAAGACAGCTTCTAGTTTTAGACAAAGACTACAATCTCTTTTATGCACTAAGTCTTTTGATACTCATTCATTTGGAGCTTGGACAGAACTGCACCCTGTATATTATATTAATGATATTAAATTATCATAAATGTTGTCCAGTACTTACAAATAGTAAAAACAAAATCAAACTACCCCAACAAACAATAAGAGTTATCCCACATATATTTCAATGCCACAGTACAGATTATGATACAAAATCCACTGCCAGCAATAGAAGCTAATACTGAGAAATATAAGAAACAAGAACTTATGTGTTTTATTAAAAGGACTGGAAAAAATTATATTGTGAGTGATGCCATAACACATCATTCTTCTTGAGTAACAAAAGTCTTCTTGAGTAAATAAAGTCAGCAAGTAAAAGAAATTTGTTATTTATTCAGTGGATTATTAGCAGGATGCAACCAGGGGTATTTACACTCAGTAATAAGGTTACAGTACTGAAGATGTGCAGCAATTGGTTTCAGTCCGATATATGTATTTTTTACCTAATCTGTTTCTGAAGTACCACATAGTGGTAAATACGTCCGGAAAAAAACTTGTTATGATGTGATTATCTATAACATTGCTCTCAAAATACATTCAGAGACAACTCTCTGAAGCAAACATTCATTGTTTTCTTACTTTTCACAAGTGGAGCACAGCTAGTCACTGCCAGTTAATACTGCTTTTCCTCCTAAGGAATCATATAAACTGACATATAGTAATAATCAGAAATACCTCCTGAGGAAAGGGACAGTGTCAGGAAAGATCTGCTTGGTATTTTTGATGTCTCTTAGTATTGCAGAATTTGCCTTTCTGAGCAACCCAGAGTTCCTGTATTTAAAAAAGTACTATGCAGTTTGCTTTCTTTTTTAGAAAAACCCTTTTATTATAAGTATGGCTTAGCAGTCTGGAGAAATAGAGGTAGTGGCACATTTTTTAAAGCAAGAGATTATAATGGAAAATGAGGGGTAAGTTCAGTGAAGCTGAAACTCTATGGGAGCACACCAGTTCTCATGGGATTTTCTAAGGAAAAACAGCCTTGGAGTCCCAGTGTGAAACTGTGGAGACCAAGGACAGCCAACAGCTCACAGGTGGTTTCCGGAGATGTGAGACCTGACTTCAGAGCTCTTTTCACAGCTCACATACTATGTAAGACTTAAAACTGAGTCATATTATGGACACTCATTCTCACTGCAGGTGCCCCATTTAACATTTAAAAAGATCAAGCCAAGAAAGAGCTCCCATATCTCCCATAACTGCGAGAAGGAGCCTAGGAAAGCCCTGCACTGGAAGAGCCGTCTTCAGGCTGGTGAAGGACAGAACAGAGTTGGCTAATCTGCATGTTTGTGCTAGTGAACAAGTACACCCACACCTTCTTTGCAAGACGGAAAAATTTTAAAGATGTTTCCTGCCCTCCCCTCCCTCCATGCAACAGGGACATTTTTTATGACATGAAAATTTTCCCGGAACAGAAAATGTATTTGCTGCCCAGCTCTTCATACTGCATTTTCCCTCTCACAGCTTATACAATCTTTGTTGAAAACTATTGCTTGTAAAAACACTTCCTATTTCTATGACAAGCCTCAATGCAATCCATGGTATGTCCTAAGTAAGGACAGTTTTTGTGAACAATGGCCAGAGGAATGGGGCCCAATGTGGACGTTTTGTATGTGCAGCACATTTTGCAAACAAAAATAACAAATTATCATTACCAAAAGTAGATAATTTCTGACAAAGTCAGTAAAATTCACTGTTTACTTCTACTTCACCTTTAAGTAATTTTTGACTTTGTAAAGAACTGCCTTGAATCTCTTTCCAGCTAGTTCTGACCCTCTTTGCCTCAAAAAAAAGAATTTAAATAGCAGCTCCTCATTTCTCACTGCTGTTATTACATCAGAAAATGCATACTCTTGACTCTTTTCATATGGTTCAGCAGACAGAAATACTGAAGAGAACCTCTTTGCAAGGAGCATTCTTGTGTTGACAGGAAAATTGACAATATGACCTAATAGGACTTTTCCGTCTTTTATTTCCCTGAGTCTACTACTCCTGTGAGGAAAAATAACTTGTCAGCAAACTTATTGTAGGGGAAAATGTCACAGTAAAAATAGTTACAGAAAATAGCCCAACAATTCCTTGATGTAAGATATGAATGTATTTATTCTTGTTGCTTATTCCTAACTGAGAAAAATATGTTCCCAGATTCTGTACAGCCAGAAATCTCAAGTAGCAGCAGCAATCAAATAAATCTCAAATCAACTCTCAAATACATAGGAAACTGAAGAAGTTCCATCAAAACTTTGGGTTTTTTACCTGCATAGTACAGTTTTTAGTCTTCTAGAAAAAGTAATACATTCTGTAAAATCATGTAATTCAAAGATAAATGGGTACTGTCAATATTTTGCAATTCCCCTATGTACCACCTTTTTTGTGGAAGTGGGGAGATGGATTAAGGTCAGTCTAGTACAGCCTTTACTTCAATTCAAACTAATTCTAAAAGGCAAAATAACCAAACAGTTGTAAATACCTAAAGAGATATCTTTCTTTCAGACAAACATCTAATCAGAAACCTGGAATTACCAACACAGAATTCCCAAGAAAGGGCATTTAAAGCTGGATCTTGCCCATATCAGTGTCTCATCAACAGTTACCTTTAGTATTTTACTCATTTCCTGACATTAGGACAGTGAAGAGGAGAGCAACAAATCTGGATTATATATAACACTACCCACAATGACAACAATCCTTGGACAATCATTGCTGGAGAAACAAAATTCTTTTAAGTAGAAAGTGGGAGCACATGTTGACCTTCCTTGAAATTCTTCTGCTTGCTATCCATCCACAGACAACATTATCCAATGTTTTTCCATCCTATTCTCCAGTCTCCAGCAACTCTGAATCTCTTTTTGTGTACAGCAGCCAAAGCTATGGTGTCTTTCTCAGTCCATCTCAGTTACGGGCTCCATTACCACAGAATCAGACAATAGTAGAACACCTGAGATAGAAAGGACCCACAAGGATCATCAAGGCCAACTCCTAGGCCACGCACAGGCTAACCAGAAAAATCATGCAAAGTGTCTGTGACCATTGTCCAAAATCTCAAAACAAGACAGATTATGTATGATGATCTCTAATCAGGACATATTCTCTAACAGAAAATAAGATTTGCTTTTCTATAATGCAGCACTTGATATGTGCAGTCTATCTCATCTTGTGAATTCATGAAGTCCTGTTGCATTAGTATTGGTCCGAGAAGCTAATATTCCTCTTGCACTTGTTTTCTGAGTTTTACTTTTTTGGTTGTTTGGTGTTTTTGGTCTAGATGATTTGGTTTTGTTTGGTTGGTTTTTTTGGTTGTTGTTGTTTGGTTTTTGTTTTTTTTTTTTTCTTGTTAGTATTATAAAGTCTCAATCTAGACTCTACCCAACTGAATGCATGAAGAAGGCAATGAAATAGAGTATGGTCTACTAATGTGATTAATTATCCATAATGGTTATTGGAGAGCCATATTTCATGACTACAAGATCCTTCCCATGTTTATCCCATTGCTTGGGGATTACCACAGCAGTATATCACTGATAAAAAAGTCATGAGCAACTGACAAAACTCTTACATTAATTACAGGAATCTACAGAATAGTTTCTATATAAAATCTATACAGAAACTGTAGAATATTTCATTGTATACCTGACAGGTGTTGGGTATGATTACAAGTACCACGTGAAATTGAAGTTGTGTTCACAACAATATATGAACACTTACAGTTAGAATCAACAACATTAACCTGTGAGATGATATGAGATAGAGTCTCAATAACTGCCTTAGTGAAGTTCACATGCATGTTTTTAGCAGTGCAATGTGACCTGTCTTCTTTAAGATTCTGAAGTACTCATTATGTGTGGAATATGTTAAACCATCAGCCAGCTCCGTAAAAAATCCCCCCCCCTTTTTTCCACACATGAATTAATTACTGTAAAAGTATATCTCCTTGAAAAAGTATCTTGAATACTTTAATATTATTTTTGGCATTTTATTTTTGCTTTGAAGTAAATTACAGAGCAAGTCCTCCACATTTTTTCCAGTCTAAATCAGTCATGTCTGTTGCATTTACATGGGATCCAAAACTATCGACTGAGGAAGGGTGAAGGAGAGGCAAAGAAGAGGGTAGTTGATTGTTGGTTTTAAATACATAACCTAAGATTCCAGGAGTTTTCTTCTTCACCTTTTTTTTTTTTTTTTTTAACTTAAAGCACCAAAAATATTCTATCTATCTGGAGATGCAGATACAGGTTGCCTTCAGAAATGAGGGCAATTTCAAATTCCAGCACAGACCAGTCTGTATCTGTGGGGAGTGGCCACCCCATTCAGAGCTGCAAGTGCACCTATAGGCAACAGGATCCCCACTGCAGGTCTTGTTCATGTCTTTGAAATGGTGCCATGTAAAGAGCTAAAGGCTCAGCTAGACAGTACATGTCTGTATGAAGACAAAAATGTCCTTCTCAGGCAACTCAGATGTTTTTTTCACCTGCAGATTCTCTTTAGGATTCAGTGGAAAACATCATTAAGAAGTTGAGTTCTTTAATATGGATTAGGTATCTGCAATCTCATGTCCCCAGAGGGCAAAAGGCAAAAAACACCAACTCCACAAACAAACAAAAACCTCTAAAACTTGAGATGAGAAAATGGAGAAAACTGGTAATCTTTCTTGTGCAAACCAAAGAAAAAGCTAAACTTTAACACATGGAGTGATAAACCTCACTGTGGAAGAGCTATTTTTTTTCCTTATCTTGCCTTCAATATTAGTCAAATACATAAAACAACATTAAAAAAGGTAAAAATTAATTCATGCACTTAAAGCATTAAGAGATGGAGTCCAGAAATTTATGGGAGCTACTAAAATAAAGCACTTTTCTGCTCAGATATGTGTAGCAGGACTTTTGTAATTCACAGTACTTCTTGCTTCATCACTTGTGAATTACAAACCTTTATAATTCTGTCAGGATTTAAATAGCAAACTGCTGTCCACAGTTAGTATTCCATATCTGTAAATATTTTTTCTCAGCTTGTCAGAACCTCCTTGATTTTTAAATCAGGCCATGAACATACCTCACTAGGCACAGATGCTAATAGGAAAATCATTAAGAAAAAGTTTTCTCTTACACTGGAAGAGACTTTTTTCTTTTTCTGTATTTCAGTGCCATACACTGTCTTCCAGCTATAGCACTATTAGCTTCCAGCTAATAAACCCATCTATGAAAGTCCTACACCTCTGAGCAAGGATTGTAGCACACTGCATTAGGAAAGGGTGTCTGCTCTGCACATAGGGAAGAAAGCTTTCTTGCCACACACATTCACGTATATGTTTCTCTACTAACAGAAAATTTCAGAGAAGAAGTTTGGGATACAATATTTCCCCATATCCATCCACCATTGGTAAACTGATCCATGAATTAGTGATGCCCAAAGTTAAATTCACCTTATTGTTGAGTCCAATTCATATGAGAATAATTTTTTTTTCATGGGGGTCTCTGATGTCATCCAACTGTTTCATATGCAGAAAATAAAGCAAGTGTCTATTTTGCATCCTGGTAATTTTAAAATGGGACAATCTACAAAAATGTTGTGGCAGGCTGTGCATGCATGCGTTGGGAGTGGCAGGCCAACGCTTTATTTTCGTCTGTATTTTCTTCTTGAAACACTACCTTTTGTCCATAGCCAGTATTGTTTCAGGAGTGATTTTAATATGTTAAAGATGGGCTTTCAACAAATGCTTTCACCACTTTTTAATTATTTCCACTGGATTTCAAAGCAGTCATAATGCAATTTACAAGAAAAGAAGATTTCTATAACTGTTTGAAAAAGCTTTATCTGTTGCATCATGGACATTTGGAACTTTAGCTGTATAAGCTGTATTTTTTACCCTTCCAAGGAATGGAATGATTAGGAAGACAATTAAAAGGTATATCTGAGACAGTCTCACATCATGATGTGTCAAAATTAGAACCAGCCAAAATCCTAAGCAAGAGTATGAAATAACAGAAAGCTCTAAGGTAACACCCAGGTGAAAGTCTGCACTATTTGTGGAAGAGTGATTAATGTACTGATACAGGTAATCATTACATAATGCAGGTTAATTAATATCACATCACTGACTCAGGGCAGATGGGTATCAGCTTATCAGAGACCTAGTATACAGCCTTTTCCAAATAAGGAAGAAGATCCAATAAAAGCATGCGACTTAAGACATGCAGCACATCAATGCATTAAAATGTAAAATACTGAAAAATAACTTTGTGAGAACTAAGTCAGCAAGTAAGATGAAAAAGAGCAAAACAGAAGTGGGTTAAAAAAGAGAATCATGTGAAGGCAGGACATACTTTTATCTCTCGAGGAGAGCTGGATGTCCCTCCATCGCTGAGCTGACTGAGGAGTTTGCAGGGAGCCTTTGGGGCAGGACTATCCCCACCACTGGGAGGGAAGCAGAGGAGAGGATGCCAACCTTCACTACCCTCTAGTTCTATTTCCTGCTCTTGTGGTCCCTTCTGGAGTTTTGGATCCACACACTGCTATATTTTGAAACCAAAGGCCGGTATTAAAACTCACAATCTAGGTGCAAGGAAATTGCTTTGGAAAAATAAAATTATTAAGAGGCAAGATCTCTTCTCAGCCAATTTGCCTCAGACTGGGAAGACAGCAGATCCATAAATTAGAGTTCTAATTTATACTGAACTCATGTAAGGCTGCTTTAGGATATATCAGAGAGAGGATCATTATTCTGACTGCACAGAGCTGACAGACACCAAATTTTCTGATAACATTTGATAATGGCCTAACTGCTGCTATTGACATCAGGGCTGGGAGGAAGGGGAATCAGTCACTTCAATGGGAATAAAGCTGGGACAGTAGCAGACACACCTGAAAACTGTGATTTAGTATAGATCATCTAAGTTAAACACTACATTGAAACAAAGTTTCACTTGACAAGGTGTCAGCTAAGGAAGATAGACCAAAAGTAAAGCTGGGACACCTAGAGAAGACACAAGGACAGAGGGTAATTAATTTAATTTAGTGAAACATTCAGTCAAATAAGCATAACACTTCCATCTGGCAATACTTTTTTTTCGGGCGAGGTTCATAAAACAAAAGACTGTAGGCTTCCTTTTTATGCAATTTTCTAATTATCTGAGGACACTTACATACTTAAAAATATTTGCTAAAATGTAAAAATTTACAATCTGAAAATGCAAGATTTTTTTTTCAATGAAACAACATATATCTTGAAATTGAGATGATTAGATTTAATGGTTGAAATACTTCATTGCAGAAGCTTTGGTCATGGTATATGGATCAAAACAGATGTATGCTTTGTTATTAAAATGCATGTATACTTTTTAAGTTTTTCATCAACATATTTTAAAATATTTACAATTATTTAGAATATCCCAAAAGCTCCTTTTTATTGAATTCAGAAATTACACTAAATCTCAAAACTTAAAAGTGAGACTGTCACACATTAAAGAAATTGAAAGTGATTAAAATTGAGAGGGTTGCATAACATCCAGAAAGAGTGCACATGGAACTATCAAAATCTTCTAGAAACAGTACAGAATTTCTACATTGTTTTCTGGTTTTTTTGCATCTAAGAGTTAATAATGGTACTGATAAAAACCAAATAAATATGTTGTTCAGTACTTCTTCACAGAAATTAAACATTAGCATTTGGCTTGCTCTCTCTCCTCCACTTTTATAGGCCAGTTTTGTTCCAGGTTATTACAATAAAATGCATTATATTTGAATAAAACTCCTCATAATAAGAAAATAAATGCGTTGGAATAGGATATTGTTCTGCTTTCAAGCCAAAAGGCAAACTTTCATAAATTCTGAATTGTGCCTATGATAGCTTTATTAAACAATAGTATATTTTGTTCTGAGTTATGCTGTATTAGAAGGGTTTCTTAAAATATGTTTTGCCTTCTTTGATGATCGCTTTCTCACAAAGATAATTCAAACCAGCAAAGGCCCACCCAGTCAGAGCAACAAAAGGTCTAGTCCTTGATGAGCACTATTTGTAAGCACTCACTACTAATATTAATTAATTTGATAATTTATCCTCTTTTTCTATTCATCAGTTGTCTCCATGTGGTTTAAATATTCATTCTCTATTCAAAAGTATTCACACTGGATGAATATCATTCCTCTGTGGAGGACCAGCATAAGGCATATGCATCACTTCAGTCCTCTGAATAGGGTTCAAACAATTCTCAAAACACTATGTTGTTTTTCAGCTCATTAATAAATTTCACCATTTGAATAGATGTAAATTCTTTCTGAACTGCTTGTTGCAAGTGACTCTCTCTATTTCAGTTGCTGATGTGGTGTCTTAGATGTCAGGTCCTTAGGTTCAGATGCTTATTTCTGCACTTAGTGGTGCACGCACAACACTTCCTAAATACCTATCCCTAACGGACTGTGATTTGAGCTCAGTTTGCCAGACAAATGCAGACCAGCGCCTGTACCTGCCTGCGCTCTCCACATGCCCCATGGACTGATCACACATTCTGTATCTGGGACCTTCAGACACCCTGAGCAAAGGTCAAAAGCCTTTCCATTTCAACAACATTTCTGTTGCAAAACAGATACAGAGAGATATCCAGACAGAGGATATGTTTAAATTTAGACTCATAGTGGCAGGAATCATCATCATCTAGGTTAGAACATAGTGCTAGTAACACCAAGGTTGGGGTTCAATCCTCGTATTGGCCATTCACTTCAGAGTTGTATTTGATGATCCTTGCAGGTCTCTTCCAACTCAGATTAATCTGTGATTCTGCCATCTCACACACATGCACGAAGCACAACACTCCTACAGAAGAGCACTCCTTAGTGACTGGATTTCTTATGCCCAAATTTACAAACAAGAAAGCAAAAAACTAAGCAGGAAACCATAAGATTGGCTATTTAAAACCTGAACCAAAGGAAATTGGATAAAGTCCCAAATTTGCTCTTTTTCGCAAGTATCCTGCAAATAAAATTTTCGTAGATTTTATGCACAAAGCAATTCCAAAGGGTGAAGTCAATTGCAAATTTTGAGTAATTGTATAAATGCTGAAATATTTTTCTAGCTCCAGTAAAAATGTAGAAATATTTTTCCAGCTCTAGTACTGACCAAGCACTTTCTCATTAAGTTTTTTTTTACAGTTCAGTATCAGAATTAAACCAAAGTTGAAGCAAACAGTTTATCCTCTCTAACAAACAAATTTATCAGCAAGTTACTTTGAGAGTGGAAGATAAGATAAAAAGGGAGCTTTCATTAAGAGCTCAGACAGAACTTCTTAAGTCATCCTCCAAAATCATTATGCAGACTGGCAAAGAATGAAAGGGCTACCTTTGGGAGCAATGAAAAGACATCATTCTTATACAACAAATATGCTACAAAGATAAGCAATAGAACATGGTGCTGTATATACTTAAAAGTTCATCTGAGAAAATCCTTTTCTATGTAAAATTGACACAGGTTAGCCTCATTGCCTATTAATATTACTGGAAAGTTTTAAAAGACGTGGCTCTGAGAAACTACGTCAGATTAGGAGCTGAAATTTAAACAGATGCAACCTACAGAACAGACAAGGTCATTTCTAATTACCTCTGCCCTTTGCCACTGCAAGCTTCTACAAAGTTGAAAAGACCCTACGGATCAACAAGGGAGCTCAGGAAAGTGGCTTTCACTTACATCTGAGTTATGTATGGGCAGCACAATGACATACAAGTGCTCAGAAAACAAATAGCAGAGTGCTGCATGCTGCATGTCCCCGATGCACATCTGGGCTATGTCCCAACGACATAGACCAGCTACACTGCTTTCTCTGAATAAAGTGTACTCTGTGAGCCAGGCATTATGAGAAATTACCAAGGGAATGATATATCATGTTCTGAAAACACAGCCAGTATGTCCATGCCTAACTTCTACCTGATCCTGCATTCTTTGGGCTTTCGAAAATTCTCCCTACAGAGAACAGGGGTTTTGTGCGCAAAAAGGGAACGCAGTAAGAAAACACAGTAAACACTAGATATATGTTCAAATAGTGGACCCTTGAGAAGTGTCATCTTACCTTTTTTTTGCTGAAGCAATTACCTCAGTTTGTTCAGCAGAAATGCAAAGATTCATATATTTCAGTTGTAATACATTATCCTTACTGTCAACTTAGAAATTCATTCATACTTTGGTTGCTAATTCTGAAAATTAAGGGGTGAGACTTTAGCTCTTCAAAGCAAAGCTCCTAGTACTAACCAGGATTTTACTGTAGGAGTCTATTTTCTCCCTTGGAGCACAAGACTTGTTGATTTATGCCACCTAACAGGAGGAAAAACTTGTACATCCTTTAAAATCCCCATCTACCCTCAAAAACACAACAAGAAGGGTGTGTGGCATTTCATGAAGCTAATTAAATTAATTGGTGGAATGGAGCAGGGACAACTCCTTTGAAAGTAATGTTTACCCTCCCTGTTTATCCTGAGATTTAGGTTGGCTCCCACTGTCAGCTATCAGTTGATAGGTACAGCAATTGCAATGACAGCATGAATCATAATGCAAAAAACATGTTACATATTGAATGATAGATGAGCCAATTTCAGGCCAGTTTCTACAGGATCATTTTTTGCAATACACTCAACAAATCAGAATAACTCCTGACTTTAATCACACAGCTTGGTTTTGAGATTTTAACTACTGAACTGAGAGAGTCAGTGTCCCTGTTGCCTGTGACATGGAGGAGCTGGAGTCAGATGGCCACCTGTCATTTCAAACAACAAATCCTGTATATTTTCATGTGAGCTCCTTGTCAGGCTCCTTTCCCAGATGCCTTAATGTCAGGTCAGTTCAACAATCAGTTTCTCTCAGGGGCATGAGAAGTTACAGCTTTGCCATACCAACTCTGCACCTTTTGGAACACGGCCATAGTTTCTGCTATGCTCCCCTAAGCTCCACGTCTTCATACTTACTGCCAAGAAAATGAACCCCAATCCCAGCCAAATGAGGCAGGTTCTGTCTAAGGCAGCAAGCTTCATAGAGAAATATTTATATACTTTCTAAAAATCCATTGTATTGCTTCTGACCTCCATAAAATTCTGTTAGGAGCAAAATAGAACTGGCAGTCTCTGGAGATCCTACAGAAAGTTGTTCCCACTTTCTCAGGCTGCTTACAGGAATGTAAGCACTCTTACATAACATAAGAGAGAGGTGACTTTTTTCCCTATCATATTTTTCTAGGGGATTTACGTCAATTTAATTTTTTTTTCTCCCCTGAATAAATGAGGGGGGAAAAGGGTATTAAAAAAGTCTGTTTCACTGCACTGTGCCAAGTCCCATATAAGGTATAAAATAATACTTCACCTCACTGTGTTAGAATATGCAAATTTTCTAAGCCATGTCAGTGATGATACAAGATGGTAGCACCACATCTTATTCAATGATTCTTAAATTACACACTTGAGTAGTCACCAGTCATCAGAAGTTTCACTTTCCATAGGTGATTTTGTATTACAGACAAGGGCAGTGAAGAAGCTGAACTTCGGCAATTAAAGTATTTACAGCCTTCCTTGCATCCATAGCACTTCAACCAACATCCTATTACAATTTTTAAGACACTGAAAATCCTAACAGTCACTTAAATCTTATTATATAGTAGTACTCAACTGTGGCTCCTCCTTTTCCTAGCTCAAGTTATTTTGACTTGTCTCATTCTCAAAACAATTTGAAAAACACTGGGAAAATTAGAAACATAACACAAATCTTTAGCCAGTTCCATCTACTACACAGTAGCACTGATAATATATTCTTTCAGGAAGGGTTGCACTACAGCATATATTTTATGTTTTAAAAAGTAACAGCCAAAAAAGGGAAGAGGAGATGTAGGCAATTGGATTGTGCACAGTAACTGCAAAATTACAGCCCTGTTGTTTTGGATCTGGTTACTAATGTGCTCAAAAAGATCTGTGCTTCATCATATTTCATAGGGATGATATACAGTATGTGCTCTATGGGGAGCCTATATGAGTCCTAACATTGCTCAAAAGGACATTAAAATAAATTACTCCACCAGTCAACTCTCTGAAAAATTTGTATTTCTGCCAGCTTGCTTCCAGCCTCTTTGCATCGACGGATTGTGGTGACAGCAATTATGTCATCCTTAAAGTTAAGAAGCTGGCAATCCTTACATCAGCTCTCAGGCTTGCTTTATTGTCCCTCCTACAGTTAGCACTTGTTATTCCCAAAATTACCATATTTGCTAAGAGACTATGATAACCAACACAAGCTCTATGAAAATATAAATTGAGTTTAAGCTGCTCTAAATGATCACAGTATTCATTCTCCAGGATGCTTCATGCAGACTAGCAAGGATAAGAATAGGAATAGGTTGTTTTTCCTTCTTCTGCATGAGCACACCCCTTAAAAAATCTCATTCTGCCCTTAACTGCTTATGTTTTGTACCCACCTCAGCCAAAATACAGGTTGCTCCTTGTAACTAGGGCAATTCAGCTAGAGATCAGTTGTATGAATCTACTGACTTTTAAGCAGTGAAGGGGACAACTAAGAAAATAAGGACAAGTAAGATTTTTTTGGGGGGTTTATCAGAACATCCTGTATGAGTGAAGTCAAGACTTGACATTGTTTGAAGCATGGATTTCTTTTTTCTACATTACCTCTTTGCTGGTAGTCCCAGTTTAGTAATGACCCGTGGGTAACTTTGGAAACTATGTTGTCAGGATTTCCTTTATTTTCCTAATGTCCACAAAACATATTTAAGAAGGCCACTGCTCCACAGTACAGCTGTTGAGAATGGAACAGGAAATAATCTAAAACAATGCCATGATGTTTTTTGAGTGGCAAATTTTAGTTCTGGAATTAAATCCAGCATGTTCCACCTTAAAAATTATGCCAAACTCTATCTCTTATTGGCAGAGCTATTGGCAGAAATCTGTCTCTGCTAGGTGGGTGATACATTCATAGACAACAATTTATGATTCTGACACTGCTGTACTTCATGGTTGTCATAGAATGAGTCATGTTATTTTCTATTTTTTTCCCCAAACAGCATTCCAAATCCACTCAAATGCTGAACTCAACACAGCTCTGGTTTTGCAATCTAAGTCCTTCACAAGGAGCAGGTATCTGATTTGGCTTCAGAGAGAACACCAGGAGCATATACAGTCAATTTGGTGACTGTTATCCAAGGCTGACTTAACCAGCCACAAGTGGTTAAGCTCCAGCCAAGTGCTCAGAAACACTGTAAGGTTGCTGTCTCACTGGCAAGGTGCTTACTGCTCTCTCCTCCCACCTAGAAGAAAGGGTAAATCAGGTAAGTTTGCTGCACCAGCCCAAGCTGCCTTACAGATTACGTGAGATGAGTAACAGGCTGCAGACCTTACAGGGTCAGGCCTGAATGGCTCCACAGCTGCATCCTGCTCACAATTGCTACTCCTACTGGTGGGGCTCTGGGCAGGGGGAGGAACACTCAAACTCTGTCTCATGATGTTGAACACACCAGTTAGTTTACTGCTTGGTACTAATAAAAGGTTTCCAAAGAAGACTGACTCCTATGCAAGGGGCATACTTTCCTTGTACCACTTCCAAGAGGGCTCTGTGCTACTCTCACAACTGGAATGGAATGACACTCTCTTTTCACCTTGACAAGATGGCACGCACAGAGGAGCCAGTATTCTCCCAGGCCTCTAAATTGTCTCTGGAGAACAAGACTGCTATATATAAACAGCAAAAATGAGATATTATTTTAGAAGCAAGTTCTGAGTCTATTTTTTCCTTCATTGAGATGTTTCATACAGTCTTCTAAGTTTAGATAGCATTACTTCTCACTTAGGCTACAGCCCTTGCCAGACTTAAGAGACATTTCACAATAAACTTAAAATAATTACTTTGATTAATCAAATCCTGTGAAGCAAGAAAAACTGGATTAGGGGGACTGATAGTAAAATCTAGCAGCTATGTAATTCAGAGGCTGGGCAAAGTTACTAGCAATGTAGGACTGTCCAGAAAAAAAAGAAAAGAAAAACATCTTGCATGGTACCAACAGTTTTCAGGAGGAAAAATATGTTTTAAACAATAATGTTGCTGTTTATATAAAATACTGTTTTGGCATTCAGATTTAAAGAAACCTAAATGAAATTATATTTGATTCGATAAGTTAAATTAAAACAAAACTAGAGAAACAAATATGTTTTCATCAACACATTTTCAAAATTTTAAACACTCAGGTTTTTTTTTTCAAAGTAATTTTTCCAAACAAAAAAAGGATAGGAGATTAGATTTGAATATTTCTAATATTTGGGTAAAGTCAAGACTAGCCCCAATAAATGTTTGTGGTTTTAAGCTCATTTCCATATTTATTTATAGGATTTATTCTCAGTTATTATTTGGAAAGCTTTTATGTCATTCCCCATCTATTCAGTGCAGTGAAATACTTTCACTAGGATAGCTCTTAACACAGTTTAACACAACAAGAAAATGAAACAGAGCAGATACAGTCTAAATAAAAATGTTAGTAAATCTCATCAAACTACTGTAAGAGTTACATATTTCTACTCTATAATGACTAGTGTTTTATAAGTTAGCTAACATGATTTTTAATTTTTTTCTAACAGTTGATAGATTTTTGATTAGTTTAAAACTTTGTTTTGCCTAAATATTCCATGTCAAAGGACAAATTATTGGATTGCCTTCCATGAGTCTGGAAGTTCTTTCTGCCCATTCCATTGGATTTCCTGCTAATGGACTTACAAGGAGCTATGTAGGAAATAGAGAAAGGTAGTTCAAGAGATGACTGTCTTGGATTCCAAAAGGCATGGACTTTGAGAATGCTAGGACTGTAAAGGAAAGGGATGTCTTTTTCTTAAAGAAAATGCTGAGCTGTTTTTGATGTTTCCCATCTCAGCAGTGCAAGAACCAAATGAATACATTGGATGAGATCCATTTGGAAAAGTGGCCTTGGATGCTTTGACAACCTCCACATCAACACCCCCACAGGTGTTACAAAATCTAACTTTTGGATGTCCTGTGAGCTACTGGAGTTCCAAGGCCTGTCTTAGTGCCTTTATTACAACAATTCAGTGCAATGAGTATTGTCATCTGATGAAAGGTATGTGTACACAACTTTTAACCTGCTTAAAGCTTATGGCCTTAAGACAGAAGGAAACTGGAACATTTTCAAAACAGACAGACAAAACTTCAGGAATAAAATGTAATCAGGAGGGAGGACTGAAACAGAACCATTTATAAAGAGGATTGAATAAAATCAGTGAATTGAAGATCTAACCAAATGTAATTAACTCCTAATAAAGGCACACTCTAGGACTAAATGTGTGCTATGACACTAGCCTGAGTGAATATATTTTGTTTTCTTCTAAAAGAGTTTTATTCCCCAAAAGTAAAATAGCACAAAAGAATCACAAATATTCCCTGAAAGAGGATGTGGATGTAAAGGCAGAAATGTGACTTGCACTCCTTGGAGGCAAAAGCCAGCACTCACTACTGTGTCACCTGGACTCCTGACACTCTCCACATTTATACTTAATCAGCATCAGTCCTGATAAATTATTTACCCTGGAGGAATGTAATGGGACGCCAGTTTGTCTGTGCATATGCTCTTATATTCTGCTTGGTGAAACAGGCAGAGCTGGGGGCTGGGGAGAAAGCTCTGATTTCTGTCAGTGGATCCTTTGTACAATCAGTTTGCTTTACTTTATATAGTGCTGGTGTCCCCCTGTGACACAGGCATATTTGGTACACCCTTGACATTACTGTCCTTAAAGTTCAGGGTAGTGGTCATTCTTCAAAGTATGTAGGACACAAGAAACAACAAACATAGTAAGGTTGATAGAGGAATAAAATCTAAGGGGTAAGAGAATACAACTTAGCATTCAGAGCAAAACAATAGCAGCAATATCTCAGAGAGCATAATCTTGCTTAGCCTTACTTTTAAGCACTAGGCTTAAGGCTATAAAAGCCAGTTTTGATAGCAGAAGTGCATACTTTTATACAATGCGTCGGCATTAAACTGCAGCTGCATTTCTATAGTACTGGTTACATGACACAGATTGCTTTGGATGATAAAGAAGTTAGAGAATTCGGGAATGCCTTTGAGGAGTCTCATTAATTTTTGTTAAATTGTTTAGTTATACCTTTAATATTAAATTTAACCTAGGTCTTAAGAGATTTCATTTCTAGACCAATTCCAAGTAAAGAGTTGCATTGTATTGCACCTGATTTAAATTATTGGATGGAAGATGGGACAGCATAGTAAAATTTAAATTGTTAAAAATTAGTTTTTAAAGATAAATGGAGACAAAACCAAGCACTCAATACAAAGATTTAAGGACAGTCTCCACAGCTAATGCATAGATAAGTGGTAGGTTCTGTGTTTCCATTTTGTCTCTTTGGCTTTCCATATGCTTTACGGAATAAAGAGCTGCAGACATGAATAAAACAGCCCTAGTTCTCCTAATAACACTATAGCCACAAAAGGGTGAAAAATGTGTTGTGAAAAGATGAAAATGAAAATACTTTTGGTTCCTCATGAAGAATAATCTGGAATCAAAGCTATTATGGCCGGAAACCTGATATTTCAAAGGCATTCAGAAATGCAACAGCAGCAGCACTTTTGAGGGAACTTCTAATGCGGGCACATTGAAGGCTGAATTCACTGCTCAAAGAACATCTTTCCCCTATTAAGATACTATTGTCATCCTTGGGATACAGGATTACTCTAGCAAGCCATGTCTCCAGCTTTTAAAATAGATTAAAGAAATTAAACTCTGCTTTTAGTACAAGTTTACTTTCATTCTACTTGAATTGGAGGGTGGGCTGGGGAAGAAGATACTCCCTACCTCCTCCTAACTTTGGATCAACACTCATCCTTTCTCACAATGACTAGGGGAAACTTTTGGTAACCATCTCTAGTTGAAATAAATATATCTCCTTGTGGGGGCTGGGAAAGAGAGAGAAGAATTAGCCCAGCTAGAAGAAAATGAGGGTGATGAGATGAAAAATAGTGATTTTGATCTGGATTCAGTGCAGGATCAGAGATGGGAGGGAAACATGACTCTAAATCACCCATCTGCTCTCCTAATTCTGGTACAGAATGAAACTGTACCCAGTCTGCCCAGACACAACTCCTACACGCCTGGGTGAGAAAAGTGTGGGGCATATAGATGACTCCATTGGAATAATTCCATTTTCACTAGGAGAAAGTCTGCCTTGTTAGGGCAGGTCTTGGTTCCCTGAGCAGCATATTGCAGAGGTTTTGTGTGAACAAAAGGGGTAGTTTTATGATCCCAAATGGGAAGAAGGCAGGTCCTCTTCCAATCTCTGTTAGAAACCCTTGATCTGAAGTCTGGGATATTATAAGTTTGCACCAAAATAGAAACACTCAAGTGATAGACGAACAGACAAACCGCAGGCCACCAGATAGGAAAAAATATGATACCCTAATGTGAGGCCCCACAGGCAGGAAAGAAGATCTGGACAATGTTACCAAAAGGGGGGAAAGAGAGAGACAGGCAGAGAAAAGAACCAAAAATATATACGCACAATATTATGACCAAACCAAGAGCGCTGTATGGTCATTTTATGTCTGCACCAAACGTATACTGGTTACCTTAATTGCTTCTTTGATTCTGAGAACTTGCTTCTGTGTCCATTTGTTTGCTTATATAAGATCTGCAATGCCTTGTCAGTCTCATCCAAACCTAATGGGTTGCTATTGATGGGAGAATAATTCTGTATGCAATAATTCTGTAGTTATGGCAAGTGTTGCCATAACTAAATGTGTTATTTACTGTTCAACTTGTACTTGCTACTGACTCCTCTCTTACTGTCATTTTAAAAAATGCCATCCCATAATTTTCCTGGTGCCATGATGGAGATTTAGTTTTCTATTATGTTGCAGTAAAACTTGAAGTTGCTGATAGCACAGTGTCATCAATTTCTCCTTTTCAATATTAAATGCCCTGGTTTATGACCACCACGTAACATAAGGTGTTAACTTCATACTTCATTCAATGTTGTATTGGCAGCCTCCCAGAAAAGAGTTTATCTAGGTACTTGTATGGCACTGCGGTATCTGGTGTCTTCCAAAATTCAGCCCTTATAAATATATGTGCTTATCCACAGTCTCTGTGTCTGCAATGGAGTAATACCACCCAAAATAGCCCCTTCCCTCATTCTGAGCTCTTCAAACCTGGCTGCTAAGATATCACTGCTCAAACACTTGGTGATGCCAGCCCAAGCACAGAAGGGCAAACTCCCTGTTTGTTTTTTTTTCTCTACAGCGCTTGTAAGCAAACCAAGAAGCTGGGAAGCTGGCTTATGGAAAGGTATGCTAGGAAGTTAAAACAATGCTGAATGAAAGTAAGGTGGTGAAATACCAGGTACTTGTGATGATGAACCCCACCTGTGCTGTCTCTGCTCAGCTAAAGAATTTTAAGGATGAATACAGCACAGAAAAATGCTAACTAAGAGCACAGACGGTAAGAATATTGACCAAAGATTGTGAAAGTACAAGTCAACACTGGAACCAGCCTTTTCAACATCTGTTCAGCATCAGCAAAGTTATCAACACTGGGGAGTTTGAATACATTCCTTGAGAAGCCTATCTTTACTCAGTAACTTACAATTACAGACAAAGTCAGTGGTGCTGTAACATTCACAAAAGAGAGCAGAGATGGAAATCTTACCTTACCAAGTCAATTAAAATTGACTAGAAGGATCTCCCCTTAGTCACAGCTTCTACCACAGAAGCTTTGCAAAGACCATGCTCATCTTCCCATAAAACAGGAGATGGTTTATACAAAATTTCATTCAGAAAAAACACTGGAAAAAATATTTTTCAGTCATCATAATTTTTTACTTATTTCCCAGAGGACTTAAAAAAATTATTTCATCTGGAATTTGGAACCTTGTGGTTAAAATACTTATAACAGGGTTCATAGTTTTTCACACAACAGAGAAAGGCCTAGAAGAATTACATCTGAATTTCACAATGCAAGTAGTGGCAAGCAAGATTGTGTTATATGATCTATGCTACTTTGTTTATGTTACAGCAGAAGAAGACAACCTGCAAGCTTCTGCTGTAGGGAGACTGCCTGACCTCCCCAGACAAGATTCCAGGCCAAAGGTAGCCAACTAAAATATCCTTGTCCCTAGATGTGACAATATCCTGGTAGCTCATTCCAAACATCATCACTTCTTCACACATCAGTTTGCAGCTTTGTACTTTATAAACCTCAAGCCAAATTTGAGGACAGTGAGAGCCTTTTAATACCTTTCTGAACAACCACGAGTTTGAATAAAAGCAAAGTGCATAGTACATGCCATAGGAAGAACACATACTACTTCCAAAGCATGCATCAGTAAAGATTCCATATAGACAGGGAGTACTATCAAGGCCTGTGACAATACTGATGGAGAAACAGGAATGTGCATCCAGATGATGCCACTATCCATTGGCACGCTTACACCAGCTGAATGGAGCCAGCCTGGAAGTCTTTCCACAAGACTAAGAGCATCAAAGCTACCACATTAGCCATGCTTCTGTACAGGCACGAGAGAGTTATCATCACTGTTACGAGTGATGAAGCTTAGCAAGCTGACTATCAGAAAAGCCTTGCTCCGTGCCAGTCACAATCCACCACAATGCACACAAGGAAATCCACCTACAGCAGGTTCATTTCAGAGTCCTCTGTTAGGGGCAGGATCCATGGGTAGCAAATTAATCTACTAGATGGTGCATGAGGAAAAGTGCATGTAGTCCACTGCTTGTCCAGCTGGCTTGTCCCCCTTATTCACCCACGGCACTATCATTCTCAACTTCTCTATTCATGATCTTCTGGTAGAAACTGAAACTTCACTCAGTGCCTTCACTGCTCTTACAACCTCAAACATCTCTTTTGGAAAAAAAAAACAGAGCTTTGATCTCTGAAAAGGTCATTATACTTTATAGCTTTAAACATGACATGCAACCTAGAAATGAATCTTTGAACAGCTTTTGGTACATGTTACACACAGCTGTCATTTATTATTGTTAATAAAAGTTTATTAGTAATGTTTCACAATCATATTCTTGTAAACAAAAAGGAACAAATCCATGCTGTTTGGCTTGGGTTGTTTTGGTTTGTTTTTCCCATCAAAAAATTGAAATTATTCAAAAAGTTGCATGAATTTTTGAGTTCTATAGTGTAGAATGTATTTTAAAATCATATGAGGTTTTCAGTAGCAGTTAGCAGACATGTAATGAAGGAGTCTGGAATAACTTTGAATTTCACTATGTGCTACTGACGCAGACTCACACAGGGAACAAAATCTGTAATGGATAAAAAACTTTAATTTCACAAACCTGGCCCCCATCTTCCAAGACATTCCTTAGCAACCAAACAGTAAACAGTAAATTAAAGAGATCTTCACTGATCACCCATTTATTTTTTGCTATTGATTACACCACATTTTTCAAGGTGGAAAGGATGGGGTTTTCTCTTAACTCTCTTTCTTTTGATTAACCTCAGTACAATATCTCTACAACAGAAGCGCAATTAATCCAAGCTGTTAATATTATAGCATTGTTATAAATTTCTCCATTTGCTGCTAAATCTCAGCTTCTGCACAGATTCCCATATTCAATGGGAATCCCAAAAAAATTGGCTATTCTAGGAGGCACTGACCTGCTTGGAATAACTCAGAATGTTATCATAGGATGAGACCCCAACAAATGTTGAAATGTATTCCCAACTGTGTCACAGACACTAACTGGTATCTGAAGCAGACAACTAACTTCTCTGACTTTACGTGACTGCGTAAATATTAAATTGGTGATTAGCTTCAAACAAGGGAAGAATTTTGCCTCCAACCAGTAAGAGGTGGGGTTTCTCTTTTTTAAAATTATCTATAGAATCAAAATCTTTTTTTGATTAATTATTTATCTGACGAACACGTTATTTCCTTCTGCAAGAAGTATGATGAGAAACAAATTCAGTAACTCAAATTCACACAACAAAGGTGTGTGTAACTTTTAAGTGCTGATGATTATTTTCTACTAGTAAAATGTACAAATATATAATGTGTATTGTGTTAGTTACTTGTCCTTAGCACCACGTCAAAATACGCACTTCCATTACAAGTTCTCTCATGTGCAGACTCAACTGCTCAGTCAAATATTCATGAGAACCATGACCTTGCCAAAAAGGGAAAAGAGGCAAACTCAAAGTCTGGCCAAAGAAAATTAATAGAATCTTTAAAAAGGCAGAATTCCTCCCACCCTCCCTTCCATCTTCACATAGTTTAATCTGTTAACTAATGCTGGTAAAGCAAGCAGAAATTTAAAAGCCTCTCCACATTAAGAGATGAGCACAAATCAAAGCTCTCAAAGGGAGTGACCTAAAATTCTCTAATGGTTTGAATTCAAATCTATTTGGCAGCATGAACCCATCTTTGATTTAATGGCTAAATAACAAATATTTGTCTGGGAGAAAATGAATAAGCGGCTTCCCGAACATAGACCAGAATCCCTGTGAGACTTTGGACCACACAGTCTTGTTCCTCCTTAATGGACTCCAGTAATTTACAAAACTACCTTTTATCTCATAAGCAAAATATAAAGAAGGACACTTCCAACACACTGAAGAATGATAAGTTTTTGGGTTTTGTTTGCTTTTTCTTTTCTTGCAATATAAATTTTTATTGCAATCATATCCATAAATCAACTATTTGGTTGAGGAAGACAGCATTTTCAAGACACTCTCAATGCACAAAATAATCTTAGAGGGCCTCTTCTCACTCATCTTTTTATCATATCTGAGTTCTTCATTAAAAATTATTCCAGCTACAGGTTAATAGCCTTTCCTCCTCATGTCAAATGTCACTTTATAACACTGCTTTTTAGTATCCCATAGTTTTAACATCCCATAGTTGGTTTTTAAATATAAATAGGCATATATTGGAGGAATCTGAGTTTAAGGGGACCTGAATCTCTAAGGAATAAAGGTTGACATCCCTTTAACCAAAATCCCATATCCTCTATATTTTCGAGGTATCAATATCTAATATATTCTTCATTAATACCAGTATGATGGACAAAAGGTGTTCTCATTAAATCAGCACAACACACTGATTTCAGTACAGACTACTTGTGATCACTGTTGAAAAAAAATCACTGATGATACAGTAAAGAAATTAGCAGAATTCACACAAAATATGCTAACATTTATCTAGATTGAAACATTTTCTTAGCTTTTTATATTGTCTTGCGGTAATGATCGTTTTGTTTTCTATACAGCATTTTTATTTTCGGTTTTATGTCTTAGTTAGCACTGGATTGTTGGGTGGTTCCTCTCCTGCCCTCCCCCCCTGCCTCCTTTATTCCCATGCTTATGATTTTAGTTTTTCCACATTCTGCTTAGTTATTGAGTTTAGCTGATTTACGATTCTGTTTTTGTTGTTTGTTTGTATTATTCTGTTGGGGTGTAAATAGCTGTTGGTTTTCATTTGTTCTTTAAATTTGTTGTTCCCATGGTAACTCTTTAGCGCATTTTTTCCTGAGGTTTGAAGGATGATTTTGGGCTTTGCTGTGATGGTCTGGTAATCTTCATCAGACTGCAACATGTCTTTACATTTTTCTTCATGTTTGGACTGTCTTGGTTTCTTAACTCTTTGCTATTCACACAGAGTAAGCATTTTCCAAAGTACAACATTTTCTATACTGGCATTTCTGTACCTAAAAGTGAAGGTACGTGAGATATGAAATTCATACAACAAAATCAGACACATGATTTAAATGTAGTCTACACACAGGTCTAAAGCAATCTATTCCTTCTCAGTCTAGACTTTGTAACATTAATAAAATTTCCCATTTGGTGTGTGAAACTACATATAATAGTCCCTGTGTGTGTTGGGCCTAACTTGTTTTTGAATGTCCCAGCCCTTTTACAACACATAAGCAGAAGAGGGACATCCTTAAAAAGAATTTCTCAAGATATTAAAAAAAATTATACAGGTAGCAGTGGTAACTGATTACTTGTACAAAGCTCTCCATGCAGAACAAGGGACTGAATTTCCTGACCACTGCTGCACTCTGCTCCATTTACAGCAATGGGTAGTGAGGTTCTGAGATTGCTCTGGTTTCTTCTAAGAAGTAGGGACATCTGAGGACAACCCCAGACTTCACAGGTATCTAAAACTGGCTCAGAGCTACTCCTGTCCCTACTATTTCTTGTACACATACAGCTGAGTTAAAGCAGGACATCACACTCACTGTGTAATGGTGACCTGAAACAATACTAAGCCCTCTGTGACAGAGCTCCCATCTGAGTCATGAAAACAGTGTGACTTGTCCATATTTTGAAGCTTTGAAAACAAATTTGCTAGTTTTGTTAAAAGCTCAGAATGCCTAACTATGCAAAAGCTGGAGATACACCGTGCAGAAACTATATCAGGTAGGAAAAAGGCACAGTGCTGACCAATTCTCATTACATGTAACACACCCATATCCCAGTATGTCTCAGTGCCAGAGAGAGACAATTATTCAGAATGTTATGATAAACACAAAAAATGAAGCTGTGCTGAGCTAAATATGAAAATTGAACTCATTTTTTCTGACTATTGTAATCCCATGCATTTAGAAAACCCAGATTACTTTTCTCTTTTCTTTCTTATGAAATTCAACTTGTTACTGCCATGCTAAAGTTTTCAAGTCACTTGTCTGCCGTGTCCCCATGGCTTCTTTTCTTCTATAATGTTTACCCTTTAAACAGCCTTGTAGAATAAGTAATTCTTGATATGACTATTAAAAACCAAAAAAAGTTATAAATTACTCATATGATATGCTAGCATTCTAAAATAAATCCTGTAATATTTTTCTGTAGTTGTCCATATAGCCTCTAAAAATAGTACTGATTGAAAGTTTTATATTTTACTTTGTAAGGGCAGCTCTGTCACCATAAGTCTTACATCCATTTCTACTAAAGAAAATGTACAAAAGCAAACAATATGAGTTCTTAATGCAGACTTTTGTTTTAAGAATGTGCAAAATTTGAGAGGGCTAAGGGTATTTATGACTGGATGGCAGAAGTTCAGAGCTTTCTGCACTCATGGTAATGAGAGAACATTTGAATTCCTGGGGAAGTATGCAAACCACTTGTTAAAAAGGCCATTACGGAAACATTTAATAATAGGAACAATGATGTGCATCATCTTTTTTTCAAAGTGGCAGGACAGAAGCAGCTTTGAGATTTGATTCAGGCCATGTGCAGACTCAGGCAAACCTCAATCACTTAACACTGTTCATAGTCAGAAGGTAATATTTATAAGCCAAGAAACTACAGGTGGATTTAAGAGATTAAATTAGGGAAGTCTTCAGTCATTGTGTATCTGTATGGAATAAAAAGAAAAGCATCTAGAAATTACTCTCCTAGGGAGTAAGCCCATCTATTTTTTTCAAATTTTTTTGGTGCATGTGGCTTGGTAAATTGAGAATTGATTGCTTTAGATTAGTTCTATTATTTATACCTAATATTTTCTTTGGTAGAAATAGATTATGGTAGCATAATTTGCTATATAAAAGCTCCTCTTGGATGATGATCTAATTCTGGACACTATTTATTTAGCTCATTTTGGAAGAATACTACCAAATTTAATGGAGAATGATAGCCTCATCAAAATTTTTTGTAGTTTGTTTTCTCAAACATCCCACAGTAAGAGCAATTCTGTGTTATCGTCAACAGAGCAAAGAATTGTAATTATGGCCAGTAAATTACATAGGATTTTGGATGAGATAATTCTATTGGGTTTCTATGGTAAAGGACTGATTTTATTCTTACTACTATTCTGTAGGATGTTTCCACAGGGAAAATTTGAGCTAAAGCAGAATCTCTACTATCTTCCTCTTGGCCTCTAGCTACTGCAACCCATAACAATTATAAACTGATAAATCACTTGAATGGTTATGACATCTTCCATTGACTACCAGGGCAGTGGTACATACACACATACTGCTGCCAACATTAAATAACTGTCAACTGAATTACCTAAATGATTTAGGCTCAGCTAAACTTTTAAGGGCAATTTTTTTTTCCCTCTCAAAAAGGGACGATTGCTATACTTCCTATATTCAATCTTGTTACCCTTTTAAATTCCAATTGCTGACTTTTCTGATTTCACAAGGCATTTTGCCCATGCTGATAAAGCAGAATAGTGGAGCTGATTCCTGCCATGTAGACCTAGGAGAAGGAAAAGGTATGCCAACTTTGTAAACCCAAATTCCTGCTAATATGTGGACAAGAACAAGTTTCACATGGCACAGGTACATAAGTGTGCTTTATTCCACATATTTTTACATTCTACAAAGTTATAAATAATTTCCAGTCTTTGAATGTACTAATTTTTTGTATCCTCATTTCAACCCATTAAAAAAAATAAAAAAAATTAAAATATTGACAGTGCTCCAGTAACTGATAGGCAGTCTGAATGGCATAAGTATACTTTTTAACTAGCAGCCTTTGCCCCAAAGAGAAATTATCACGTATGTCAATACAGTTGCAATAATGTTTGTAGAGGCTCACTAAAATATCTGGAGTTTGGTTATAATTTTTCCTCTTTAGGAAGGGTGAAAAGGCAAAATTATGTAGTTTGGGAATGCAGAGATGGTCAGGATGAACAGTTCTTGCTAAACTTGGACTAACTAAGGAGACGATTGTTTGCTTCCTGACAAAGATGGTGTCAGTTCTGTTTGCCAACATGCACTGCAGCTATATGTAACCACTAAAAAAACCACACAGACATTCAAGATCTGCCACTTTTGGAACAGGGACTAGGAAAACTGTATAATCCCAGAGTAAAAAACCGCACAGCAGATGGTCTCTTTTTGCTCATCTCCTGCTCTCTCTCCCCACCAAGTGACGCTGACAGTATCTGCTGAGCAGACTGCCAAGGACAACCACATCACTCCATGTAGGCCACCTTTTTGGCACAACAAGTCTTGTTTTAATTTTGCATTTTCTGTTGTCTTAGTCTAACTGTGCTAAGACCACAAGTTTAACTATATATAGGAACCCTAATACATTTATTACAGCTGTGAAACGACATTGTAGAAAAAAAAAAGAAAGCTGAAACACAGAGTGAAGCAGATGGAGGAAAAAAGAAAATGTTCATACTCCATGAAGAAAGATAAATGAAGCAGAGAATTCATTTTTGGAAGGCATTTTTAATAACATCGTTATCATAGAGGTTGGCTCAAGAAGTATAACTTCGTAATAAAAGATTGTAGAATGGACTTTGAAGTATCTGATGGTCCATGCTGATGAGGAAAAGCAAGTCTCCTTTTGACTGCATATTCACTCAACGGCTACATTCAAAGTGGTATCACTGCTCTTTTCTGTACTGCCGGTACATTATAGGCCATGGCTCATTAACAGATGTTATTATCACTAGATGAGTCCAGTTTTGCCTTACAGTTAGACATGGAAACCTCATTTGACTATATCTCAAGAAGCAAACCAGAAAGAAACCATCTTTACATGCTGGGGATACCAGCATATCTTATTCTTTAGATGCCAAAATATAAACATTTGCTTAGGAATACAGTCATGCAGCCAATTATCCTTTGTCTTGATGACAAAGTAAGTCTTAATTTGATAGCAAAGAGACCTCTCTACCTCAAAATCATGTGAAGTAGTGATTAGAGAATGCATTTTTCTATGTCACATACACTATAAATATATATTTCTCTCCTGTCCCAATGTTACTTTCATTTATATTTAAGTGTTAAAACTTTATGCAGAATATTTGTCCTACAAATTATGCCCTGACATCCATATGATTTACGGACAGGGAGAGGGATGTTGAGGTATCTAGACAAACCAGGGAGAGAACAGTATTTAAACTCTAAAAGGTTTCTGGATAATCTAAAATATATTCATTTGAATGATTATATTTATATCCCTCATACAATTAGCGCTATATTCTGAAACTGTTGCCCCTTACTGAATTCTGAAATAAACTCTTTTGCTGAAAAATACTAGAACTGTACAATTTTCAGTGACATTTACCAGAAAGAGCTATATTCAACTTCACCTTAAGCAAAGAACACTTAGTACATTTTCATTTATATATAGCAGATTAGCCCCTCTCTCCTCCCCAAATTGCCCATCTTCTCCTGTTCCTGTAACATATCTCTCCCAGTCACAGAGATTCTGCTCTCACAGGAAACAAACTAAAATGCATACCACACAGAAACAGAATAAACAAAAGACAAGTCCACAAGAGAAAGCTGCTAGGACACTGGATGAAATATTTTCCCATGAATCTAAAAAAGATAACAGGCACTTACTTATATGTCTCCTTTCATCCCTGAAAGCCTTAAAGTTAATTCATGGTTTCATAACTACAATAAAATAACCATGCAGAGATTAAAATCAGGGCCTATTTTTATTTGGATATCAACAGTATGAATCCCACCCAGGTCTTTCTAAAAGCAGGCTTGGCTGACACTCCAAAATGCTTCCTCAAGTTCATCTTCGGCCAAATAAGAAGTGGTCTGGAAAGGATTCATCCTTTTAGTGTACACAGAAGATCCTCGTCTTGGATCTATAAACCAAGTCTTTAAATTCCTTTGTAATTACTTTGCAGTCATAAATAGAGCACACTATTTGTGGCATCCCAGCTGGCTTTTTAGAAAAGGTGCACATATCTTAAAACAGAACATTCAAGAAAAAATGGGGACAGTGACAGAGACATGGCTGTGATAATATACGAATGCCCAAAAAGAAAACAAGAAAGAAAGGAAAAGAAAGAAGGAAAAAAAAAAAAGAAAATAAACTTTTTTAAAATTCATTTTTAACAAAAAGTAATGGCCAAAAAGAATCTTCCTTACTGAAGAACACTTTCTCAGAATCTGGATTCCCACCTTGAAGTTTTGCTTTCAGGTAAGACAGGTTTGGTGAAAATGAAAGTTCTTTTTTAGCAAAGTCCTTTAAATCACTTAACTCTTGAGACATGACGACTTAATAACAGCATTACACAAACAACTGAACTCTTCACTCAGAATTTAACAATCAAACCAAAACACTATTTTCCCCGAGAGACACATTTTTGTAGAGACAGTCATGGAAATTCAAGACCATGGCTAGGGTTAATGCTTGTTAAAGATTTCCCCAAAGATTACAAGTCATTCACAGTGCCTCTGACATCTATAAATGCCTAGCTTACATGGATGTACATGGAATGGTCAGAAGTTCCAAAATTAATTCCATAGAGTTTGTCTGCCAGGGGTTTCCTGTGACCCACAGCGTTTGCCGGCTCTTCTGTGGAACAGCAGATGACATGACCATCAGCGAGACAGCCAACACTGCAGATTTCTCTTCATGAACTCACTATAAAGTGGACATTCAATAGGCCTTTTAACATGCCCAAGCATTGCACTAATCTTTAAAGCATTAAAGAAATATTGCATAGAAGTTTCATATACACAGCAGTAAGACATCACTGAAAACCATGGATTATTAGAGCATACAGACATTTTTGGTAATATAATCCAATTCAATACCTAGTCTCCAACACCAGTCTTAAGCACATGTTGAGGAAAGAGGAACTATTAAGTAAGGATACAGACATCAGTCCTGCCTGCAGTGGTAATCTCTTAACAAAAAAAAAAAAAAAATACAACAGCTATCTCTGCACTGCTGCTATGTATCATTTCACTAGTAGACTACAAATGAAGAGTGGTTTTCTAAGAACTGAGTTTCTAGTACAGAAAAATGCTGTCAAACTGGTAGAATTGGTAGAATATGTTCTAGGTAATGGTAAAAAAAGAAATGCAGGAATTGTCTGAATGGAACTTAGAGGTATACAGGATAGCTATATATATTGGCTATAGAAACATCAGCCACACAAGAAGACTGAAAGGACTGGAACTCCAGGAAGCAAAGTAAAACAACAAAGACATGATATTATTTTTAAGCTAAAAAATAGCTCATAAACCAACCAACCAAACACAAAACAAAAACAACCCCAAACTACTGTAAAGGGCAAGCTAGCAATCTGCTTCCCATATCTGCAGTGACAAGAAGTGACAAGCATAACAGCAGAAGTTTTTTAAACATTAGCAGAAAATACCCAAGAGTAAGTGTAGTGCAGCCCTGTAATAGGTTGCCTGGGGGCCTTAAAGAGTATCTGTAAAGCTTTGGAACAGGTTAGACAAACATCTGCCAGGATTAGCTCATGCTGCCTTGGGGCAGGGTGATGAACTAGATGCTCTCTTGTGCTCCCTTTTAACCCTAAAATTCTATCATTATTAGGAAAAAGCGACACAATTCCATGGTAGTAGCCAGAGAGCATCTTAGTTCACTAGGAAACCAAGGACAGTGATTAAAAAAAAAGCATTAGTCTACCACTGAATTAAGATGATAATTTTTTAATAATGCTGAAAAACAAAAGTTTCAACATGTTTATATTCTTTAATCTCAAAGAAAAAATATCTGCTTTTGTTACATTTTCAGCTTTCCAGTTTATACAAATAAACAAAGTTCCTCAGGGAGAAAGAGACGGAGAGACTCATCCTCTAAATCTCATTTTCTTGTGAATGGAGGCTGAAAACTAGGAGATAAAGATTTTTTTCAAGGTGTGGAATACATATAAGGCGAGGGCCTTGCCACACCTGATGAGACAGTTTTTTCAAGCACAGATTTTCACTGTGTGACTCCTGTGCAGAGATCATGCCATGAACTGTGTGAGATCTGTAACCAGAAGCTGTACAACCCCATTTGTCATGGCCCAAGAAGCAGGTATTTCACTGCAGAAACATCTCTGCATGAGCTAACCAGGAGGGAAACTGTGAATGCATCATCCTGCACCTGGTGTGCATACCAGCCTAAATCAGTGCTGGCTCAGGATTCCCCTGGCTCTTAACTCTACTGAGGTAAGGAAAAAAAGTGATGGAAAGAGGCTTACATCAGATTTGCTATTCTCAGCTAACTATTTTTCCACCTTGTTATACATGTTCATTTTCAGGTCATCATTAAGCAGTATTTGAGTTAGAAAATAACTTGACAAAGTCCTGTGCAATACTAAGACTTAAATTCCCCTTAATTTTTATTTTTTTCTTTTCTGGACTAGTTCCACCCAAGGAAAGCCAAGGGTATAAAAGTGTGGTGACTCACCTGATACATGGGAGAGATGTGATTTAAACTTCCCGTATTCTAGACACTTACTTCTCATGTTGCACCATCTACCTTTCAATTCAAATAGCTGTTTCTCTCAAATCAAAACTTTTAATGACCTCACAGAAAGCAGAAACATTTTCCAGTTTAGCATCCTTTCAAATGTATGCTTCTGTTAAGAGCAGCTTTGAAAAATCAGCATTATTAAGTCATATTCATACCTAAATATTTTTGTCACATTACACAAAATTTCTGGTTTGGTTCACTTTTTATACAGCATAAAAATAACACCTGAGAGGAGATGTGTTTTGAAGTCATTCACAAGTGCTGGAATAGACTGGCAGCCCTGCTGCCTCTCTTCTACACAGTGTCCCTCTAAGAATTCCCCGTCAACTTTCAAAGACATTCCAGGGCAGGTGCTAATGAAAAGCAGCAAAGCCTAATTTTGCTCTTCATCCAGTGCAAGAAGAGCACTTACAATGCGTGAGAGAGACAGAAAACTCATGCCAACCCAAAGGAAAGGCAAAGAGTTCAAGAGAAATGCAGAAATGTGGTTTTTAGGTTTTTTACTTTGTCTTCTCTCCAGTTCTCCCTCTCCAAGTTTATTGCTTGTAAAACTGCATTAAGAGAATGCATCTGAGGATTTCAGGTCAATTAGTGTACATTTGGATTAGCTCAGAACTCCTGCAAACCTATCCCAAAGAATAGGATCTCTTCCTATTCTCTTCCTTCTCATTCCCCTCTAGGACAGCACCACTGCTTCTCAGGGGAAGTAGAGAAAGTGGTTAAGTCAGGACAAATGCTTGCTGACACCCTGTGTCATTTCAGAATCAGTAGAATAACACTATGTTGGATAAAAAGCTTATTTTAGGTCTATATAATCAAACAGTTCATATTTATAAATGCTACCTATGCATTAATAACACTACTTAGGGCATACAGTTGCTTTTAAAATTTGTTTTTATTATAGTTTTCTAAAGTATTTTAAAAGGCTACTATCTATGTGAAAAATACAGCACCAGCAGCTGGGCTTCAGCACTGTATCAGATTTGCTGGAGGAATAAAGATCTATCAACACCTTAGAAAACAAGGGGTAGCCACTTGAAATGCAAGTAGCCTTCACAAAATGTCATCACATTAACCCTCCACCCATTGCTTAGAGCTATGATGTGAACACTAACAGGGGAGGCTCTCATTTTTGTCTCATGCCTATGCTAAGACCTCAAACAGAAAACACAGCTGGTTATAGCGTGCAACTTTCACCAACTGACAAGGCTGGCATCCCTCAATGTAACAGAGAAATTTAATGAGGTTTCAATATGTCACACTAATAGAGATAAATCAGAGCTACTATGACTGTCAATGACGTTATCCTAATAACTTCTCACCCTAAATACATAAATGGCTCCTGAAGAACATGACTTATCTGAGCACTAAGTTGGACAGGGTTTAAATAGCATAATTAAAGATAATATGAATCTATTCATGTTAAATATACTGAAATACTTCAGATAGTAGAATAAATACAGTCTAATCTCTGGGGAAGGATTAGTGTGATAAAAGATGACTACAGTTCTACTGCTTAATTTTGTCATGTAGATGCACCCTGTAGACACTGCAGAGAGATAACTTTTCTAAAATAGAAAATTAGGTTCTCTTTCAAAGGCAGGCAAATCCTAAGCTTAAGAAAACAAGATCATATTCAGCCTTGTGAAAATGAAAGGATAAAACCTCAAAATGTAAAATGGTATTGAATGGCATTCACACTCATCCTATTTAATGAAGTTTTGGATTCTTGATGTCCACTGTAGTGCCTTGAGTGATAATGCACAGTCTATGCACTGAATTACAAAATCATAAGTTATCATTTCTGTAATGTGTTTAATGTAGGTAAATAACTGTAGCGTTTTGAATCATGTAAATGAAAAACACAGTAACACAAGCACTTCTTTACACCGGTAAGCAAAGTCGTGTGTCCTATAAAGTAGCTTAAAAGACAAAACAATAAGGATATATAAATTGATATATTAATCTTTTTGAAATTTATTCAAGTCAGGTCAGAGTATTTTTGTAATAGTTCTGAGAAAACAAGATTTCTTATGTCAAATATTTAGTAATATCAACTAGTAAACTAAATCTCTGAGACTTAGCATGAGAAAAATCACCAGATGGTAAGCTGACAAGCTTTTTAAAGAAAATTCAGATAAATATAGCCTAACCAAATTAATTTTCATTGGATTTACCATACATTGCAGATATGGCCCTACTTACATCAAAGCTGTTAAAAAGATAAACTTATCTTAGAGATGACCAAAGAGTTACTGGGTAGTGACAAACATATGCAACATACAACTGGAATAGGATTAATACTGCTGAAAATACAAACAAATCCTAAATAAATTAATTCAGGCATGTAACTTTAAAAGGAAGGAATTTCAGTTTCTACAAAAATATGACTGAAATACTCAGAATGGTGTTAAAAATTCCTCTGCCTGGGTTACTGATTCTCCCTAACTGACCTACACTTCTGTAGTCAATAAAATAATAACTGAGATGTACAGGAATGAAGAAATATCAAGATTCAGTGAGAAATTTATATATTTTTTTGCTTTACCTAGAAGCAGCACTCTGCACTGGCAATGCTGAGACATCCAAAACCAAATTAATTTCCCAAGAATAGAGGAAAAGACTAACACCAAGCTGTAAAATTTTAGTTCAGCAGTCTTTATTTCTGAGAATCGTTCAATGAACTTGAAAAGCTTTTATGAAACTTTAACTCCAGACAGCCACTGTCATAATATTGTAGCTACACTATGCTAAGTTTTAAACATACTGTGTTGTGTGAAAAATATGAATAGTTTACATCTCATTAGGGGAAAATATAATCCTGACTTAAAGCTGAATGAAGACAGGAGCAAATAAGCCCAAATGATGGGATATGTATGGAGTTTACACTGGTTACCAAAATGACATTAAGAATAGTCTTCATATTCTGCTCTACTGAAGAATAACTAAAATGTAATTAACAAGATCCAGTTCATCATATCTCACTCCACTTTAAGAACAAAAGAAAATGTTGATAGTCAGCAGTGACAACAAATATTAGTACTATTTCTATACAAACTATGCATATTGCAATGTAGTCAAAGTCAAACATTAAATATTATTTACTGATTTTTCATTATTCATTTATAGATCTGACAGATTCTTCTGACATTATACTCACTCTGCATGGCATTTAATTTATAATACACATTGTATACAGCATATACGATAGGAAAACATTCTCCATCATTTTGAGTTTAGTTGTTTGGTTTTTGTTTTTCAGAGAGCAATACGACTTTGTAAAGTGAAAACTGGGAGGAGATTACGAGAAATTCTGTCCCTTTTTTTTTTTCCTGCATGAGGGAATAGGAAAATCTTTGGTATTGTCATGAGGTCACCGGAAATACTGCAGTAGTGAATATAAATAGGTCTTCATTAGGTGACTGCTGCATTGTGGTCATTACTTGGGAATGGTTCTGGATTATCATCCTATTTTTCTTGGCTCTAATTTAAAGATACCTTCTTCAGTTGGTGGAAAAAAAATGCTCCTTCTTTAGTTCTAAGAAGAGCAGCCTAAGGCTGGAATGCTCTAAAGAAACCCAAGCTTTTGTAAAATGATGTCATATGCCAACTGTGCCAGGCAAATGTTTAGTAATAGCTAAAGCATTCTATAATTAAAACAAGTCCCTTGTTAAAAGAGGCTGAAAGTGATCAAAGCTCTTTTGTCTGTTCAGACACTCGATAGATGTGAAACGAGTTTTGCTTACAGTGAGGATGGTGCTGTGGTTTCTTTATCCATTTTAAGTAGCAACAGAGTGCATCCTGAGCTACCCTCATTTGCAAAGAAATTAATAAAAATAATAGAGCGAAATGAGTGAAACAAAAGGGGCATTCAGAATAAAATAGACAGGTCTTACCCCTGTAAGACACAGTGTTGAGCCTTAAATATCTGAAACTATTATTTAATAGTTGCAAGGCAATAAAGCGGAGATATTTTAACAGTACTGCAAACAAATTGTCCACTCAAGCTGAAAGGATCATTTGATACCAGTATTGATTTGATTCAGCATGTGGTCTGTGGCTGTTCCTTTACACTACTGTGTTTCTAAAACATTTCCTGTTTACCAAGAAACAGTATGTGTGAGAAAATATTTTGAAAATAAAGTATTTCATTGATTGAAGTACATTCTTCAGCTTGCCTCTGAACTTGTTCCTGCTCTATGCCTGAAATTGCCTTAAAGGTTATTCAAAAATAGCTATTCAATTGCACCTTAGAAACTGAGGAAACAGAATTTTTCATCCAAACACACCTTAGTGCAATTTTTATATGCCACACTTGTTCTTTCTTCTTTGACCTGCAGAAGTACAAATAAAACAGGAGGCAGACATTTCTAAAATCAATCCTGGCCATATTTGCAAGACATAAGCTGGAAATTTTAAATTGAAACCTTTTCTCCTAACATTTCGTTTACACTCTTAAGCAACAAAAATCAAGCATAACTGGACCACAGCGTTCAGTATACCTTTTAAAACTTCCCTGATCCAGAGTGGCAGAGGACAAGGGTGCACATCAACATTAAAAGGGAAGTAACACATACTCGAGGTTTGGAATAATGGTTTGAAAGAAGCTGAGTAATGCTAGACTCCATCCTGGGTATTCACCTCTGTGTAACTAAAGCTTTACCATAAGAAGACATGAACACAAGCCTACTTCTTTCCACCACACAGCATGAGGACAAAAAGAAGTCTGAATCAACCTTTTGACCAAGTGAGGACATTGCTCATACTCAATAATTATGTTCAATATGTAAGAACTTAATTCCTTGCAAAATTTGATACCCTTGTTCCAAACTCTTGCCACTGTTCCTATCAAATGCTCAATGAAAATGCAATACTAAGTTAATATAAACTCTGCATTTCTAATACACAACTTTAGATGTGACCAATTAATATCATAAAGCACTTTTCACAACAAAACATAATGGACTTAATTTCAGGTGCAAATTCTTAGTTCCTGTTCACTCTGAAGAACAATGTAAAGCATGAGATACTATGTAAAATTTTGAGTTGACTTCTGCAGTAAAACTAAGTCAAGTGTTTCATTATAATTTTAAAAGACTTTAGTCATGTTCTCCCTAAGGGAATCAAAACAACTGATTCATGAACTGTGAAAAAGAATTTCCCAGATTAAGAAAACTTCCAAACTGATCTACTTATGGTCCATCTGAAAAATGTAAGCCATTCAAGGTTAGACCCACAAGGTAGATCTTCAGGTTTTGGGAGTTTTTTTTTTTACCTATCTTCACTCTATACCCTCTTCCACTGCCAATTACCTGCAATCACATGTAACTTCCTTTCTCCATTCAAAACCATTCTTTTTCTCCAATAGTCAATGCTACATAAATAGACCATAGTCTTCCAAATATTTTTTTATATCTCGTCTCTTCGCCCACATTCTCTACTTTGGAAAAAAAAACAACCAACCAACTGAACCACACACAGGAAAAACATCAGACCATGTTATACAGAAAAGTCTTCTGAAAACAGGCCATTGAGGGTGTTTGTAGACATACCATACTTTTCCAGATGTTTTCTGCCCACTAATGCAATTTACTCTTGGAAGGAATTTGACCTGTCTCTAAAATGCTCCATCACTAAAGGCAAGTATAATGATATCTGACTTCCTGGAACTGTTTCAAAATGTTTTCGTATTAGGTTTTTTCTTATTTCTTTTCAAAGCAGGATTAATGCTCATTCCTTGTAGCTCTTAAAAAGGTCTAACTTCTAGACAGAAAATATTAAACACCCCCACCAGTGGATTACTAAACTCTTAAGTCTTTTCTTTGCAGTTCCTAATGTGATATCACTTAATTGAGCTAAGCTTTATTTCTGTGATCTCTTACATTCATTATGTGAATGAGATGGGGCATGCAGCTTCTCAGTTGTTTTCCTGTTGTACTGCAACATTTTACGTGGGAAAAATGATCTCAAGGACTTGGTAGCTGTGCATCCTCAACAGGTTGGATTTCTGATGGAGAAAAGTGGGTCTTTACTTAGTGGTTTCAGTTCCAATTTAAGCATCTATAATGATAGTCTCACCCAATGATCTTTTAGAAAACCTGGAAATAATCCCAGTAAGATTACTGTAAATCAATACTTTTCATAGTATGATGTGTGAAGTTTTAATAATGGCATTCTCAGAAGGTTATAACAAAGTAAATGTGTAGCCAGAAATGTGCTAAATAAGCTGCACAATGGAAATAATACATCAAAGTGCTATGTAAAGAAGCAAATGAATCTTCCGCTTTTCATGGGAGGTGTTCCAAGGAGCTGTGATTTCAGAGAATAAAACTTTCAGAGACATTAAAATAAATAAATACATAAATAAAGAAACAAAGGCTGGATTTTATTTCTGGATAGCACAGGAGAAAACAAAAGGTGAATGTTTCTTATCAAAGGACAGGGTGGAGCTTGCCTAAATCTGGAAGATCCATAAAAGACCTTGGGCAGGGAAAGTACATCCCTGTAACCTCTACCAGTTTAGAATTTCTAAATGTCACTCCTACAGAGATCACATGAAGATACCAATCATTGTCCTACTCACAAGATATCCAGCAAGAGCCCTTCTTCTCTTTTGTCTAAACCATTAAACAAATAGAAATTAATTTAAAACAGTTTATTTACCCATTATAATTGATAATAAGAAATATCAATACCTAAGGCAGACTGGCAATGTTTAAAAATGACAAATGAAAGCCTTCCAGTGGGGCTCCAAGTTCCTGCATTCTTTTAAAATGCCTGCATACTTGCCAGCTTCCTACCAAAAATATCATGATGATACAATGGAAAGTTGATACAATAATAATAATAAAGCATTCAAAAATGCCTTTGGGAAATTACTTCAGTACTGATGAATGAAATCCATAAATAAATGTTAATCCCGTTACACAACGTGGTGAATTCCCAGCAATGCTGCATTTGGTGCCGAAGAAGAAACAATCCAATCATTATTAAGAACTAATGTAATTCAGGATAAGTAAAAATGCTCCAGGCTAACATGTTATACTCTACTACCTTAATTCAATATGCCACTCCAGTTTGTTAGCAGCTAAATCTACAGACAAGTCAGTACTTCAAGGTGTCTACAAATTATTGTCTTCTTACAGTAATGGAAATCTCATCTATTCCCAGAAAAAGAGAAAAGAGAGTACCTTTTCCCTTTAGGAAAAAGCTACAGAGGTTAAAACACATTTATTCTGGCACATGTGCCTGTTCTCAAAGGGTAATGAAACACCTTCCTCTGAAAGAAGGGCTCACTTGAACAAATATACTTCCTCTGGTCAAAACCAATCAGAATAAGAAAGCAGTTTTAAGGCTGCAACTCGATCTAAGATCAGTCAAAATATATTCAGCTCACCAGCAATAGCAGATTCTGTGATACTGTGAATGTAGTAACATTTATAGCTTACCAAATTACTTTCACAGTTCCTTACATGTTATGTGTCCACTGAATCTGGTTGCCCCTGCTTAGGGGCTAACTTGGCTTTCCAAGTTAGAGATTACAGCAATGTATATACTGATATATTTGTCTAAGAGCAATTTTCACAAGAAACAGAAAATCTATTTGAAATTTATTTTCTCCTGCTCTCCAGAAACCTACAGAAAGATACAAGAAGGACAAGTTTTTGCTACATCTGCCAGTAGGGAACAAAACCTATATACTACTATGTCTTTCTTGGTCAGTGTCCTTCATTCCCCACCACAATTTTTATGTTTATTTCCAAAATACTTGTAGTAGTGAGTAGAATCAAACATCCATAGACCTTACAGTGATAAAGAATGCATAACTTCCACGTGTAAGTTGTGAAAGCACAAAGTAGTATTTTAATTTCCTGGGTGCTGCGTCGGTCTACCTCTGCACTTGTGCTAACCAAAGAGACATTTTGATGTGCTTGGCTCACCAGCAGTTTAACCATGGTGTTTTAACCCATTGTGGCAGGGACAGTCTTGCTCTCTAGACCTGGCCTGGTTCCAGGCTCAATGGAATACTTGATCCATGAGGCTGGGTCCCATGTGTGCTTCGATACACAAGTAATAAACAGCAATAAATAACAATGGATGATCCAAAACACCAGCTCACATCAGTGCCCTGTGTATACTGACATTTCTACATTTTTCACCACCAGTAGAGCTGAAATTGAGCCAGTAATTGTGGGAAATTTTAGGAAAGTATGTCAAACATGACAAGATAATAGTGTCTGTCGCCTTTTTTTTTTTTAACAGCATTGTAGGGTGCCATTTTTATTGTCTATCAATGACTTCCAGATTGTTTACTCAGTTCACAAATAAAAATTAAAATGATTTTGAGAGCAAGCAGTTAGAAAAGTCACCGAAAACTGGAAAAATACCAGAGGATTTCATTAAAATGTAAATAGCATCAAATTTCAAAATATAAAACTGAAGTATTCCTGACAATAAATATTCAATAAATTGATGAAAATAATCCAAAACACTATGACAATTCCCATTGTCCTGTAAAACAATAAGCAGCCACCCAAGAAGCAAGCCAAAATAGTTTATTTTGTAGCTGTAGAACCTTTTGTTCTATCATTTAAACTGATGGACCATCCACAGCCAAGTTATTTTAGAAGAGGATGAAGGAAATTACTTCAGAAATTTCACACTCTAATTTATGCTACTTATACTTGTGCATTTACCGAAGATCAGATAGTGTCTTACTAGAGCTACACTCAGGGCAGATTTTATGATAAGCTTTGCACTGATGCTCATTCAAAGCTGCTAAAGGCTCACCTTTATCCTGCATCAGAAACAAAGCTTGATTTATGATACAAGCAAAGAAACACAACAAAACACAATCTTCTTTTCAATTACACTGATGTAGTTGCCTCTGTCATCTAAATTAACCTGTTCTTTTAGCTAAGGATCAAACCAAGAGGTAATAAAAATGTGTTTTGCCTGCAACATGTCCAGAATTCATGATTTGGAGCAAGGAACACAATGTGGACTTTGGAACACAAAATACAGAATGGATAACAGAGCATTACTCACAGCCTGGCAAGAAGAGCTCTCAGAAAATAAATACAGTTGGCATTCTTTATCACTCCAAGCAACACAATATTCTTCTAGTGTCCTGGATTGTGGAAATGTTCATGAGTCAATATGGAGTATTTTTGTTTGTGACTTCTAACTAGAACCTTTGACAGATGTTCAAGTGCTATGATAGAAGCTGTGTTTACTGTGGGTTAACTTCAATTTTTCTAAGAGGTTCACAAATACAGCTGGTATCCCATTAACTTGCTTTCAAAAGAGGTATAAAGGGTCAATATGGTAGGAACAAGTCCCTCTTTACTAGGCATTGATAGCAATCATTAAGTCATCAGAGCATATAATGCTGCAGTATCAAAATACTTATTTCCCGTAACGAACTCTTAAATTTCAAATTACTGCTATGAAGCAACACTATTGTTCAAACAGCATAATATAATGAAAAAAAAATTCTGACACATTCCTATCTTCCCTTTCTGGAACCAGTTTCTTTTTTCCTTGTACTTTCTTTAGACTTACACAGTTTTGGAACAGCTACCTCCAGCACTAACACAAATTAATAGCAAAATCAAAAATACCTATATTGAAAAGTACAAGACCAACAGATATCTTAATCTAGTGCCCAGAGGCCATCTCACATTTACATTTGAAAATGTAAATGCCTTTGCATGATCTTGCTTGTTTGGAAAGTAATGTAGCTGGCAATGTTTCTTTCATAGGCCTTTAAAGAAAACTCAAAACCCATAAGCTAATAGGAAATCCTAAAAAAAGTTTTGCTGTAAGTGCAAATGGTATTTTATCATCCATCTTCATACAGAATGGGTTGTTTCATGCTTCACCACTTTAAGAATATAAGATAGAGAGACATCGCATAAAAGTCTTTGAACTATGAAATGCTTGGTGAAAAACTAATATTTAATTGATATAAAGGTTGTTAGGCTTTAAAACGAATTAATCTTACAATATTTGGCACTTCTTTGGTCATCTTTGCAGTGAAAAATCAGTAGAGGACAGAGCATAAAAGCTACTTTTTCATCCCTGCAGTTTGGAAAACAGCAATCACTGCAAGCCAAAAGACATGGAAAAGGATGATGAATAGTCAGGAATTTTTCTACCATTTTCAAAAAGTCTTGTATGGGACTGACTGTGAACATGAGTGAAGTCAAAGGAAAGCTATGAAACAAAACTTGGAAAACTCAGATGAAGTTCACACATATGAAATTGCGCAGTGAATATCTCACTTTTGATATTATGCCAATGCTAGTCTTGGGAAGAAAAAGTCATTCCATATGAACAGAAGGACATGGAGCGCACAGTGTGAAAGAACCAAGTGACTGATGGGACAAGACTACTACTACTTACTACTACTGCAAGCAGAAATATGTTCCCATCAGGCTTTCAGTCTGATTTCTGTGTGGTTTGATCTGTTCTACTCAGAGAAGAAAGCAAACCATGTCCAAATGAGTTTTTACAGAAAATATATTTAACTTCATGTTTTTCTTAAAGCATGACAGAGACCCTGCATTTGCAAGGGGGAGGCAACATATCCCTGAATCTAAGAAATAAATCAGATTTTATCCAGGAAGTAGATTCCTTTTCAAAGGAAGACATCAAAACAATGCGAAAGACAACAGAAATACTTAAACACCTTAAGATAGGAGGAGTTTTATTGTAGCGGGACCAGAAATAGGACAAGATGACCCTGAAAATCATAACAGGTTTAAGTGACATAGAACAAATGCACAAATTAAGCCCCACGTTTTCAGAGATGGGGATGTTAAAAAAACCCTCAGGAACTAGGCTGCATTTGGAGGCAAAAAGGCCTCTGAGAGAGACTGGGGTAATTTGTTGACATTACATTAATTCTTTGAGTAATTGCTTAAAAAATCCAGGGACTAAATGACAAAATCAGATATACATCTCTCAGGAAAAGTTGTGAAAAAATTATGATCAGCCAGAATTCCAACTTTGGGCATCTCATCCTATGACTGATAAAACTCCACAGTATGTAAACAAGCCCTCATCTCAAATATCCAGAGGCAGACCTCAAGGGAGGCAAGGAGTGTGTACACCAAAACCTTTCTTAAACCAGTGGGAATACGGGTGATGCAAGGCACAACACCCATATGACTTACTCAGATAAAAAAAATAAAATATTTAAAAAAACCCAATCTCACACCAAAAACTCTCAGATGTCTCAGCAGAAGCGCAAGCTAATAGAAACACTTAGTATACTCAAGGGCACAATACAGGAATACAGTATTTCTCGTAGATGAGGTAATTACTAGAAAACAAGGCAGGAATGACTGGATTTAGGAAACAGCTGTATCTGATTTACAAAGGACCTTGTCAGGGCCTTATCTTGGAGGTGTATTAAAATTCTATTGTTCAGCACAGCAATCTACTAATAAAAAGTTCCTTTATTATAATTTGTTTTTAAATGAACTATACAGGTAGCAAAAAGACAGTAACATACAGGAAAATATTTTTAAAACCAAACCCAACTGAACAAAAAGCTGAACAAACACAAATCCCAAACAAAAACCAAACAAACCCAAACATCTTAGCTGACATTTTCAATCCAGAAGCTGATACAATGGGAAAATCCCTCTGCAGTACTTGCCTTGTCTCTTACCTCAATTTGAGCTCCTCAAACCACACTACTTTCAGGTTTCCTGGTTGAGCTTTATGGAAAAAAAAAGCTCTGATACTAAAAGATACCAGTGGTTCATAGACCCTGGTATCCTCTCTTCAACTGTGGGCAGTCCCACTCAGTATGAGGTGCAGCTAAGTCTACTCAGTAGGTGACCACAGGAAGAACTGCCCCAAAATGAAAAGTTTCCTCCTGACCTCAGAGAGTAAAGGTTGGTTTATCCTCTGATAAACAGCTGATACGGTGATAAGGATCCCTTTCAAAACTTTTTTCCTAATTTATTATTGCAATTTTTTATACCCTTGCAAGGCACATAAATCACTCATGGGTGTTGGATCCTCATCCTTCAAATGTACAGATATGTTGCAAGAAGTAGACTTTGAGAAAGAAATGTGTGTGGTTTTGGGTTGGCGATTGTTTGGTATACCAAAAGAGGTATAAAGGCTCAGTATGTTAGGAACATATTGGTTCATATAGGAACATTGGTCTGGGTTTTTGGTTTCTATGGTTGTTTGGAGTTTTTTTCTTATTTGGCAGTTTGGTGGATTTTTTTTTCCAAGCCATGGTGCCTCCTAAATTGCTGCAAATTTTTTCTCAAGTAGGGAGATATTCAGGCTGCTTTCATAGGACCAAGCTGGGATACTCAGAGCAGTTCACCTACTTCAGCAAAGGTCTCAGCTGTCCTATGCTGAGAAGCCCATACCCAGCTATCCTCCCCAGCTGTTTCTGACTGAGAAACATAGGAGGGAAAATCCACTGTTAGTGATAAACTGCCAGCTTATCACCCCTAAAGTGCTCCAGTTCTTGTTTTAAGCTAACTCAGGTATTTCAACATTTACATTACAGCAAAAACATATCTTTCATAACTTCTGGACATTTTTTCATATGAACTCTTGCTTAATTCCTTAGTCTCTGCATATAAATAAAACCTGGAAAATAAGTATAATACTTATTTTCCACCGTGAGTTGTGTATTTCTAATGGTAGCTTTTTAGTGGGATAAACACTAATCACTTCATTTTTTTGTTACTTGACTTAATCATTTGCAGATTCAAAAATAACATTTTGTTTTCCATAGTGGGGCTACTTGGTTTCTCTGTGCTTCTATGGTAAGGAAGCATGTTTTTAAAGGCTTTTTATAAGTCCTAATGGAGTTTGTTGACAGACACGTTTTGTTGTATCCTGATGTGTCCCCTATTATCCACTTTTAATCTTTTGCTCTTCAATACGGAGCATAGTAGGTATCCTAAGGAACTTCAGAATTTCATTATGCTAATCCCTTGGATTATTATCATTCAGATCAAAGCAGTTTCCTCCCCACACCTTAAATAGCGAAGATCATTAGCAAAGGCTCTTTGGTCCCCAAAACCTGACACTGCATAAGCCGGCATTGTACATAGCCACGGGCACAGATCTCTATCATGGCTACAAAGACAGAAACCTTTGACAAATTTTATAAAAATACTGAAATATGTAAGACTTCCTTTACCACAACAAGCACTGTAAATATATTAGCCCTGCTAGCCTGGCTCGACACCGAAGGAGTGTTTTAACACGTACACAGTTTCTGCAGCTCCCCTGTGGGCCGTGCCGCAGCTCGGCAGGAGCAGTACATGGCCGCTCACGGACGCTGCTGCCAGGGACAGGTGAAACACCCCTGACAAAAGCCTCTGCACAACCCAGCGGCGCCCACAGGTTTGCTTTTCCAACTGCTAACATCTGTTTAGCTTTTCCTCGTGGTAATCGTCACAGCTACTAACAATCTCTGGCTTATTTACAGTGTGCCGGGGCCGCACGCGTGTCCAGGGCCGAGGCGAGGCCGCGCTGCCCAATGCCGGGCACAGCCGGGCACAGCCAAGCCCCTCAGCCGCGGGCAGGAAGGCGTGAGGGAAAAAGGGTGGGAAAGGCCCTGCGAGCCCCGAAGGGACAGCAGGAGGAGGGACAGCAGGGGCTCCGGCTGCCGGATTGCCCAGGAGAATCCCCGCCGGAGCAGGGGAGCAGCGAAAGAAAGCAGGAGCGGTCAAGAGGGGCTGGCACGGACTGAGCGCAGCAACCAGTCCCCCTGGGTAAATAATCTCCCTGTCTTTACCTTGACTCTCAAGCGCTTTTCTCCCCCCCTCTCATTTTATGATGGAGATAGTGACTTTAGACAAGCCATCAGTCTGGTTTCCAAAGCATAATAGTCAGCAGCAACTCGCAGGTAAATAGGTAAGAGAGTGATTTCAAATGGGAAACCTGTGAGTTTACCTCCCACAGTGGCACAGACACATGAAGATTAAACTCAAGTAAACACAAGACAGGGATGTTTCTCACTAAAACATAAAAATGTGGTAAGCAAATGAAGAGAATTTCATTTCATAAGGCAACAAATTTTAGCTCTGCGGAGGCAGAATATAAAGTGACACTCCAACTAACAAGTTCATTTTAACTTGTGTCTATGCTGTTCCTCATTTAATTAATTGAAGAACTTCCATCAGCTTGAAAGGGACCAGGATCAGACCCTTGAGAGAGTGATTGTTTTTGAAGCATTGCAAGCACCGAAAATTATTGCAGTATTCAAAAATTTCTTCTGACTGTTCTTTGGTGTCTCCACCACTACCATTCTGTTAATTATTTCTCAAGCTTTTCCTGAGTGAAAACAACAAAAATTAAGGATATATTCTTTTAAATTGATTTTGTTGTTGAATAGAGAACAGTAATTCATATTGATCAAGCTTTTAAAGGCTGGTCTAGGCAGGCATTTTCCCAGGGGTTTTAAGTTAGCCTTATTTAAAATTACCTCAAAGATGAAGCACAGAATTTTAGTTTATTTTAAAGATGTTTCTAAAAAGAAAAAAAATATGCAAGAGTTAATTAAATTATGTCTGTGCATTTATGACATCTATATATAGATGCCAGTTCACAGAATTTACATCTTCCTGACTATATGCCAAGAAAGTAAGTGATTCTGGAAACCCACTTATACACAGATTTGCTAAAGTGCCATGCAAAAAGCTTTTATTAAAAAAAGATTGAAATTGCTCATATCTTAAAATAACTGTAGCACATGATGTAAAATATACTATAGTCAGTGTGATTTTTTTGAATTTCAGAAGGTAATTAGGCCCCCATTCTTGGAACAAGAGCCCTGTTATTATGATTACCAGGGAACTATAAAATTTTCTCTTCACGGCTTTCTACTTTGTCAGAGATCATCCAGGAAATATTAGTGTTAGAGACTGACTGCACACAGAACATTTTTAGAGGCTGACTTGTCCACTTGTATTAAAAAGACAATTCTTTATACTTAGGTGTGCAAGATGATGCTTGAGCACGCATTAAGGTCTGCTTTGATGTGGACACAGATGAGAGCTGGGCAAAACTTACTCACAAACCACAAAATTTCCATAAAATGTTTCATAAAAGTTTCAGCTTGAAACTTCACAAATTCAAGCCAAATAAGAAAGAAGATTTGTTCAGAAATAAGTTTGTTTTGATTGTTTTAAAATGGAGGAAAGCGATTTAACCCGGTCACTTACAGTGAAATACAGGCCATTTTTATTTGCCAAATGACACATGAACCCACCATCTCCAGCACAGCTATGTGGATATTCTAGTGATTACATGGGTTCTTCAATCTCCTTTATTCATCCCTTTGCACATTGTAGAAATATGTAAGTATGAATAAAAAACAGACTAGAAACAATAACTCATGTGATGCTACTTCCTGGGTAAAGTGTCCCAACTGCTGACATTAAACTTTTTTTTTTTTTCTCACAATTTTTTTGAATAATTTACATATGTGGAAAGAAAACAATTTATTTTACTAGCAGCATGTTTTTGTTAACAATTGCTGAACATCTTTATTTTCTGCTTAGTGAGACAAATACACCCTTAACCTCCCAAATTAAAGCCTTTAAAACAGTTTATCAATTATTTTGATTGTGTAGTTGATCAAGTAAGGCATGGTAATGAGATTATTTACAGAATGCTATTGATCAATCTCTCCCTGTCTGCATATGCAATAATGGAAAAAGCAGCTCAAAAACAGACAGCAAAAAACTTACTATAGAAGCCTTTGTCCAACCAAAGCTAAATTGAAAAGATGAAAGGTTTCATGTATGGTCTTGGCTCTTACTTTATACTTTGTCTTGACTTAGCCCTTGAAAGTCATCCAGTCTGGATATCTCACATAAAGCTCTCATGGTAGGATGAAGCAAAGTTTGCAGTGGGATTTCTCAGCAGACATCTTCTTGTAAAAGTAACATGGAGTAAAAAAATACAGAAAGGGGGACCAGCCTGAAATCTTTTAATCCAACTCCATTTACCTAAAATCACACATAAAATGTGCTTTTATCTGCTAGGTCAGAGTTGAGCTTTTGAAAAGTGAAAGCTAAAAACATTGTAACATTGTATGCAAGGGCAGTTGTACTTACTAAAATCACTCCAGAGAGCAGTGGTCTTTGTGTGCTATGCTGGAAGAAATGAAATAAGTTTTGATTTTTTTTAATGTTTATGTTGGAGCCTGTAGCATTAGGGTCAAGGCAGATGTGCAACCCAGCCCTTGGCTAAGATTTTATTCACTGCACACACACTGAACAGAAATAAATGTGCAGCTGCCAGTTCCATGATTTCTTAGTGAATTTGTTTTACCTCTGTTCAGCACAGTATGTACATTTATTTGGTATGGTTTGTTCATTATTTACGTTTCTCAAGACCATCTAGGCAAACTCAGATATTGTTTCCATAGCTACCATCTGTACATTACTAAAACTCTCCCCTGACCCAGGCACAAATGCTTCTTTTCAATATCTTTGGGCTTTCAAGTGGCAGGTTTTCATTGGTTCTTCCAAATTCAGAAAACCTGACTTTCAACATGTATTCATGAAGTTTTGCAGGCCACATATTGCAGTTTACATATTGCCACTTCATTTGAGGTAAAGAAGCAGCGAAAAAAACCCATATGAATGGAAGTTTTAAGCATTTAAGCACCCAGTCTAAGCAAGCTTTGCATATAACAAAGACTTCCAAAAGTGAACACACACAAGTGAGCACAACCAAGTCCAGAGAAACCGAAATGTTTAACTCCATGGCGTATCATGGCCTTTACTAGTTAAGAGCAAAAAGCTTTTCTGTGGTGTACCCAGAAGCATCCTTGCACACAAACAAGTTCAAAAAGGTCACGTCTTCAAAGGTTTCAAGGTGAGAAGCCCAGGGAAGCTGATCTTTGTTTGGAAACAGGGCAGCATTTGTGACACCTAAACTGTTTCAATGCACCTTGGGCTGCAATCCAAAGCCACTAAACTATGACCACAAACCGCAGCACATCTAGGAGATTGTGTCATAGCAAGAGTCTATTTTAGAATTAAGTACAGGAGGTATTGAAAGGAACAAAAATATCCTTTGTATTTTCCAACTCTGTCTTTCAATGACTTACCAGTTCTATCTAGAGCAATCACACAAGAATGTAGCAATACAAAGTATATCATACAATCAAGATTTATTTAATATAATGCCAGAAACAAACTCGAGACAATCATGCATTCTTTCAGCTAATCTTTTCATTCCCATTACTCTTACATAAATCTCTTGAATATTGCGTCTCAAAGAAAAATGTTAAGGTCCCAGTTTACAAACTTTTACAATTTTTGTTATAAAAAAATAATTAAGTTGAATACAGGAAGAGAACCTGCCTCCAGAGAAGACCTCTGCTAATGCAAGCTGATTGTTTAATCCCACTCAGAAAGCAATTCAAACTCTAATGAGTTGGGTTTGGCCTGAGTCTTGCTGCTAATATTAAAAGACAATTCCGGAACACTATTAGCAGAATATTCTTACCATCAGAAGAACCTTTTCCAGGCTAAATTTAGTCAGTTAATATCCCTTTTATTTCTTGGGCCAGCACTGTCCTTGAGCTTCAGCCCCCTTCTCTGACCCTAGAATTCATCTCTGCCATGCTTTTATAAAGGTCCATTACACGTTTTCCTCCAGCCTTCAGTTTATGAGGTTAAACAACAAACTCTAATTTCTTTCCTAAGGTTTCTTTTTGATCCCCACATCCATCCCAGTCATGACAATGGAAATTTTGATTGCAACAATTCAATAATATTGTAATTAAGACCAAGCTATAAATGAGCAGAAGCTTAAGTGTAGGCTCTGAAACTCCATTTGGACAGCCAAGAGGTCCAAAACTGAAAAATACATAAATAGATCCCAAATTAAATCAAGCTTGCTTGGGTGGGTTATGATGAATTTTAAAAGGAAACAGTAATGTTGCTCCCATATTTTACACAATCTTTACTGCAAAACCAAAATTAATGACAATATCTTGGGTTTTATTATTAAATTTCCTTTAATGTTGAACGCATCTTTATTTTTCATAGAAGTTACTGTAATTTACAGACTTTCTACAGACCTGAAAAATGACAGGAAATGAGGGGTGAGATTTCTGTAGTTTATGACCTCCACTCTAGTGCTTCCAGCATCTCAATTAGGTCATTGTAGCAAGGAATGGATAAAAAAAATAAAATGGAAAGGCAATGAGGGGTAATCTTGCACTGAAGTCTGTTGCTTTGGCTTTGCACTGAAACTCTTCTAAGAAAACACCGTTCCTGAACTCCATCTATTTTCATGTGACATTTTCCCCACATCAAGCCTCACAGAAACTCCTTGCTGGACTCAGGCCTGATGAACAGTAGGAGTGCAGCCCAGTGAAGACCTGAGGTATGGAGTAGTGCAGCTTAAGAGAAAACATGGGGAAAACAGACTGTTATGAGGGGTCCTTTCTTAGAATCAGTTATATTTGTATTTTCTCTAAATAACAGATAGATACTGTAGTACAGCAATATTTCCAAACTTAAACTATGTTTGCTTATGCTGCAAGAGGATGCATGACAGCTCTGTGCTGCCTAGCAGGGTGTAAACCTGATATGGTGTGAAAGGACCGTGTGATATTGTACAGAAGACAAAGACAATAGTACTCTGCTCAATACAGTGGAAACAATGTGACTGAGAACATTTCAATAAAGATATTACTAGCTCACTAGCTTTGCCCTTTGGTTTGCCCAGCAAGCAGCCCTCCAGGAGTCCTTTCTTCATGAGTTACCATATTCTTCTGACTGCAGCTCATGGATGAGCTGAATTCAAGGAGAAAACTAACACCGAGCCATGTCAGCTGCGCTGCTCCACAGTGCTGACAGACTTTATGTGGCTTCTTTGATACCTTCATTGATTATTCTTTGAGAATTTGCATTTATAAGAAACACCATTGCAAAAAAAGTCCAAGAGGAAAGAAAGGTGAGAGGGGGTAAAGAAAAAGGCAAGGAAACTTTTAACAACAGGAAGATTACCAAAAGAGACATGTTGTCAGAGATGAGTTAAACTAAAACCAAACAGAAGTAGAGAATTTTTGGGGGGCTTTAATATATGCTTTGCTAAAGAAGCAAAAAATAAAAACAAAAGCAAAAGAAATTGTATTATTAGACAAGTGTTATTGTGGTTGTGGTAAAATTATTTTTGTGGATTGTTTTAATTTCAGAAAAGTTTAAACTTTTCTCTAAAAAAACTCATTTGTTTTCATTTTGAAGTGACAACTTTGTTTAGAAAATTGCCAAAGATCAAATAAAAAAAAAATTTAAAGTCTTGACCAGATAAAAAGTTTTGCTTCTTCCTTGCTTCTATGTTTCTCCTCCCACAATTTAGAAAAAAAATCTACCCAAATTAGTTTGAAACAAAACATTTCCCAAGTATGGCTAAAAAATCTGAAAACAAAACAGAACTGCAAAATATAAATCAAGTATGAGGTAAAAATTATAATCAGTCTTTCTTTCTTTCTTTCTTTCTTTCTTTCTTTCTTTCTTTCTTTCTTTCTTTCTTTCTTTCTTTCTTTCTTTCTTTCTTTCTTTCTTTCTTTCTTTCTTTTCTTTCTTTCTTTCTTTCTCTTTTAGAGCAAAAAACAAGAGCCGGAAAAATTGCCTACAAAGTCATTTGTATTTTTCTTGCATCCCTAACCTTTTTTCCATGGTAGTTGCACTGCAAGAAGGGCACCATGTCATGTTGGTTTCCAGCTACCTAAAAATTAAAGTGTTGCTTGTGTTTTGTCACCATATATTATCCCATCAAGCAACACATAATTGATCAAGTACTGAAAAAAAATCTTAACTGCATCTTTGCCCTTGTCCCACTTATATTGTTTGTGTCATTCAGTGATCATTAATTTCTCAAAGTAAAATTTTGCTTTGCAAGCCAGAGAATAAAAAGGAATGGGAAACAAGTTAAACAGTCAACATATTTTATAACATTATAATTTCTTACTACTTTTCTACTTAATGGCTAATTTTGTTCATGTGCACACCTACGTGCTTGAGTTGTGAAATTTAGCAGAAGCCTTATATTGACTGTACTTCTTCTCCATCATCTTTTTAAGGTACACCTGCCAACTGCCAGTTAATAATTTCTTAACATCATGTCCACCTACTTAATTTATAAAATACAGAGTTATTTAGTACTTGCATAAAGCATGTGTAGGAGACTTTAGCTTAAAAGTCTGACATACATGAAAACATCCTTGATTCTCGTTACTCTTTTTCTAAGCTTGAAAGCTTGAAACTGAATCCAAGTCTGAATTTAGGTGTTACTTGTTGTAAGAACTAAAGTTCCACCCCACACCCTGTGACACTTTATGGTAGAAATTCTTTTGAATACCTGATATCAAATGTTTGCCTTTTTAAAACTAAAGCTACACACAATAAAGGGATAGCAAAAATATCTGTGACTACATGAACTTCTGGGGGTTTATTTATGTGTACATATGTATGTATAGGATATAACTCTATATATTATGATAATAATACACCTTGTCTTAGTCTAAAGGATATATTGACCTCTCTCTATATTCTACAAAGATCTCTGCTCATGCCTTGGCAATAATAAGTGGCAAGTCAAGTATGGAGAGAAGGAGATCCCTTGGGTTGCTAAGTTGAAAACAGTGTGCAATATCTGTTCAGATGATCCTTATGTTCTCTGAAGTCTATGTAATGACTGATTTTTAATACCATTGTGAAGAAAACAGGACGAACTTGATGGCTTTTGGCTAATTGTGTTTGATGGTTCTTGTAGGTGTACCTGCTGCTTTGTGAAAAGCAGGAAGTGCTCAGGAAATGTTACAGGAGCAGGAAGCCCCATCCCCACTCCCTTCAAACAAGGAAACATACATATAACCCTGATTTGGGCTATATAATATATATTAATCTCCTGTCTTATCTGCAGTGAGCTCACTACACAACAATAGCTCATCTCAAAATGTATGAATTATCTCTCAAAATGCAGCCAAACCTGCACATATTCTTACTAAGTGTTCCTGAACAAGGGAAAAATATGTAAAATGTAAAATTATTGTGTTTTGTTGCACATTAAAAAAAATACATCTGAGATTTCCCTTTCTCCTTCCTGAATGATTTTTTAAATGGCTTTCCTAGCCACAGCTGAGCTGGAAAGTTAAACTTTTATCCTTTCCTGAGCATTTACTCAGCCTCACATCTGACTGAAAAATTAAGGCTTTGAGTGCAGCTGAGATTGAGAGAAACACTGCTGAAACATTTAACTGAAGTACTGCTCTTTTCTGGAATCCAGAACTTTCTTATAAGACCATAAAGAAGATGAAATCCTTACTCCATTTAAACAGAGAAAGCTTTGCCGTTGAATTCTCACTGATTTCAAAGGGACCTGAATACCATCCTTAAAGTCTTCAATATATGTACAAATATCTACTGGTTTGCTCTGTTCTCTTGACCAGCTCCCTTAACACCACAGCAAGAAACACAGCAGAGAAAACCAAACTGCAGAAGGTAAAACTGTTAGATTATTTAACCCTTCAAACTGCAAACAAGCCTACTAAAGGAAAGATCCACTGGAGTAGATAGGAGATGTGAAAGATCAAAAAAATTAGAGAATTTTAACATTATATTAATACTTAAACATGTCAATCTACATTAGAATATCTGTGCAAGTTCTGCATATTCACAGTGCAAGAAAATATTGTCTCATAAGAGGCTAGTAAAAGCAAAACACTTTAAAAAAAGGTCAAAAGACAATAGAAGAAAGGTGGAACTGAACAAGGTTATCCACATTGTCAAAATGGAAATCCCAGATTCCAAGTGATGCCCTAATTTGCATGAAGTTACCCAATTTTAGAGTGGCAGAAGTAAAAACAAAACCAAATTTTAATGGGTAATGCATTCAAATCCTAATAGTTAATCCTAAAAGTATTTTCTGAATATTTCCCTTAAAAAAGTTTACACACATAAATATATATTTTAAATCATGTTAGCACCAAATGTGAACACGAGAGTAAAAAACATTTATGACAGTAGTTTCAGGATTTTGTTTAATTATTTTTTAAGGTCTGTACTACCTGGAATCCTTGGTATGAGACAACAAAATTTTGCTTGGCCTCTACCATACCTATGGCTAGTAAATTACCATTAAGTGTTAATAATTCTTCTTACTTGTGATTATATGCAAGAATGAGAAACTGGGTACTGAGGTATTACCTGTGCTCAATGGAGAATTCCTAATCAATGTTCAGCGTAGCAATTAATTGAAAACTCTAGTTTCTTCCAGTTCTGTCTAAATTCTTTGCACTTGAAGGGAATGGAGTATATTGCCATCACCAAAGAGAAGAGATAGACAGATTAAACTGAGCAGTGCACAGGGAGCACTGCCCAGCTGGGCAATTCCATATCTATGCGTAACACATCTGAAAGAGCCTTATGGAAAACTGGTTGTCTTACTTCAAGCTTGTCTTCCATGCTGGGCTACCAGGCAGCAAACATTGATACTCACAAAGAGTATGTGTGGTGGCACACATACTGATATTCATTACAGTACACAGAAGACTTTTTAGCCTAATGGATACATTTCTTTTTCAAATTTCCATTTTTACTTTTCAGCTGCTATTTCTAACTGATTTTCTGCCACCTAACAGCAGAATTCAACCACCTGTTCTTTCTTCACAGTCAAACTTCAAAATCAATAACTTAGGATAATTTCTTTTTCTCCCTCAGCTAGTTTTTCACAGAATAGCAATATGCTTGCAACACCAGCCTACGAAGTTCAGTCAAGTTTGTTATTGGAATTGTTTTTCAGCAGCAGCATCTCTTAGACACCATGGGACCTTAAAAACACAACCGATATTTAAATTCAAACACTGTTTCTTCATTTCTCTAGAGAAACTGTTCAAAATGTAGCCTCTTCTCAGAAGCCATAGCAAAAATTTGTTCATCTTAAATAGACAATCATAGGAAATAAGTACAAGTACAAACTAGAAAGCGTGTGGATATATGTACAAAGAAATGCAACACAATAAAGGAAACAGATCTACTGGATTTTAATGAATTGTAACTCTTAAAACCGAATTACTCTTTAGATCCATCAATAAAAATCCTTTGAGTAAAAGTCCTTTCAGTATTTTTCTCTAATCAAATTCAATGTCTGAGAAATCAGTATCTGCAGGAGATGGATTCATGACTTAGGGAAAATGTTATGTATTTAGAAACCAATTATCTTCCTACCATGTATGTCCTCAGCAACAAAAAGGAAAGGATTTTGGAGAAAACAATATTAGACCTCACAACATCTCTCTAAAGTGAATGTTCCTACATCTGATTTTCAGTCAGAAGTTAGATAGGCTCTTCAAGGTAACACCCAATGCCTACTGGTATTCAGAGCATAGGTCCTATATGCTCTGTTTACAAAACTGTCCTTTCATTGCCTGAAATGTTTCTATAATTTACTAAATCTCTTAAGAATAGAGTTTAACATTCATATGTGATTTAGTACTAGAATTCTCTTGTTGTTGTAGTACTCAGTTCAGGAGAATTGTATGCATAGCTTTATCGCCTGTGATATACCACGCAAATCACTTTATTGGTACTTTATCTTGCTTACATCCAAGCTCACTAAAATGAAGGAGAATGTGGGACTAGCCTGAATATGGATCACTGAAAATTTCAAGTTAAAAACCAAGCACATGAATTGGTGCCACTTGAGAGGCAGGGTACTTCCTGGAAGAGGTAGAAACAAACACAAAAAGTGTGAACTTCTCAAGTGCTACTTACTCCAACACCTCTTTAACAGTATCTGGAGTAACTTTTTATGTTCAGAGACTGCTTTATGTTAGTAGTTCTGTGTGTACACGTGTATGAGCTGACAAAAAAGACTCAACTCAGTCTGTGCTATAGCTAAGTTTCTATCCAATAATAGAAGGTTCAGCTACTGGCAATGCTTTAGCTTATCTAATAATGTATATTGCATAAACATAATAACTTGAAGCCAATTCAAACTCCCACTACAATTAGAAACACACTTTCACTTGTCATCATTTTTTTCTGTTTGTCTACACCAGATACACATTGGTTATCTAGAGTATCTATTATGAAAACATCGATGAAAACTTACATTGCAAATGAGCAGCAAGGACTTTTGATTAAATACTAAATTAATTTTGGTTCACCACATTAAAAAATTCTCATACATCCCTCAAAAAAGAAAGAGTAGGTGAATGAAAAAAAATCATAAGTATTTAAGAGAACTGTGGAGAAAATTAGTATATCCTACTAATATTATGCTTTAGAGCCCTACGCCATCCTACTGATGTTACTGTTATACTTTGGAGCCTTACACCAAAATGGATGGAAAATTCTGTCATACATTAAGTTAGAATCATAGAATTGTTTACATTGAAAAAGACCTTTAAGATCTTTAAGGTCATTGAATCCAACTGTTAATCCATCAGTGCCAAGTCCACCACTAGATCAAGTCCCTATGGGACACATTTACATATCTTCTAGATACCTCCAGAAATAGTGACTCAACCACTTCCCCAAGCAGTCTATTCCAGTGTTTGGCAATCTTTTCAATGAAGAATTTATTGGTAATATCCAATCTAAACCTTAGCTGGTACAACCTAAGGACGTTTACTCTTGTCCTATCAGTGTTACTTGGGTGAAGTGACCAGTCCCACCTGGCTACACCCTCCTTTCAATCAGTTGCAGAGAACAGTAAGTTCTCCCATGGGACACCTTTTCTCCAGACTAAACAATCCCAACTCCCTCAGATGCTTCTTGAAGTATGGGATAAAAAACTGAACACAAGCTTCATCAGCATCAAGTGGGGACAATCAGTGTCCCAGTCCTTCTGGCTGCACTGTTGCTGATACAGGCCAGGATGCCATCAGTCTTCTTCACCACACTGCTGGCTCATGTTCAGCTTCTCTTGACCAGCACCCCCAGGTCTGTTCTGCCAGGCAGCTTTCCAGCCACTCTGTCCCAAACCTGTAGTTCTGTATGGGGTTGTGACCCAAGTACAAGACCTGGAAATTGGTTGTGTTGAGTCTCATCCAATTGCCCTCAGCCCATCAATCCAGCCTATCCAGATGCCTCTGCAGAGCTTTCCTACCCTCGAGCAGATCAATGCTCCCCCCCAGCTTGTCATCTGCAAAACAACTGAGGATGTGCTCAGTTCCTTGCGTGTAAGTGTGCACTATGTGACTGCAATAAATCATAAAGCATTCTCTCCCATAGTATTGATTGCTGCTAAGAATGCTATTAAATGTTTTTTAAAGATAAAAGCCATGATCCTAACCTTAGTGGTCTGCCACATTGAGGCTCGTGCTGAACTATGTATCTAGGAAAACCACATTCTCTAAAGAAAGGAAATGACACTCAAGATTGAACATTTGAAATGTTTGGAGTGCTCTTTTTAAGAGTTCATAGTCTATCCCAAGTTTTCTAACCCAGACTAAACTCAGAATCCTAAAATATAAGCACAGAGAATCACAGACTGTACAAACTCCTCTTTGAGCAGGCCAGACAAGCCAGCGTAGATGCTGCTCTCTGGATTAGCTAATGTATTCCAACTCTCAGCTTATAAACCTCCTAAACCAAGAACACTACATGTTTTTTGGACCAACTTAGTTTTTGCTTTGCCTGTTCTTGAAGACATCTGTCTATCCCTACTCCAGTTGTACACAAGTACTCTTGCTTTCAAACAAAAACCTGAAGACAATTGGGTAGTCTGTATACCAGAGGATGTCACTGTGGTTTAAACACTCCCTTCTTTCTCTTCTCCTCTGAACTGAGGAGAAAAAAGAATGATGTAAATTCCTAGAGTCAGATGCCGAGACACGTGATTTAGAAAAGACACTCTCTGCTCCACTTTCCTTCTCCCACAAAGATGTGCACAAAGAAGACAACAATAAAGGTTCTGCAAGAAGAAATTGATTTGCACAAGCTTTTCTATGACTTTTAGCTGAAGGCTGTAACTCATTATGAACCCAGAGTCAGGCACTTTGTTTTTCCTTCCTTTTTTTACTTTTTTAAATTGCTGTGAATTCACATAATTTACAGAGCATAAAGGGATAGTCTTTGTACTCCTACTCTTGCCAGGAAAAGGAAAAATAGAGAAGATGTTGGAGCAAACAACAGCTAGGTTGGAGCAAAGATCTGACTAGGCCAGTGTCCTTCTGCTGTCACTGTCCTTAAGTTAAGGTAGAGATGGGATTATTTTTCTCTGCTCTGTGAATCACTAATTTTCTGTCCACACTGAATTTAATCTGCTGTTTTATTGACCATTCAGTCTTGTTGGATCCTTCTGAAATTCTTCTGTCAGCCTTGTCCTGCATACCCCAATTAACTGTCAGCAGCCTGTCATCTCCCAGCTCACCCCTTTTTCAGGTCAGTTAATTTTTTCCCTGAAAATTCATTCTCACAAGGCAAATTTCATGAAAAACCACAAGAGGTGCAAACTACCCAATTCACCCTCCACTGTTGACCTGTCTTTTCACAAACCTAACCTTTCAGCCAGACACTGATTAGCAAGTAGCAGGGCTGCGGCAGAGGCAACAGAGTTTTGAAAGGTGCAAAATAAAACATTCAAGCCATTACCCAGCAGTCTGGCAATCAAATTATATTGTAAGTTACTCAGTGAGCCATACTTTCCCATTTATAAACAGCAAGTCAAATAAATAAGTTTAAATAAGGAGAAGTTCACTGGAAGAGAAGCAAAACATTTTGAAAATGGATAAGGAAAACCTAAACAATCCCATAGGCAATACTGCCTTTTTCCCAGAATATGCCAGCAATAGCCTCTGTGCTGAAACTGCTGAAATAGCTCCCTGTCCAGCTGCAGCACTCACTATTTCATATCCAAGACTGCAATGAATGGCCAGATTAGTCTGATGTCCTTAACAGCACATTGACTTTTTCTGGCTGCTATGCCCTCTTACAGCTTTACAGAGAGAGTGCTTTGCTCCAGAACTCTTGAGGGGTATATCCCCTATATCCCTTAGACCATCTCCCCTGAGGGTCAAGTCCTCCACCAATATGGGTTTATACTGTGTTTCCCCAGAGTCTGGTACGTGCACTTTCCATCAGCACCCACTAGCCAGGCAGTGCTTCCCTATTCTTAGGCTCATGCCAAGTAGTCATAGAAAGGTTTTCTGTTATAGAGAAGACACTCATGGCTAACAACAAATTAAATTTTCCTTTCATTTCTCTGTTTGAGGAAATAATTACCTCAAAGGATCCAAGTAATTTTAGATAATTAAAATTAAATATAGGGCATTTCTCTTTATTGGAAACTATAGAAAACCATTATTTTTATAAATATTAGAATGCAGTAATGCAATTGTTCCATTCACAATTGTTTGGTGATAGAAAGCTGTTGCTTTCTCTTCAGTCCTTAGATATGACACGTGCAGACACATAAAGACCTAGCAACAAAAAACTGAAACAAATAAACAAAAGATACCCCCAAAATACCCCATCATGGAGAGACAGGCCCATTAATACAGTGTTATGGAAGCAGCAATAGTTATGACTGTAGCAATAAACACAACCTGATATGATTTTCATGCTTGTATCCTTTTTAGTCCACAGATACAGACTCTTGTCCTGGTGCACAACTTTGTTATTGGTCTAGGTATAGAAGTATGTGCTTTCACCAACTATATTAGCCTACTGCAGCACCCACTAAGCTGGGTAACAATGTGGAGGACTTGAACAAAAAACCCCACCACAAACAAAAATCCCAACCAAACAAATTACCCAAACAAAAACAGAACACACAAACCCATGAAAATTCATTAATCACCAAGTGGAGAAGACCAGAAGGCCACTGGCAGGTGACTAGACAAATTCAAATTCCATTTATACAGTTCTAATACATAGCTGTGAAAATTACAGCTGCTTCTACTATCCTAAGCCATTTCTTATTTCCCTGAACACCGGATACATTTGTGGGGAAACTTTACGTGAATTCACAGTGGTTAGATATTCTCAGAAGAGGTCGATAGCCTGTAGCATCCAGCTTCATCTGGGAATGAGACTGATACAGCTTTAAAACATGGCACAAGGTGAATGTGCTCAGGCAGACCCTATCTCTCCTAAGATACAAATTATTCCCTCCAGCTAGGTTCTCCCAAAAGCCCAGTGGGGATTTTATCCTATTTAGGAGAGCAGCTGTAACATGAGAAAGGAGGGAAATATTTATCCATTTTAATTAAGAAAGATAACTATTTCCATTATGTTTGTGGACCTCCCACATAGCATAGTGCTGGGTTCATTTCTAATACTCTTGGACAGATAATAGCCAAGAACCAGCAGCCATGTGTACTGAAAGATCAAAACATAAAAGCAAACTATCTTCTTTTGCAACATTAGCCTTTGAATATGTGTGAGGGCACAAATCTTAGCAACTAATGACTCAGTATTTAAAATTAAGGAAAAGAGATGGAATTCTTGCACAATTTGTTGGCAAACAGTGCAGTCTGTAAGTGAATACCATTTGCTACTGTTTACCGCAACAGGTGGAGTTAGTGTGTTTTCTGGATTTTTCCTTTTTGCAGCTTACTACTCTATAATGCAGCTGTATTAAAGTAGAATTTTGCAGTTTAATTCTTTGGAGATTTTTGGGGATTTTTTCAGTTTGTTGGATGGTTTCAATTAAAGGACATACTATGGAGGTTTCAAAATTACACAGGCAAATGTCAGTTGGAAAATTCTTCTTTTTTCCCCTCTGAAATTTAGAATTTAATACCACTTCAAGATCTGGAAAACCTCTTTTTTAGTTTTCCATTTAAAAAAATATAGCCAAAAGGCAATGAATATAATCAGAACTAAGGAGGGTAAAGAAAAAGATCCTATTTTCCAGGATCACTAGAAGTCTGTTTTAAAGCTAAGTTGCATCAGGAAGGGAGCTTTGATTTCAAGCAGTGCTTTAAAGTGAAGGATCCCTTCCAAATGTTATTACCAAGCAGATCCAATTGTGATGGTAATGACATGTTGCGTGGGAAGTAGTGGTTTTACTTGGATGCAAAGGGAAAGTGCATTGCCATGATTGATGTACCATATGAGGGTCAAACCACATAATCACTAACTCTCACACTGCCCAAAGTAGTGGGATTGATTATTTAAGAATCTTATATTTCTGAAGTTTATTGTTTTTACTATGCTCATTTCATTGTAGTGGTGAAAATATTTCACAAATTAAATGCATTGTTTCTTTAGATGACATCATTAATATTTCATTTACTTTTCTATGATGTGCTACAACTTCCACTAAATCTTTTTGCAGCTATCATATTGCAGTTGTGGGTGGTCTTGTTCAGGTGAAGCATTGGATAATTCAAAACTTCTCAAAATGTTATGCAAAGAGAAAGTGAAAAGCAACTAATGATGAAACTCACATTTATCAGCCCTTACTACTCACATTTCAGTGTCCAATGTTGAGAATTAACCACTAGTTTAAGCTCACGTATAAAAAGGAAAAGGAATAGCATGAAAGAAACCCTAGAAAACTTTTTATCTGGTTTTGTCTTTCCGCTCTTATTAAATAACAATTATAAATGCATTCATTCCCCTAATCCATATTTTAGAACTACCTTCTGCACTAATGAGTTCAGGAGAACTAATGCTTATTTCAATGAATGCAGGATAAAATTATTATCTCTGTTTCCATCTGCTTGTACTTGATAAGACATCCAGTTCCATTTACAAAGTCAATGACAGAACATGCTTAAAATGCTTTTTTTTGAGTGAGCAGATCTAGGATTGTGCTCAGATTGTTGTATTGTAGAGCCAGAAGTCTTGGGCACCAGGTGCCCCCCAGGATTTCTGCCCTGTATCGCCCCTTATTCTTTAGCTGAGGGAACCTCCAAGACTAACACCCTCTACTACTTAACTCTGCATCAATTTTTAAACTCAAGCAAAGAGCATCAAGAAGTTTTTCACCAAAATGCACAAAAAACCCCAGGAAACTACAAAGACTTTTAAAAAGACAGAGAACCTTCCTCTCCTTTTCATTTGTTAAGTAGGTGTTAGAAATTTGCATTAGTATAACTTTTAATTTAGTAATTCAAAATAATAATTCAAAATAATAATAAATAATTCAGAAATTAGTGGCTTAGAGGTGTTCCCACAGCTTTGTTTCACTTCTCCCATGCCACTTCCTGTTTAAAATGAAATGTGTTGTTATAAACAATGGCAAGTTTATTGCAGTTTGCATGTTCTGTGTTACTTCTTTCTAATGTAATTCCATTTGCATTTGGTACAGAATTTCTCCTGCAGTTAGATCATACAGTGAATAAAATCCATTACATTTTTACAGCTGTTAGTGTTTTTACAAAATCCATATATTATGTATCTATGCCACTCTCCAGAAGAGATTCTCTTTACCCCAGAATAACTCATGTGGATCCTTAAAAGAGAGCAAAGAAGGTTTTGAGTCCTGTATACAAAACTAGTTACCCTTTACATTTCACTTCATAAGACTCAAATGGCAGCAACTTCTGTCGTTTGCCAACACCATTGATTGAATGAACCCAGATCAAATTCATGCCAGACTCTTTGCTATAGAAGCACAAAAATCAGATGTTGTTCGTCCTCAGAGAATAGTACCACACAAGGGTATTTTTTCAGTGGGAATAATGGTTTGTTGGTGTCCAACACTTGGTTCTCTGCCATTGTGGAATTAAATTAAATCAGTCTTAGGTCACACATAATTGAGTTAGACAGTGTCTGCTCTTGTGTGTTGTTAAAGGACAGTAGGCCAAAGAAGAAAACTTTGGTTCCACTTGCTTGAAACAGTCTTCATTCAAGAGAAGCCTAGAATTGACCAAAGCAGGGCAAGATGTCTTGGAGTAGGTCTGAATTCAGCACTTCCAGCTTCTCATTTATTAACCATTTACAGCAGAGTGCACTGTAACAGTCCCTACTCTGAAGAGCAGGAAATTGCTTTTTGAGCACCTATCCCATGAAATAGTTTAAAATTTGTTTTGAATGTATGGTAGAAAGCACTTAAAACCCAACTAATGTACGCTGTCAAGTTGAAACAAAATTTTCACTCACAATTTCAAAGCACTGGAATGTCTCACACTGATAAAATACTCATATTTTCTCTAAAAATTAATTATCTGAGTAACTTATTTTAATTCAATGAGAACCTTCTTTCCACATCAGAGAGAATTTGTGTGTGTTAAATCACTAAAAGAAAACAAAACCAGCTTTAACAGTGATTGATTTTAATAATCATAACCCTATGCTGTTGTTAATACTGTAGACATTTCCTATAAAAAAGAGACATAATATTCCAGCTCTGTTATGAAAATTGAAGGAACAGATGCTAGATTCAGGTAAGCCCACAACTGTTTAGATGACAATAGGAATATTATTCAGATCAACTTAATACTTTAAGTCTAAGAAAGATTTCAGAGTTTCCCTGAATTTTCTAAAATTATCATCTTTAGAATCTTTGAGCTAATCATTGCATTTAGATCTAAAATCTGAATCCTGTCATTGAGAGTCATTAATAGAAATTGAATGAGTCAGGATAGCAGGAGTCCTAGTACCTTTGTTCAGCTTTGTATTTTCTAATACAAACTATGTGTCTTTATATATGAGCAAGCACCTATGAAAATATTCTTCTCTGTTATCAGCTACCTTTGTCCTACTGTTAAAGTGCTAGGAAAACAGTCTGCATAAGTTGATTTCTGAACCAGAACTTTCATTAATTCTGGTTCAGAAAATAGTCAGAACAAATGAAAAGAAAAACATCATGATTCTGATTTGTGAGCAAAGTCCAGGCAGACTTTTGGCAAATTAAGAAGTTGTAGCAGGGTGGTTCCAAAGAGAAAGAGGTGGTGCTTAAAAATGACTGTGAGTAGTCAAGCCAATCAAAAAAAGGGGGGGGGGGGGTGAAGAAGAGAAAAAAAAGAAATACCAAATACTCCAACTTTAAGATAACAGCTGGTTTTTATTTGACATTGGGAATGCCAATATCTGTGAGGGATTACTTATACCACTATTCTACAGCTCATTTCTTCTTTCTCCTTCCTTCATCCAGCACACACAGGTCAGCCCACACAGCTGTGAAAACCAGGGTCCTTGTGTGACCCCATGTCCTTGTGTGACCTGAGCAGCATTGGAAGACTGCAAGGCGGACAACCTCATAGTGATTCAGGCCCTTTTTTTCAAGGCAGAAAGGTAGAAGTCCTAGATTCTGACTTCAGGGCAGGCTGGATTAGCCAGAGAGAGCAAAAATGAGAGACAGCTGTAAGACTCGCTTGCATATTCCCTGGCTAAGGGATCATCAACAAGAGAGTACTCTTTGATCTCTTCACATAAGGCCCTGGATGGAAGATAGGTCCAAGCATATATTCATGTTGAAGGATCACCCCTTTCAAGCCCTAGAGGGGTCTATCTCAACAAGCAGCAGACCTGGCAGAAATGCCAGAATACCTGCATGGATAAAGAAGAGGTTCTTGGCAAAGATTAGATATGAAAAGGAAGTATACAAAAGATGGAAGTAGAGACAAGCAACCTGAGAGGACATAGGACAGTATCCAATCAGGCAGAGACATGATGCTGAGTGGCAAAGAGACACAAGACTTAGAAAAATTTGAAGTACTAAATGCCACATTTGTCTCAGTCTTCATCAAAGGCTTTGCAGTCTGGGATCCCAGGGCCCCAGAGACCAGGGGAAAAGTCTGGAGCAAGGAAGATGTGCTATTGGTGGATGAAGATCAGGTTGGAGAACACTTAAGCAAATTGGTCATATGTAAATCCCTGGGCCCCAATATGATGCACCCACAAGTACTAAGGGAGCTGGGGGATGTGATGACATCTTTTGTCATGAAATGTAAGGACACTCCTGATTACTTTAGAACAATATGGCAGCTGGGAGAAATGCCTGGTAACTGGTGGAAAGAAAATGTCAGTCCTGTTTTTAAAAAGGCAAGAAGGGAGACCCAGGGAACTACAGGCTTTTCAGCAGTACCTCAATTCTTGGTAAGGCCATGGAACAATTAATGCTGGAAATGCTTTTCAGGGACATGGAGAAGAAGAAGACAATTGGGAGTAGTCAGTATGGATTTACAAAGGGGAAATCATACATGACCAACCTGATAACCTTCTCCAGTAAACTGAATAGGTTGGCAGTTGAGGGGAGAGGACATTGCCAACCTGTCAGGGGAGCATTTTTGCATTGTATCCCATAGGATCTTCATATGGAAACTGATGAAGAATAGGCTGGATGCGCAGACAGTAAATTGGGCTCAGGACTCGCTGAACATTCAGGCCCAAAGGGTGGTGATCAGTGGTATGAAGTGTGGCTGGAGGTCAGCAGCAAGCAGTGCACCTCAGAAGAAGACAGAGTGAGACTTTTTTCAGTGGTGCTCTGTGATGGGAGAAGAGGCAACGTGCACAAACTGAAACCTGGGAGACTATCTGGAGATCAGGAACCACTTTTTCACTGTAAGGGGGGTAACTGAGCGCTGGGCCAGGCTCCTCAGGGAAGTGATTGACTCTCCATCTGTAGAAACATCCAAAACCTGGCTGGACAGTTCTAGGGAGTATGACTGCTGCCTCACATAATTCTGTGACTCTGAGCATACACATCAAGAGGACGTCTGCTGTGGGCAAGCAGCTTCTGGGAATCCTTTTGCCCCAGAGGGTCACCTCCAGAAGGTTTTTACAGCTAGGTAGCTGCTTGAAATAGAAATGTTAGTTTTTTTATTGAAATAAAAGAAAAAATGTTAAAGGCTACCTGTGACAGGGTTTACATGAATTAGATATTTGAACAGGAAATAATGTCAAGCATCTCTGAAACAACAGGTTAAACTGCATATCTGCTCTGAATCTAAATTGGTGTGGGATACTCTACTCCCAGGCCCTAAACCACATGAAAACTGCAACTTGGCCAAAGTAGCTTAGAACCAACTCATCTCAAGAAGGCTGTAGAAGTGGGAGTTACTAATCAAAGCTACCTATAAACACTGCTTGTCAAGAAAGGAATACCATCATAGATGTGAAGTTGACTTGTCAGAAAATATAGCAATCAAAGATATTTAGAACTCTATTCCTTCACTTTATTGTAACTACCATCTCTGACAGGATTCACATGTACAGATCTGGAAGAAATGCTTGGGTCAGCAAGTACTATTTATTTCAACAGATTGAGGAAAAATTAAACAGAGAGTTGATTTTCTCTATCTTTGCCAACATAATTTTTATCTGCTTGTTCAGCAAGAGAGGAATAAACAGGTTCAAGCAGCTTTTGGAAAGTAGGAGGCAGTTTTGTTGGTGATGACCATCTGAGTTGTTCATATAAATACATCAATGGATGTGACAAAAGGCATTTTTAAAATCTTCACCTGCTTTGAAATTCAGTGTCTCATTTCCCAAGGGCTTATGTTTAAAGCCTTGCTCTATAAAACCAGTTATTTATATAATACAAGATATTAACTTTGGATATTTTGCCAGCTGTTTTTACACTCTCCAGAGTAATTCAAACTATATCCTTCAATAGCTTTGCCCCAGTGCCACAACAATACTGAGAAAATGCTTTTTTTTTTTTTTAACACGCTAGATACATATACACTACCACAATGGCATTTTCTACCTTACCACAATTTTACTTTCTCATATATAAAAATTCTATGCCAAAAGACTTATTCCAAATACAAAACCAAAACACCATACCACACATTTTCACTGGCTGCTCTGTTACAGAAATGAACCCAAATGTTCCACTTTTTTTTCTACTTGTATGTAAAGCATCTGAAAGTACAGTTCAAGGTCACTCTTGAATGTCAAAACTGGAACATCACAGTGTTCCTGGGAAAACAAACACTATACACTGTAAAATGTTTAAAAAACAGGCAAAGAAAACATTAAAACCTCCCAACCGTAACCTTTTACAACAGTTGCCAGTGCTAATTGAAACAGTGATAAGAAGAGGAAGGATGAATCCTTGAACTCTATGAGAAAGATTCTTCATTTCCACTCTCTGTTACGTGGTATGAGTTTCAAGAGAAGAAACGGTAACATGCATGGGAAAAATCAGTAAGAGGGCACGGCAGGGAATACTCCTTGTATTTGCAATTGCTTTAGGTCTCCAGATAGAGGTGTGGAGTCTTTCAGCTGTGTATAAAAGAACCATGAAATAAGAACCAAGAAAGGGTTTTCATTACAGTTCAAGAGAAACCAAAAAGTTCTTTTCATTATTGTTCAAAAGAAATCAGCACTCAGAAATCCTTAGTGAGATAATTTCCCTAACATAAAGCAAGCAAAAACCTTACAATACATAGAGATGTTCATCACAGTCTGTGTAAGAAAGCGGAGACTTGAACCAGAAGTGAAGCCTTCCAATAAACTTTGGTGTTATGAAAAGAGGAACAAAGTGAGAGAGCTTGTCTTCTCCCTGCATAAAGTTAGCAAGGAGTGTAAACAAGAATTCCTCACGTCTTTAACAGGAAATTACTTTCCATTAGACAGTGAAGAAAGAACTACATGCTCTTTAAATTTGGGTGAAAGAACAGAGACTGCCAAAATGGCATTTCATTTCTGTGTAGTGGTATGAATCCATCAGCAGAAAGCTGAGGAAACAAAAGCTCCTCTTTCACTCACCAGAAGACATCAGGCAGTTCAGCAGTGAGGACAGAGTGGACTATGCACAGTCTCCCATTTCACAGATGGGACTCTGGGAACAAGTAAGGAGGAAAGAACATGCAAGAAAATGTGCGAGTTTAAAAACTGAGTAGCACAGAAAATAATCAAGGAATGCAGGAGTTGTATAGAGAAAAACAGATGGACCAAAAAATATAGGAATGTAAAATGAAGGGTTACTGCAGAGGAAAGTGTTCATGCATCCCAGAAAGTTTGGATGACTAGGGTTGCCTCCAGCTGAGTTTGGGAACTGACTGAATGTGTTCCTCCAACCCCCTGCACCTCACAGTCAGAACAGGCTATTTTTCTTTTCTTGTAGAAATGCAGGAATTAAATTATGGTTCTTTCCAATTTGAGTAATGCTATCTTCCAGCTCCACAAAGTTGTCAGATGGACAAAAGACAATGGGTAGAAAAATACCGCTGGAGTTCCAGGAGCAAAAATACAATTGGACAGGGTTGAAAACAAATCCAGCAAGTATAACTTTCTTTTTTTGGGCCTGATTACTGCTAAGGCACAGTTAATCTCTCATGCTGTTGGGATGCAGAAGACAACAGTGTATCAACTCATTTCAACTGGTGACAACTTATCTTTATTCTCTAGAAAACTCTGAGAGTAAAAGGCAGGGTTTTATCCATGTATTGAACATGGACAGCAGGATTCTTCCTTTGGTCACCGTAGTTTGCACCAGCAAATATGTGAAAACACAAGAAGAGGCACTACCTCCTTGGCAAAACAAAAAACAGCAATGTATCTTCAGTGTAAACAAATTGCTATTAAATGGATGTCATCAGTTCTGATGGTGGCTGATGAGGATGTCCACGGCTGAAAAACATAAAGAAATTAACATAATGAAAATTAAGTTTCATTACTTAGGCCAAAATTCAATAGAAATTAAGGCAGAAAGAAATCAGAGACCACTGCTTGGAAATTTCCCTTTCTGTGGGAAATTAATGCAAAGTTTCACAAGAATTTGAATGCTTACACTTTTATGATTTCCCTCTGGTAACTTTGTGGGAAAAGAATGTAAACTTCCCTGGTCTTGCAGGCCATCTTAAGTGAACCTTATCTTTCTTAGCAATGAGGCAAATTCCAGAAAAGCAGAAGAAAACCCAGAACATCTGTCTCTGGACCAGCCAGATAAGCAAGAAAGACACATCAATATGTAGGTACTGAATTCTGTTCATGAAAGAGAAAACGGATTTCTATTATCTCCAAGGCTTCACAGACCAAAAATAACTTATTTTTGATACCATCTCATTAGGAACATTAAAAGATTATTTTCTTGAGAAACATCAGTAAAAAATAAAAGTTTTCTCATTCCTTAGTGTTGAGACATAACATGTAGGATAGGGAATGAAAATAATTTAAGTACTTCTCTTATTTCTAAAAGAACAATAACCAATTGTCAAATATCACATAAGATATTTTTCCTTCTACAATTCCATTATATTGTCTTGCTCTTTAAAGATCATGCCTCATAACAAACAAGTGCCCAAGCTGACAGCATAAATTTGCTGGGACAGTCTCAAAACCAAGAAAGGAAAGCTGAAGGAGTCAACAAAATTAATCTCTTTTCAAGGTCAGGATGTGAGTGTGGGCACACCCACAGCCAAAGGTTGTACCATGGCGCTAAACCAGCTAGAGCAAACCATGGTATCAAAGAGCAGCTGGGATGTCACAACTAGCCAAACACCTAGTAGGCAGGGGATTGTAGAAAAAATAGTTATGAGTTTCCCTCACAAAAAACTCATGTATGTCTTTCATGTGCAGGTCAAAAAATCTCAGTCTTCATATACTGTCACACATTTATGTAGCTAACCCAAATGAGTATAGGAATGGAGGTAACTAATTTTAGCCTTGGTTTCATAGAGAAACGCCCTGTGGCCTTACTTGAAATGCTGTAAGTAAAATTCCCTTGTCTGTGTTTGAGAGAATTATTCTACCTTTTTGTCTTAGAGAACATGTAACTCAGTTCATTTTGTGACCAAAGAAGATTTGCAAAAATGCATCTCTAAGAAACCTGATGACTTACATAATTTGCTCTAATCCCATGACATTTAACAACAAAATATTGCAAACATTTGACACATTCCAACGAGATATCACCATATGAGAGGGTTAATGGTGGTATCAGTGACATGATCTGAGGCATAAGAAAGTTGACGCTAAGACAGATACATTAAATTTACTCCATTCATTTGGGTATTTAAATAGTCTACCCTTTCTTCTTCTCCTTCTGCAGCAGAAAAGACCCCACAAAGTCCCAGTAATAGTGAAATATGATGTTTCCTCCAGCCACAAATGCTCATTTGAGAATTTGTTTTGAGCCTTTGTTCAAAAGGTTAGTTTCTACTCAGCTCTTTTTGGTTTCTTGTAAGTATTCTTTCATCTTACTACTTTACATTCATAGAAAATAAAAACTATCTTGCTTATCTAAATTTTTGGATGTTTTTAGCCTTATTATTGTTATTCTAGTGCACTTTTTCAAACAGAGGCATAAATAATGCCTTCTTCTTCGGAGCTGCTGAATTTCTCAAGAGCATACATCCCATGGTGATGAGGGTTTGGAAAGAAAGGCAGGATGTGCAATGCTGGAAACCAACATGTATGTGCCAGCAACGAGTTCTTCAGTGATGTGGCTGGATGCTTGCAGTTGCTTTCCAGACCCTTTGTTCCTTTGTCTACACAAAAAGGTCCAGATCTGTTGTAGGAATTCAGTCTGATGGGTGCAATTTTTTCCTGAGCAGAATGCACCTAAGTAATTTCTGAATGACAACTGTCAGACATTCTTCAAATCAAGAGCAATCTGCCCCTGTACCACCCTGGCTGCCTGGAGAGATTATCCCCAACTTCTGAGAGGACAACCTGTGTTGGCTTCAGTGAGCTATCAATTAGGGTCTGTCATTGGAGGGTTGATGAGAGGGGGAAATCATTCCATCCTTTTGTAAGTTGCACTTTCTTTCTTACATGACACTAACCATGTTCATTTTTCTGATGTATTTATAGTTCTTAAATGTTAATACCTGTTAATATAGTTCTTAAATGTTAATAGAAAGTCATTAGTCAGTTAATGATTCAAGAAAGAAAACAAATAACAGTACCAGTAGCCTGAATAGGCTATAGAAAGTACAACTGAATGCAAACCCAGTGACCCTTGGCACCTAACCTGTAAAGTCATTTTCACTCATTTCCAGGAGAGGAGAGTGGTAGAAAAAGGAAACCCTGTGGAAAGAAACAAGAAAGGCTGAGCTCAGCTGGTGTCTCAGTTAGTCTGCCTGGGCACCTTCTGGGTATTCCAGAGAGGCCGAGTGTCTGCCTTGAATTCGCCTCCCTGTGGCCCCCAGATTAGCCCTCACACTTCACAGTTTTCCTCTGTGGCCCTGTGAATGACAATTTATTCAGCTTTGGCACAAAATCAGTATGTTGCATAACTAGGGAGAAATCTAGCATGCATCCCTGCACTGTGAAGATCATGTTCAAGCAGTGTGGGCTGCCCTCCAGAACCGCAACGTCAATCAAGCAGCAGAAGGATGCTTTTTTTCCATAAGGGGGGGGAGGATGGAGGGGCGAGGGAAGGAAGCCACTTTAATAAAGCTCTGAGTTTTTTATGCTATAAACTTAGAGCAGAAATTTCCTTGAAATCTGAAACAAAATCTACCTCTGACATTCCAAGCTCAGGTACAAAGCACCTGGCACAAGTTCTACTTTGATATATCCAGAACTAAGCCTCATAACTGATCCAGAGAGAAACAGATATCCTTGAAATCTAAACTGCCTCACATTGAGCTTCATGAAAGTGTTATGACATCCTTCTGAAAAACCTGCTTACTGATTGCTTAATTTAATGATATGAAGCAAAACACCCATAGCCCAAGGAAAAAAATCACAGAAACATAGATATCATAAAAGAAGGCAAAGTCCAAAAAGCCTTTAACATACAGACAGCATGGATGGAACCAGTAGCTTGTGTTAACAGGTATCCAGAGCAAAGGAATTGCAGGCATACTTCCTCTAAAGGACACAAAAAACTGCCATAGGCCTGTCTTCTACAGTGCATGTTCAGTTTCTCTGTTTAAAAATGTAAGGGGACTTTTTTCAGCTAGCATTTTCAGAGGTAGAGCAGCCAGGGTTTGAAGAATGCTCCATTGATCACAAGTCAATGATTCTGTTTTGGAACAGTGATTTTTACAGTTCTTGGACTCCTGTGATCAGGTGTTGAAGGCTGTGGTTAATTTGCTTAAATTCTACACAACTCCTCTTTTCTGGAACAAGTAACTGTAGTTTGCTGACTAAGCCATTTGCTGCTTTTAATCTGCTTTTATAAAGGAAAGTTTAGTTCCATAGTTTAGCCTTAAATTGTCACTCTCCAGCTTCTTTAAATATGAAACATGTTCCTTCTGTATGGAATAATCTTACTTTGCCAATTGTATTAAAAAAAAAAAAAAAAAAACAAACTTTTTTTATTACTTGCCCTGCTTCACAAATTGTCTTGGGGTTGCATTGCATAGATGACTTGGTTTGAAAAGACAGGTGTCTGCTAAGGAAAGCAGGGCTTCCCTTGAAATGCAGAATGTACCCTCTCCCTCTGAATCATTATCATTTTGAAATTAAAGGGGCTCTCAGGCAAAAATATGGGAGTAGGAATAACAGTTTTTTATTAGGAAAAATGAAAATAAAAATGCAGTAATGCAAAACAACATTGACAGAGTGAGAATACAACCTGACACCCTGTTGGTCAGGGTGTTGGTAGCAGTCCCATTAGATGGTGGCTGCAATCCTCCTGGAGTGATAGATGTGGTTCCTTTGAAGCAGTGATCCTGTAGAAGGGTGTAGTCTTTCTCTGAAGGCCCAGTGGTGGTGTAGATGGATCTGGTCTTCCTCTGGGAATCCAGTGGGAGAAGACTGGCTGTGGTGCTCTGAATCTCAGATTATATCCATGTAGGAAAGCTTGGCTCCTCCCCCTGGGCGGAGCATTTCTCAACAGGATGATGTGATTTCATCAGTCCTGCAGTGAGACTCAATGGCCCATTAACAGCAGATATTTTCCAGAGGGAGGATGGGTCATGGAAGAGATTAAGAAAACTGCCCCACCTGGTTTTAACAGGTAGCCAAATGAACAGAAGATAACTGTCCCACCTCTAACAGATGGCAGTAGAATACACATCCCCGGGCCATGTCTTGCATTTGCAGCCTAAGACAACAGGACAGACTCTAGCCCCAGCAAACAGGTAGATAAATCTCCTTTCATAAGTCTCAATAGCACTGAACTGATGTCAAAGACCTTTGTATGCACCAGTCATGGTCCCCCCTCATAGGCCTATACAACTCTATATAGAATATATCCAGGTTTTTATATCTAACTACAGCTACCTTTCAGTGACCTTTATTAATTTTGTGCTTCCTTTCTCCACCACTCCAACTGTGAATCCTTTGTCTAAAATGAGACATGCTCAAGGGGCTGAGCTTTGGGGGGTTTTTAGACTATTCTTCTTCATGGAGGTTTTAACTTACGTCCTATCAACTAGTTTATTTAAAATATATATATAGACTAGATATTTCCAAGACACTCATGTTTTTTTATTCTTGGACTTCACTGAGTTGGAACACAAGAATTTTTATGCTGAAATATATCTACCCAAACTAACTTTTAGAGATGTGTTAATTGCCTTGAGTAAATTGGCATTCAGGTAATTGAAGGCAATTAGTGAAAAAAAAAAGAAAAGCAGTCCAGTGTAGGCAAACCATGGTTGTTCAAACAAGTAGAAAACGTAATAATTTGGCTTGACTTTCACTGATTTTATTTTCACAGCTACAATTCATGTGGTCTTCCGTTCATCTCACATTTGTTTTTCTTGAATGTAAAAGGAAAGTCTGCAGGCGGATAAGTCTTTTGCAGGAAAAAAAACAGGATTTGAACCAGAGTGAAAAATATTACTTTCACTTTATTTAGTCAAAGATTATCTGAGTTAGGATAGAAGATGCAAACTGAGATACCAGTTATGATGGGTAAAATGAAGCTTAATTGAACCATGACATTTTTATAAAGTCAAGCTGAAGGGCCTCTCGCTTAAGAGTAAAATTTTCATGGAGAAACTGATAAGTCCAGAAACTTACACAGACTGTAATAGCTGGCAGATCAAGGAACCATTAGTGGCCATAGTGAATTTAGATAATTCTTGTTTACTCAGGATCTTCAAAAATCGCTGGCTAACAAGTTTTGAAACTTGGAAGCCATGTGGGTTTTGTTGAGTGTGGTGAAATGTTCCAGCTAAACCCTTGTGCTTAACTGCTAAAACAGTGCCAATTATATCTTTGTAAGCAAGTGGCAGGTAGAACATTCATACCAAGTTGGGGCCTGTTTCAGTGATTCATGGAATGAAAATTATGAAGGAGAAACTTATAACCTGACTAGAGTAGAAGTTCAGCTTAAAAAAATCAGCTGAACTCATGAAGTATCAAGATGGCATACTGAGGTAGTATTGCTAATATCATAACCCAGCTCTTCAAGAGTTGCTGCAAATCGCCCCCCAAATGTTAACAATGACCCATTCAGCAATGCTGGAAAAATCCCACTACCACGTCACTGGAGCATTACGTAACAGTTTGCAATCTGCACTTGGCCAGGAGAATTATTTTTAAAAACTTTGCACTGTGAGTTATGATAGGGCACGAATGGAAACCAAGTAATTTCTTACAGAGACCCAAAGTATAGAACAGCGAAACTGTTAAGGAATTACTGAAAGCAACTGTGTGCTTTTCCTTGATGACTCTGAAGTAAGAGTTGCTGAATATAGGGTCTCACTTTAACTGCATCATTAAAAGTTCAAGGCAAAACTTATGAATAGAAAGAATTTACTATTTTTCCTCATCTCTATTATGAGAAACTTTTTCCTAGGTCCTCACACAGTCCTTTGCCAAAATAATAGTCTTTAATTTATGAGAGCACTGAGGAAACCTGAATGCTTTCTACAAGTTCTACTTCCACTTATGGTGAATCAGATCCATCCTGAACTGGTGATCCCTAAGTAACTTCTCAAATATAGTTTCTTTTGCCAGTCAAGTATTCTGGAGTCTCTGTTTAAACCAACATGTATTCATAAAACATCAATCAAAAATATACTCTGTTAGAAGAACACTCTATAAGCATAAACCTAGGCTCTTAACCATGTAAAATGCCCAATTACCTTCCATTCTAAGTGTACAAACTCTTTCCAAGGGGAACGTAACTTTATTTTGCTGGTTTTGTACAACTTCTCAACTTCTTTTCTAAAACAGCCCAGTTTCAGTTCAGCATATGGATTGTGAGTACTGCCCATTCACCCTCCCCTTGAGCTCGGGGAAGAACAAGTAGTTGACATGGTTTTTAGAAGCTCACACAACACATCTGCCATCAGGGCAGATGGATCTATTTGCTCCTCTTCTCTAACCATGCGTTCCCTCACTCCCTGACTCTCAGATGACTGCAGTGGAACTGGAGAAGCAGGAGTCACACTGCAATTGAATCCACTTTACAAGAAATCTTTTGCGTTGAGGTTAGGGAAGGATTGTTATGCCCTAGGCAAAAGGGTGAATGCAGGAATTAATTTGCAAGCAGCTGATGTTGTGCAGGCAGAGCCTTCCCATGTGCAAAGAAAATGAAAATATCAAGCTGATCACTGCCATAAATCAGTGTCTTGACAGCTTTGTTATCATAGTAAATAAACACATCCAGTAGCATGCATAGCAGGATCAAACCTGTAGCAGCCAATTATTGTGACTGTGTATTAAAAAGCAATAGAAGTGAATATAGATATTAAAAATAATCTATACTATAAATCAAGTATTGGAAAGACAACCTCTAAGTTTAAGGTTGACTATGCATTTTTAGCTTCAAACTCCGTAATACGGCTTTCAAATAAATCTCACATTCTATGGGGTTTTCCAGCTACATTTTAACTTCCTTTGTTGCAGGACACAGTTGAAAAGAGATTTTACGAAGTCCCCAGAAGCCTGACGTACTTTGCTCTTTCCTGAGAGCATTAAATGAAGGTGACATAATGCCCAGATGCCCTATTTATTTTTATTAATTTCCAATTTTTTTTAAATCACCATTTATCATGGTCACAGGTAACCCTACACCTGTCAAAACCCACTAGAACATGCAGAGTCAGGCGTATAAAATCATAGATATTATTTGTTTATTTAGTCAGACATTCCTTCATGATTATACTTAATGATTTGAACTTCAGAATTATATTACTTCTTGTGAAAAGCTGCTCATTAATCTTAGGTTGCATTTGCTCTGCATGAAGAAAGTATACATTTAATTTAGAGAGAAAAAATTATCTTTGGGTCCATTATAAATCCAGACTGTCACAGTGAGACACACTTGCAAAATACCCACACCTACACCTGCAGCTGAACCTCCAACCTGGCTGGGGTGGGTTATGTTATGATATCTCGACTCAGAAATAATGTCTTAGCTTCCTAGAAACTTAATCCACCTTTTTGGAGGATAAAAACCTTTCTGGACAACTTTGGAGGCAGAGTGTGTTAGCTGCTGTTGAGAAACACCAGGCAGTTACTATACCCTCCCAGAGTGTAAGCATGGAAATTTCCAGGGATGGTCCGGTGGTTTCAAACTGAATGAATAAGCTTCTCCATTTTCTGACAGGCTCTTGCAAACTGCTGTCTAGCACCACAGAACCAAGCTGCAGATGGCAACCAAGCTGAGCCTGAAGGGTTCACCTCTGTGACTATACGCTGCACAAAGTGTCCCACAGAGCAGAGTATGTAGCAAAGCAACTTTCAGCTGTGTTATTTTGGGCTGTCACTGCATAACAACAGGGTAATACTCGTACAAGCTACCTGTAGCAAAGAGAACTATTGTTCTGTCTTTCTTCAATACTCAGAACAGGATGCTCCTCTTGTGCCTCCTTTCACAGTAAATATTCTTTTAAAAAATTAGGGACTGGAAGAATTTAGGCAACCCCAAGAATTCTAACACCATGGCATTATCATAATTTGTGAAACTTCTAGGAAAATCCTTTCAAAATTTTTAACAAATGCAAAGTCATGATAACAGATGAGTTCACAGTGGATTAAAAAAGACCAAGAAAAAAAAAGAACAGTTATTCTCTTTTGTGGGAGTTGTTTTCTTTTTTACTTACTTGCCTGGGGAACTTAGCTTAATTTGTAAGAGGTAATTAGAACCTTGACATTATATGCTTGAAGTCCTCCATATTGTTAAAGGCTTTCTAGTTCAGGGCTTTAGACAATAAAAGTAATACTACTTTCAAGCTAACTATTTTAAATGAAACAATCTGATGCTTAGATCTCTCTCCTCAACAAGACAAAACTGCATTTTCTTCAAATGAATTTTCAGTTACTTTTTTTTTTCCCCTTTGGATCAGGAGCATGCATTAGTTTGTTTCTAGACAGTCTTTTCTAAGGATATCACTATCCTCACATCCCAGCCTTTTAGAATCCAGCTTTTTCTACCCAAAGGCTACCTTGTCCATAGAAGAAAAATGCACAAAAAGCTTTTCTTCCAAAGCTGTCTTTGCGTTAGAAATTCATTGTTGCATGGCAAACTACTGTTGACAGCAGGTTTTCAGTGAAGTTTGTAACTAAACACACACAGAGACCATGGAGAACATTGCCAAAGCAGACCCAACAGTGTCCTTGCTGTTTGAATGTCTGCCGAGGGGTGTGAAAAGGGAAACCAGCAAGTTAATCAGCTCAATTTATCCACTGAAACAGAAGTCCAGGCAACAGGAAGGCCTCCCTTCCTCCTTCCAGTTTCCTACAGTAGTCAATTAAACTACTTCAGCCCAAGAATTAAAGCAGCATCAGGTCTACATCACAGGTGAGCTTTGATTGCAGATAGAAGAGGCAAACCTGAGTTAACCTTGTTCTTCATTGCTTTTGCTCCCCATATTTCTAAGCAGGGAAGGGAGCATAAAACATATTTGACTCTTCCTACCCACAGCTGGATTTACTACCCACCTTTCCATAGCATGCATTTGGGCATGCTCTCAAGCACAGGCTCTGTACAAGTGTGAGTCAGCCTGGGAAACACTTGTCAATGCCAGGTGAGATATGAATAAGAAAGAATACAGCTTTATTTGGAGGCTGGCAAATCTATTTCTATTTGCCAACCTTTGAAGCTCAGTGCAGCTATATTTGAGAATGAGGACTATGTGATATTAAAGTAAAAGGAAGCACATAAATACAGTGTTTTCCCACAATATTTTCCTTCTAGCAAGCTTCTCGGGCCTGAAGCAAACTTTTAGTTTGAGCAGCCTTCAGGGAATCAACTTGCTGACCTGCCATCCTCAAATGGCTCTGTGTATAATGCTATAGTCCCTGTGAGCAAATCAATTATCCACTGGAGGAGAAGCTTTGCAGGCCTACACAAAAATGCAGGACCTGTCTCAATAGTCAATCTAGTCATTCCTGCCTGAACACAGGGGGAGAAAGAAGTATAGCATCCCTTCTATCTCTTTTTGTATTTGCAGTATAATTTACTGATCCTTTTACTCTCATTATTGCTATCGAGACAGGTGACTTCTGAGATGTGTATTATTGCAAGCATTGCAATAAGCTCTCCTGCTAACCACTGTTCACTGAAGCCTTTTGCACAATCCCACTTTTCTTCACTTCTGACACTGACAAATTATTATTGCTTGAATTGTTTAGTGTTTTCTTTTGTGGACTGAATTATATGTTATCCCTAATTTCAATAAAATGGGTTTGACTATTTCCAAGAGTGCAATTTTTAGAGGGAAGCCGAAAAAAATTGTTTAAGTCATGTTTGACAAGATACAAGTTTAGTAACCTTTATTGTTATAGCTCCAAGGCTTTCTAATCTCCATGAAAAGACACTCAAATTATGGCCTTTGAATTATCATGTAAGCTTTTTGTATGTGACTCGTCAGAGATAGGCACAAGCTCTGTTTAACTCCAAATGAACTCATTTTCTGGATGCCTACTTTGAAAGCTGAGTTTTGAATTACATAGGTGCTGGTCAGATGTGACTGCAGCCATTCCATGTTGCATAGATCAAGCTAATTCATGGTATTGGAATGTCTAATTTTTAATCAGGCCTTAGACATCTCAGACTTCCCAAAAATGAATTGATGCATTTAGCTTAATTTCTCTGCACATTGGTTTCCAGGATGCCAGCACTTCATTTGTTTCACTGTTATGGTGAGGAAAGAATTGACACAACCGCAACATGAATACACTTAGATGCTTTGAAATTAAAAAACCCCAAACTTCTTGGTAGTGTAGAGCACAAACAGTATTTCACTGTATCTAGTTATGAGCAGATAGTGGAATGACTAAAATGCTAAATGTATGTGTGACTAAAATGCTAAATGTATGTGACTGCTGCTTATTCCTTGGAACTGCAGTTAAAGAACAAAATAAATTTGTTGAACAGACTGGGGAGGGGTAAGTGGGGACAGGGAGGTGGGGAGAGGACATGGAGAAAGAAGACCAGATAAACAAAACTTAATGCATTCCAAAGTAATAAAACTCCCTGGTAAAACCCCAACTGACATTTTTAAACAGACAAGAAAAATAAAGGCTATAGACTCAAAATACAATCGGGAAAGAAAAGTAGGACAGAAGGGGGATTCAGAAGTTTAGAATACTCTGAGAAAATTAGAGAGGGCCCATAGCAAGAAGGCCTGATCCAGATACCTCTAAATTTTGGAGGACACTTGATAACTTGAACAGGATTTGAGTGCTACAAAATTGCCTTTTTTTATAATGGACTTACAGCCAAACTCCATTTCCAAGCTCTGGGATAGTATGAGAGTGTCTTTGATTCACATCCTGAATCTTCCACCCATGTCTGCTGGAAATCTTACATTAACGCAATTGTTGAAAAACCATGTGGTGAGCCAAGATTCTGTTTTCACCAGTTCAGTCTCCTGAGCTGTTCTAGGCCACCACTTTCGTCTGCTGGAAATAGTGTGTGAGGTTTGACCTGGGCAGTTTGAAAGCCTTTCTCCAGCACACAGACAGAGGTTTTATTGTAAGCTTCCATTTTCAGGACTTCAGTCCCTCCTACACAGTTCAGTAACCAGTTAATTTATATATTCTGCCTGAAGCACTCCCTCCGGCTTCATAACGCAATCTCTGAAATGAAGAAAATGTACCTAAAAGCGGATACAGCCATTCCCAGGCCACTTATTCAGCTCTAGGCTGCCTGCTGGCATGAAGACACTTGTAGCCAGCTCAGTGTCCCAGGGCAGTCTGCAACACTGAATGATGGTCAGCCCTCTGCTCTGCTCTCCAAGCAGCTATCTTCCCACCATACAGCACTTTGCTATATCAGTTTTTCCACTATATTCCCTATGTGGCATCCCCGTTCTTTCCAAGTCACTGTAAGATTTTGCTTTGGAATCAGCTTGCTTGCAAACAGGCTTTGTGTATACAGGAGATGGGCGTGGGGAGGGAAAAAAAAAAAAGACAGGTTGGCTGAAATAAGTAGCTTGTGAGTGCTAGAGATAATTTCTATACATTTTTTCCTTGTGTAAAGTTCAAATAGTGGCTTATAGCAAGGTGTAAATTCTAATTTCTACTTTTCCCTGCAATTTCAGTGATTCTGGTGGCTTCTGTATCCTGTGAATTTCCTGGAATGTACTAAGGGAAAGCTCACACCAGTGCCCTTTCCTGTGGGGGGGACGTTGACAAGGTCTCTGCTCTTTCGACTACCTAACTCCTTTAGCAAACTTACCTGAAGTAAGCCAGTAGATCCACAATTATTTGGGGCAAATACGATCATGGACAGCGCAATGAAAATAATAGAGCTGAAGATCAATATAATTATTTTACAACACCACCGTCCAACCCCCCCCCTCCCCCAAAATACCTCCATACACAAACCATGCAAGAGGAATTGAAAGGACTTTTGGGCTCACTTAGTTTGGGTTTAAGAACTTTCCAATATGCTCCATACATAGCCCCCCTCCCCACTACAGAAAGGTGAACAACAGGGACTGACATTTAAGTTGATAACCCAGCATGTTTGCTAAGCAGCTTTTTTCTTAGCTCCTAACTCTCACGTACTAACAGTAACCTCCCTGATGTCATGAAGGTATTTGCACATCCATTGGTAAAACAGTACTATTATAATATAATGCCTTTTTTTTCCACCAATAAATAATGCGCTGCACAGCCACAGGTTTGTGCGTCTGTGTGCAGGAGTGGAAAACAGATTTCCTGTATTTCTAGAATTTTTATGATCTCAAAAAGTTGAACTGAAAAATTGAAGCATTAAGCTTTTCCCACAAGCAAGAAACGAGCCTATGTATCCTAACTGGGACTATCAATTTTTTAAAAAGAAACACTCAACTTTGAGGTTATTTTTTCTTTTGAAATATTGTGCAATATTAAAAAATATTTAAAATATTAAAAACTATCCAATATTGTCAAATGGATAATAGCTTTAAATTTTAAAAAATCTGATTTTAAAATATAAATTTGGATGTTTTGATACATTTTTTTAAATTTAATTTGTTAACTGGAAAATTCATCAAATCTTATACATAAATTGAGGGTCTAGTATAGGTCAAGCTACAGGGAACTACTCTTTCAGTTAACTTCAACAGCAAATACCACAAAATTTCAACATTACCATTTCTATCATGCTTCTATCAACTCAAAACTGCCAGAGACTTATTATTTTATAGGTGCACAATTTTTAAACCTGCAGTCATTTTTTGTACATAAAGCACATTTTAAACGTGGCATCCCTTACCTCATTCCAAAGGGACAGAAAAAGAAAAGTATTTCCTTTTCTCAGAAAAACATCTACATTGATTTTTGGCACACTTCAATTTTAGCAAGAGTCCCATCAGAGCCATATGGGGGTCCTTCTGCAGTGTTTTCCTGCAGGCACGTGTTAGACTCATTACCTTGTACCTCCCTTGTGATCCTGGTCAGACTAACACAGGAGTGGAAACTTCAAGCAGCATTTGCTACAGAAACTGGCTGGCAGGTGAAGACAGGCTGATGCTTTTAGCTCAGGAATACAATGCAAGAAAGAAAGCAAGCTGAGAACTTGCAGCCCATGATTTTGTCGCACTGATTATAAGGGACATGGGAATTTGGATAGCTTTGGCTTTAAAACAAAAAGAAAAAAAAAAAAAAGCATGAAGGCTGTAGGTTACTTTATTCCACTATCTAATAATTCTATTTATATTTAAGCAACAAAAGAAGTGAGACACCAAAATAGAAGTTTTTTCTTTAACTGTGATTCGGGAGGGGCTTGGAAAAGTAATCTACATGAGGGCAAAGGTATATTTCTTCTTTCATTTAACATATACAATTTGCAAAACCAAGTTGCAACTTTTGTTTGCCTTTTATTATGATTTTTATTTATTGCCTTCTGAGCATTTCCTTTCAAGAAAAAAATATTTTATGAAAACACTCTGGCAGAAATACCAGAATATGTTTTTGGATCTCTAAGGAGATTTTGTCTCATGATTCATCCTGCACAATCTGATTCCAAATTATTGCTTTTTTGTTTAAATATTTTCTTATGTAAGCAGGAATTCATACACTCATAGCATGGGAAAAATGTGGTAAATCATATTCCAATGCACACATACAACTTGTCATGTTTAACTCCAAAGGATTTTTAAATAGCCCAAAGAATAACACAAATAAAATGAAATGCAAATAAAGCTAATTCTAAAAGTAGAAAGAAAAAATGTGTTCCCCACATATATTCCTGAAATATTTCACCTAATTAATGTTTGTTATATAGTACTCAGATATAGGTTTTCATAGCTTTATTGACAACAATCACCAGCAATTTATTTTCAAACTCTACATGTAATTCACCAATCCTCAAATTCTTGCTGTAATAAGCAAACAAATTATATTTAAGAAGAAAAAGACAAAAATGACTGTGAACTACCTCATTATGGCTAAACTTAAAATCTGTGAGAATCAGTTCTGAAACCTAAGGGCTCTGAGAGTGATTTCCAGCTCTGAAGCCATTGGGTTCTTTAATTGTGCATGGCAAAGGTGGGCACACCCTGCCCTGCCCCTTTAAACAGATGCCCAAGGAGGACACACTCTGCTTGGGCTCATCCAAGCCTCTCACTGACCAACACCAGTGTGCTGCCATTGCAGCCAGCACGAGGAGGAATTTGCTGTCCCCTCCTCGGTGCCTTTCCTGCAGTAAGAACACGTTTCTTCAAAAAATCGTCCAGCTACTGGGCCTTAGCGCTTGCTCCTTCACCTGTCCCGCTAAAATTCCCTGAAATTCCCCTAATAATTTAATAAGATTAGAGTGTGTTTAACTCAAAGAGCTATTAAATTTGGATTTCATCCCATCTCAAGGCTTGCTTTTGCCACAAGGCCTACCAAACACTGCCAGACAGTAATGCTTGGCCAAGAATAGATTCATTGGTTGATAGCTATTCTTCTGTAAATGAGCTCATCCTACCACTATCCAATTCTACCAATTTCTTCATCCACATGTTGTTTCTTGTAATTCATCTGGGTTTCAATTTTCTGGAAGCATAGTAAACTCTTTTCAATATCTCTGTATTATCTCTGTGAGAATCCCAGCTCCAGAAAGTGGGTCAAGGGTGCTCCTGCAACATAAACTCTTACTTTGTTCTCCACAAGTTACTCTGCTATTATACAAAACCATAACTGATGCCATTATAACCCAGTCTTAGTACCTCTCTTTGTCTTTAAATGTGTTCTCAAGGACTCATCATCTCACTGATAAGAGTTTTGGTTTCTGTTTGCCAGTTATTAAAACTTTTTGTCTGATGATAGAGAAATAATTTTCCTCCCAGCTGATTGGGCTGCACAAGGCATTTAAGTGCACAGAACCACCATCAGCCTGGAAGGGATCCTAAGGGCTCCCCTAGTCCCTGATCCAGTCCACAGCCCACCCTCTAATCCACAGTAGTTCCAAAAGTTGATTATTATCCAGCATAGCTGTGAGAACTCATCAAATATTCCTATGAACAGCATAAATTTTCCAGCAGTCTACAGAAACTTATCAGCATCCTTAATGCTAGAAAGGTTTTCCTAACATCTAATCTGTGCAATATAAGCTCATTATTTCTACTCCATGGGCATGCTAAAAAAAGAATTCCTGGTAGTTTGCATCAGTTTTCCAAATATTTGAAGACTTTTATTATATCCTTACTCCATCTTCTCTATTTTAGTTTAAACAGACCCAAATTAAGGCAACAGTCCATCACTTGGAGCGCCTTAAGTCGTCTGAATGTTGCCTGTAGGATTCTACAGGATGTTGCCAGAAGCTTTCTCTGCAAAAAATGGAGCCAATGCCACTGGCCACAGCTAAGCCCACCAGCAGAGGTGGCAGAGCCTCTGGGACAACATAATTGAAAAAGAGAGAAACACTACATCCCAACACCACCTGTGAGAGGAATAGGGATATGTGAGAGAAACAGCTCTGAGGACCCAAAGCTCAGTGAGAAAGAGGAGAAAGAAGTGCTACAGGCATCACAGCAGAGATTCCTCTATAAGGATAGGAGAACAAGTTTCTTACCTTCCATTTCCAAATATCTCTTCATACTCGAGGGGAGGAGAGCAAGCTCCTTTTCTTCCTTTTCCAAATTCTTCTTTGTATACCAGGAGAGAGGAAAGTTTGTTACCTTCCATTTTTAAGAGACTCTTCATACTCGAGGGGAGGAGAGGGTAAGGTTCTTACCTTTCAGCTCCAAATGGCTCTTGGTACCCGAGGAGAGAAAGGAAGAGAGTCCCCTAGTTCCACAAGATCCTCTACCTCCACAAGGTCCTCTACCTCAAGGTTTTCTCTGAGTTGCCAACCCACTCCTTTTATCACCTTTACCTTAATTACCCACGGCTGTGACCCCTTAAGGGCAAGGCTGTTCCTCCTGTTTTGTATTTAGTTCACCTGTGTCTTATCAGGGGCTAGGTTGCCTGTTAAGGTCATTAGAGCTCATCCAGTATTTTCTGGGTTTCTTCTTTTAAACAGTTTCCTAGCCAGTTCCCATCAATAAGGGGCAACTCTGTGGAAAAGTATTTTTTTTATTTAGGAAAGATTTTCTTGAGTATATCTTACCCTTTAGCCAAATAAAAAGGGGAAGCATCAAAGTAATTTTATACTTGCACAGTAAACATAAACTTGGCACATGTGCTATACAGTAGACTTGCTTGCTGTGAAACCATCTGATTTATTGGGGTTGAAGTCAGACAGCCAGGTAGGTTTGACATATTTTGTCACAAAATATCCAAGATTGTCTAGACAAAGATGCTATTTTTGGCTCAGAACCAGTGTTTGCCTGCAGATCCTTGAGGTGTAGCACAACAGTCTGGTACTACACCAATATATGTTTGCATCTAAGCATGTGTCAGCAGTGTCCTGGCTTCCTGGGCTTTCAAAACAAAACAAAACAACATTGCAGCCAATTAACAAAGGAAAATGATTACTCACCTTTATCTGCTATTCATTAGATCACATTTTGAATCCTCCCAATTTTGGTTCCCAGTGTAAGACGTTGGTAAACTGGAGTGAATTGAATGAAGGCCAACAGAATGGTCGGGGCTGGCACTCCTGCCCTGTGAGCAGCAGCTGCAAGAGAGAGGTTGTTCAACCTACAGACATGATGGCTTTGGGAACACCTCACAGCAGTCTGTCCATATCCACAGGGAAGTTAGCAAGAATGCAAATTCCTCTGATGCTGGGGCATGGTAGATGAATGAGAATCAACAGTCCCAGACTAAAAGAGGAGAAGTTCCAACAGGAACAAATTGTCCAAGGATCTCTGTGAGGACAGCAAAGCACTGGGACAGGCTGCCCAGGAAGTTGTGGAGTTTTTACCATGGAGGCTTTAAATACCCGACCCAAAAAAGCCCTGAGCAATCTGATCCAAATGCTGAATTCAGTATTAACTCTGAGTGGGATGTTAGAGCAGATGCCTATCTGATATCACTTCCAACCTGAGAGAGCCCATTGAAGACCATCTTCCAAATTCTCTCATGATTACCTTTGGGTTATGCAAGCCACTGAATGTATTCCCATTTTCTCAAGGAAGGTCTAAGTACAGAACAAATCCTTGAAAAGTATTACAAATTATAATGTGGGAAAAAATTCAACAATTCGGACTGCAAAATGATAATTGTGAATGGAATTGGTAACAGGATGTCTTGATTGCTAGCAGGAACACTTAAGACTGTGACTTAGAAAATCTCTAGCTGTTTTGACACTTTTTTTAGGAGCCAGGATTGATTAAGATTCAAACAGGAATGGTCCAGGTCTTACAGTTCTGGTCTTCAGTTCATGTAGTCCATTAAAGGGCTGCATCTGATTAGCCCATTATGCACTTTTCTGTATTCTCAAATGCTTAATAATAAATGATGGAGGAAGATGAAGGTCAGATTAATTAGTGGTTTTGACTCTGTGTGTGTGCATTAACGTTACTGAATGGTCTGTTACTGCTTAATTAAGCCCACAACATAAATTTTTGCATTGATCAGGTACCATGCAGATGCCCCAAGTTCAGCTATTCAAAGTTATGGCAGACATCTAAGTCAGATGTCACTGCTACTGCTCCTATGTGTTAGCAAATGCCCCAGATAAAACAGGCCAAGAATGTTCCAATTAAAAAAAAAAATAAAAAAATAGGTACTAGACCTTTTGCTGGAAAAGGCATACACTTGATGAAATTCATCAGGCTAAATACTCTTTTTTTATTTGCCCTGAAACACAACAGGAAGGGTTTCTGCATTAGGGCATTGGTTGGTGCGCAGCAAAACTACTGAAGAGACAAAAGTCACGACTGTAGGCAACGTGATGATGTGGGCTCTCTTACTGAAGGACAGACCTCTGCTGGAAGGTTGTGTACCCATAGCTTCCATTTCACCCAGAAGCCAATTTGTGTTGATAGATTGTGTACATTTTCTACAAACACTGGAAGTGGGCTTCATCTCAAGTAGCTTTAGACACTTATAAGATGTATGGGATATATCAGAGCTGCTCTGTTAGATTCCCTGTATTGTCAGCAGGGAGAAGTAAGTACCAAGAAAATGATTCATCTGACCTGTCTTAGAAATCTGCTGAAGGACGAGATGACTCATACTTGAGCAAATTGTATTACCTTCCATTGATGGGAAAAGAAGTTCAGACAAGAAGCCTGACTGCAAGTAAATCCCACACAAGAAAACAACACTGATCCATAAATCTGGGACCAACAGAAGTTCTGCAATAAAAGGGACAAACAGCCTCATTCCTACAGAAGAGCAGCATTTTCAGTCTACCTGCTTCAGATGTTATTAAAACAAACCCACACTAAGAATTATTACAGTGCTATGATCAAAATTACAAGTCATACAACATTGAAAATCAAACTTTTTAATGTATTGAAGGTTTTTTACATTGATAAAGCAATGGGAGATGAGAATGATAGTTCCTTTTTCAGAAACTTTATGTATCTGGACCATATTACATTAGCTTTATGTATCTGCACCTTTATTTGGCCACCAACCAGGGCCTTCTGAGCATCATCAAGTATAACTTGGAGCAAGTAGCAAAAAAGAAAAACTTCTTTGGAACTCCCCTTGTTTACCTCTGGGAGAGTAAAGTTCCTCCTAATCTGAAATCTATAGGGTATCACTCTAACCAACAAAGAGTTCACAATCTGCTCACCACAAGTCTTTCTATTCCTATAATTTCATCATTATAAATAGCAATTTCTAGAGCCTTCTTTGAGGAATTATGTAAAATATACCTAAATCTACCTCCTTTTGTCTTTTAAATTTTTTTTCAAATGAAAAATACTCGTTTTTTTCTCTGATGACTGCAGAAGAAAGTTAAAAACTGGACTGAGAGAAAGTGCTCAGCCAGAATCAAAAGAAACACAGACAGAAGTCCCAGAGCTGCCCTGGTGGCCTGTAAGGCTGCCAGGCAGCCTCCCAACCCCAGAGCTCAGCATCACGCCTTGCCTAAGCCCTCTGTCCTCCCCCCTGTAGTGCTTGGCTCTGCTGCCATTCCAGCTGCCCAGAGTGACTCTCTGAGTCATCATGAGTTTCAGCACCACATAATCCCAAAAGGGATGTGAACAAAATAAGTTGAGGCTGCCGGGGGAAATGCACTCACACCAAAAGAAAAGGGAAGCCAAAATGATAGGGACAAGGTAAGTGTGGTCACCAAACAAAAACATGACACATCCAGAAAGTTGAGGAAAGGAAAAAATCTCCTGGGTGTCTCCACAGTAGCAATGCAGAGTTTGGAGTGTGACAGAAGGAGCACAACATTCACATGGAAGAGGTCATCACCTTCCCCACCACAGAGATAAGTAACTAGAGAGGACAAACTTTCATTGAAAGGGAGGTGAAAGCTTCTAGCAGGTGATGATGATGGGCATTCAGCAAACTGCAGACTCATTTAGAAAAACTGCAGAAAGTTTTTCAATAATTTATGCTGGATGGATCTTCTTAATAAAGAGAAGTGAAGCTTATTTTTGAACATTGTAATCACAGAAAAGTGGTGAAGAGTTCCCTTCTTTCTTATTTTCTCTAAAAGAGAAAAACCTGCAATGCTGCTTTCTCACAATTTAGCACATGGGTACCAAAATCACAAAGCATCTCCGACGGTAATTTTGACCTGAGTGGCTGATCACCATATTGAGGCTGTGGTCACACATCCTGACCTTACTGCAGCAGAGCCAAGTGAAGGCACTGCCAGCCTTGCCTTGTTCCCAGCTGTTTATCTGCACCATTTGCTGGGGCTACTGACTTGTGAACCTGCTGGCATAGCTATGCAGTCAGGTGCTCTGTGCTTCAATGAGAGCAAGTCAGATGAGCTGATATGTCATAAATATTAGTTCTTCTCTAGGCTGAGCTGCTGCAACTCACTGGGTCCTGAGGTAATCAGTCACCTAAGCAGTCACCAACACTACCAGGGAGCTCAAACCTTAGTTACCTTTGGCCAAGGACTGTTTCTTAATGGAGAATGGAGACCAACCCTTTGCCCCTCATGCCGCTGAATTCTAAGATATCCGTGCTTTTTCCCTGACAACTCTCTCCCTACAAACTCTGCCTTTAAGTCATGATAAAATTTTTTCTCTGACTTTTCTGCTGCCTTGGCCATCAGCTTCTTTAGTGTTTCTGCTGTCTTCAGCCTGCCTCCTTCCCTGGTAGTTTGTCCGATGTCTCTCCAGCAGAGGCCTACTCCCATCTTGTTCAGATCCATGCAGCTGCTGTGCATTTTGACTCATAGCTCCCAGTGCTTTGGTTGTCTGCTCAGTAAAGGAGCTTAAATCCTTCTTGGCAGAGTAGCAAAGTGCATGGATTCTCCAGGAAAACAGTAAATCAGCTAGTCCTTGCTCTGCATTAAAACTAGGCACAGGGAATTGCAATAAGATAGAAATTTCAGTAACTCTCCAGTCCAGGAGGTATGATGGGCTGGCTTTCGGAAAGGGACACGGAGAAATGTGCATAGAGCATCCCTGCATTTAAGGAGTCTTACCCGTTCTTCTCTATGGATTCATCCCCCAGTGACTGATGGGTGATCTGAAGGAAAACAGACTACTTTTGCTCTCTGGGCTGAGCTGCCCTTCCTTATGTCTGAAGTGTGGCCTTGCTGGCTCTCTTAAGCCTGAGCCTGCTGTTGTGGGACCAGCCTTAACAGGGCACCCTCAGCTCCCAGCACTACAGTGTGTACCTTTAATGTCAGTCTCTGGCTCATGATTTTACTTTCAAATGAGATACACAGTAAAATTTGAAGTGGCAGAGACATATCTATCCTCACAGAGGTGCATACTGTTAAATATTACACCTAATTTCTCCCCAGAATATTCCTACACTGCTGTGTTGCTACATGTATCTTGGTTGGTATGGTTTAACTAAGAAAACACACCTGTAAATTCAGCAGAAATCATCAATAATTCTCTTTCTTCCTATTTTCCAACATGTATCTCATGACCTCAGTCCATGTCTAATGTGAGAGGGTCCACAATTGTATTGCTTTTGTGTGGAAAGGGTTTCATAATGGGGGGCTACAGGGACAGCTTCTGTGAGAATTTGCTTCTCCTTTTCTGGGGAAGAATTTGATTGGTAATAAACTAAAATAATTTCCCCAAGCCAAGTCTGTTTCCCCCATGATGGTAACTGGTGAGTAATCTCTCCCCACGTCTTTATCTCCAGCCACAATCCTTTGCGGTATTTCTGTTCCCCTGTCCAGCTGATGAGAGGAGCGGTGAAGTGGCTTTGGTGGTTACCTGGTGTCCAGCCAGGCTCAACCCACCACAACCATGTCTCATGCAGGGCCACAGGCAGGAAGCACTGTCCCTGTCATGACTGAGTCTTCTGCCATCGGATTTCTTGCCCAGTTGTCCAAGTTCATACAGAGACTGAGCTGTTACCTGAACCTTTTGTGTTTTCCCAGAACTGGAATGAAACGTCTCAGGCTTCTGCAGAGCAGTTATCATTGTTCTCTGTCGTTGTGTAATCCCTCTTTGCTGAATGCAGCCCTATAAAACTGTTCAGGTCTTGTTCTCATTTGTTTTTATAAAGCCTAATTTCTTGAAAGGCTTCTTTGTATTGACTGCATATAACATTTTCTCCCTGAGATCTCTTTCTTCTGACCTGAAAACCTAATGCTCATTTTTCATTATTTCAAACTGTACCAACAGAACATCCTTCCTTGCTTTCCTTAGCAAATTTTGTAACTATTTGGCTCAGATCTTTCTGTGTTTTTTATAAAGTCAGGTCCATAAAATCTTCAAATAGCGTACAGTTGTTCAGTGGTTTGAAACAGAGCTAAATTAGAACTGCATTTTCAAACACAAAATTGTGTGCATTTCAATGAACTTATTTGTTTACCCTTTTTATTACAATAATGAATCAAATCATGCATCATTTTACTGAGCAGAGGTAAATAGCTAAACTGTTTATCAGTCAGGTCTAAAACTAAAAAATAAATAGAATCACCTTCTTCCTATTCTCCTTTGAAAAAACAGACAGATTAAACATAGTGGAAAATATAAGAAACAGCATCAAACGTATGGCTGAGAGGGACCCAGCGCATGAGTTGCTTCATTCTTTCAATTTTTGCTATCCCAAGCCTAATATAAGAAGAACTTGTTCCTCCAGGAACTGCCCTAAACCATGGAAACTGAGTACATTGGTAAGGTTGCAACAGTTTCTTCTAAAGAGACTCTACAACTGTTTGAAAAAGGAAAAAGGAAAAAAAAAGTACTGCTGCTTTTCAATCTGAAAGGGAGAGCTGGAGTAAAAGGGCAGCTGGCTCTTAGCTAAAGTAGCTGATTGGTGTGAGGGGGTACTTACCTGAGTGACAGATCCCATATTGACCTCAGCTCCAGCAATTCATTTCTGATGGAAATCTGCAAAAATACAGCAATGCCTGATGAAGTCTGGCATCAGCATGCCCACTATCCTCAGGTAGATAACTACAAGACAGATTGGTCTGCATAGCCCACACCCCCAGTGTGTTGCTGGAGTTGGTGTTTCTAGTATTTCTCAGCCTAAAGAAGAAGCCTTGTGAAGAGTCAGCATTGGGTTGTACAGTGCACTTGACCACTGGCCAAGCCTACTCTTTGTTTCCTTCCTGCTAGGTGAAATTCTCCTCCCACCTTCCATCCACCTTCATCTTGGAATGGTATCATCATTACAAGCTTCACATTAATTAATTCACCTTTTTAACACACCTGGTTTTCCTTCCAATACTCACCTCTAGTGAAATGTTTCTCACATGGACTTTCTCTGGCCTTAACCTGACAGCAAGAAATCCAGAGAAGCACATAGCTTAATAGCTATTTTTAGAAATGCACATCAACATAGGCCTCTATTGAAAGTATAAACAATAGCTGTGGGAGAAATGCATTTCAATACCCAGGCTCATGAAGGAAATGTCCGTCCTCACAAGCTGGCTAAATATACCATGGGCTTTAGGAATACTGCACACAGCAGCTGGTGGAGCCAGGACTCATCTGAGGATCCATTGCAACGAGCCAGAGCAATTATCCACAGCTTGAGAGAGCACTCTTGAAAAGCTGAGGCTGTGAAAGGTGTCTTCCTCCGGGGAACAACCTACAGATTGGAAGCTGCATTCCATATAACATTACTACTTCTCTTGGAAACCTGAAATGCCAGTCAGTGAGACTAAGTTATCCTTTGACTTCAGCTCCTCCTGCACCCTGGCTCCTCTGACCTTTTCATCCATCACAATTTCTTATAGATATATATATGTGATTCCAGTATAGAATTACATTGTTCCCAAAACCCCAGTCTCTTTGGTTACCCTTCTTGGACAGTGTCATTGTTGACATAGAATTCTTCTCTGGTTTGTTCACTAAAGGTTTCTCACTAAAGAATTAGTTGAGTTACACCGAACTGGGGCCCACAGGCAAGTTAGCATGGAAGAGACAATCTCTGAAGTAGAACCTTAGATGAATGCAGAAACAAGATAGCTTGATGGCATGGTTGAAGCCACAGATGTGGGGATTTACTCCACAATAGCCAATAACCAATATGTTTTCTCAGCTAAGTCTTGCATGTAGTTTAGCCACAAGACCTGCAGTAAGCTTGCATTTCCCACTTCCTAAACTTAAATTTTGGTGTGCAATTCCTATTCGTCTGATTGTACCTTAATAAAACTGAAAGAGATCAGAGGAAATTTAGGGTTATTATCCCACTGTTCCAAAATAGCTTTCAATGAGTCCTCAACTGATCCCAGTACCTTGTTAGGACATGTAGGAACTTCTTTAACCTTAAGATTATAATAAGAAAGGGTGAAATAGTGTAGAATGAGAGAATGAAAAAGAGAGAAGCCCAACAGTGGCTGCCATAGTCAATGGTAAAGCAGACTCTTAGAATAACCACAAACATTATTCTACATTGTGTTTTTCCTCTTATATTTTTAAACTCTCCCTCCCTGCCCCCCCCTTTTGTTCTCAACAAAACGAGATATACGAAAAGACAGTTCAGAGAAGCCTGTTGTTTAAGAATATGTATCCTTTGTAAAGAAGAGAAAGAAGAACATGCAAAACCCCCTCAATTATTTATACCTTTGCAAAATCAGATGTGAGTTTAATGCCAAATTTTTTACAATTATAATCTCCTTTACAGTACAATTCCTTTAATTGAAATACAGATCAAAGTAGTTTTTTATCAGATGGGATTCTAAAAATAAATATAATTTGTAGATATTTTGTAAATATTCAGAAACGGAAAAGAGCATTCAAATATTATGCACAGCATTTAAATAAAAACACCCTAAAACCTACTTGTGCTATCGTAAAATAAGTTCAGTGTACCTGAGAATACCAAAGGGCATAATCCATCAAAGAAGAATAATACCCTGTTGTGTTATAAACACAAATAAAGGCAGTATAAAACCTATGTGATGTCACAGTTTTATATTGAAACATAAATGTTAGCACCAGGATATATTTTGCTTTCAAGATACAGACGTGTGTTGCATTGCCCCTAGGTGAGCTCATTACATGCCAGGTTGGCTCTGGTTTGGTTTGCAATGAATTTCTGCAAGTAGCTTTCTAACTGTGTGAGGATAGTGATGTGTGCAGCTTGCTCCAGCATGAAACCTTTCAATAGTAGAAATTTCCTGGGTTGACAAAGACTATAGCCTTCCCCAGGAAAATGATGTGCTTGCTCAGCCTGCTTGTCTTCCACTGGTAGAATAATTTTCACAAAGCATAAAATTCTAGATGCTGTGATGTGAGTTACAGTTTGGAACAGGAAGTGTATTAACCCAAACTGATTGAAGTCAGGGATCCAAACTGAATCTCCTCTTTAGAATTTGAATTTTAAAAAGTTTTATCTTGATGCAAGTAAATTATACTGTTGTATTTGCAACTGTATAAACATAGTAACATAGAAAAATAAGGAATGTGAAATAGTAATATCTACTTTAAGAAGAATTTGGTTCTGAAATATTAAAGCTGACTTTTACTCTCTTTAGGAGAGATCAAAAATGCAGCAACAGCACAAAATTATTATTAACTATCCCAAGCATCTGACAATGTGCATGTATTACAAAGATTAGGATGTCTTTAGATTCTAATTATCTACAATACTGTAAGACCACTATGCAGTCTTTTCCTTCTAGAAAAAAAATACCTAGTTGGAAGATGAGTGGTCTACTTTCCCTTCTGGGCTTATGTAGGCATCAACTTGGCATATAGGTTCATTCCTCACCCACAGGTTGTCAGGTTAGAAGGAAGGGCAGGAAAAAAGACATGAGATGAGAAGCATTCAACTTTGTTCCATCTGAAATAAATGGGACATTGAAAATTCTGACCCAAAGTGATATGTAATACGCATAACAAGGAAATAAGTATTCTTGTACTTAAAAAAAAAAAAATGGCCTTTCCCGTATTTGTTATTGTTTCATGATTCTTCAGACTGAGAGGGAAGGAAAACAGGAAAAGCAAAGGCGATGGGAGGCAGGAAAAAAAAAATTTATTACGGGAATAGAAGGCTGTCCTTCTGTGGCCCGTAGTTCTTTCAGTTGTTTCTGACAGGGGTGTAGGGCAGAGCCTGTTCTGGTAAAGGCCAAGGTAAGTAACCCAGGTGATGAAGAGAGGAGACCTTGCTGCACATCCCTCTGTGAGTATGCCTTGTGTCCGAGGACGTTCATCCCCACCTTGGGGAAAGCCAGGGCTCTCATTTCACAAGAGACCTTTGAAAAATGTGAGGGAAAAGGTTTTGAGTATGGATTTAGAGCAAGTCTGCACCTTCACCAGGGTGTGCCTCAGCAAACTTCAGCACACCAGGAAAAGCTAAGCTTGCTTGGCTGCAGCTGGATGCAGACAGAGGTTTCAAAAGGGGTGGTGATGACAATTTACAGTGGATCTTCCCCTATAAATTTAATCCTCTGTAATGGACACTGGAAAACTCTCATTTATACTTCTTGGGCAACAGTAGCTGAAAACAGATAAAGATCAAAAGGTGTTAACAGTTCTGAAAAAGAGTAGGCTGGGAAAATAAATACCCAGCAGGTAGGAAAACAAATTTGTATTGATGCTCAATAGCTGTCTTCTGAGAATGAATTCAGCATTCCAGAATTAACAAAATAATCAAACAATGTTGAAGGGTAGCAGAGGGACATCCAAGTCTGTGTGATTCACTTCCTACCAAATCAATCCATTTGGTTTAGCTGTAAGCGTTTTCCCAGTCATCACAGTTTCAGAGTATTTTATTGTTGGAGGGGTTTGTGGCTCTTATGTAACCAGCACATGCAGTAAAATGCAGTAAATTTCAGCACATGCAGAAATGCATTGTGATGTTTGATTTGTTTTTAATGGCAAAATTCATACGTTTTCATAGATTCTTTTAGAATAAAGATTTTTTTCAAGGTAACACCATTGCTCCATACACCCTTAAAAGGGGAAGAAGGGGGGATGTTTTCTCTCATTGATACTGACGCTTTGAAGTACAAAGTCAAAATAAAGAATTACTGTAAGGTAAAGCATACACAGTGTGGAGAAAGCCTGTTGCTACTTTCCAAATTGAGTGCGAAACACATCAAAAATCTTAATTGCCTTTAAACACTGCTGTCCAGTGTTGCTTACCCTCTCTACTAAGAGTTGTTCACACTTCTTGTCTGAAGATATTTTCTACTATTTGCCTCTCATTATATGATTCTCTGTTAGACACAAAATAATTAATAATAAAAACCCATAAATAATATTTTTATAAATTATAAAAGACTATTATTAAAAGTGTATTCTACAAGGTAAATACTGGAAGGATAATCATGTAAGCCTCCAACCTGCTTTTCAATGTACTAATCCCTTTGAATTTCCTTAGGTTTTCTAACTAGCATGTCTTTTCTGGACATCAAATGATTCCTAAACACTCTTCCAAAGCCCATCACATTTCTGAAAAAAACCCAGAGGTTTTAACAAGCCAATACTCCAGAGGCAGTTGAGCATTTTCTACAGAGTTAAATAATCTTTTCTATTCTAATTGAGTTGTCTCTATTTCTGTGTCCACATATTACAATCATCTTCTGGAATACCACTTTGCCCTGCCAGAACGTGGTCTCAACCTAATAGAAAAACTAATTTTCGGAACCACTTCTTTGCCAGTGAAAGACCACAATAGCATAAAAATTACATTCTGTCTTTATTCCAAAGAGTTATATTTGTCTCCATTAAAATTAAAGACAGTAGATCCTCAGAATTTCTTCTTGTTATGGCTATTATCTTGTCATATTTTTCTGTTTTCCATTTTTATGATTTCTTATGTTAATTTAAATGTAAAATATCAGCTGCCCCTAACAGAAATGCATGAAGTCTACCACACCAAGTCATATTACTCCAAAGACAAAGTTATTGCAGGATACTATTTATAGGTAACGTCTCAGTATATCAAATTAATTAATTATCAGAAAACAATACACTTTTATTTTTACTAGTAAATAAAAATTTAAACCTGTCATTTTCAGTGGGAATATATTTTAACCTGTCCTGTGGACTGCTGAGGCCTTACCAATAGAATCTAAATAATGACATGAGTTAACAGAAATTTTGTGATTCTTTAAACCCTGTTTTTCTGAACTGAGAATATAAGCCTGGATGTATGACAGAGTTGCTGTATGTGCAAACTGCTTTAGCTGAAAATTTCAAAGAATGGTCGTTCAAACACAGGACATAATTGACTCAGAGAGTTTGAGATTTTCATGGCACAGTAGAATAAGTCCAGAGGTTCTGGTGGATTTATGCCAACTGCATATTGCATCCTTCACTTTAGTCTTACTCACGAGCAAAGCTAGGAAATTGTCTTTGCATGGGGAAGTAAAATGTTGCTTGCTCTGAAGAGCTAGAATTCTACCTGCTGGAAATTTTTTCAGGATATTAGAAAGCTCAAGCAACACAGTTTGATAGGAGATTGTGCACCATTTTACAATGCATCTTTGCTAAGAACTGTCTAAGAGCAAGCAGAAGATATGCCAACTGAGCCAGTGCTCCTGTTTTCAGGTTTATTACATTTAGAACAGGGGAAAGCAAGGAGATTTTCATAATAAGACAAACTCAAGCTTTGTCTTTTAATGGGCTTTGCTGAAGAGAGAACTAAACACAACTCCCTAGTCTTTTCTCATGGGTAATGAAAGCTCAGGTCAGATGGCACTGAGGAGAATAAATGGCTATGAAAACTTATATTAAGGTACCAAAGGCAAAGCCAATGCAAAATATTTATTTAATTAATTATGGAATTATAAACTTGAAAAGAGCCTTACAGTTTGGCGCTCTAATAGAGCTGAGGAGCAGGTTATACCTACCCTGCACAATATTCTTAGAATGGAACAAGAACTTTTGAGTATGTTGCTAATTTCCTTTAAAAATAACTTTTTTCTTTTCACCTGAGGTAAAGCAAAATCCTTTATTCAAATGAAAGATTGTTTAATGACAAAAGAAGCAGCTGTGTCCCTGCAGCCCATGGAGGATCACAGTGGAGCAGATATCTACCTGTAGCCTCTGGAGGACGTCGTGTTGGAGCAGGTGGATGCCTGGGAGAGGTTGTGGCCCTGTGAGAAGCCTGTACTGAAGTAGATTTGTTGGCAGGACCTGAGGACACATGAAGAGAAGAGCCCATGTTGCAGCAGATTTGCTGGCAGGACTCATGACCCCGTGGAGAGGAGCCATGCTGGAGCTGTTTGGGAAAGGCAGTATCCTGTGGGATGGACTCACGTTGGAGGAGTTCATGAAGGACTGTCTCCTTTGAGAGGAATCCCATGCAGGAGCAGGGGAAATGTGTTAGAATGGAAGTGACAAGGTGTGATGGACTGAATGTGAGCCCAATTCCCAATCTCTCTGTGCTACTGGTAGGAAAGTGGTAGTGAAATTAGGAGTGAGGCTTAGCCCAGAAATAAGGGAGGGATGGGAGAAAGTGATTTTAAGATTTGAGTCTATTTTTCATTTCCTTACTCTGATTTTGATTGGCAGTAAATTAAATAAATGTGATTAATTTGCCCCAGTCAGGTCTGTTTTGCCTTGTTGTTATGTTGTCTCCTGATAAGACTCATTATTTTCATTATGTTTTGTCTCCCCTGACCACTTGAGGAGAAGTGATAGATGGACTTTGGAGAGGATCTGGCAACTGGTGAAGATCAACCAACCACACTCATTTAAGCAAATCTGCCTTAACAGGGATGAACACTCAGTCCTTAAAAAAAAAAAAATTCTATCAGGTTTAATAGATCTTGATTTTGGCACCATAAGGTTGCAAAATGTTTCTCAGTTTGGAGACTCTAAACTTCTGTTTCCTGTTGTTTGTATTTTTTTTTACTAATTTCTGGGTTTGGGAAAATTTTGTTTTTCTATACTACTTTCCACTGTACATCTTTAATAAAGGCAAAAATGAAAAAATATTCAGGAATGAATCAAAAATCTATTCAAGCTCCCAACCCCCAAACTTCTCCATAATATCAAAATGTCTTGAAAAAGTAAACATAAACAAAAAGCATAAGTGAACTTACAGTGATTTGGAGCAAAGATATGAGCATTTATATGTTTTCTTTTCTTGCCAGAAATTAAAGTTCTTTTCCCAAGTTTTGGAAGGCAATTGAAGATAGAAGAGAGGGGTGGCATCTAATTTTGTTATTTATTTTCTTGAATTAAGATCTGTGACTCTTAAAAAAACTTTTTCAGTTTGAATATGAAACAACACTTCTCTATGCATTAATACATTTAAATTTCAAATGTTAGCAAGTTTTATTCCTCCATTGATCCATTTTGCAATCACCAAAATTTATTTCACAAGTTTTTATAATCCAAATACCAGTGTATATCTAAGTGATCTCAACATTCCCACAATAATGTGAGATATTAAAATAAAGACAAAGATACTATAGTACATAATCAAAATCTACCCTTTCTCACAGTAATTTCAAGGTAAAATTCCTTGAACTCCAGATGTTTAACAGGTTATTTAAAAATTTATGAAAAGAAAAAAAAAGGTTACATGATGGAAGATAAAAAGAAATTATCACTTTTGTCATGTTTCATCAACAGAGAAACCGGTCTCCTTAGCTCAGAAAAGAAAAGCCAAATATTAGCAGAGTTCTGGATTTCTGTTCCAAGTAAAAATATCTAATATCTGGGGGATTTTTTTTTTTTTTTTTTTTTTTGTTGGTTGTTTTCTATTGGGGTTTTTTTGTTTGGTGAGTGTGGGGGTTTTTTGACATGTCTTCTGTAACTTACAGAATATAAGAGCAACTTCTAATTCCTCTGAACGAGAATTTTATCTGGTTTTATATCCTTTTTCACATCTTCTTTGAAAATCAGAAACTATGAAAATAGACGCATTGTATCTCTGAAGCGCAAGAAGTCAGAAGCTGCCTAGGAACTGCCTGAACATTACAATTAATCATGTATAGTGAAATGCTTTTCCACCTCTAACTCCAAGCACTACAACCCCTTTCCCAATTCCCTGGGGCCTAAGATACCTGTTCCAATTTCAGGCCAAATTTTCACCTCTGGAGTAAATGGCAGCAACAGTTATTTCTGTCTGTAATGTCACCACACCTATCTGTCACCATTTCATGATTTGTACAAACAGGAGAATTGAAGACAGACAAGCAATACATACATGACTATCACCTCAGTCCTTGGGAATGGAATCACTTTCTCTCATGACTATTTTTAGTGAAGCTTGCATCTAGTCAAAGGCAAGAACAATTATCAAGGTTAACTTATTCTAGCATCACATTACTGGCCATTTCTAGACAAATCACTATTTCTTCAGAAAATAACATTATCTGAGGTCCCAAGGTCCTTTTCATTCACTTACTGAGAGTTTCTCTCATTTGAGAGAAAAGACAGGGATCTTTCAGAGGGGTACTTCTAAACTTGTCCTCTTGAATTTAGGCAGTTTAAGGAAACAATGACTGCTGACAAGTTCCTTATTACCAGCAATTAATGGCCAGTTTGTTAATTAGTGTCCTGAGGCAAAGTTAATGTCGTGTTTCCAGCAGAACCCAAAACAAAAACATAGAATATTTTTGGATATGGGCTAACAGCTCTGTTTTATTCAGTATTTTTCTTAACAAGGACAGATTTCCTTGTCCAAACCAGTGGACTGCAAAGTGCACATGCTGGGAAAAGAAATCAGCTTCATTAAAAGGAAAAATAATAATAAACTGGCTGTGGTCTTTTCCTGACCCAGAACATGGCAAGTTCCCAGTACATTCAGGAAAGAACAAAAATTCAAAAAGAAGATGGGAAAAAAAAAAAAGGAGGACGTGAAAGTGTTTTCTCTGCCTTTTCAATGAAAACTCCAATCAATCCAGAGGCTTCCTGACAGATTTTTTTCCCTACTCCCTATTATTCAAAGAAAAATAATCATCATTGGACCAGATGACCCACTGTCCTCTCTTCCACCCTTCCCATTCTGTTATTCTGTGACCCATCCACTACTGAAAATGCCTTCAATGATCTAACAACTTTCTTTTCTTTTTATTTTAAAATACCCAAAACAAAACATCCCACAAACTCGTGGAGTTTCAGCTCAGAACTGCTGTTTGCTTTGGGGATATCTCTGCTTATTACAAAATTATGAACTTTACAAAGGTAAATTTAGAAATTATCACATACCTTACTCCGTCCCCCACATTCTTCTGGCCTCTCAGAGCTGTGATCTTCACCTTTTTCTCACCTAACAAGCAGAGACATACAGGATATATCTCTTATGAGTAAGGGTGCTCCTGGATCAGTGTCTGTACTGGGCATCAGAATTTTTTGGTGTTTCCTACATGTTTCCCAACAGTGTGGTACTCAGGGGCCTCCAGAGAAGGAACAGAAACAATTCTTGAACTAGTTGTAAAACCTACTTCCATTTCTAAAGACAATAAAAAATCCTCCAGCCACCACACGGCAGAAAATCACAAAACTTTCTAGGACTGACCTCCATTGTCACTACTTCTACATCCGCTGGACTGTTCCTCATGTTTCACTGTGCCAGCTGAATGAGGCAAAACTGATGCTGGCCTCTGCTGTGCATAAGAGACACCTTAAAGGCCATGGATTTCTCCCCAACTTTCCATAAGGCTAACAGCCAGAAATGAGAGCTGACCCATCTGGCTCCTCTGTGAGCCACGCAGACAGAAGGGCTGCGGTAGCCGTGCCAGCGAGAATGACTCTGAGCAGCTCACAGTGAGGTTTCTCCAACAGAGAGCCTGGATTTCCATGCTGCAACAGCTCATTTCATGACTCTCCAGGGAGAGGTGGGCTACAGCAGGCAGCTATAATCACTTCAGGTATCAATGAGAGCATACTCTCTATCACTGAGTGATAAGACCTTACCAAAAAAAAGGAGAATAGTATAAATATGAAATTTTACTTGTTACTGTGGTATAGTCAGGCTGATTTAACTTCAGACTTTGCATCAGCCAAACACAACTTGCAGACACGAAACATTTATAAATGTCTGCATTTAATTACAATGGTAAAACTTCTTAAAATAATTCTCTAAACATGTTAAACCACATGAAATGCAATCAAGTTGTACCATATTTTTTAAAAATTGCACGAGTTTTTTATTGTATAAGCTATATTAATTTTTAATACCAGCAAAGATGCACTTATAACAAAACCAAAGTAAAGCACACACAAAAATGCTGGTCGGTTATTGAGTGTATACTTTCCCCACAGAGGGATTCATGAAGTCTGGTGTCAGAATTCTTCAGAGAGCAATCAAGGTTTCATTTGTTTGGTTAATGTATTCATTACTGTCAAGAACTGTGCTATATATAAAAGGAGAATAATCAAGAGCCATCTTCTACATGCTTTTCTCCCCATCCCAGCTCCTAATGAATGGTAAATCATTCAAGTTGTGAACTACTGATTAACTTAAGGCGGTCTATATATTTTTATACATGTATTTATTGTTTATAACACAATAAAAAATAAGGATTTTTAGGATTTCTCTCTTACCCTTTCCTTTTGGGTTTTTATTATGAGTGTCCTTGTGAAGAAAGCATTGTCATCTGATAATATGTCAAGAATTGCCAACACTGACATTGTTGTGACACATTGATTTGGAATAAATTGCTGAGTCCATTTATGTAACATCAATTACATTTATAAAAGCAAAGAGGTATAGACTAAGAACTCTCATGTGATTTATGTACAATTTACTCTCCAAGACTGCAGCCCTAGGAAATCTGGAGCTTCACCATCTTGCCATTCATTTTTAAGTACAAGATAGTGACTTCAGCCAGTTTATTGACTGTAACGCAAGACAAATCTGTTTCTCAGATATGATGTGCAACAGGAGGTCTCAACCAAAGGCTGAAGCCAGACAGGACATCTAAAGAGGTACTAAAGTCTTACACTGATTCTAACTGTAGTTTATATAAGGATTTTGCCAGGTGGCCTAAAGAAAGAGATTAATGTGTACTCAGAAGGGTTGTGCAGAACCACTATATCAAATGTCCTCCAAGGAGTATTTGATAACACTTGATGCTAGTAAATACTACTTAAAGTGTTTTCATATATTCAAAAAATCTTTCCAAGGCAATATTCAGGAGGGGAGATGTCAGACTAGTTTTGCCAAACAATACACTCCCATAAAGCAAATGATCCTCTGCTTCTGTTGTCTTCACTTAAGGAGTGTGTATTAGGTTAATTAACATATCTTTATAGTCCTGACATCTCATGTTTGAAGCAAGAGCATAAACCAAATTTTTGCCACTGGGTCTGATAATTTAGGAAGGCTGAACTGACACAGTCTGAACTCTCCTAAAACAGTGAGGATTTCACACTGAATGCTCCCAAAACATAGGATGAATAGTGGTTTTCAGGGGTTGGCACTAAGACCAGTGCTGCTTAACAGCTCTCCCAGTGACATGGACAGTGGGATTGAAGGCACCCTCAGCAGGTGTGCTGACCACAGCAGGCTGTGGGGTGCAGTCAATACACTGGAGGGGAGGGATAATGCCATCAGAGGGACCCTGACAGCTTTGAGAGGTGAGCCAGTGCAGACCTCATTAAGCTCAACAAAGCAGAGCGCAAGGTCCTGCACGTGGCTCAGATTAATCTCACAAATGAATATAGGATGGTTGAAGAATGATTGGGGAGCAACCCTGAGGAAAAGGACTTGGGGATATTGGTTGACAAGAAGCAGGATGCCAGCTGTCAGTGTGCACTGGCAGCCCAGAAAGCCAATGGTGTCCTGGGCCACATCACAACCAGTGTGGCTAGCAGGGAAAGGGAGGGGATGATCCCCTCTACTCTGCTCTGGTGGGACCCTGCCTGGAGTTTGGCATCCAGGTGGGGGGTCCCTCCCCAACATAAGAAGATGTGAAGCTGCTGGAGTGGCTCCAGAGGCAGGCCACGAAGGTATTCAGAGGGCTGAAGTACCTCTCTCATGAAGACAAGACAAGAAAGGTGGGGTTGTTTATCCTGAAGTAGGATTGGTTTATCCTACTAGTCAGCCGATGACATGGACGGGCAGAAGCCAACACTGCTGCCCTTCAAGCCGTGCTTTAAAACAGAACTGGGGACATCAGACTTATCCTCTGCACAGCCTGACTGGCCTCCACCACAAACACCTGGGAAATCCAAGAAGGCCACTTATAGCAGCCTTTCAGTACCTAAAGGGGGCTTGTAAAAAGGCTGGAGAGGGACTTTATACAAGGACATGTAGTGTTAGAACAAGGGGGAATGGTTCTAAACTGAAAGAGGGTAGATTCCCTTCAGACATTAGGAAGAAATTCTTTAGTGTGAGAGTGTTGAGACACTGGAACTGGTTTCACACAGAAGCTGTGGATGCCCCATGCCTGGAAGAATTTGAGGCAGGCCAATACTGGGCTTTGGGAAACCCGGTCTAGTGGAAGGGGTCTCTGCCCATGGCAGGAGGGTGGAACTAGATGGTGTTTAAGGTCTCTCCAAATCCAAACCACTTTATGATAGAAGTTCATGCAATTCTGTTCAAGTAGCCTATTCAATCTACGTTGATTAGATGTTACAGCATTACAGTATGGTACAAAGCCACATAAAACAGAAATTGCAGGGGAAGGACAAAAATTTTTATGTACAGAAGATAATTTGACTAAGAGAATCCACACCACAGAACTGAATTTGTTGAATTGGAGAACAGAACAGCAACTGGAGGGCAAGACAGACCTAATGTGACAGAATGATAACAGTAGGCTGGGATTTTAGGAGAGTTGCATCAGGAGTGAAGGATGATTTGCTTTGTCTTCCTTCTTATTCAAAGATGATCCATTTCCTATCTGGACACTGCACCTCTAAACTACAGTGGCCTTAATATTGTTTGGTAAAACAAGCACAGCTGTACTTTTCATTTTGAAAGTGAGGGAAGGAAAATGCCTTTTCAGTTTTTGTTGCCTTTATCCTATTATGTGAAGCATGAAAAATACAATGAAATCATGTAGGCCTATACACAGGTAAGTCATCCATGTGAAGTTTGTACTACCCCATGCAAAAAAAGTTGTCTGTTATGATTGGGATATTTATCTATCATTATTATTATCATTATAACTGTTAATTATTATTATCATTATTATCATTACAAATGTTAATATTGAGTGATGTGGTAAATGCCTGGATAGTCCTTCTGCCCCTGTCTCCACGCAGTTGATCTGTTCAGGGGATTAGAAGGAAAACTAGTTAGCAGAAAGAGAATGTTGAAAATATAGTGATAGCTACAGTCTAACCTGCCTCCACCTGTCCACCCACGCAGCTACCTGTATCAGTCAGGAAATAGGTGACTAATATTTGCTCACTTTTGGGAATTTGTTTAACATTACTGAATGATTCATAGAAACTGAGGTGTGGAATAATAACAACTTTTAAGGATAAATGCAAAACAAAGAAATCCATTCATTCAACAGATACACATTCTTTGGAACAGAATATAACTGTACAGTTGTACTGTTATGGCTGTCAGCCATTGTATGACCTTTAGTACCTCTCCTCTCCTCTTTTACAGCTTTTTTTTTTATTCCCACTATTATTTGTGCAGCTAAAGAGATCTGCTTGGTACCTCTGAAGCACCATTTTTAAAACTGTATCAGGTCAAGAGTAGCATATAATCTCTTTTCCATTCCTGAATAAAATTTCTCCATGCTCACAAAATAAAAGCAACAATTAAACCTTTTCTCCTTCATCACACTCTAATAACAAATCAGGTGCCAAAACCACCTTTTTCCCCTGAATGGAAAAAAAATTAGAAACCCTATGATATGCCTCAAAAATATTTCAGCATTGAGAAATCAGTACCAAAGAACCCCCTTCATGCTCTTCCTCATGGGCAGATTAAGACTGTAGACTGGTGACAGTACTGCACTTCTAAACGTTACAACTCCCACAAAAAGAGGAGTTGATGTTCAATGAGTTATCAAAGCTCTAGAAGGTGATTTTAATGAGCAGCAGGGGATACAGAGATACAGCTGGATAGCATATTGAAGTTGGCATTATTTTTCTGGGATGATAAAACTAAAGACCACACCCTTTTGTGGAAGCCCCAGTTCCACCTAAAGGCACAAAGATACTGATGATATTTCCATCGGGTGGACTTCACATTGGTTAATGTCACACTACTAAAAAGCTTAAGCAAAATGGATCAACTTCTTGCAACACATTGTTTCATGTAAATGGAAGCAACAGGATATGACATGGTGGTGAGATTTCTAAAGCATGTTTTATTTATTTACTTAAGCTATTTTTGTAGGCCTGAACTCAGGAGAGAATCCCTTCCCAAGAGAGACATTTGTCGTAGTGTTTGCCTGCTGGAAGGTGTGTACTTCAGCATTCCCTGAGATATGATGATTTTAAGATTGAGATGCTATGTTGAATCCCTTGCTTGTGTGAAGATGTCGAACTAACCAGAACAATCATTTTATATGTAAATGAGGTTCTTAAAACAGGTCCTATTATTCTGTAGATTATCATTCAGTTTTTAAGTCTGTCAGACCAAAATGCACTCTTAAGCACTTTAAAAGGGGCCTTGTGTAATGTCATGAAAAGAACATACAGGTTCCACTAACATCCCCACCCAAGTCACTGGATTTTCTTAGTTTCCCAAGAAAATCCAAAACCAAAACAAATAACAAAACCATAAAACAGCCAACACAAGCCACCAAAAAATCCCCAAAATTCAAAACAAAATTCCCACAACAACCACCAAACCTCCTCACCCTCAAGATTTAAGAACTTTAAATTTAGATTTAGAACCATAAATTTGAACATTGAAGTTTAAAAATGTGTCTCTCCACTTTCAAAGAAGAACAGAAACTTGACATCATGCTCTAAATAATTCCCTCTTAAATCATAATGTAAACTAATGTTGATTCTCTGCAGACATTAAATGAGGTGATCAACAGACAGGATTTTCATCATGCTGTGCTTGGCACAACTGGAAAATCCTTTTTATTAAACAGTCAAAAAAATAGTCATCCATTTCACTTCTGTTCCTCTTTCTTCAATAAACACTTCAATAATTTTGAATAAAAGGATAATAGAAAAGCAATCTACAGAGTTGCTCTTATCTTTTACAGTAAAAATTCCTTTTGTGGTTTGTTATACACATATGTACACAGATGTTTCATCAAATTAGCTTGTGGATATGCTCAGATGTGTTTAATGTCTGGCAAATTGCGATGTCTGTTTATAACAAATACTAAATAGAGAACACAGCAACTTGTGGAGTCCAGTTCCATTAGAAATATAAAACTGTGTATTAGGAAATCACATTCTTGTATCTCTCTCTTCGGAAATGCAGTACATCCTCCTGATTCATTTGACCTCAGATAGACCCATATAGCCATAGCTCATAATTTCTTTGAGTTAAACATCAATGTTTATTTAAACTGGCTTTGGTTCAACTATTTTTGCTTCAACAGTAGTTGTGTTGCTCATCTTGTTTCTGGCGATGCCTCAAATACAGAATTGAGGCAGGTTTTCAGTATCGTGCCATAGGATCAATCAAGGCAAATTTGTGAGACCAGAAAAATGGCTAGCATGAGTAAAAGATGAAGGAGTTGGTCATTTTTACTCTGTGGGAGACAGGGAAGCAAAAACATAATGACAGCATGCAAATAAGAAAGAAGGAGTTACGGAGATGATGGTGACCAAGGTTTTCCATACACACTTGGAGTAACTTGAGAAAATGGGGCTTAATTGGCCACAAAGTTTTCTCTACGTGTCTATTTATACTGGTTATGAAGCACTGGAAAAGCTACCTAAAGGGGCTGTAAAATATTATTTATTGGGAATTTTTATGACCTGATCCAGAAATGTTGATTCCAAGTAAGAAACAGTGTATATTTTTTTAACGTTAGACACATCATGCTACAGACCGTGCTTCATGAGTACTGCAGGGATTACCTCAGGTCTAATTACTGCATTTCCAATTCCAAGAAGAGAAGGATAAGAGCTACTGAACTTTGAAGAAGAAATTTTCTATTACACTGATCCTACTGCTCAAGTGAACCTCTATTTCAAGAGAGAAAAAGAAGCCAAGACCAGGCCTGATCATGCAAATCTACTAGCCAGAAAAAGTAAAGCAAAAGTAAAGGGAGCTGTAGTCAAGGTTACTTCACCAAAAGAAACATCTCTCAAGTTCTTCAGAGGAAAATTACCAGGGAAACAGAGCAGTTTCATGGAGAGCCCAAAACTCCTGGGATCTTTGTCCAGTATTTGGATAACAAGTATTATTTGATGAATTATTAGTTGTAATATGGATTAAATAATCTGAAGGACTGCAGTTCACCCCAAGGATAGAACTGCATGTCTGTCTCTCAGCAGTACCATGCTCAGGCTGAAATCTTGCCTTTCTATCTAAGGCAACCTTCATTTCACCTACAAGCATCAGTGACTTAACATTCACAAGCATCACAAGATGCTAGTCACGCTGGCCATGAAGAACAACAAATTTTTGCGTAACAAATAATAAATAGGTTCCATTAAATATAAAGCAGAAGCAATACTTTTTGTTGTGTTTGTAAAGCAGTCTTTCAAAGAAATTCAAAGAATGAAAATAAGGAAAACAGTGTTTATAAAGGCATGAACTACCTTTTTTAAGGCTCCACAGATCATCAGACCCCTACAAATCAGGGATCCCCTTCTTAAATAAATTTACTATGTAGCTTCTGATACAATGAGTAGCATTCCTCCCCATAAAGGCCAATACTAAATTATTTGGCAAGGACTTACATGAAATGTGATAAAGTGTGACAGAATTTGGCCTTGAAGCGAGTGTCTCACTAATTTAAAGAACTTGCTGCCTAAGCATACTAATTACATGTGCAGAAAATGAAAAATTATTTTTATTTGAATGAGTTCTTTCTGTGACATTATGAGAAATGAAATATAGGACCACATAATTACGTTACCTCTTTATTTGTTATTCTGATGTCAGTTTGTGACTTGGAGAAATAGGCATAAGAACAGAAGTAGATACCACCCACCATTTGATAAAAGTAGATGTTCCAATTCCTGATCACAATTGTAATATGGAAAATACAGAAAAAAGCAGAACAGAAATAACTATTACTTTCATAGCACTTTTTTTTGAAGCTGTCAAAGCGATTAGCAAGTATGTATTAGTCTCATAACAGCCCTAAGAAACACTTCAGATAAAATATTATTTTATGGAAATAATTTTACACTACCACAGTTAGTCCAATATGTGAACTTCTAGATAATATATAAAATATTTTTTGTTTTCCACTGCTCACCTCATTTTCTGGGAGTGATTTTTGTTTAATTTACATGATCAACTACACAGAGTTCATGTATTTCTGTACTGACTCCTAACAGCTAATTACAAACTGAACAAGTTTATGGGTATGAAACAAAAAGTATGGCCTGTATAGAAACAACCAGTATGAAGAAGCAATCCTACTAATCTCCCCAGAACACAGTAGGTGATAAATGCCTCATTCCTGCCGAACTACAACCTCTTGCTCCTTTTGTGGGCGAGGGGAGGGGAGAAGGAGGTCATCTGAGGTGACAGGAGAGGAATGCAGTCAGAAGCCCCCATGACCCAGGGGTATAAAAACAATCTGAGCCACACTCCAGAGACCCATCTCAATCCACTCAGTCACATCAGTGTGGGCCCTCTTAGAGGTTAATACCTGCTCTGCAAAACTAATTAAAAGATTACATAAATTCTTAGAGTTTGTAAATGCAGAAGCATAGGCTGAGACCAAATATAGCCTTAACTTTTTTTTTTAGTTTTTTTGCAAATAGTTTACTTTCATTCACTTTGATTGAATATCAAAATTTTGTTTGTGTAATATTTCTTTCCCAACATTTGATGGTGCTTTACCATATGACAGATGTCCATCTGCAGATTCCATATAGATCAGGCCAGTTTTCAGCCACAGCTGATGTGCTGCTCTCAACAGTACAAGTACTTAACACAGAGGCAGTTTCTGGCCACATAATTTTTTTTATGCTGCACTTGTCTGAGAATTCCTATCAGAGATTTAGTTTCTGAAGGACTGACTGGATAAGAGGGCAAAAGCATCACCTCTGTAGTTATGCCAAAGGTCAGAGGGGCCTTTTCTGACCCCTTGGGGTGTCAGTGTTCTCTGCTCCTCCAGCAGGGAACATGTACCTGGTACTGATGGTGCAAGAAATCTGCTGACATAGCTTAGACATGAGGGTACCAGCCTGGCATGATCAACCATGGCCCTGCAAAGCCATTCTTGTCAATCTGGAGAGAGCTCTGTGAGTGCTCTTATGGGGCTTACAGGCCTAAAGCCAGCTTCTGTTCTTGGCTTCCCCCATTAGAGGTCCCACTGGACATGGCACCACGTGGGCTCCTTGTCATCCTCTTGTCCTCATGGCAGAAAGGCCAGACCATCAGGTGTTCTGCCATCTGCATTTCAGCTTTCACATGTCACTCTCCCCTCATGCATTAGGCAGTGCATTAGACCACAGCTACAGCACGGTCTGCACATACAGTGTTAGAAACCCTCCATTTCAAGTGCTGACTTGGATGGGTGCCACACACCCCCTGGAAGCATCTGCATTTGAATTTAAAGGGGTGGGTGAGTGACAACTAGCTTCTTCTTCTGAAAAGGCTTTGGCAGATCATTGGTTGTCATCAAACCTATTGCGTTTCTTGCCTACTGCCAAAAATTCCACCTACATGCCTGATGGCAATTAGTCCTTTGTAGGTGCTAATGAATAAAAGCAGCACGCACGCTTTACAGACTTTAAAAGAATATCCCAATCCATATATTAATTCCATATATAAACTCACATGCACACACAGTCCCCCCCTTCCCCTATCCACATGCCACTGTGCACCCACACCCAAATTCGTGCTTAGAAAAAAAGCAAGTAGCAGTAAGATGATCATCCAACTGTGTGCAAGTAGGATTTTTTTCATGAATCATTAGCTATTTTCCCAGAACTCATCTACTGAAAAAGTACTGCTTTATGAATGCAGAAGGCATCCTACATTTGGGATAATGAAGTACATTCATTCCATGCTTGAACCTTTCAGAGGTCCAGACATTTCACACACTCCCTTTAACCATGATTTTTCTGTGGTATCCAAAATCATCTGGGATACAACAGTATGACAAAACCAGCCTTCAGGAAAGTATACCAACAATTTCCATAGAAGGGAAAATGAATAAAATAGGAGTACCATGAGACTTCAGCACAGTACTTTTAAATCAACAAATTGAGCATTGCTTTCATGTTTTCTGTGTAATTCCGGGGGTTCTGGTTTATGTCAATTTTGGAAGAGAAGGTATCAAAACAGTATGAGGTAATCCACTCTATATAAACCTAATTAAAATGTCATTATTTACACTTCCCATCAGAAGAAAAATCAGTTTTTAAAAAGGAAGCTATTTTACAGAATTGCATCAACTCCAAACCCAAAAATTTAGGGGGAAATACTGCATTTTGACTTTCATGTTATCGTTACATATATAGAATACAGATAGACAAAATTAATTTTGAAATTCAGAACAGATTTAATTGAATATGATAGAAAACATTTCAAGCATCCGGAAAATAACTGCATTCCTTTTTTCTCAGACTATTCATTTTGTATGAAGTTTTCAATTCAAGTTTACAACATTTTCTTAAACAAGGGAATTTCCCAACTACTTTGTAGAGTGGTCATGAACTAATCAAGAGTGTTCAGTGTCTTATTGTGACCTTTCCAGATGAGATTTCACAGTCTCCAAAAGGCTTCAGAAGATCAGTTCGAAGCCAGCACATTGATATTTCAGCCTCACTGGATTACAGAGGGTTTTGCCCTTTTTTGCTGGCTGAAGTGCAGGCAGGAGCAGTTGAAGAAGGCATTCAACAGCTCAGGAGTTTCAGGAAAGGGGGCAGAAGCTGAGTGGCAGTGCCTGACATCAGCCATAGTGGACAGCAGCCATTGATGCATCACTTTGTTTGGACCAGCAAGCAGCAGGATCTTTCTGCCCAAGAGTCCACAAAAGTCAGGCAAGGAGTCTTTAGTGTTCCCAGAGCAGATGAAGACAACATTCACATGAAACTGTGGAATTAAAAGCTTCTCTACAGCAGCCTCTGGTCCTCCCCGCCACAGGGGCACATAGCTTCTTTTGTCTTGCTGTTGCACCCGGGCAAATCTCTTGCTTTGTAAACAGTTTTCAGTATTGTAGGCATTAAGGATGAAGGGAAAGATGGGACAAATGTCAGAATGTACCTTTGTGAGAGGCCTTAGCTGCCGTGTCTTCTTATTTCAGTTTCTAGATGAAATCTGTAACTTTTCTGCCAAAACAATACTTCCCAGAATTAATCTGAACTGGGCAGGGAACTTTTTTTCCATTTTAATTTCTTTTCTTTCAGCCTGTATGAGGATCACTGTCATAGTCCATTTCAATCCATAGCATATCCACAAGTACAGTGAGGATCAACGGTTCACACGCCCTATTATTTTTTTATCCCCTCTTCAAAAATTTCTCCTCCAGCTTCCACTTGTAGCTGAGAAACTCAGACCAAAAAATCTGGCCATTTCTCTTTCATCAGCATCCATTGAATCTGCTGCTTAAGCATACACAGGTGCCCACACATAACAGCATCAGATTAACACTGATGGTAAACAGCCAAATGCTCTGAAAAGCCATAGCACTACAACTCACATTTCACTGGCAGACAGGACCTTACCACCAGGAGAGGTAACTGGGTGCTTTCAGAGTACCACAACTGTAATCTTAAATCCATTCTTCAAAAAGCTATTTCCATCACAGATGTTGAAGCACGGTTTCTCCAAATAAAGTTTTATTAATATCCATTGGAGTAAAATCCAGTCATGCAGGGATGGTTGTGCTTGCAGGGCAATTTCACCTGTGAGATCTGTGTGCTTCGAGGATACCCCAAGGTTTCAGGTGCTCCTGCCATTGAGGCAGGCTCCTCTGCTTGTGCTGCAGAGCTCCCTGAATACCAAAAGCTCCAGCACATCCCTCAGGAGTCCTGGACCTAGATGTTGTTTTCTCCCAGTGTAAAGAGCTACACCCTCTGCCTTTTTTTGCCCTAGGATACCCTAATCTTTGTGTTATTACTATTAATGTCTCTGGAAGGACTTTTCCCACAGACAGGAGGTGGGCAAGAGGTCAGGGCTCTCCCAGCTGGGGCAGCAGCAGGCAAACACCAGATCTGTAACTTGATGGGCAGAACACACCACTCGAAAGAGGAAACCTGCTTTCAGAAATTATCCCAGGACAATTTTCTTTTTATTCGATGACTGTTTAATGTAAAATGCATTAAAAGCTTAGGAGAAAAATGTGAAAACATATGGAGTGAAGATGTTTAGGCAAATTGACAAATACGTCCCTACCTCCCTGGAAAGTCTTACAAAATTCTTGAAAGCTCCTTGGATTTAAATATCCCTTCTGCTTTCATTGTCCCCTATTTTGTTCTAAACAGCTTTGGGGAATATGACTGCTCAGAATATTCTATTTTATAAGGTTTTCAGTATCCCCTGAGTTCCACTTATTTTAAGAATTGTCGAGTTATCAAGGCCATAGATATAATCCTAGTGTTTACAGAAAACCTAAACTTTTAACTGGCATATCTTAACACTCTAAGGGGAGTTCAGTTGCAGCTGATCTTTCATCTGTACTCTCCAGTCAGAATCCCAAAACTACATGACTTCATGTAATCTCCTGATCTTTTTCAGTCATAAAAGTTTGCCATTTTCTCCCTTGCCGATTGGTTGGTAAAATGGAAAGATAAACATAAAACAAAGGCAAAGACATAAATTAAATTAATACTTCTGGAAACTGATTTATTTCAAAGTACTTTTAATATTTACACAATTCAATACAATTTCATGTAAAATAACTGCTCAAACCAACTGACTCATCCTGATGTCCACATGCTTTCTTTAAACCAGAAAACTTCTTTTTAATCTTCAAAACATAACATTTTCCTGGAACAGATGCCTTATTTGAGCAAAGTGACACATTTCTCTAATATTTAAAATAACGTTCCAGTTTAACCAAGATGCAAGTAACAGTCAATGAGTAGGAAAAGTTATCGTGACCATGGTTTTGCCCAGTATCAATGAGATGACTGTGAAACATTCTGATAAAAAGTGTTTGATAACAAGGCCTGGCTGAACAACATGTTTTGCTTTCTTAGTTATTAGTTTAATCATTAGCTCTGTTCAAAAGAGTTGTCAGTACAAAGTAATGAGGTGAGGGCTGTAATCATGGGCTAATATCATCTTTTCAATGATTCACTTGTAATTCTGCCTAACTTTTATAAGCTACATCTCATCCCTTCTGCTTTTAAACTTTGTGACAAACCATCTATTCTAATAGCGAAAAAAATCCAGCTCCCTGTGAAAAACTTGGTGGTTTTAGGTTGGTTTTTGCTTTTCTATTTTCCAGCAGCAGCACATCTGTCCCTGAAAGGTTTTAAGTGTCTTTGTAACTGATACGAGAGGAGCCTCAAAAAGATTTATTTGCTTTGGCTCAGTTAAAGGCTTTGGTTTCTAGCGCTTGTTCAAACCTCCTGGAACTGCAAAAATAGATGGGGAATCTCAAAATGTTTCACTGTGTTTTTGTCACCTCCCTGTATTCAGTAAGAAATTTCACAAGAGCCTTCTTTATAGTAAACTGACATTTCTGTTAATGGATTTACATCTTAAATGTAGACTTAGCTGCAGACTTACACTGACCAACTTAGCTGTAGTCATCACAAGAGATGGAAACTTAGATGGAGGCCACCCTTTTCCCACATCTGCTCCTTTGGGAGTCAAATCCAAGAACCCAGGATTTCCCCTGTGACAGTGATTTTTTTTTTCCTCAAATTTCTTGATCTTTATCACCAATGTACTTGAGAATTGAGTCCCTAGTGTTTACTATCCAGATGTTTTCTAGGGATTTAAAATTACAGTTTAGAACATATTTTTCTTTTGGCAGCAGATTTTCCCAGTCAAATGACAAAATCATCACAGTTTTTGCAAAGAGAAGAAACTCAGGCCTCATGTGCTGGAGAAAACACATGGAGAAGGGTCAGCACAGTGGTGTCATGAGATTGCACCACATATGCCATCTAGTCACAAGAATGTAATGTCTAAGCTGCAAGACCATCTACATTAACTGAGGGAATAGCTAGGCATGTAGGTAAGGCATATAAATAAATAAATAAATAAATAAATAAATAAATAAATAAATAAATAGGTCCATAGATTATGAGGATACACTAAGCTTTGCTGGTTGGCAATAGTCCATCCCTGTACCCCCTGTGTTTCCTACTCCCCAGATGACTGATGCCAGCTGTGCAATTGCCCAGCTCAGCCTCTGTCACCTCAAAGTCAACAAATTAATTGTTTCATCTTGAAAAGGCATGAAAAATCTATACAGTTGTTTAATGTCTCAGAGCTGAGCATCAGATCTAATAAATCCTTAGTCTAGAGCAATGTAATTTTATTCGTACTCAGGAAATGGAGAAAACAAGAACTCCTTTTCATGCATCTTTATTTTGCAAATCCTAATATCTATGCAAATGTTATATGTTTTCTTAGACCTGTAAAATACAGCATTATTCAGGCTTGATTCTACTCTCATCCACATCAGCCTTAGGCATATTTACGTAGATACTCTAGGATGATACATTAAGCCACAAACAAAAAGGAACAAATAAATGAGGGGTTTGGGCTGTCACTGACTCTAACTCCTGATGATAAGCTTTCTCCTTCTATCCATTTCAAAGACAGATCTTGAATTGTTACAGCAAATATATATTTCCCAGCTTGCTGAAATCTGGAATCAGATCCAGAACAGAATTTAAACAGTTTGGCTCATGTTAGCTCACCACAAACAAAGGCCACAGGTAAACTGTAATCTTTCAACACAGTGCAGAACAGCTCTAATCCTGGTGTATTATTTCCTAACACTAAGTAATTGGAGTTCTTAAAAGAGCTCAACACATAAGTCACGTATAACAAATGAGGTGATTTTCTCAGCAGATGTTTACTTTTGTCATTTATAGAAATACCAACAGAAAGTCTTATATCACCAAGGTGAGTCAGCAGCAGTGAGATGTGTCATCATAGGAACTGCAGGGTATCTCCTTGTTTGGCTTCATTATCTAGTCATTGTTGCTAAGGGGAATTGAAAAAAAATATTCTTAGAGGGCAGGAAAACCCCATTACATCCCAGGATGATGAAGAAAGGAAACTAAATCTTGTGTCATTGAGTCAAGACAGACACCAAAGTACACACTGTGAATGACACACAGGGATTTCTCTGTAAGAAAACACATGCTGCTGGCTACTGACAGTGATTAACTGTCTCACACACAGGAAGCAAGGATAACACATTCCCTCTTTAAACCAACTGGGTTATTTTAAGTATATCAGATCCTTTTCCTGTTTATGTCCAGGGTAGCAACAGCAGTCACAAAAGACAGCTACAACCCTTATTATGCAGGATTTTTCCCTTCCTCCAAGTAGTAAGAAACTTCCCGGAATTTACTAAAAGCTTCATGTTAGTATTATGAATACTAACAGTATTGTGAATACTAACATTTCTCGGATGATGAAAAAGGAAGTTTCTCTGCTTTTTTTACCACATTTGGATGCCCCTTGGAATCTGTGGGGCTTAAGATCTGTTGTGAAATCAAAACTCTTTTCTCAGGAAGGCTCATACGCCTGCCCTGGCTTCACTAAAGTCAGCATAGCTCGTCTGAGCAGAACTCATTTTAGGACTTAAAAGCATAATTCGAGACCTGCGGTTCAATTTCCATTTGGCACTGGCTAACTGTGGTGACAAGACTAGTACATGGTTTCTGATCTTATTTCCTTTCTTGCCCTAAAATCACTCAAAGAAGTGTCTTCACAGTTCACATAAGAGCAGGCTTCATTTTAGTAATTTTCAATTCAGAGGAGAAGAAAGGAGATGGTATGGTTCAAAAGTTGAAGATGAAATTAAAGACGTTTAAACTGTAAATATATACAAACATTTAACAAGGAAAGCTTGTCACCACTGAAGCAACTAATCCTTCATCATTTTCTGTGTTTGAACATGGCTTATATCTGTCTCTAAGAAATATACAATCATTCCCAAGCTCCCAAACTGCGATGCAGATCACACCAGTGTGCAAGCCATGCCAAAGACAGGAGCTGCTGTGCTGACAGTAGCACTCAGTAGTGACATTAGGCATGGGAACGCATTAAAAAACAATTGCACAGACACACACAGATGAAAATTTAGTCTACCTTTCCTCAGGAGACAATGTTACCCCCTGGAATGGGAAGGCCAAGGTGATTCATGCAGCCCAAAAAAATTTACCAAGTAGAGAATCTAAAATGTAAACTCTAAAGCATCTTTAGAAGGTCTGTCAGCAGGATATTCAGTAGGTCTTACTCAGTCACGAGTCAGAAGAAACTCCCGTGGAGGGGTATGCTAAATTTGCTGAATAGAAATGACTAAGAGAATAAACTCACAGGTCTCTTTTCAGATCCCACTACCATTAAAGGCAAATTAACCACATGCCACAGAACTAAAATTTCTCTTATTTTTGTGACTGGTGGATGACTCCTGGAGTGGAGGCTTAGACTTTCTACCCCACTACAGAGTCTGGCAATGAGGCATCTGAAGTCTCTTTATCTATTTGAGCTTCATTCTGACCTTCAAAATTTGCCAAGGGATGAGCCATGAGATTCTACCACCACCAATTCTACTCTCCCCAGTTGCCATCAGAAAAAAACACCCATGATTTCTGTATTTCCAACTTTGTTCTTGAACAGAGGCTGTAATTACAAGTGGCTTAACATTTCATTAATCATTCTAATTAAAAAAAACATATCTGAACATAGAGCGAGATCTGGACTTCAGTGTCAGGCTAAAACCTTTGCTCTGGTTGCCATGACTTGAATGGTATGGGGATCAAAAGATACTGAACTGATCTCTCTCAAAATATTGTAAAAGTAGATAAAATCTCTGATTCTCAGAAGAAAAAAAAGCCCTCAGAATGGAGCACCTATTATAAAAAAGATATTTAGCACAAATACTAACTTGAGATTGCAAGAGTGTTCAGAGAAGTTTCTCACATAAGTACCTGAGAAACATTTCATTAGTTTTTCTCAGGAGCTGTTATTTTGAAACCAAGAACACAAAGATAACCCTAAGTTACCATTTCTGTATTTAGGTCCATGTGCTGGCTTCTAACATGTGTACTATATAATTGTATGTACAAATATATATTAATACATTTAGTTCCCATCACCTATTGCACCATCAACAAAAGAATAAATTAATAGAGTTTCCTCATATTTTTCCCCCAAAAAAGGAATGGAAACTTTGATCTGAGATGAAGCGGGGGAATATTCTGAGCCTCAATTAATATTTTGTTTTTGTTCAAAGTTGAATACCTAAAACTGGGTATTTTAAGGAGGTAGTTCTGATTTCGCAATAAAAATATTATAACTTTTTCTTCCAAATGATATATTGATGGAAAATCATCATACTCCTGTCTCTTACAGGAAATACTCACTGAAATTCTCCTTTTTTCACCAATATGCAGTCTGTATGTATTTCCTTGTCAGTGATGTACAAAGGACGGCACTACTTATCAAAGAAATGAAAACAAAGAAATGATGAAACATTCAGAAGCACTGAACATGAAGGAAGTGGAGGGGCAGGCCCTGGGAGCCGCATGAAGCTGTCTTAGATGAGATTTGAGTTGGATATTAGGAAAAGGTTCTTTCCCCAGAGGGTGGGCACCGGGACAGGGTCCCCAGGGAAGCTGGCACAGCACCAGCCTGACAGAGTTCAAGAAGCATTAGGGTTGTCAGGAGTTGGGCTTGATGACCCTTACAGGTCCCTTCCAAATCATGATATTTTATGATTCCATGACTCTATGAACATGAAGGGATAAATATTGCAATTGAAAAGCTGGTTTTCCTTCTTTTCATTCATAGTCTTTCTGTGGGAACAAGATTATACATTCACACCTTCTCTAGGAAATGGAACTCAGTTCTTTTCATATAAGTCTTTTCCATGAAACTTTAGACTAGGCTCCAGAGGAATTCAAAATTTGAGGGCTTTCCACTCGGTAAGCACCTCTTATGCACGTCTCAAGTATCCACACAGGCTGACACACATAATCTTCACTGACCAAGTACAACTATCTAAAGTAGGAAAAGAGCAAACACTCCCATTTAAGAGAAATTTACTCCACAAACTGCTAGAAAAATGAGATGTCCTAACAAGACGGTGTGGCTGTACCAGGAGACTGGGATGTCCCGAGAGACACATGTAGGTGACAGCACAGAGTCACCACGGGAAACCAGGCAGCATGAGGAGGACCCAACCCAGAGGAGGGCTTGGGGGATATGAGGAGGCTTCAGCTCTGGCCTTTTGTGAAGAAACACTCTCACACGTGTTTGAATACTGCATCATTTCAGCAGAGAGGGAAAGGCTTCCAAGCTGCACAATTATGCTATTGTAATCACAAAGCACAGGCCAAATTAGACAGAGCAGCTCTGTTTTCCTGAATCTGGTTTTATAAGCTACATTCTAGCAGCTCTCCATTACGCTGCTATGCAGAAGTGTCTGGCATTGTTTCCATCACAAACAAATCTTTATGTCCTAAATTCATGCTGGACGGAAACTTGGCTTCCATGGCACAAACCTAAGAATTACATTTGTTTGTTTAAACAAATTTGAGGGAAAACATACTTGGCCATCTTTGAGTTATATGATGACAAGATGATTTAGATCTCCCATAAAAGATATAATTCTTTTTTTTCTCCTCACGCCAAACAATGATGCTTTCTTATAGCTGGACAGTTGCTGGCTAGGAGTACAAACCTATCGAGAAAAGCCAACTCTCAGCTGTATTGATTAGGGCAGCAGATGCTGAGCACTTCACAGGATGTGGTTCTTCCTTTGGAAAAGTGAAGACAGAGGTTTATCTCCTACATTTATAAGACTGCATTTTTATTTCACTGATGTTTGTCTGTGTGAAGCTAAATTGGAAATGATGTATTTTCACTGTATTGTGTAGTACTGGAACTATTTTATCTTCCCTAAACACTGCCTATTTACAAACCACTATTATAATAATACATCCTTGAAAGGAAACATCTTTAGAAAGATAAAATTGAAATATGTAAGAAATGCAACCAAAGCTCAATTTTTCACTTTTAGCCATCAAATGATAACTTATGCTTATCAAAGAACAATCAAAAGAAAATGAGGATGACATTCTGCACTCAGCATCAAAAAATCAGATCTTTTAGTCATTGAAGAGATACATACAATTTTTTTACTGATGTCTTTATAGAATAGAATGCCTTATGTCACTTAGTCAAGCAAATTGTCCCTCAGAGAAAAAATTGTAGTCTAAATTTATTCTTAATTTTCTGTGTATAGAGCAGAAATTGTATAAATTTGGTTATCTACATGATTTCACATTAATTCAATCTCACTAATAACTGGCACTGAAGTATCATGGAGGAATTATAAAATCAAATCAAGACAAAAATTATAAAATAAAATCAAGACAAAATTATAAATCATTAATAAAGCTTTCTCTGAAACAAGTGACAAAAGCAACCTTAGTAAATTCTTCATTATCATTCCACCTTTATTATCTCCTTTATTTTTTACCATTTTCATTTTATCTTCATTCAGTTGTGATCTTGACTCTACAAGGCTCTGTCAAAGAGAAGGATAAACATGTCCTTCACAGAACAAACAAATGCATATTCTCAGGGAAGCATACTGGATGATGCTAGGAACAGATCCCTTTGAATGTGTTTTAGACCTTCTTCTTTTGAATGCCTCAAACCAACTTGTACCTTTAAAAGCCATTGAGTCCAAAGACAATAAAAGCATATTTAGGCAATAGAAGGAAAAATTTAAAAATTTTTGTAAAATATGTAACTTCTCATGAAAAGCTGGAGCCCTTCTCCTTTACTGAAATCAAGTCTGTAGTGTGCAGGTATAAGCAGGACACCATGCAGTTCTTGATCACCTGGGCCTCTACTGAGAATGTTCTCACTTGGGAAGATTCTCACAAACCACTTTTTATAACTCAGCAAGGCCTACCAGCTAATTGCCTTTTCCAAATTATCTCTTAAGCTTTAATTTCCAGTACTAAATATTTGTTCTTGGCAGACTCAGAAGAACTCAGAAACCCAGATTAAATAAACCATTATATGCATAGACACCTGCTGCACTATGGCATACCATTAACACAAAGTTAAGCCTCAACAAATTACTTTGTTTGCTCATTGTTGTGTTTAGGCAAGTGCTTGCCATCTAAAATAAATTCTGAGCAGTTTCCACTAGGGAGTTATTTGTTCTTAATGTCATCATTCACTACAACAGTGGCCATAAGTGGATTTTCCATCCTGTCTAGATTGCAGTTTACTTTGTCAAAGTAATTATCCATTACTCCCATGTATACACATTTGTTTACAAGTCCCATACCAAATGCTTCTTTATAAACTGACGTGATGGTCTTTGCTGAAGACAAACCAAACACTGAGTTAGAAAGAAGAAATATACTGGTAGTCACTGAAACTCTCACAATTGAAGGATCTTCAAGACAGACATGCAATTGCTTTTGGATAGAAGAAGGAAATTAAGAAGCTGGATGGTGAGCTAAGAAACTGACATTAGCCAAGAAAGGACCTTGCAAGATGTTTGCAAAAGTTTACCAAACTTTTCCAAGTCACTAAGGATCACCTGGACCTCCCACTAGGCTCACAAACATCTGTCCAAATTCGCTGAGTCCTCCACATTTCCCTGACTTTGGGATACACACCACACTCTTCTCCTGCAAAGGCAGCACCTCTACATCTCATCAGCTTATGGTGCAAAACCAACTTGGAGTCAACTGTTTCCCAGTGCTACAACCTTACCAAGTACCAAGAAGCATGTTTTACCCATCAACTCAAAACACTGAGTCTCATTCTTTCTCCCTGGCATTCTTTTATATTCCACTATTTTTTCTGGCTTCCTTCTACTAAGAAATGCCACAGATATTCTCTTCAAGAATCAGTCTTTCGTTGACTTCTCTGAACTTCTACCACTAACAACCATCCCTTTCAAAAATTGTCTTTTTTCCCACTAGTCTCCTCTTAATTTTTTTTCCTCAAAAAATTTGACAGGATGAGCAATTGATTTTTATCTTCTTCAAAAAGTTCTCTTATTATCCATTGCAATATCTGAGTCTGTAGTGTATGCACTGCTTGTTGCATCTTCCTAAGAAAGGAAGTCAAAATTGATACAGTTGACATTCAGCTTTCCCTGAAAATAAAAGCCAACTTCCCTTTGTTAAATGAAGTAAATATCTATGTTAAATCTTTCATCACTAGCTAAAATAATTCATTACAGTTTCCTACTGAAAGGAAATGAGGAATGTGATCTCTATGTGAAAGCATGACAAAGTAACACCTGTGGACTTGACATGATCAGACATGATATTTGTGAGTAAACCAAGGGCAAAATGCAAGGTAGTTTCCAGTCAGACTGAAAATAGCTCAGAGCAGCTTGCATCGATCTTCCCCCGTGTTTCTGACAGTGCCACGTGTTAAAAAAAATAGTTTTAAACTTAAATTTGAAACAGGGAAAAGATATCTTAATAAGAAGCACGTGTGTGCACACTCATTTGCAGACACACACACATTTTCTTGACACAAACTGTAACCTGAAGATTGATTTCAATATTCAGCATCTCAGTTCTCTGTAAACATTTACAGAAAAACAGAATTCACAAAGTCCTGGTATTCAGTAAAATCCCAGGCAAACCTCCCACTGAGCTATAGCTATCCTCATTCTTGCACTCAACCTCAAGTCAATGTGTCTTTTTTTTTTATTTTCTTATTCTAATGCTTTTCTCTAATGATATTAACATGGGAGAAATAACTTCTTGTCAGCACAGCTCTACAGAAACTGGCAGGTTCTGTTTCAAGGCATTTATGCAAGCTTCTTCTTTGGTTTGATTAGACTATTCTTGCTTCAGCATTTGGACCCAGATCAAGAAAGAAATTTCAAATTCTGCCCACAGAATGCAGCATCTGAATTGGAATGAGGTCATTCTGCCTTCATTTTCATGCCTTGAGGTTTGTTGCTAGCTTTAGAACCAGAAATCTGCAGCAAAGCCTAGCTCCTTTCACCTAGCTTCAGGACCAAATTGTCTAACATCAGGAGCTACTTACACTGGTGAATACATGCCAACAGCTATCACACAGTGGTATCTGAGATGGAGCATTTTTTTCTTCTTTTAACCCTAAGGAAATATTATGATAAGAAAATGTCATCACCCCTGGAAAGTATTGACTTTTACGTGATGACCACAGGGTCCATTTTTGGACCAGCTTGTCTGAAATTCATTACACTAACCAAAGATTGGTGGGTTGGGATTTTTTAATGTTGTGTTCTAAGAAACTGGAATCATAAAAGCTTCATGCCATATGAGATTGGACAACAGAAGCTCTGAGAAGTTCCTCTTAACTGTGCAGCTGTATCCCAGACTAAGAGAGAGTAGCATTTACAGCAATGTTGATTTGTGGGTCGCTGAAAATCAGTGGTCACTGCTGTAAAAGACCCCATGTGTCTTCCTCAAAAACACTTCAAGTTGGAACCAGTGAAGCACTGAAGCTTACTGTGAGGGCTCAGAACTCAGCTGGCATTTCCAGTTTATTACTGCTGCCTACATATCCTGAAGGTGATCCCAAAGGTCTCCCAGAACCACCAAGGTAATTACCAATAAAATTTTTTTTCTACTGTTTTGTTATTCTTATTTCCTTTTTTGTTCTCTTATTTCTCATACTCTCAGCATCCAATTTTTGTTCTCCTTAAAGCTGTTTCTCTCTGATTGATCTTCCTCCCTGTGTCACCTTGCTAATCAAATACAGCGCTGTCCTCCCAGTGACACCATTTGTCAATTCATGTGCAAATGATGCTCCTAGGCAGTTATGTTGCATCCTAACCTTACATATTTCAAACAAGAGCTCCTGTAGTGTCACCCCAGCTAGTAGTTATGCTAAGGTCATCCCCATCCATTTAAATGGAAAATCCACAGCATTGATTCACTTATGCATTCATGTACATGCGAAGGGCAGAGAAGTCTGGCACCCTGGAGAAGACTGTCGCTGACTTGGGCACGCAGGACCTGGTTAGTGAGTGTTCCCATAGACTTGTGACTACACACATAACCCCATTCTGTTTGACTTTTTCCCCCCTTGGTTCCATTTTCCAAATCAAATTTTAAAGGGTTGGATCTGACCTTCTCACCCTGCGAAACAGTGAAAGAGCTCAAGCAGGAATACCTGGCCAGTCACACCATTAAAACAAAAACAATTACTGCCTTATTTAACAAAACAAGCCACAATCTCAAAATGGTAGAGGCCGCCTATTTTGTTAAGGTCTTAATAGCCTATTTTATAGTTCCCTGAGGAATAATTCTCCTTATTCAGAGAAACACTTATTAACCTTCATAATTTATTTGTGGCTTCACTAAACACGCACATACTGTACTGTATGGCCATTAATCCTGGGAGTGAACTTAATAATGATGGGTTCAGTTTAGCTCAGATAACCACCCAGATTTCTGGATACCTTTTGAATATGTATCAACTGTTTGAGACTCACTAATACACTTTTTCCAAAGTCTCTGTTACATGGCACTTTGTTTCTAGTCAGCCCTCCCAGAAAGTCCCCAGTTTCTTCCCATCGCATTAGGTGAAGTGTTCAACTAGTCGTTAACTGGCACCACAACTTGCTTATTCATATTTCTGAGATAAAATCTTACCTTTTAGCCAGAAGATCCTAGAGAAATGCAGCCTGTATTGCCGTCCTAGACTTTGCCATCAAATGTACATGCTGGCTCTCTCCCATAATGCTTGTTTCAGTGGTCATCCTCTGAGGAAGATGAGAATAGTGGGAATACAGAAGCTACCCCATCCAACTCCTATAAATTTGGCTATGCTTAACCTCATATAGCTTTTGTTACTTCTAATTTGGTTTTTTTTCCCGATAACCTACTTAACCAGGCCTGCTTCGGTGCCTTGCATTTGATACAGGGTGTTATGTGTGTTTCTTCTGTCCTTATCACTGCAGGATTCTGAACCTTTTTAGGACTCTTAACACAGACATATCACTAAAAATAATGATTTATCTACAAAGCATTCAAAAAAAATTCCTAGAAATATAGTCTTGCTACTAAAGAGAACAGATGCCCAAATATTGAGAAGTCAGTCTCTCTTCTAATGCCTGCTGTAGTCTCTTTTGTTGCTACTTCTTATTCTTTTGACTTATTCTGTTGGTTTTAGCTATTATCAATATTATTATTACTATTATTATTATTATTTAGTTATTACAACTGAATATGAAGAACACCTCCTTAACATATTCTATAATTTTAATAAAATGAACAAGCCCAATACTAATGGTGTTACTCCCAGAATTTACTAGTGTAGCAGTATTTCTGTGGAGCCTGTGGACAGAATAGCCATACCACGGCTATGTGAGCAATTACTGCTTGAACCAGAACTAACTTTAGAGAAAGCTATAGTTATTTCTAGCCAAATTGTGACTGCAGTAGCAAGGGCTAAAATAATTGCTCAAGAGGCTATAGACCATGTCCAAGCAGTCCATTCATTAACGGGCGTGAACTGGCATGAGCGTGGCAGGCAGAATGGTGGTAAACAGAGCACGTTTGATACATCTAGAAAGCACCATGCCATCTTAACACCCTCTGATACTTCAAAGTCAGGCTTTGATTGTGAATCTCTACTGTGTATTATCAACTGCAATCTGAAATAAAACCATGGCCTGCAGGCAATTTCTTTATCAAATTATGGGTATGACAAGATAAAAAAAATCACAAACCTGTGCTTACAGTTGTTACAGTCAAAGACACTTGAAGACATTGGATATTCAATTTCTACTAAAACAAAATCAATAATTTAGTGATCAAACAAAAACACACTAAAGCACCTGGGTTTCAAGTCTATAATGATTAAAAAGAAAACTTGGAAAACTTGGTCAGATATAACCAATGTAACAAGCCTGACTAAATCTGCAGATGGGCTGAAATAGCAACACTGAAAGATGTTACTGAAAGAATGATCCTGCCCTGTTAACTAATAGAACAAGCACTTCACAGGACCTTATCAATACCACTGCATTCTATGCATCAACTATTAGCTTATCCCTTGGGATGAGCAGGAAGGAGATAAGGATCTCTTGTTACTGTCATCTTTGTCTGGCTGGCTGTATAAAGGAGAGATGAGCAAGAGAAGCTTCTCACTGGCCTTGGGAAGAGAAGAAAGTTGGCTGGTCTGGCCAAATCAGGGAGTTACTTGCTTGTTCTGACAGCTCAAGTTGTTGGCACTAGGCCACAAGATTCACTTAACTGCACAAGAAGAACGACCCCACAAGAATGGGACCAAGCAAGAGGATGCTGCTGTTGGAAGTGAAGCACTTGATTATTTTTAAGGACCCAAAACATAATGAGCTTGTCTGTAGGTTGTACCAGCCAATATCAACTCCATGAGAATGAGCAAGGCAAGATAAACACATGCTGAGTTATGTGTTCAAATGCACTGGCTAACTTTCCTGCACAGAATCAAAAAGAAGCTCTGAAGTAAAAGCACCTGCATAGCATGCTCATGGCAACAGGCCATTATCTGTGGTGGGGAGGGCCATATGGTCTTTGCTCCCTAACAAGTCACCTCATCTTGCTGAACAGCACAAAGTACACTACTGAGTAGGGGGAGAACATGTGAGGATACCTCACTTGCAGAAATTGCAGGGAGATCCCCTGATGTAAGTGTGATGGGGCACCTCTGCCGAGCAGACTTGCAAGGGATACTGCTCTGCATCTCACTGAACGCCAAAGCCAGGTGCCTTCAGCTTGTTCAGAAGCTACTTGGACAGCTGGCTGCAAGAGCAACAGCTCAGAATCAGATTCAAGTCCTAGGAAATCCTCTTACTCGCCAGAGAAACAAGAAAGAAGCTGTAACACTGCTGGCCCAGATGTATCCATTGTTCCTGACACAGCGTATAAGGACCTTTTGGAGCACCATCAGAGAGCACAGAGTACACTAGTGCTTGTAACAGACTACACCAGCCAATGCCTGGAAATAAGCTTTTTTTCTGCCTCCCTTCTATAACTGCGCATCTACAAAATACTCCTTGTGTTGCCTTAATTGTGCCCCTATTTGCAATTCAAGCCTTGTTAGGTAAAACCTCCAAGAATAAAATAAACAGAGGAGGTGACTTGTTCTTTTTCCTCTATTTTCACCTGCACAGTCAAAAAAAGTGAAAGCAGGAAAACACAAATGTTTTCTGAGAAATATTAATTTTTATCTGCAAATAGGTTTTTAATTATTTTTAGTCATCTCTTCAAACATTTTAAAACCTCATCTTTTATGCACTTTGAGATTGAGGGGAATAATTCTCAGTAGCAATTACTACCTTCCATTGAAAATGTAGACAAAATGACTCTGACAAGGTGTACTGAGTAAAATGTGCAAATACTTGTTTTATTTATATCACGGTAATCACCACAGTATTCCCAGTGCACCCAAATATAAATGGAACCCTATATTATAATTCCACAAGTTCCTTTCTTGTTTGTTATTATCCATACTAATCACAAAAAAAGTTTTTTGACTGAAAACTCTGTGTACCACTGTAATGCGAACATTGACTACACAATTAATTATTAATGGAGAACTGTTGTCATTTACAGAGATGCTATGTATACTTTTACATTGTATCTGCAAAGAATAAATAACAGTATAAGACAAATAATGGATTTTTCATTAATAGGGTTGACAGCAACTGTAAGTTTTGTCAGTAAATGTATTAAAATGTAAGTCTCATTTAACTCAACTCGCACCCTCTGTCCTAATTCTGGGAGGACAGAAATGGTCCTTCACTGACTCGCCTTGCTGGCTGCTGGTACAACAGGGTCGTGAGCAATGCAGCCTAAGTAAACGGGGAAGACTGAAATTTCTATTTATTTACAGAGGATATCTTCCTTCCTCTGGTCTGCCTTCCTCCCTTCTTCACCCCCGCAGTCTAACCCTGCCCTGTCTGGTACGTGGGTATGGTATTTGTCTTCCAAACATAACAAATAGAAGTTAACATTCACTAACTGTGACTTATCTGACAGCTCAGCACTCTGTTTCAAGTTGTTCACTGTTGCAACTTGATTTCCACAAAGCCCTGCGTCATACTGGGGCACCCTGCCAGGTCATAGGCTGCTCCATTTCTTCAAAATGGAAATTTGTTAGGTTTGCTGAGGTCTTTCCTCCTTCTCTTATGGTGTTTTATGTATTAATGGAAGGTCATGTCAAATGGTATTATTGCAGGGAACAGCAATTCATAATTCAGCAAAACTGTTCCTCTATTTTCAGTGTGAATTTTTGCTACCCCGTCCAGCATAGGAATTTACGCAGTTCCTCTCCTGTGAAGATGTTGCTTTCCTAGTATTCTTGCCTGGACTAGAACAAGAATCCTCCTGTACGGCTCAGGTATCAATTACTCCAGTCCAGAGGTAACATCCTCTCCTGCTCTCTAACCAGACTTGTTTCAGACATAGTAGGGCATGGATCCAGACTCCTGCTATGATCAATTACTTCCTGACCTTAGCTGCACCATAGGAACTCTTTTTTCTTATTGTTTAAAGTGCCAATATATTTTATAGGTTTTCCCTTCCCCCTTTTAGACTTTGGAATCGATCAAGGACTACTTAAGAGTCACAGTGTAGCCATCCATAACAAGGACAACAACAAAAATTGATGAAGAAGTATCTTTATGCTCCATATATGGATTTTCCATTATGGAGAATGTTGTCTGCAAGTGTTTCTCTAAGACACCTAGTGACAGCTTATTTTGTCAAATGTCTGCTTGTGTTTATAACTATTTCAGGAAGAATAAAAACTTCTTAATCCCTTGGTATAACTCCTAAGTCATCATGAGCCAAACTCCATACTCTGGAGGCTTTTGAAATCTACACGGCAATGGTCAGTTCCTTTCTTTGTTACTAGCTCACACATACAATATTCCTGCCCAGTTACCTCACACCAAAACCATGCCAGAACCTGCAGCTTGCAGGTGCACCCCCAGACTCCTAGACCTGAAAGCAAGAGTACCACATTGAATCCAGCTGTGAGGCTAGATAAGTGGGCTACAGCCTTTTCTTGTTTTGAATGCTCTGCACCACTCCAGAAATGCAAATCAACCTGAAAAAGCTTTTATGTTCCCATTTTGCTCCAGCACCTCAATCACTGCAGGTTACAGCTGACTTATGCTGAACCAGTTTTATACCACTTTCCTCTCCTGATCTCCAGAGAATGCAGTGAGCCAGGGGAAGGAACCAATGGATAGACCATCACCTAACTTCTCTCAGGAACATCCTCTAACAAGAATTTCATGTTAGTTAGAGCTGCTCTTTGGAAATTGATTCCTAAATGAAGGACTTTCCCATGGATTGTAGGACACCACAGAAAAGCAGAATAAAGCCCTAGCTCCCTTCTCCAGTCATCTGCAAATCAAAATAAATAATTTCCTAATACCGTATTGCTGTGTTCTGTTCTATTTTCTGGTTATTGAATGGCTATTTTCTGTGCTATGGTGCAGCACAGAAGACTGGATAGCCTGAATAAGGAGTAGGAACCTGTTTGTTGTTTCTGTCTTTGTGCCCTACCCAACAATGGGGAGAAAAGTTTTCCTCTGTTGAAGCAGAATATGACCCAATGCTGCTGTATACACTTTTCACATGGAGCTCTGTGTTATGAGGTGCAGTCACAATGATTGTCCTCCTTCAAACACAAATCTCCTTTCCCATTGCTGGGGCACTGTCCTTGATGAGAGAAGCAAAACTAGGAACATGGTCCTATCCATAATTTCATTTCACCAATATCTCTTCCAAAACAGCACCTCCTCCCCAGTGGAGTGGTTATACTTGGAAAATACCAACCTGCCCTGACTCACTTTACTCCTTGGTCCTTGCTTAGATAGAGGAGGACTGAACAAAATCTCAGTAAGGAGAAAAGGATGTGGCCTATGGTGATTAATTCTCTCCCACAAGCACAAGTCAGTGAGGGTGGTGCCTCACCCTATGCACCAAACCCTTCCGACTCTCTCTAGGGCAGGAAGTCCTCACCCATCTCCTGAAGAAGCAGGGCACCCCCTGCTGACTCTGCCCCTAGGAAGCAGCTGGTTCTGCATGTCCTCAAACCCAACTGAAAAAACCCCCAAACATATCACTTGGAGCTCCAGTACATAGTTTTAATTTTGTTCTTTTATGTATATATTTCTTTTCAATTTTCAGAGAAAGATGCTTCTCACAACTGAAGCGTTCTTTCAGGTAGTAAGAAATATTATTCTTCTTTGCCATACTCTCAGCATCTTTGGGGAAATTGCCCAAAGTAACCAGTGTTGCAGCAGAGAAAGCTGACTTTTATACACTGCTGTTATGCTTTTCCACTGCCGTTACAGCTGAAAAAATGATCCAGATATTCTTCATAACAATGAGAACAATAATAGTTATAGGTATAGAAACAGAAAAAAAAGTACTTATTCCTTCTCCTTGAGGAAGTAATTTAGGAGTTTTCTTGACTCAGGGTTCAAAATAATCCTAATTTCTGTATGTCATTGTATCTTTTGTCCATGTGGGACGTTGTTGAAGCAAATAATTAGTTTTGTTCATGTCTAATCCAGCCACGTGCTCAAGTCCAATATTTGCTCATATTGTCTCATCAATTAAAGGAATATTTGGAAGTATACAGCAAGGCCATTATGCCTTGGTATTCATGCAAGATATAGGAAAAGAGGAGGGCTTGTCTCTGTCTTTAACTTGGTTTGGAGCAATTTAGCTTGAGGACAACCAATGCTCTTGTAAAATCTAAAATATTTCACAGATGCCAGGTCTCCAATAAATTTTGGAAATCAAGATGCATATTTTAATATTAACACTTTTAGCATTTTACCTGACATGCTGGAGATACCAGAAGAATTCTAAATTCTTTCTTGTATTCCACATTTACTCCACATTTCTCATAGCAGAACCTAAAAGAACTGTTAGCAACAAGAAGAATAGATGAGGGAAAATTACAGCCTCTCAGTAGGAAAAAATGTGGGTATGAAAAAATTTCATAAATCTAATCCAATCTGGACAGTGATGATTATTAATTATCAGATTCTCTCTTTTAATATAATGCAATGTAATTATTTTAAATTCATTGCATATTACTAAAATTGAATGAATACGGATTTGTTTTTATTTACTTTATGATCTTTGGAAGAAGAGGCAGGCAACCCACGAGGACTACAAGGATGTTTTGACATTAGGCAGGGAGAAAATTACAAGGGCTAGAACCCAACTAGAACTTAATCTGGCTTCTGCCATGAAAAACAACAAAAATGTTTCTACAATTATATCAGCAACACAAGGAGTGCTAGGGAGAATCTCCATCCTTTTCTGGATGCAGAGGGGTACATAGAAACAAAGGTTGAGGAAAGGGCTGAGGTACTTAATGCCTTTTTTTCCTCAGGAAGACCAGGTGTTCCCAGACCCCTGAGCGGGAAGAGAGAGATGTGGAGCGCAGTGAAGCCCACATAACCAGGGTGAAAGAGTCAATGACTTGCTGTAGCTCTTAGACACACAGGTCTATGGGTCTGGTTGGGATCCACCCAAATGTACAAAGCAACTTGGCAGAAATGCTCACTGGGATGTGTTCCACCATTTAACACAAGTCCTGACTAAGTGGGGAGGTCCCAGATGACAGAAGTTAGCAGATGTACTGCCCATCTGCAAGAAGGGCCAGAAAGGGCATTCAGGGAATTACAGGCCTGTCAGCCTGACCTGAGTGCCAGGGAAAGTTATGGAACAGATCATCTTGATTGCCATCACATAGCACTTGATGGACAGCAAGGAGATCAGGCCCAGCTAGCACAGGTTTATGAAAGGCAGGTCCTGTTTTGTCATCTTGGTCTCCTATGGCCAGGGAACTCAACTAGTATACAAGGGAAAGGCTGTGGGTGCTGTCTACCTGGATTTTAGTTAAGCCTTTGACATACTTTCCCATAACATTCTCTTGGGGAAATTGAGTGTTTGTGGCTTGGATTGTGTACTCTTCACTGTAAAACACTGACTTTATGGTCCCTTCTCACCACTGGCCACCCACCACTCTATTCACCAGAGAGTGATGGTGAATGAAGTTACATCCAATTGGTGGCCGGTCACTTGTGGCGTCCCCAGTGCTCAGTATTGGGACCAGTCTTGTTTAATATCTTTATCAGTCATATCAGTGAGTGGGTACAGGGTGACCCTCAGTCAGTTTGCAAGATCGCACCAATCTGGGTAGGAGTGTTGGTTTGCTGGGAGGTAGGAAGGCTTCACACAGGGATCTGATAGGCCTGGATCAACAGGCTGAAGCCAAGTGTGTAAGGTTCAACAAAGTGAAATGTGCCTGATTTTGCACTTGGACCACAACAAGCCCATGTAGAGTTACAGGCTGAAGGCAGAGTGGCTGGAAAGCTTCCCAGTGGAAAATGACCTGGGGATGTTGGTTGAAAGTAGCTGAACATGAGCCAGTGTGTGCCCAGATGGCCAATAAGGCCAATGGCATCCTGGCTGTATTGGAAATAATGTGGCCAGCAGGATCAGGGAAGAGATTGAACCTCTGTACACAGCACTGGTGAGCCACATCTCAAATATTGTGTTCAGTTTTAGGCTCCACACTCCAAGAAGTGTCCTGAGGGAACTGAGATTGTTTAGCCTGGACAAGAGACAGTCCAGGGGAGTTCTTTGCACTTTCTACAACTACCTGAAGGGGGCAAGATAGGAGTCATTCTTCCAAGTAACAAGTGTTAGGATAAGAGGAAGAGGCTTCAGGTTGCGCCAGGAAAAGTTTAGAATCTATATTTAGAAAAATTTCTTCACTGAAAGGGTTATCAAGCAGTGGAACAGGCTGCCTAGAGAAGGAATTGAGTCACCATCCTTGGCGGGATTTAAGACATGCAGACGTGGTACATAAAGACATGGCTTACTTGGTGGACTTGGCAGTGTCAGATTTGCAGTTGGACTTGATGATCTCAGAGGTCTTTTCCATCTAAATTATTTATGATTCCATCATTTCAGGGAAGATAATCACAAGTCTTATACTTTCTTTGTTGTATTCAGCATGCCTTACAAAGGCATTTAGAGTTGCCATTCTATTTCACAAGTTGCATTTTCCCCCTTGATACATAAAAAATAGAAATACACAAAAGTTTTTAATACCAAATATAGTTTGAAAAGTGCTTGTTGTTAATATTTTCATTATTATTATTTGAAACTTGAAAGTTTTAAAGTAGTAGAAGCTTCCAATATTATTATTCATGATTTTCAATTCAATCTAATTTTTGGTTTAGAATTTTATGCAAAATTGAAAAAAAAAACCTTAGAGCAGAAAAAAAAATCAAAGTTAAGGAACTAAGAGCTGTTTGAACTATGAAATATAACAGATGGCAAAAAAGCCTCTTTCCCGATGATCAGTCAGACTGAGGGTTTGTCTGATCTTCTCTGCAAGACAATTCCACATTCTCCAATTCAGAAAGTCTTGCATCTGGTTCTCGCATACTTTCTTCTGGGCAATGTGTTCTGCCTCAGTTAGGAGGAGTACAATTTTCATGGTGGTTTACAAATCAAAATTTGGATTTGATTAGCTAGTGTTGATTCACTAACCACTCTCAGTACTTAAAGTGATATCAGAAGCTCACCAAGCACCAGAAGAGGACTTGAATGTCTAGGTTAGCATGCACCGCAGAAAGAGGCAGCAACATCTACAGACATCAAACACACCACTAGGTGGTCACATTAACCTGATCCTCAGTGTAAGCATCATTTGTCAGACAAAACACATCCAGGTCAAATGAGTTCCAATAACCCAGGGCTGGGTACTCCTGCCCTCAGGTTTTCATTGCCTGGGAGGAAGGAAGGGATATTTCCCAGCTAGCTGTGAAACCTTTGGAAAGCAATGTTACCTGGCCATAGAAGCCAGAGGCAGAACCCACAGGCTTTGCACAACTTTGATAAATAGAGTCCATATGTCTTCAATGAATGGAAGGTGGAGACAGTGCCTTGGCCCACTCTTCAAAGCATTCCCCCTTTCTGACTAGAATTGCTTTGGTCTTGCCTGCATTCAACTTGAGCCAGCTGCTCTTCATCCAAGACTTTATTTCCTGAAGACATTCCAAAATCCTATGGCCAGTGTGAATATGTTGTCAGATTAGACCATCTAATAGCCCCTCTGTCTGCCCTCAAAAACCTCAGAACTGCTGAAGTATTAGCGCCCACGAGGCACAGCTGAGATTACAGCCCATTCAGATTACGCACAGGAAAGCAGACCTGGTCTGAAATAGCTTCCAGATGAAATTAATGAAGTAAAAGCAAAGGCCATGGGTATATAGGATTAGATAGATTGGATTATTATATATACAGGGTACTCTAAGAGAAGGGTAGGAGCATCAGATGCGTGTCCCCATCCCACTGTCTTATCTGCACTGTGAGATCTCTAGTACTTCTCCTCAATGAGCTTTGTAAAAAAAAAGTTACAGCTTCTGAGCCCTGAAAGTAGTTCAGTCATAAAATCTTTTTGCCCTGTAGATATAGAAGGTTTTCTAAATTAGACCATTTTAACCACTTAAATTATTTGCACCAAAAGTCTACTGACTGGTGTAAAATTCTGTTTTGTGCAAAAGATTTTGCTTTTACAAAAATATGGGAATTATCTCTAAATATATTCAGCCAGCAATATTCCTTTAATCAGATTTTTTTCTCTTCTTCTCTAAGAAGACATTAATTTGGCCCTTTCTTGAAAGGCTGTGTATTTTCAGATCAGAAGCAGCAATTTGATCAGACAGTCTGATTTCCCATCCTATTAACAGAACTTAAAACCATCTTCAGAATTTTCTCTGTCAAATACAATAACCCTGCTCAAGTCAGAGATTTTCTCCCAGATATTTGGCAAATTGGAAAAGCATTCTTGTGGTCAGTATTAGGTCACTTCAGAATCACTTCAGACAGAAAAAAAAAAGTACTAATAAATAGCTCCAGTATTATAATTCTCACACGCTCCCTGAACACAACAAATATCACATCCTACTTGAATTTTTCATTCCATATTTTCCTGTCTCATAGAATTAAATGTTAACCAGTCAACTGAAACTTTAATGAATTAATGTTCTCAATTTGCACAGATTAATATTAATCATTATCATGTTTGGCTTGTTGAGTTTCTGTTTTAACTCATCAAAACTGAGAATGAGAGGACTGTTAATGTCAAGCTCATGTATCAGAATCATGAAATCTTTCTAATATATGCCTGCTGCTATGACATTTTTTCACCTGAATTTCTTACTTTGGTCAGTGTTTACCCATGGTGACTGTCATACTCTGGCTAAGAGTTCTCGACATGAGAGATACAATGATGGGTGGTAAAGAGACACTTCAAAGTCTTCCATACATGGAGTCAGGCCTATTCATGGGACATTGGTTTCATCTCACTTGGCATCTTTCCAGTTGACTTTCAAGCTGGTCATCACAGTACCACAGACGTGTGGACCCTTGCTAACACCTTTTTCCAGATTTCCAGCCACAGAAGAATATAATATGGATCTCTTCCAGTGGCTTTACAACTTGAACTGTGGTCCTGGGGCAGGCATGCAGACAGCTGAGCCGCAGAAAGCACTGTGCCTCCTCATGCCTTCCCTTTGTTTTAGCTCCTGTCTATAAACACCAGCCCTTCATTTTATCAGAAAAAAAAAATTTATTAAAACGTACTATATTACTTTAGGTTTTTTCTATCCCTGAAAATAGTACAGTTATATATGTGAAACAACAAAACTTATTGAACTCTGTAAATGCACAAAAACGAACTAATCATCAACAATAAAGAGTTGACAGTTTTCATATTTTACCATTTTTTTTAAGATTTAGTTTTTCAAGCTTTTCTTTCCTTTACAAGTAAGATATTGTCCTCTTTTCAGAGGTTTCCTGTTATCCCACGAGTTCAAAAATTAACAGTTATAAAATTGGAAGAACTTACAACATTTATTATTTCTACAACCTTGAGGATGACTCATCAAAAATTTAAGTTGGTGCCACAACAAACATAGTATATGACCTTTACAGATGCCAATGATTTCTGGTAGTATATTTGCCATGGAAGGGGGAGGTCAGGAGCAGAATAAGTTTATGAATAAACAGTTTTCAAGACTTTATGATTAGCCACTGTGCAAGATAACACAGAACTACTGAATGTCTTCTACACCCCTACGTTTGGATTTTAAAAATAAAAATGGAAGCGGCTTTCTAAATAGATATATTTCCCCCATTACCCCAGCCAGCTGGAGAGCCAGTGTGACTTTTGTTATGTCTAGCAATGGCTTCTGGGTGGCTTTCTGTCTCTCATTTATTTCCTATATATTTGGCTTAGAACATGCTCAGTATTTTGGATGGGAAAACAGCCAGGCAAGTCATTAACTTTACAGATCAAAATAAATAATGTTATAGTGCTTCAGTGATATTAGCCCTCCCCTGGTTGACACTGTGGTGAGGTCGCTGTTGGGACACTGGATGAGCCTTCTTGATCAAAGCTAAGAACAAGAGAAAAGAAACTCCACAAAGCACTAACTGTCATGGCTACTGGGTACTGCCCAGGAACTTCATTATATAAAAAGAAATTGAGTAATAAACATAACTATTCCAAGAAAGAACACAGACAGATCAGAAACAAGAACATCATATCACTGAACCATCTAAAGTATAATTCTATGCAGAGGCCATAAAGATAAAGAATAAATATGCTTTTCTTTTTTTCCCTTCTCTTGTTCCATCACTTCCATTCTTTACTTACATTTAATAACATATTTGGGGAAGGATAGGAGAATTCTCAGTCTCTTAGTTACATTAAATTCATATTTAGAGAACAGACTGAATGAAAATCCTACTTCCAAAGCACCTCAAACTTTGCAGGAAATATATACTTATCTCCTGACTGTCATGGCTCAGTCCAAATCTCATAAAGTAGAAAAGTTCAGAAAGGGACAAAAATCATGGTTATTTGGTAAAGGAAACATTTGGCTAAGAGCAGTGAAGGAAGGCATATATCTCTGTTCCAGAAATGCAACACAAGTCTGGTGTAATTGCACAGACTTCTGTAGGACCAAACGAAGGCTAGACAGCACAGAAGCAGAATTTGGAACAGGAGGTTGGCCGCACTTACCCACATCTCAACACATTTTTCCACCAGGTCTTTCCCAGCAACAGTTTTACCTGATACTTTCCCGTCAAATAATAAAATTTTCAACATCTGATTTTTCAGTTCTCCGTCTCAGTCCTTCCCTGCCTCCCCCTCCAGTGCTATGATCACTGGAAATAATATTAAAAGTTCAAGTCCTGAAAACACTTAATGCCATGATTAATTTTTACAGCTTAAGGAAATCCAAGATGACATATAGTAATTTTACTTATTCATGCAAGTGACACTAAGAATTGTTAAGCTGGCACAATACTCAAATAATAGTGAGCTCATATTCTCAAGAGCATGGAGCACTCAGCATTTTGCCAAAAGATCAAGAGAGATTCTCTGAATCACTCTCTGGTTTAGACTATAGTTGTTTCTTTTAGGAACATATCAGCAATTTCCTTTTTATTTGCTATTAATTAATAAGTGTCAATAAATACTCCTCAACCTAGAGCAACCAAACGTTGCATAAAGAGAAGGACGATGTTCGGAGTCAGACCTCCAGTTCACTGGAAAACACGTTATCCGCAGAGGTGCAGTTGTGCCAGTTAGAGGCTTTGCAAACACTGTGAAGCAAGTACTCTGAGAAGCTGGGGAGAGCACAGAAGTAGTTCAGCATGCCTGTCTGAAACGCAGGCATAGCAGGAGGATTTTCAGTTGGAAGGATCAGGTTGCGCTGGGCTTGCTTGTGCAGATGCGCTGGAGCCGCCCCAGTGAATCAATGGAACAACTTTGGTAACTGCTCCCTAACGTAAATGAAATGCTTCTCCGTGTGGCTCCACGTTTTCAGTTTACTCCTGACCAAAGCTAATTCGGGTAACAATAATTAGCTCCTTTTCTCTCAAATGTCAAACCGCAACATTTGCTCTTCTGTTTCTGTCGCCACAAAAAAAAAAAAAAATCCCTCCCGACCATTTAATGTACCTTTTGCAAAATACTTAAGATAAAACAAGATAAGAAAAAGCTTCAAAACCACTGTAAGAGGCAGCAGAATGAGCTCAGAGCCCAATTCTGTAAACATACCTACTTTTTACCCACACAGATCACTCTATTAATCTCAACAGGACTATCAGCAGAAACAAACTAGTTCCCAGGTATTTAGAAGTTAGCAGGGGTGGGCTATCACAAAACTGATGAAGTTTGAGATTTAAGGACCTAACAAAAATACTTCACGCTTCAAAAAATACTTTCTGTATCCCTCAAGGCCATCCCAAAAAGCCACCCTCTATGGAACATATCTCTTCCACTGAAAAATTCTTGGAGGCAGGAGCCTTCCTGGGAGCAGAAGCCTACTCCCTCTTACTCCTTCTTATCCCAAGTGCGTTTGTACTCTCACAGGGGGCCTGGACACACAGGAGGTAAGCATCAGTTGGGAAAGGGAGAAGTAATACTGGCTTCTACTCCCTCCTGCTCTATCAGCTTGAAAAAGAGCAGGAAATTGTGGTGCCCTGCAAATTGCAAACCCTGTGCCCTCACTCTGGCCTGGGGGAAGCAGAAGAAACGTGGCTCAGGTGGATCATGTGTAGGTGGGTCCCATTCTACTTGTCCTTATGCAGAGCTGGGGTGAAAGCAAAGGTTTAGACCAAAAACCATGGAGCAAGACCTTTTCCAGGCAGCACCTTGGGTCAGTCAACCATAACACTGAAGCTTACTCCATACAGAGGACCAAGCAGCAGCCTAGACTGTCATTTGCAGAGGTATACCAAAATGACAAGGTTTAAGGCTGATATATTCTGCTTGCAGCTGGCCAGGAGACTCTGAGTATTTGTACCAAGTATTACCTCCCCTTAAAAAATGCACATAACCTCTACCATCAATTTCCTATTTGTATATAAATGGGAAAAGTCATACAGGGCCAGTAATTCATCTCCCATTTGGAGATGTTATGACCAGGCGTTGAGAGTGTACAGGTCATTTATGAGGATACAGCTCATTTGCAGACCATTTATTACACCCATCCATCTCTCAGCCTCTCCCTGGTGCTGCCAATACACAATAGCTGTTTTTCTAGTTCTATCAAGCTCCTTATTCCCAATGCATTTGAGCATCCCTGTGATATTAATGAACTTCTCCTCACAATGCTCCCATGGGGATATTATCACCATTTACAGAGGGCTGGCCCATGGCTATACAATCTGTGGCAGACCTGGGAAGGAGACCAAGAGATCTGGTGCTTCAGCCCAGTGCAGTAACCACAGCACTCTTCCTCTGCTCCCTTTTATGAGTTGGACACCTGTTTGCTGGTTGAGGATCACCAAACAAACATCACATGGTAATAAACTTTTACAATCACAACAGACCTGGGCTGGATTTGAACCAGCATCTTAGAGGTGCAAAAGCCTTATGTACAGCCCATTATTGGTCCCTTGAGCTGGGTATTGCTCTGGCAAATGCTTGGCTATCCACCATAAAGATGAGCTTGATGCCAATAGCCTCCAGAAGCAGGTATTACTGAATACTCATTTGAGTTCAGCAAAGAATTCACATGGTAAGATGGGTGTCTGTATATGTGTGTGTGCATGCTCCTTTTTTTTCCTTCCCAAGGAAACGTTAGAAATCAGCCTTAAGGATATGAACTTAGTTTAAATGTCAGCTGAAAAACAGCTGCTGAAAAGAGATATGATCCATGAGCCAAACAAATGGGGCTGGGAGGAAGTTGAAATGAGAGATATTTAGTTTGCTAATGCTCCTGTGTGAGGATAAAAGGGTGAGATGTGGGGAATCTTCTCTGGCATGAGGTCCTGCAAAGTGTTCTGGAAGATTCGGGTTAGCAGAATATGATCTCCCCATATGGCAGGTTTGAAAAAGTGGTGAAAGAAGTCCAAGCATATGCAGCAGTGAGGTAACAGGGCCAGAAGGGTCAGGCACCTGTGACTTTCTAGCCACATTAGGTTTTTCAGAAGCTGCTTTTTGACTTAACCGAGTAGAGTTTTCCATCACATATGTGTAAAACATTCCATCCATTACAGGTTTCTTGGCTCTTCTGGATTGATTTTGTTCATGTGTGGGGAAATTTCAAGGAAACAAAACAACAACAAAAAAGCTTCTGAAACTCATTCCTTCTGTTTCAAGATTTATCACTCATTCTGTTGAAGCATATGACTTGTCTTGCATCTGAACAATCAGTTTTTCAGTGCTGCTTGTTGTTGTGTGTCTGAAGGCTGCTTAGCACAATTAGCATGCAGGGCTGCAGGAGCCTTCACCTATCACTAGGCATCTTAGGTAGTGCTATAATACAAAACCACTAATAAATCACTGCTTTCTCTCCACTCTAAAACTTTACAGAGACAATGTGTGAACTCTAGCCACAGGCAGAAAAAATCCAACTGCCTATCCCTCCTCATATCAAAATGACTTAGAGCAGAGTTTTCCCCAGATAGCTATAATCCACAAATAATCCTCACTTGCTACAACAAAAATGACAGAAAAAATATTCACTGTAGCAACACAGCTGACTCCTTTACCTCCTAGTGCACTTGAGGACTGAGGGGAGGAGAGGATATGGGGGCTCCAGGCAGCTATGTGGGGCTCAGAGCTCCCCACAGACCCTGGGTTTTTATTCAGGTTCAGGTCACCACCAAGGAGACAATGAAAATGCAGCCTCTGAGGAGCCCAGTCAGATCTGGGATCACACTTGAGGCCATTAAAGTATGGTACTGCACTCTCCAGAGTGGGCCAGAATTCCTCATCTTCCACAAGTTCAGGTCAGTGCTCAGGATGACATATAACCAAGCACAAGCAGTGACACTAAAATATCCTAAAAAAATAAGATGTCTGACTTCATAATGCATACATTACTATTGCAATAGATGTGGGAAGGGAGGATCTGACACCACTAATCATTAATCACTTGAAATTCATCCCTATGTAAAAGTAAAAGTAATGCCCATCCCCATTTTTCTGCCACTAGGGATTAAATGATCTTGTTGTGCCTGTCCTCTGAGCTTGTACTTGAAATTCCTGTCATCCAAAGGAGCTATTGTTATCATGGTCTCTTGGCACATCACTGCTTGCCCTCACCATGGTCACTGATCTGTATCTACTTAGTCCATTTGCAGTACCCTTCAAGATAGCAAAATTTAAAAATTAATGTATTTTTCATGCAGCACTTCAGAAAACCAGTTATCAAGATTTCCACAGCCAAACAGCCAAAGCTACAAGACCAGAACTCGCACCTAGCCCATCCTAAAGAGTCTCTCCAGCTAGACGAGGTGCAGGAAACACAAGCCAGACTTTATACATACTTTTGCCTCACCTTTTGAACTACCCTGAATTCATGAGTCCCTTAGTTTCAGGAACACATTAGAAAAAAAAGCTGCTGTTAAATGAAGCGAACTCACCTCTCGTCAACTCACTGCTGCGTTTCTGGATGTGTTTTATCCTGAACCATGTCCCAGTGTTGAGTGCCTTATCGCACCACAAGAGATTCTTTCAGTTGGTCTAGGCAATTTCACAGGCATCAGGAGGGGTACAATAATCTACACACTTTCCCCTATCATGACTATGACCATTTTGCAGCAATGCCACACACAGATCAAGGAGTGAAAGCAGGTACAAAATTCCCTTTGACACCAAACATCATTACAGCTGGTGGAAGCTGGTTTTCTCTCCTTGCAGCCTTGGCAACAATGAACATCAGAGAGGCCCTGTACCACAAATCATGCCCTCCATCAATGTCAGCACCCACCAGACATGCATCAGTGAAGGTTCTTCCCTGTAGCAAATGGAAAGGGAAACACACAGACTGAATCTTCTTCAGGCAGTAAGGTTTACTTGCTTATTACAGAATTAATCTCCCAGACACACAGTGCAATTTTTGGGGTATCCTGCACAGGGCAAGGAGTTGGACTCGATGATCCTGATGGTTTCCTTCTGACTCACCATGTTTTATGAGTCTGTGATTCTATGACTGGTGAGGTGAGATCACCTACAAGCCCAGCAGCACCAGAGGGAACCACCAGGCTGCGGAGGGAGTGGGGTAAGCCTGCTGATCCCCCACCCAGCGCTTCACCCACACGGCCGTCTCAGCCTGGGGCTGCAGGGCAGGCCAGAATTAAGGCCGTCCTCTGGCATTCGATGTTGTTTGTGACAACACCCGCAAAGCATCACAAGTGGATACTATCAAGGATTACTATTTGTGTATTAGTGAGTCACAATAAGCCAGATTCATAAGAGCCAGATGTCACAGCTGACCCAGACAAGGCACTCAGACAGATCCCACGCGTTTCATGTGTCAGCCTTATATCCATTCATAAAACAGCTCCTTCCCAAAATATAAGTCTTGGGAAAATTTAAGATCATTGTGCAATTCTAAGTCAAGTTTCAATCAGTTTCTTGGGTTTATTTTTCCCCCTCTTTTTATTTTTTTTTTCAACAGTGGTTGAAAGAAAGGAGGGGCAGGAAATGATGTCCATCACAGAGGAGGATATAAAAAATGAAAAATATGGGTAGTCAGGCTTGGAAAAATAACTTTTCTTTCCTCCGCTTTTCAAAATGTTACAGCTATAGAAACAATCTCCTGGACAAAGTCAGACAGATGTTTTTTTCTCCCCGCCCCTCCCCCCCGCCCCCCCTTCTTTGGATGGAATGACTTTCTCAAGAGCACAGCTGAAAAACCTTTGGAAAAAAAAACACACACACAGTCTCAGGCGTTGGAGGTGTCTGGGGCTAAGGATTACAGAAGTTCAAATTGGCTCCCCCTGTCAAAATTACAGCTGCACAAAAGATGGTACAACGTATCAGCCCAGGGCTCAAAAGGACTTTTTCCGGTTCTCAAGAACCTTGAGAAAACGCAGCTGTGCTGTGTGCAGCCAGGCTCTGCTGGCCCAGCCAGGGCTACCCCTCCCACCTCCCCCAGCCTGAGACAATCTACTCAGGGTGCCAGCCTGCTAAAGGACATAATTAAAGAATACCTTCCTGTGTGCACTTGTGATTGAGGGATGATTTACTGCCCGGCCATACCCTTTGTGACTTCTTGTAATATGTTTTCGTAGTTTTCACACTTCCCTCCTAAGACTTGAAACTTAATATGTATTCCAGCAGAGTTCTTGCTCCCTTGCCCCCCCTGACTCGGTCTCCCTCTCCTTCCAGCATATTATCTCTGTCCATTGCCCAGATGAAGTGAGCTGATTAAAATTTATGTGCATTGTCACTGAGGTGCTCTTTTAACTGTACAAATGTGTTACAAGGCTGTTGTACGACTCGAGCCCACCCCACCAGGGTGACCCTGCTAATCTCAAACTGCAGCCCTTGTCAGGTGATGACTGCTGAGAGATCCCTTTACAAGCTGCACCACACCATGGTTTTGTGGCTCTGTGTGTGTGTGTGTGTGTTGGTGTAAGGTTCCTGTGTTGTGCTTGGACACCGCAGCCTCCACCAGTCAAATGCAGGTGCAGCAGTTCAGGGGTCTATACATAGCAGGGATATTCTCAGTACAATTTGCCAGATATTTTTGCCTACGTGTTTTAAATGATACGTTTCCCCTTCTTCCTCCTTAAAAAACGCAGAGCTGACTGGCTATGCAGAGCCAGCTACACACCTGGGTTAGCAACTGCTAAACAGATACACCCACATAACATGGTCTGATTGCTGCTCATGCTGCACAGGCTGCTGTCTAAAGCACAAGAGCAACACAGCCTCCTTCTAGCAAAGGCTCAATACTTTGGCTATAAATCATGCTAAGGTACTCAGAAGCTGTTAAGCAAATATAAATTATATTCTTCAATAGGAAAGGCAGATAAACTATTCATTTGAAATTCCCATTTTGATCTCTGGACAAATGGCAGCAGATCTGAGGACACAAAGATCCTGCTGATTACTCACTTGCTGCTCAAAATTTTTAGTCTGGTTATCTTCTACAACTTCTGATTCTGTACAGCAATTTTTAAAGGAAATTTCTGTGATTTGCAGATATGGAAACACCTGTAAATTTTGGTTTCTTCCCTTGATGTTTATTTAGATCAAAAAATCCTCATTCCTCTAAACATTTTTCTTCTGAATTACTGGCATTCCTTGTAATATAGTCTGCCAAGAATTGATTAACTACTATTGTCTTCCTTCCTTCTCATTCAATAGTACCAATTATGCTGCTAAAAAAAATTCACCCTCCTTCCCCACCCGTCTAATCACATTCTTCTCTTCAAATCCTGCTTTTGGCTTTTCTATACTCTGAGGAATTTTCTCACGCTTCCATGATAATCTCCACTTCTTCTCACATCCCTCTTCTCCCTTGTTTGTGTTGCCTGCCCACTTGCCTAAAATTGCTCTCCAAGATCCTTCTGGTGTCTTTCACACTTTGTTCCTGACATCAAGGTCTTCTTGACACTGTGGACCTGTTTCCTGTCTGTGTGAGCACCAAATGGGCATCCTCTTCTCACTGTTACTTCTGGACCTGTATCAGCCTGCAAACAGCCCCTGTAAATCCTGCACATCTAGAGAGGGATATTTAATATGTAAAATATTGGACTTTTCTCAGACTAGGTCATCTTCCTGATAACAGACACATTATCTGAGCATCATTTCCTTTGAGATTTAAAATGCAGCCTTGCAGCAGAATATCTCTCATTCAGTCCATGGTTAGTGGCAAAGCATAACCATACCCCTAGATACTCTGTGACACCTTTGGCAAGGCACTTTATTTTTCACTCTAGTTTAACTCCCTCTGTAAAATAGATGAGAGCAGCTCTTCTCCAAGCCAGCACTGATTGAGACATCTTATCAATGACCTTTATCTGTGTGGTCCATTCATAAATTCTTCAGAGATTTGGTGTATCAAAGTATGTTGCCAGGTACAATAAAACCACCCGTCTCAGTCAATACTACTCTACCACATCTATAACAAGAATTTAATGAAATTTAATTATTATTTTTCCAGTGCTCTGAGCATGGAAAACACTGCATTAGTGCCAACAAGGTGCTTTGTTTGCTTTTAGTCAGGGCTGCTCTGCAGCAGGAGTAGTAGTAAAATAAAAGAATAAATTATTCATCAAGAGTCGTTCTGTCAGATCCAGTATTATTACTGTAGTCAACTACATACAATTAAATATATTTAAAATTTTACAGTCTTTATTTTAAATTATGTATTCTGGATTACTCTCAAAACATTCTCAAATTCATACCATTGTGTTTTACAGCAGCTATATTGTATAAAGCATGCATTAAATAGACTCCACAATACAGAATTTTTGATCAGTGATACAGGGATCATATTGCACAAGGCATATGTTTTCTTTTTTTCCCCAAAAAGTTATTATCCTGAATTCAAAACTCTTGGAAACACTTGGAAATTAAGGAGAATTTCTACTGCTCCTAGCTCATTTCAAAATGAAACATCAGCTGCCCCTTTTCCATATCATATTTCCCTCATTACTTTCTTAGGAGATACAGGATTAAATCTGATGCTTATTGAATTTATAGATTATTAACACTGGTTATACCCAGGGATGATGTCTACAGATTCCCCTATCATTTTTCTCCTAACTTCTGTGTAGAAGTTCAGTTCTCATGGAAGCAGTGAGGAGAAAAATCTGATATCACTGAGTAAAGTCAATATAGTAGAAGCAGATGCTGTGCTAGCTTCTGCTCAAAGCTTTGCCAGTACTTCTAATTTAGTTTCTTTTTTCTTTCCTGTACCAAATGTTATCTTTTGCCTGACTAGCTCAGCAATTGTCTTTCATTCTAACTTATGTAAGAGAGCTTTGTAATTTGCCAAATATCCTGTACAAACTAAAAGGACCTCTAAAGAAAGCGCCCCTCCCCCCCCCAAAAAAAAAAAGTAGACATGCTTGTGATCAAAATTTATGAAGGCCAAACCTTTCACTTGTCTCCAAGACCTACTAGCAGGCAAGTCAAACAGAGGCATGTCAACAGTGGGATCCTAGTAGGGTTGGCCCCCTCTTGTTTATGCCTGAAGAAGACCTGTGGTATGCAAAGAGACCTTTTGTAAGCCTCGTGGGTGAGGCAGGGTAAGAGGCAGAAGTGCTAAGTTCCATATTTATCTCTTCACCAATGCAAACCATGCTACCAGTATGCTACTACCTTTAGCATGTAGAAAAGTGCTGCCAGATCAAATAAATCACATTTTATCTTGTTGTAAAGCTGTAGATGGTGACTTGCAGCCTCAGCGCTACTCTTTCCTTTATATCTATTACTTACACCATAACTGGGAATTCTACATTGGCTTTTTACAAGGATACTGAAATGTATGCCTCTTACACCCTTAACTGCTGCACACTTCCTTCTATCTGTTTTCCAGTGCCACATTATTTGGCAAGCTAATCACTTCCACTAAACAAGGCAGAGATGTAGGAGGACACAAGTGGCATGTGATCACACAGTTACAGCCTGTGTTAATGTGTATATTCATGGTATACATGTGGACAAATTAGCAGGAGAAGCTGCTTAAATGTTCTACTTTGTTTAGCTACGCAGATCCAAACAGCACCAAGTCTAAGACAGTCATGCTAATTCTCAGGATTCATTTGGGGAAAGACAGTATAGCATATGCTCACTGTCAAATCCTGAGGAGACTAGCACTAGACATGCTTTTGCTAGCATTATTCTGATAGGAATTATGGACACAAATCTCTAGTCAGCTTCTCCTTAGCAACCACCCCCATGAACACTATCAACACTTTATAGATATGTTATAGCTTATTCTTCTTTCCCTTGGTAGTAAACACCTCAGCCTTGAATTATCTCACCACCATTTACACAAGGGCAGTTACACACTGGACATGTGGAAGGCTGTTATTTGGAAAATGCAACTAACAGATTTTAAGTCAATAAGAGAAAGCAAAAGTTCAAGTTTGTTTCAAGAAAAAAGAAATTCAATATTAATAGCTGTGTGTGTGCACTCTCAACTAAGCCCTCTTCTTAGTCACTCATGCGGGGGTATTATCTTCTTGACCTGCTAGAGTTGAGATAAAGAAAAGCCACTGCTTTATTTTATTGGTTACTTGTGGCATTATTTGTGTGGTTTCTTGCATCTTCTTGTAAAAGGTCATTGCTCCTATCAGACGACATGGTGCTAATGTGGCTTGATGTTGTATAGTCACTACACTGTTCTGAAAAAATCCGAAAATTGAAAAAGCCACTAGAATATACAACAGTGCTCTTGGTAACAGAGGTTTGGACACTCTTTGTCTGTAGGACCTTCACAGAACTGGCAGGTACCATAAGCCTCACCCTAAGCAGACTACCCAACCTACCCCAAAGCTTAACTTTTCAAAGACAGAGCGCAGCACTAAAAGAAACTTTCATATTGAACGTGCCTCTGTGTTTTATCTTCTAGCTCTACCACAAAGATCTTCTGTTAATAACATTAAAGACAAGTTGGAAAATAAAATCTTCAGGAATTTACTTATATAGAAGATTTTTAAACAGGAAAGTCTAATTCTCATTGGCTCCTATTCCTGTAGACTGTGCTAATGCAGCTCCCTCCCTGCTGCTTACCACAGCTAAGACTGCATCAATATGCCTATTATAGATGTCATATTTCCAGTACTTACAGCTCAGCTGTTAGTATTTTCCTTTGGACTAGCCATGGAAATTCAAGCCTGTAACCCAAAAGCATGTATAAATGCTCCATTTACTCACAGAAAACCTCTCCTGCCAGCTATTTAAACAGAAAGCTTTAGGAACAACAGCTAAAAGTGAGTCCCAATAATATTGGCTTTAACCACCTGTTACTGCAGGCAATTTCCAAGTATAATCCTAAATGTGACAATAGATCAGGCTACAATATGGTCTGTTATAATTTTGAGCTTTCAAAAATTGCTGTTTAATGGCAGTGTTTTAAAATACTTTTGATCACATCAGCACATGATGGCCTACAACAGTTCCAAAGGAGAGTGGTAGGAAAACAGCCTTTGACTCAAGAGCTCTCAAATTAATTTGTGCTGTGGTCACACATGTAGCCACAGCAAATTCACAGTGGTCACGGTTGCCAGACACAAAACTGAGTTATAAAAAGTGAGCTTTTACACAGTGGTTGCACACAAAGTCCCTGGTGGCTGCATTTGGAAATTGCTGGTTTAACAAATACATCCCTTTAAGAGACTGGGAGCATCAGTTCCTCTTTTGATTCAAAAACAAATTCCCTTGGACAAGTCATTTTATGTTGCCATTCTTGCTTAACTTGCCAGTTCCTCCCTCAATTCAGCACCTTCCTGTGTTCTAAACACTGCACAAGCATCTGTAGGAAAACTCCACCTTTGGAGTTAAACATTTACCAACTCTGGACCAGTTTTTCCCTTCTTCATTTGTCAGTTCTTTGCAGCATCAGGGCTTGCATGAAAAGCACAGTTCTTAGTTGAATCCAAAGCCAGTTCCACTCAAAAACAGATATTGCAAACTTTCTAAGAGGACCTCACAGATGTAGTTCAGCACTGACCTTCATATCCCTCCCTGTGGATGGAAAAATAAAGAAATAAATCACAGCAGTGTGTAACTGGCAACACTTTGGCACCCACCTCAAAAATGTGGTGAGTCCCAAAACTGATGCCTAAGAGACTTCTTTAATCCATTAAATACATGTTCTCAAATGACCTTTTGCTACTGGAAAGCTCACCAAATAAAAAACGTGACCCCTGCCTACTCAGTTCTGGACCTTGTCATAGTGACTATCACCATAATGGCATTTAATGCCATTTAATACTAAATGCTGTGACAGAGTTTATCATTAAAGTCACTTTTCCAGGACTGAGCCATCAATGCATTTCAGTAGTTGCATTTTCTCATAGAACATATTATCTCCAAAAATGCAAAGTATTCCCCTCTTCCAGTAACAGATGGTCCTGCAACATTAGAGAACTGAATCTTATCAATAACACTCTCAGCTGCACAGGAAAAAAAGAAAGCTTCCTGAGCTACAGTGTAAAGTACCATTTACTGCCACAAGGGAATGTCTGGAAATGCCAGAGCTCCTAGACCATGCTGGTTTAAAACAGGAGATACAAGATCCTGGGGGGGCAATTCATGGCAACTTTCCAGCCTATGGAATGTTTCCATGGGGAGAAAGGGAGGAAGAAGGAATGTAATTGTGAGTTGAAAAGCAGTGCTGTAATCTGAAGGAGAGATAGGGTTTGGCTGATGGTGGCTGATGGCCTTACCCTTGGAGTGGCACGGCTGCAGAATCACTCCCGTGTCGCCTGCAAGGGTACAGCTTGAGTGCATGATAACGAAAAACACTGGAGAAGTAGCAAACACTCTGATAAATGAAGGAGCTGCTTTTCCCAGCTCTCCCCTTATGAAGTTGCTTGTAATTTCCTTCTAAAAAAGGAAAAATGAGAGGAAGAGAAGGAGGAATGGGACTCTTTCTCATTAAAATCCTTCCCTAGGCTGCCAACTACACACCCACACTCTACCTTCCTCTTTAGCACCCTGCCATGGCTGGGTGGCTGAAGAACGTAGCACAGGAAAGCCAGGGCCCTTAGCAGCATGTTGTCTGAATGGACCACCAAAGATCTAACCCAACATGTGCCTGCCTTTGCACTGACCCTTGCAGAGGGCACTAGTCACAGAGACAGCAGTGTAAAAATGTAATTTTAACCTCTGTACCAGGAATATTGTTACTATTAGGGGGATTTTACTCTCTCTTGTACTTCACACCCCAAAGACACTTCTTTTCCCTTTGAAGCAAGAGCCCTTCCTCCTGTCCTGCTTGCCCACACATCCTTGCTTTAACTCTTCTCACAGAAAAAGGGAAAGAAAAGGCACTAGACGCTGCCAAATGAGATAGAAGATGTAGGGAGTTTTCTTCTCATAGGAAAGGCCTAGTAGTTTTCAGCTAGCCCAAATATGTTCTATCAAATATCCTAGTTATAGTTGAACTTTTCAGAAGAACCTTAAGATTTTCTTTCAAGCAGTTATTCTAAACTGAGTTTGCTCTCTTTCAAAATCAAATGCACAAGTGCTATCAGAATTATAGTATACAACTTTTCAATATTCCTACACTTGAGAAAAAATAAGTTCCTGTTAGCCCGCTTTCTCCTACCACCCTTTAACCTCTTTTCTCTGACAGAAAAGCAGCTTAGTGAAAGTTCTGCAACTGTTCTTACATTTTGACACTTGTATTTCCTTTATGTAGTTGGTTTCAAAGCACATGTGTTTTTAGCAACCTCCAGTAAAAACAATACTTGCATCTAAACTGAATTCAAAATGGAGGGCAGGCTGACTGTGGAAAATCTCCTCTTGGTCTTATGAAAAACAGAGAAATCATGTTCTCCATTCGCTCTAGGTCAGTCCCCCAGCTCCAAGTGCACAACCCCACGCTGAGCACAGCTGAAGCCTACTTTTAGGGACCTGACCTTCACAATCTAACCCAAACTGCCGCTCTCAGTTAGTTGCTTGAACTTCCTATTTTATGGATGGAGAGACTTGTGTCTGGGTGGAATTTACCATAACCCACATGGTAAGAAAAAAAGCCACAAAAATTAGCTGTGACAGCTATTGGTTACATTTGTCTTTAGGAAGGGGAGTGTAAAGACCTATCTGGACAGGTATGGAGCCTGCAAGATGCATTAGCAAGTAAGAAGCTCTCAAGTAACATGGATCTCTAGGATGAAAGAGATAGACAGGGTTCAGGGTGTGAAGAAGCCTCTTCTTGTGACCACCCAACACTTGCTGCTACCAGGAAAATTGCCATGTTGTTTAGAAGCAGCAATCAACCTTGTGAGACATTGTTCAGAGGAGAGGTGCATAAACTTTTACAAATTTCTATTCTGATATCACTATTTTATTCTCTTTTTCATTAAAAAAAAAAAAAGTCTTTTTTGTTTCAGTCAAATTTGAGGCTGATTTTTTTGGTTTTGGTTTGTTGATTTTGTTTTTTTAATTTATAAGTCTTTTGTTCTCTTTGGGGATGTCAGTGCTGGGAAGAGGTCTACCCATGGCCAGCAAAAGCTACCAGTATGCTAATCAGTTGAAAATGCTAAAGAACGGGAACAGTTTTTAAATTTTTTCCAACTTCACATGATGTAGGTTCTTTGTCCACAAGCTTGAGTTCTGCCTTGGACTACCCCCCATTTCTTAAAATACTCTTGCTGCTAGTACTGTCTTTTATGGACCAGAAACTAGTAAGAAACTAATGGGCATTGGGAAGACCCAAGTTAACTTTCCACCTTGATACAGGAATGGAGACTCCATCCATTCATAGGAGTTTGTATTCTGATCTTTGCCAGTATCCAACACCAATAGATCTTAAGATGTCTTCAAAACCAAAGGGAAGGAGGTACATTATTACAAACCAGAATTAAAGCCCCTAATTAAAGCCTGAAGAGGAAGAATTCATGTTATTCCTAGTCATTTAGCTTCCAGCTGCACTTTTACCTAGGAATAAATGCATGCAAACTGAGCTTACCTACTCCTCTCATACATCAATATGAGCCCACTTCCAGTCACAAAACACATAAATTGGTTCCCTTTTAATTTACTGCTGTATCAGTGAAGAGATTTGTGGTGAATCCTGTTTTGATGACTGTACCTACTAGCAGTGCATACAGCCTTGACTAGGCAGAGTCAATAGTACCAAGGTGCCTAAAAATTAGAGCTCCCTTGATGGTTTTAGGTCATAGCACTCAGAAGCACAGTTATACCCTGGAAGCTCAGAGGATTTAGACATCCCTGATGATATCCAGAAAAAAATGTTGTTTTAAAAAATTTCTCAAAGATAGTTGAGACTGATCTGCTATTGACTGGAAGGTGCTCAGATAGTCCAGAGAAGAAGCAGTCAAAATTTGCTTATTAAATATATTATACTAAGAATTAATTTTCTATAGGTTTGAAAACAAGCAGCTTGACTCAAATGTGGGGTGTTGGAGACTTCTAAACTATATAGAGCCATTTCTCCTTCTGTATGTTTTTCCTACGTATTTAATGTAACTAATTTTCCTGTTATAATTGTGCTCAGGTTGCTCTTGGTAATGTGCATAGTAATTAAACTCATCAGCAGCATACACTACATATAGAGCTTTTCTTTTGTATCTGCCGTATACCAACAGTACAAACATTTGTCTTGGGTCTCAATCCAGTCAAAAGGGCAAGAAAATATGTAAGTATAGGCTTTAGTGTCCACAATCCTGTTAACATTTATACCTACATATAACCTTGTGTTGTCCCTCCAAAACTACAGATAAAGTTGATAAAATAAAAGCAGTCTTTAAAAAAAAACCAAAACACCCCAACCCCTTTCCAGCCACTAAATATCGTCAGCATAGTAATGAAAAGCACTTAAAACACTTTCAGTACTGCTTCAGTAGTGAATGCATGCACTTCTCTACTCTTAACTTAAAGATATGGCATCATATTTACTTTGGAACAATCCTTTCAGGTCCATGCCCTTGATGAATGGTACAGTACTAAACTGGACTGCTGCTGCAGCTGCTAAATAACCACCTGAAAACAAAAGGAACAAAAGGTGGTTTAATTGCAATCCTGTGTAGCTAGTGCTGTCAGGGTCTCTCCCATGCAATACAAAGTACACAGCTTTGGTCAACCCACTGAAGGTGGTTTCCCTTGTTTGGTCACCTTCACAGGCTGCTCTGCACCTCAACAGGTCTTCTGAGACACTGATTGTATCAGTTATCAGGAGAATGGTGACAGGGAGGAACATGTGTGTAGGAAGATTATATTAAGGCACATGAAAAAAGTTGCTAAAATTCAGGAGGGGAAAAAAGGACAGATGGATTTTTTTAGCAAATACTGTTGCTTCACATCTCCTTGGCTCCATAAGGGAAAACATTTTCTACTAAAAATAGTAGCTGGACTGAAAAGGTACCAATCTATATGAGGGTATAAAATGAGGTGTGAATTATTGAAAAAGGCAACTCAAACTGTGTTTGCCAGAAAACAGCCAGCCTATCATACCAGGAGGATGAGGGTTCATCTGGTGGTAAATACAAGGTACATGCCTTGGGAAAAAGATTTGAACAGCAGAACACCTAAATGATGAGGTGAAAAGCTGGCAGCTGGACCTTCAACAACCTACTGAGCACAAAAATATTGGTGTAGTATTTCCATTTACTGCTTAGAGTTCTACTTGGTTTGGGGGTTTTGCAGGATTTGGTTTGGTGGGGCTTTTTTGTTTGGTTGTTTTTTGGGGGTTTTTTTTTGGTTTTGGTTGGCTGGGGTTTTTTTGGTATGGAGCTTTTTGGGTTTTTTGGTAAGCAACCCTCTTTAACCTTTGTACTCTTTCTGTTCCCAGAATGGTTAAAGCACAGTCGTCTGGGCAGCAGACTTCTGTCTGAAGAGGATCTACATGGGTAGATACACAAATAAGCAATCACACACACCAAACCAGGCAGATATGGCATCTATTCATGCCATGGAGCTATGCACATATGCTGCTGCTGTGACAGCCCTGGTGTCTACCTTTTATACATTAATCTATCTCCGCTGGCACTGAGACTGACTTAAGTGTGGCTCTGTCTTCATTGGGTGCTTTTAAGTTTTGATGAACAGTGTTTCAGGCCCACAGAAGAACACATTTTTATATTATGTAGACCCAAATGCTAAAGGCTAGAAAGATATCTAAGCTCTTGCGTAATTTCAATATAATATGTAGACAAAGAAGCGCTGCTTAGTAAGATGTTCTATTTTATATGTCACCTGTTGAAATGCAAGGAGTTACTCTCAGTTATCAGGAGCAGCCAGGGCTTTGGCTGGGGTACCATTTTGAAAACAGTTTCCTTCAGGTCTTCAGGTCAAAATTAATACACTTCCTTGAAAATCTCTGCTACCATCTGTAAAGAGAGAACCACACAGTTGCCCCAGATCTAGCAGTAGCTGCAATGGACAGGCATAGAGGCAACTGGCAAATGAATGTTATACATACTGCTGCCTGTGGTTCTGAGAGAATTAAAAGCATTTGCTGTGATGACATTTTCATTAACAAGTTTCCACTTTATTCACAAGGGAATATAAACCAGTTGTCTTCACTGGAAGAATCGTATCGTGCGATCAGGAAAACATTGGAAAGGAATAGACATAACATGGATGAATTTAATTTTAGAAAAGTTACATAAAGACTGTGGGATATTCATGGGAGTGACTATTCAGATTCTTTCCTCTTCTTGAAAGGAAAAGTCTCCCTGTGGTGTAGGCTTAAGGCTCTGGAGTGGGCACAGGTTTATTTCCAGTTTCTCTAATGTAATTGATGCAACAGACTCAGAGAAAGAAGACTGTAGTGGGAGACAGGCAGTGGTGATGGAGAAGGCAGTGATGATCTGGTGACAGATCTCTTGGTGCCTGGCTGTGTCACAGAGAGAGGCAAGCTGTCACAAAGCTGAGAGCATAGCAAGGGAAGGGTGACCTGCAGTAAAATGAGTCTGTATACTGGGGGGAAAAGATACTGAAAGCTTGTTGAGTTACATGTCTTGAAGTGAAGGCATGTTAATATTATTGAAATAGTTCCTTTAAAAGGAGGTTTTCAATAGAAAAAAGAAGCAACCAGTTGTTAATCACAGATTGATTTTCATCTCTTTTCTCTAAGGGTTTTCATAAACAAAAGAGATTAATTTCTAATTTCTTAGCAGAAGAATTCCATAATGCTCATTTTCTTTGCCTAGAAGCTGACACTGAAAATAGATGCTTTAGCCCTCCCCACTTGCTCCAAGGCTAGAGAGAGCAAGGAACATGATATGTCTTATTAGAGCATTCTGACTAATGCAAAGCTGCAAGGTGCATTCACGAAATCTGCTTACTCTGGAGGTTGGTTTAAAAACCAACAACAAAAACAAAAAAAACCCGCACATAAAAAAAGAAGAAAAATATAAAAAGATGAGAAATCTGAGGGAGAGTTTTTCCCTTGGGGGTGGTCTGACTAAGAAATGACTAAGAGCTCTAAATGAGAAATTACAGTAAGCAAAAGAGCATCTTGAGGTATCTGCAAGCAATTGGCGTAAGTGTAACTTTTAGTTAGGCCGATGACTAACAGGCACATCACTGAGCACTTTGTATGGCATGGCTTTTCAGGTCAGCTCGTGGTGTGTAGGCTTACACTTTGGAAATCTCCATGAAAACTACAAAGGTAATGAAGGATGTGCAGGCGGAGGAAGCACTAAAAGTTCAGGAGGAGAATGATAGGGAGTGATGGCGATATAAATCTAATTGGGTTGTGTGATACACTGCTGTCCCATAGAGGCAAGAAGTTCACATACTCTGAAAGGATAGCAGACTTCAATAAAATTCAGAGCTCTCACAAGATATGGCAGATCTGGGGGAGATAATACACGGTGTGCTCATGTTTCAGGTTGTTGTGTTTGATTTATGAATCTGAAGGGACGGCTTGCACTAAGGCAATTGTCCTCATGGTTTATATGAGTCCAGTACCAAACTCAATATGCTTTTAGTTATGGATTTACCATAGCATTTCATCATTCATCTCAACCAAACTTATAGGATGTGTAATACATATTGTCCCTTGTTTATAGTGTGTTTAAACCTAATACAAGAGGGAAATGACGACTATAATCTCAGTTGTTTACAACCAAGACTGACTGTGAAATGAAAACACAGAGCCCCAGCTTCTTCTCATGGCATACTTTGGTGCAGGAAGATGTATTAGAAAGGAGACGTTTTTTCCTGACACCTCCATCACTATTGGAACTCTATTTCATGTGTCCATATATTTTAAAAGGACCGGACTTAGGTTTTACACAGAAGTCCAAAACACTGCCTAAAGCTGAGCTTGTAAACCAAATTACATAGCACTTCAAATAGCACTTTAAGGACTCCATTGTCTAGTTGAATGAGGAGGGTTGTTTATTATTATTATTATTATTATTATTATCATTAATTCTTTGCTTCCCGTTGACATAGCAAAGGTATCACTCAAGACATAAGTCTGGGGAGTCACAAAAAAACTCAGGCTGAGCAAAGTAGTACTGCAACTTATTCCTAATCTATCATACCTCACCAATGTCCCTGTTCAATTATTAGTACACAAATTCATCATCTTTGTCAAGCATGAAATTGGCACAACTGAGTATGATGTCTCACATTCACATTTCTTGTTCATTTATAAGCCTACTTAAAGTGTTGTTTTTATTGAGGGATGGAAATAATGAGTATCTTTTAAAGGATAGCCTTAACTAACCCCTTAATAATGAGCATGTTTTGAAAGATAGCCTCAACGAATGACTGTAGAACAGCAGAAGTCAGGACTGAGAACCAGGCAAAAAAACCCCATTGCCAAGTGAGCAAAGAAAAGTTAAGTTTTTAGGTAGACAAAAAGGTAAAGTGAAGATGCCCCTGTGGCCTAGAACTACACAGCTCAGGACTCAGGATCAGGAGACCTAATATGTGGAGCTGTAATTCTTATTTGACCATGCTGTTGAACAGGAGAGCAGTAGCTGAGGACTCTCAGGGTCATGCCATTCAATAAAATCAGCAGGAAAACAAACCACCTTCCTTAGACCGGATAAATATTATTTTCTCATTTGTTGGTGCAAAATGTTGCATGCTTTTTGAAAGTATGCAGATTCTAGTTGAAGGATTTCTTTAAGTAACAAAGGGTTGAAGTGCTTCATCCATACAGAAAAAATTAGCTTTTCACTTGGGACAATAATCCTTCCATTCACTCCCCATTGTCTGTTGTCTATTTATATTATAAACTCTTAAAGAACAGGGACTACTCTTTTCCACATATGTATGCAACATCCCTCATAGTTCGTCTCCCATTTCAAATGGCACCTCCAATTCTAACTACTACTAAGCAACAGGAAATCTAAGAACTGCTCTGCAGATGCAAATGATTACTAAGGCCAGTCAGGGACAGAATGAGAAACAGAAATCAGTATTTTCCACTCATTTAATTCACAGATTCATACACTTTCCAAGGAAAGGAGCAAGATGTCTTTTGGCAGTATGGCTTTGAGCATATTCTTTAATCTCCAAATAAAAAAATAGCAATTTGACAAAGTTCAACCAAGAAAATAAAAATAAAACCTATAAAACTGTCTCAAGTTTGTGGATACTGTGAGCCTACTAAATGGCTGTTGAAATGACTGTAAGTCTCTCCAGTGATTTCTGTAAGCTCTCAGCAAGAACCTTAGTGAACTCAAAACCGTAGAGAGACTGGGAAGGTGGGGGGAACCTTTTTGGTACATGTATCTTGCTCTGCCCTGGGATTTAGTTCCTGCACACAGATGAAAGAGGGTTCAAGATAAAATAGAAGGGAAGCTCCCTCCCATTATTTTATTTAACAGTCAGAGGAATCTGAGAAACATTTTTGTATGAAATAAATCCTATCCTCACTTACACCCATGCAAATGAAAGCAGCATTTGGCTGCAAGACAAGTGTATTTCTTAACTATTTTGAGTGCCATATGCTATATGAGTGCCATATGTTAGCATTTCTTAACTATATATAGCCATTTCAAATGGTACACTGAGTTAAAGGAGAGAGCACTGCCCTGATCTCCCTTTCACCTTTCCTACCTCTTCTCAGATCTCCCCTCTCCCCCTTCCTTTCCTTTTCTCTTCCTTCTGCACTCCTCTCCACCTACAATCAGCTTCCTTCATCACACTTCCTACTATTTCTTATTTTAAACCCCCCTCAAAAAATCAACAAAAAAATACCACCCCCCAACCCCCTCTCTCCCCCAAAAAAACCCACCCACCAAAACTCCAGTATTTTGTATTTCTAAAAAACCTCCTCCTCCCTCCTCCCATCTGACATCTGGCTCTATTCTCCTCCCTCCCTTCCTCCACAAGGCATACAGCATGGGTTCCCATCCTGGCAAAGCCAGGGGCAAGCACCTCACCTGAGCTAAGGGCAGTGGCCAAGGGGAAGGTGCAGTCAGTGATCCCACAACCCTCCACCCCACTGTCTCAGCCACTACTCTCCTCTCACTCCCTGCTCCCTGCCACCCTCCATCCCTTCAGGACCTCTAGATTTCTTCCTTTTTTTGAGCAGTTGGCTGAAAGCACCTGCTTCCTTTCAGGGCAGGTTCAGCAGGTATATGCCTCCTGATTACAATATTATATTTTATTTTAAACCTCCTTTATTTCTTTCCCTTTCTTGTCTGGCACTAGGAACTAGCTTTCCCCTTCAAAAACACAATGAGTAGGACAGCCTGAGTCTGGCATAAAAACACGTAAGGTTTCGACACTGTATGCTGCAGGTTAAACAGCTTCCACCACACACCTGTGTGGCCTGGCACTCAGCAAAAGAAGAGAAAAACCATCTCTAAGGTGTCTCCCTGGCCCCCAGCCTGTATCACCCTTTTGCACAGTCTGGCAATCATAAAGGTACTGTAGAGGCATTTTCTCTTCCAGAAAAGGACATGGTGTAAAGTAGACATGAACAGGCAACATCCGGAGATTGACACAACATACAAAGAGTGACATAGAAACATGCCTGAGCATAAGAGGTGATGGAGGAACCTGCACCTGAGAAGGACCTAGAAAAACACCCCATAGAATCTGCCTGTCACAAAGGAAAATTTGAGATTTTTCCTCAGGCTGTGGTTTAACATAACCTATTTTTCCTGTTGCTTTCTTTTCAATTTGGTTGTGGTAATTAATAATGAAAGATATTTTGATCACTGCAGTGGAACAAATACTTGAAAACGTTTGCTCTTCGTAATCCACAACTCTACAACTCTATCCTTGGAAGCAGTGTGGTATAAAAGGAAATAAATGTTCACAACACAAGGGAAGAGCCTGGCCTACCATGTTACAAATGTTCCTTCACAACCCATGCCAAGTAAAGCAGACAACAGCAAGTATCCCAAGAAAGGAATATTAAGGCAGGGTAAAAGTCAACTCAGTACACACAATCAGCACAAAATTATTTCAAAATTAGCATAGGTCAAGATCAGTGTGATTCAAGGTATACATAGGGTTTTGCACCATTTCTACATGAAATATTTGCAGGCTGCTGGTGTCCTCCAGGACCTCTCAACACCTGATGGCAAATGTGAGCCCACCTAAACAGGCTGAAGCAACAGCTCTGCTCCAGCATTCTAACTCAGGTTCTTACTGCCACCAGAGCCCTCCTTCCCCCTCAGGAGCTGGAGCCCTTGATGAAAAAAAAATATTCTCCATAAGCAGCATTTCTGGGATGAGGGAAAACATCACAATATGTTGGAACCCAAATTGGATTGGTCTCCCTTCAACTGACCCCGGTGATTTGTATATCATAATATAATAAACCATAGAGCAAGAATGCTCACCTGAATATCATGTTCTACTGAGGTTTAACTCCAATACCTTTCGAGGAATTATATTACATTACATGTAGCTCATGGATTTTCCAAAAAATTACAATTTATGATTTGCATGTTTTATTGCCTTATAATTATAATCCAACAGTGCCATCCACTGCTTCTCCAAATAAACTTTGCTTACAGTTTTTTCCTGAAGTTTTCTTTCATAAGTCATGGCACTATAACTGAACAGTTTGACTGTGTATACATATAGAGCATATAGGACTGTGTGGCGAGATGTGGGGATAAAAAACTTATAGAGCAAAATCAAAATTGTGATCTGGTGATGTTCATAAGGGATTACCAGAACTGTCAAACAAAATATTTCTGGGCTGTAGATAACACCACATTACATAGTTGGAAAAACCACACTCCAAAGTCATACAGAGAAATCTGTGTACATAATTGTATAATACTTCTTGAAGTCAATCCAATAAAATAATGCCTTTCAACTCAAACTTTCCCCAAATATAATCATTGAGCCTAAGGGAACAGAACACCCCATGCTGAGAAATAACAAGTAAGTCTTGCTGATTCTTTGGGATTGCTGCTTTGGCCATCACCCCAAAGAACCATTATTTCAACCCTACAATCTTCTGATAAGTCCTGAAATAGCTGGCCCTCCAGATCTATTCAATCATGTGAAGATTGATAAAGATGCATTGCAGAAAGTGGCAAGCATGTTCCCAGGACACTACTAATGGTATTGTCTTTCCAGCAGGAAATTGTAAAAACATTGAGTGAGTTCAATCAAAGTATTACTATTTTCTCGTATTTTGTATGTGCCTTAATGTCATATATCAGATGTTGTATATCCATATGTGCACACACATACACATCTACATAGGTAAATATGCAAGCACCCACATAAACACCAGCTTCATGTTCTTCCACAGACACCTGTAACTATACAAAGTAGCATTTAGGTGTATGCATTTTAAATAGTTCTTAAAATTTTGCTTCTAGTTCTGTATTTGAGAGCGCTAGTTAGTATCTTTTACTTTTGTCAAATCAACACAAACTAAAAACTTATATAAATAGCCAACTGAACTTTTCTCTTTTCTGAAAAATCATTATCATGTGGGCCTACAAAGGTTTTCATGGTAGGACATAAAAAAAGTTATGAGTCAAGCATTCACTGAATCAAAAAATCCAGCAAGTGGCTTACAAGGTCATTCCTAGATAGAAAAAGGCATGATTATCTTTCATTTTATGTTCAAGTTGGATCTGAATTTGGGGGCCTCTAACAAATGCTGCATTTTTAAGCAGTAATTCTGTCTCTGCCATGAAAAATTGATGCTATAGTAACACAGTTAAGCCCAATTCACAGAAGGAAGTTTCCAAATCAGTGGGCAGCTAGATTGAAAACAAACAACAACAACAAAAAAAAAAATACTACAATTAAGGTTTTTGTGCTGTACTGCATAAAACCTCCCAGGCAGAGAACTACATCTGGAAATGAATCAGCAGCCTTAGTGTCAATAAAAGACAACTATTACATATGACTTTACCAACTTTGCTGGGATGCACATGGACATACTCACCAGCTACTTACAAGTGATCTATTGACCACCTTAACAGAGATGAAACCAAAGCCAACATCGTTGTATATCTCCATTACACTCCTTGACACCAAGAAGCAGGATGAAAATATACTGTTTAATGGGTTTGCTAACCCATTTCCTAACAAAATACAGTAATTATGTACACTTTAAATTATCCTCTGAAAGCAAATCATGACCAGAAAGGACTTACCAAATCTTGTCCCAAGGGATGAGAAAGAACTTCTGGGTGTGTGAAACTGGGAGCAAAGTGATTTAGTGGTAGGGGGTTTTTTAATAACTAAAAGGATCATGTTTATACAAGTGTTACTTCTGCCAATACCTCCCACTACAGTAAATTTATCTGACCCTTGAATCATCAATAGCAAATGAAAAAAACTACAAACATCTATCTGGACAATTCTGAGCCAAAACTCGGGCATATGGACGTGTGTAGTCTGTCATCAGGAGTAAAGCATTGCAGCACGTTCCTTCTATAGTTCAAAGAAATTAATAAGAAAATTACGAGTGCTTTAGTGTCAGCAAAGGGAGCTACAAAAGCTGCCTGGGCTTGCACTGCTCATGGCCACAGTTTCACCATATGCAGTTAAAAAATAGTAACTCTGATTGACAATATTTATCAGTATTGTTTATGTGAAACTAAAAGGAAGACTTGTAATACACTGTAGAATGTCTAATCTGACACTGTATTGTATACTTGGAGGGAAAACAGTAACAAAATGTGGGCAAGTTCAGTAGCTAAATGCATGTTTTATGACTGAGAAAACTCTTTCAGAACAAAAGCTCTTTTTTCCCTATCATGTACCAGGGCCATGCTTTTAAAAGATGAAACCCAGCGTGTTTATGAGACCATAAAATTTTGGAAAATTATTCCTCAAATATAAAGACATATATATACACACCTAACAACTAATGAAAAGCCTTTTCAGTCCCAAAGGCCATGCAGAAAGAAGAAACAGACTTCCCTTCCTGCTTCTTTTTATTTTGCCGGTCAGACAGACAGACAGACTCTTTATGTTACTCAGCTATTCACAGCAAGGAGAGTGGCAAAATGCTACCAGAGCCATGGCAGAGAGCACACTAACGCAGCCATGAACCCTAAGGTCACATCCTTAGATGGCCTCAGCTGGAGCAGCTCTGTGGATCTGAAAAACGAGAAACTGAATAATAAGCCAAGAAAATTTCCACAGATCTTCAAAGGTTCATGGAAGACATGGCTGGCAGGGATCTGAAGACACTATTCAGCACATATTACTGACCAAAGGGAGGATCACATTTCCTTAACCAAAAGTCATTAGCTATTAAATACAATGGTTTGGGAACATTCTTCAGCTCGTTCCTAAAATTTGCCAGAAGCAAGAGGGATGTAAGGAAACACTTCACTCTTCTTATCTTCTCTTCAAAATACTCTCTGCTCACTGCCACCAGGCTCTGGGACAGAAGAGGTTCTAGTCACCTGCTTGTCTTGTCCCCTCTCCTGGAAGACTTTGAAATAGCCTCTTTAAACATACTTTGTCCTACCCCTTGGCTCTGGAGTTTATAATTTCTAATGCAAATCTGTCTCCCTTTCATCAGCCAAGTATGCAATAAAATCTCAAAGGCCACCAACATAAGAAGTTGACAGCAAAGCCAGACTGGTAAAATGATTAATTTATGTACAGAGAGATTACAATCTATCCATAATGAGGCATCCAGTGTGTGCTCACAATCAGATTCAGCAAACAGATGTTGGGTATAAAGGAATATGAGAAACTAAAGTTCAGAGGAAAAGACAGAAGTGGTGCCAAGGAAATATTTTTCTTTTCCTTTTCAGAAAGATTCAGGGAGATAAAAGTTCTCCTTCATATATGTGGGAGATTACAGTGCAAAAAGCTATAAATAAGTGGGAGAGGTATTCCTGTCACTTAGCCTTTTCCATGCAGTGGCTAGCCTTCCTCTTCAGCAGGAGAAGGCAGTCGGGCTTGCACTGAGAGCCCTGACTCTGAGGAGCTGGGGCTGCTTTGTCCACAAAGCTGGCATACAGAATACCAAAATCTGGTCTCAGATACACATGCATGGGTCACTCTGCTAAAAAGCACACAGTAATGTGTCTTAATCCTCCCAAGCCCCAAGAATATTGCCATGTCAGAGCCCGCAGAGGAAGGCAGCCCACAGAACAATGAAAGCAGGTTTTAGCTGTAGAAATAACCCCCCATGGAGTACTTTTTCCCTTTTACAGCCCAAGCAGGCAAGGAATCCATGGCAGAACAAGCCTTATGTTATCAATGTCAGTGACAGAGATCTGACCTTGTAACCCACTATCCAGCCCAAAACCTTTATGAAGGCCTTCAGTTGGCAAAGAAACAATCACTAGAGAATCCCTGCACGACACTGATAGTCTGCACAGCTGTGCTTTGGACACACTGCAACTCAAGACAAGTTAAAGATTGAAAGCTCACAGTCTGCCCCAGCACACAGGAATAGAAATATTCAGGAGTCATCTGCACTTTCCAGGTTACATTGGAACTCTAAATGGTAATCTCACCTTAGGGCACAAGGGTGGGATTTGGGCTGCATGGTTACAACTATCCAGCCTGTATTTGTAAAAGTTTCATCCATTCTCTGATCTAGACTTGCAGTTTCCATGAAGGTCACATGGAGTCTCTCACCAAGCGATTCCAGGTTGGCATTTATTTCTATCAGTACCTCCTGTGACAACACCATGAAGAGCTTACCCTCAAGATTAAACTTTTAATTTAAAATATGTATTTCATCCCCACTGCTGCTGTGGGAAAATTCCTTTTTTTCTATTGCTGCATCTCCAGCATTTGTACAGATTTATATAATACTCAAATACATTTTTCAGTCTTATAGCTGTCAATGAGGATCAAGTCTAATCTTTATAAAAAGCTACTGTGCATATGCTTAGAAACTACAGGCATCATGTACTCAAGTACACACCTGCAAAACAAAGTTACTCTAAATGTGTTTTCTTTTCCTTGTCACTTTTTGAGTGCTGTCCTTTAAGCTTTGGTAGACACTCTGAAATTTGTTATTGCTGTGGGAGGGAATGTTTTTGTTAATATGGTATAAATGCACAGCTATCAGGAGTTTGAGTAGTGGAAAAGGAAGGGCTGCTCCTCTTTGCTATCTCAGGAACTACAAAGTCCCTCTATTGTGCCAAATTGTATCATTTTGCAGAGGATTTCTATAAATTTCTCACACTCAGCCATCTTATAAGGCAGTATTTGTATAGAGAATGGAAAATTAATAACATGCTCTCCCTCAGTTCAATAAAAGGTATACACCTGCCTTTGATTTTGACAAATTTCATTTTTATAAGAACTGAAACAATAGGAGAATATGATTAATTTATAAAGTAAATATTATCAGCTAAGCATCATAGAAGAAAATTGCTGGAGCCGAACTTTGACTTCTTGGTTAGAGAAATTTCATTTATCTGAATCATATTTACAATAAGTCATGCACTTCTAAGGCCTTCAGGTGGTTTTGAAAAGTGTAAACAGATTACTTTCTTCCAGACCTTAAAAAAGTGCATTTTCACTAGCAGAAATGTCATTAAACAATTGGCAGGCTTGCCTTATTTTTGTCTTTCCCTCTTAAATTGCATGGGGGGAAAAAAGGGTTTTTATGAACCTTTCAATAATATTTTGCTATAAAGGGTTGTTTTCTTCAATATTTGTATAAATGCATATACAATCAGGAATAGGCACCAAAATTTCAGGTGAGGCATACTCCAATCTATTGTTCTGAACTCTCCTTTCTGCAATGCTATTTGAAAAAATGTGATGACATTTAAAAGAAAAATTATGGCAGTTAAAGAAAAGATTGGTCTCACATTATATGACTATGTGAGTTCCACCAAAGTTGTGAGAACTTGCTCTGTTATATTGAAATGTCACTGATGTCATTAGGGAGGGATGGCAGCTGCTCCAAGTTTAAAATTGCAACAGAATCCCCACTGGACTCGGTTTGGACCCTACCAAAACATTCCACTAAAAGGAGGTTTCCCTTGTGCAACCACAAGAGGAATGGCAGAAGAAGAAAGATTTTGTACAATCAGGACCTACGGTCATGTTTCCTGTTTGGGTTGCAGAATGTTGGCTTTCTTTTTCCCTGCAAAAAGTGAACAACTTCTACTTCCACATTCAAGACCTACCTTTCTTTTTCAAGTGGGGAAAAAAAAGAAACAAATCCATGGTCCATAGGGCAAGTTTAGATGCTTTGGTGTCCTTCCTACCAGGCTGCTGCTGCAAAAATCAATTCCATGCTGGTTTCAGTTTCCCATACTTACCCTGTTTAGCAAAGTTCCCTTGGTAATAAGGATTCAAGATTGTCAACTAGTCATTTTTTCATATCAGTTTCCTCCCAATGAATTTCAACTTCCTTGTTCATTTTCAGCCAGGTATGGCAGAATGGTGGGTGTGAGATGAGTGAAAACTGGCATATGGAGTCCATGTGGGAAAGGTTGCAGCACATACCTTTACCATACATTAGAGTCTACAAAGAGTAGACTCATGGAAATGAGAACAGCAAGAGGAGAAGTGCTTCAGAGAGCAGTCAGTGGTAAGCAAGGCTTTCTGAGTTGTGCTATTCATTACCTACTTCTTTTATGAAACATGGATTTGACCTGGCCCTTGTTCCCAAATAAACAATGTAGATCCTTCCCAAGTTCTTTGGACTTGGGCATCACTGCTTTGTTTTCTTGGATTAACTCAATATTTCATGTGATATTCAAGGTGAGTCTCAAGTGAAAATGTGGTGGGCTTACTTATGTCTAACTAGGAACTTGCTTGGAATCAACACTTGCAAAACTCCTTCTTAAGGGCTTGTGACAAATGGCTAACATGGGTAATCACACAGCCTTTTCAAATCAAGATACTGGTCTACCCAAACACTGAGAGCAAAAAATACTACCAGCAAAAATGTTTTATAAGAGAAGTCAAAAGATAAAGAGTTAAAAAAAAAAAGAAAAAAGGAAAAAACCAAAACCAACAATTCACAGTCATATTTAGGTGAAAACCAAGGAGAGCAGAGACAGGCAGACACTGCTTCCTCACATCCTAGACCAAAGCCCAGCCCCATCAGCACGTCCTGTGTGAACCAGACCCGGACAGCTCTCTCCTCTCTCTCTCTCCACAGAATGGTTTAAAAAAAAATATTTAGTGTCCTTTTGATCTTTTGGCTCCTTGCCTCGGCATGTCTTATGACTTCGGCCGGAACCTGGAAGAGCATCTTCCTAATTAATAGCTCAGGAATTATTTCAGACTGCCACCCACCAGGACTGTTTAGCTGGATGGATTGTGTGACCTTTCGACTGCTTTTCCTCAGCCTCTTCCCAGGGTGCTGCAAGTGACCAGTTTGTGGCTGTGTCCACAGAAATCCTGCCTACCCCAGGCAACCCCTGTTCTATAGTGACCCTAAAAAAGGCCTGCTAGGGCCTGCACCACCCAGCTTTTCCCATGCTTCATGCACCAGCAGTGCCCCATTCCCTCTTAAAATACTTTGTGTGTGGGGAGTAAACAGCTCTGTGTTCAAGACCTAACAGATGAGCTCTTTCTAAGCCTCCTTTCCCAACCTTTCAGACCATTACAACTGTGTCTGCTTCTAGTAAAGTGCTTTCACATACAACATCACTTATAAAACATACTGTTAACATTTATTTGTAAGGCTGTATACAAACATGTGAAGAAGATTCACAGAGTGATATAAACCAGAAAACAATGTCCTTATGCGTAACTTTGTTGTCAACGCTTTTAGATGAAAACTGATTTTGATAATCTCTGGTTTTTCTTGTTGTCCATTTTATCTGTAAGGAACCTCAGTTTCCAAATTATGGAAACTTGTTTGCCAAAGCACAAGCCCTTTTAAGGTAGTTTTAATGGATCATCCAAAGCATAAGACATCTAAAACAATTAGTCACTCCCAAAAAATCTTGACCATTTATGTAACCTTATTTTTCTAATTGTGACCAATCTTGTGAACCCACACAGTCAAACTTATGGCATTTCTTTGTAGGTTTGTCTGTCTGTTTGTCTGTCACACAACAGCTTGGGAATGCTGCATTTACTCAATTAAAAACGTTAGAGACTATTCCAGATGCTCCCAGCCAAGGAAAACCAGCACAACAGTAATGGGGAACACAAAGAACCTTCGTCATCTGCTTTGTGCTTCCACCACTCCCTCTCAGGTCAAAGGTTTGGCTGACAACATTCATTAATGCTTTCTGAAATAACAGTATCACTCCCTCATCTCTTTCCAGCCCATCTTTCCAATAGAGCTTATTATGCAGTCCCGCAACAAATACTTTCCCAAATAATGGGAGGAAGGATGTGGAAGGGAAGAGGCACAAATGAAGTCCTTCACAGGAGGAGATGGTGGGAGGCAAGTACTAGAATGAGCACCCACAGTATGTACCTCTCTATGGAAGCATGAATTGTAGTGTAATGGAGAAGGAAAGGCCTGGAAAAGGGAGATGCAGGGAAGGACTAGGAGAGAAGAGTAACTCTGGGGTCAAAAAGTCTCCAGACCTGGAGGTACAAATGGAAATAACACAAACACATATTGTAAGGAGTTCTGAAATCTTCCTTCAAAATTAAGGTCAAAACTGACAACTTAGAGGACTTGATAGTCAAATGTTGGAAGCAAGGGCCAGTACTCATAGTTTTGGAACACAATTATACTTCTATCTCATTTGCAAGGAAAAAAAGAGTAAGCATAATAAGAGGACCTATCTAGTGTTTCATTTTGTGGCTTATATTTTTGTTCCCCACGGTCACTCAAGCTAAATCACACTTAGCCTTGAGTCCTGATCCAGAGAGTTTTGACTTTGTAGGATTCTTTCAACAGTGGGATAAATTTCTTCTCAGCCCTAAGCTTACCACCTTCAGCACAGAACCTAGAATACTTGTGGCCAGCATTGTTTTACCCCCTAGCAGGAGAAAACATTCAGTTTGTCATTACGCATTTAGTCTAGGATACCAAATTAGCCCAGTGTAGGAAACAGAGTTGCATACTTGACTTTTACATGTTTAACAAATGCTCTGAAGAAAACTTACCTAAGGTCTACACTACACAGAAGCCCACAGAAGACAAAACAACCTGATGGAGCTGATGACTACATACTTCCACTGATTATGTTTTCAAAACTGAGAACAGTGTGTACATGCGAAAAGCTGATGGACATTCTTGACATTTTGATATGGCAAAAAAGAAAACATACAGATGAACTTGCCATAAATACTGCACAAATCTCTGTTTTAGCCACACAAATCTGATAAGTTTGTGCATCACGAAGAAATAATGCTGCAGGTTGAATCACGCAATCAGAGTTTCACAAGTGGATGGTTTTACTGATATGTTTGGAAGATAGATTGGAGATGTGGGCTTTAAACTTTTGTCTCTCTAGGCCAATCCCAAGATGCTTTGTGGTTACACAGGTAAGCATAATTATTAACTTTATAACTACTTGCATCCTGTTGCAGTATCCTGAAGGAATGTAACATCTGTCTCTAGCACTACTGATATTGAAAAGTATAGTATGAAACTTGCCTTAATAAATAAAGCAATAAAGTGAGTAGCTCATAAATTTTTAATTCTACTATTTAACAAATTCCTAATAATAATTTTAAAAAATAAGTGATCATTTAATAAAGCATTAACCTCTTCTAAGCTATTACAAACACTCATTAGATCTCCTTTCTTGAAATGAATATTCCAGACTGAGCACAGGGTTACACTTACCAGGCACACTTGATTCAGCAGTCTGGAGCTTACACTACCTCCATGGCACAAGCTGATCATTCCAGCTGTGCAGTGCATTGCAAGGAGGTGCATGCTGACCTGGGTAAACTCAAGACACCTGACACAAAAGATGCCCGACACAGAGAAACTCTGATGTCTCCTCAGCACTCCTATTTTGGGTTGGCCTGCAGCTGGGAGGAGCCCTAAGATTCCCAGGGCGGCAAAAGATGGGCTAGAAGAATGTTTCCAGTGTGTTTGGTCTAATACTAGATTTTCTTTCCATGCTGGAGTTCTGCTTGAAATAGAAGGGTGTTTTTTGGGAGTGGTAGGTGTGCCTGTCACATGTAAGTGTACACTAAAAGAGCAGGCTGTTTAACTTACACTCTCCTCATCATCACTTTTCTGCAGGACTAACACCCCTGCTGAATTCTATTTGTCAGATTATCCTCCTGACATATTCCTGGCAGTTCCTCTTTTGGCTGGATTCACCAGCCATCCTTCTCCCTCTCTTTTTTTTAAACTCTGAATACATTTAGATATTTTCCTGCACTCAGATTAATTTTTGAGCACTTCAGCCTGTGTATTTCACCTCCCATAATTCAAATGAGGATCTCACCTCAGATATTATCTGCTGCTTTTAAACTTGGCATTGTATTACTAACACAGCTTATTAATGGAGACTTTCCAAAAAACAATAACTACTGGTGCCTGCAGTTGGAGCCCAGTCGTCTCAGTGCCCTTGGAAACCAGGCCCACCCTGCCCCAGACAAAGTAAAACTAATGCTTCTGAATTCAAAACGCAGATTTGGGTCTTCCTCACACTTAGACCAGTCACCTCATCTTTGAAGGAAGGAATCATCAAATCTCAATCTCGTGGGAAGCTGAAGGCATTGACCATCAGTTCTGGAGAACATTGGGCTAACTTTGGATTCTAGGCTGGGACAACTTTGGATGGCAACGTTTTGTGTGCTGGCAGCCTCTTTGTTAGTTCTGCAAGTAATGCAATGCACCTCTCTTAGCTTTTCTATTAACTGACCACCCATTAGTATGTAACTTAGAGACCACAGTCTCCAAGATTCAAGTCATAAAAAACTTAGAGACCTTCAGTCCTCTTGGTCATATATGTCTTTTCCCCCAGTCAAAGATGATAAAATCAAAGATGATAATAGTTTTTATAAGTCTCATTTCTTCCCAAAACAGTGTGAACAATCATACCATGATGCTGGCATGGCTGAATATTCAAGAAAATCACTGTTAACTTTAAACACTTTAAACTGCATTGTTGTTACTCCAATTTAACTTTTAATTTTTTTAAATTTTTCCAGTCAGAGTGGTTGGACACATTGGGAAGAGCTGTTCCAGTGACAAAGCCACTGCTGACATTTAAGCAGGTGATAATACTTTTGCTCTTACAATAATACTTATAATACTTTTGCTTCTGACAGTCTGAGAGAGTTGGGGTGGTTGTTGAGGAGGCTCAGGGAGATCTTACAGCAGCCTTCCAATACCCAAAGAGGGCTTACAAGAAGGCTGGACACAGACCTTTTCCAAAAGAGCATGAAGTGATAGGAAAAGAGTAATGGCTTTAAGCTAAAGAAGGATAAATTTAGATTAGATATTAGGAAGAAATCCTTTACTGTGAGGCACTGGACCAGTTTGCCCAGAGAAATTGTGGATGCCTCATTCCTGGAAGCATTTAATGCCAGGTTGGATGGGGCTTTGAACAACGTAGTCTAGTGGATAGTGTCCATGCAATGCAGGGGATTGGAACTGGATGGTTTTCAAGTTCACTTCCAACCCAAACTATTCAATGATTCTGTGATCACCACTGATGGTTTATCCTGTTCCTTTCAGGCTAAGAAGCAGCCATAAAGACTATGTATTTTATAGTGTAAAACACAGCAAAGGAATCCTTCCACCTTTTGCCCATATGCAATTTTTCCAATTTCAATTCTGCATCTTTATAATTCCTTCCAGTCAACACTTAGTCCAGCCGGGGGGGGGAAGGTAAAAACACAATGTAGGCGGCTTTCTTAGCTGAGCCCAACACATAACCTACAATTTCAGATTCAAGCAATAGCAGTAAACAGCCATTGTGGACAGGAATGATTACATAACAGAGCAGATGAGTTCAGGATGAGGGGAGAGGAACTCTCCTTCATAATGGAAAATTAACTCAGAAAAGGTGGAAATTTTACAAGGAGACATTAAAATGCAAAATGAATACTCTTTGGTTCTTTGCTTCAGAACTCTTCCTCCCCAGGCTTTGTTCTGCATATAGGAAGTAGGAAACAAAAATGAAAATATTTCTGGCATGAACAAAGTTAAGAGAAAAAAAGCAGGAGGAGGGGGGGAAGAATGACTGCTAAAAGTCCATATTTCCACATCTGCTTTCAATTATACTTATGTCAAGTCATTTTATTATTTGACGAAACCAATCCAAGGAATTAAGCTTTTGTCGGATGCCTTGAAATGTCATTAAGTGTTCATACACAAACACACATACACAAATAAAGTCACGTTTTCCATCCAATATAAACGTGATTACAGTCCTGAAGGAGAACAGGAAGAGCAAGATGTTACCAACTTGCAAACCGCCACTTCCCACTCTCCTGCCAACCTTGTCCTCTCACATAAGGCCAAAGCCAGGGTGAGGTCCCCCTTTCTCCAGCACAGCCCAGGGTACCTGAGCTGGGACCAGCAGTAGGAGGAAATAGGAGAGTAAGCACTGCCCAGACAAACTGGGAAGAAGGAGGGGGAGAAGTGTCCATTTACAAGTTATAATTTTGTCAAAAATCCAAATTTGGTTTTAAATTAAATATTAGCCATAAACTCAGAGAGAAAGGATTTCCAAACTGCATGACAAAGGAAGTGCTGGGAGCATATGTCTTTTCAACAACTCAACAGATGTCCCTCTTTCCGTCCCAGTTATCCCAGCCCATCCATTTAAGGTTCTCCATACTTTCAAGAGCTGGAGCCTTCAGACTGCTGTTTGCATATTTGCTCCAGAAGAAATCCCTGTAGAACTTCTGATGCTTTTACACAACCTGAAGTACGGCTTTGATGGAAGGAGTGGAAGTGTTTAACACATTCTGAAAAAAAATCAGACCCAGTGGATGTGCTTCTCACTAGAAGCCCCAAAATGGGGATTTGACACCAGGGGTCAATGAGTCGCTTAAAAAAAACTAAAAGGAAAACTAAATAAAAACAGAAAAAAATTGCCTCTGATCACTTAATTTGTAGCTCGTTTTAGAAAACACCACTGCTTTACTGCTCAACAGGATTGTGATCTCATGATAACAGCTGAGGAAATAAAATCTCTGTTTCTTTTGGCATTTTCTCATTTCAGGGTCTGCAGGCTTAGCGATGTTTTTCACTCTTCATGCTGATATTACTGCAGAAAATTCTCTGATTTTTCAGTGTCTTCTTGAAAGGGCAGCCTGACGAGTCTACCACTATCACCTATTTGGGCCATAAAGAATAATCCTGGTCCTGAAGATTTTCCTTCCTCTGCTCTACAGACTCTCCCATGCAAAAGAATTTTTTGACAGAATAAGGTCATAAGCAGTTCTTTCTTGAATGACAGTCAGTGGTTTGCAATGCGAGATTTCTCAGCTGTCAGACAGCTTTCTTTTATACATCTGCATGTAATCTATTTTGTTCTTCTTGTAAGTATAGGCTGAAAGTCTTCTTATGCTGCTAACACAGCCCTAGGTCCCATGTCCTATCGTTTGTTCCCTTGATTCCATGTAGCAGCTCTCCATACCATGGTGCTCGTGCTTATATTTTCCTGCCTTTCCACAGTGACCCATGACCATTTTCCTTCCCATATCCCAAGTAGCATACATGAAGTCCAAGCTTTGACAGACATGTTTATGCCAGCAAATTGACAACTTGACTGCACTGCATATGGAACAACAGGGTTAATCACAAGCAGTAAAATACAGATCTTAGCACATGACCCTGAAACACATCCCAGTGATTCTGCCCTCATATCTGTGGTGTAAAGCATCAGGATTTATTTAAAACCAATTCTGATTTTAGCAGAAGAGGAGTCCTAGCAATCCAGTGACCTGAATGAGTAAATAAATAAATCTCCTAGAAACTGTCTTATGTTGGAAATTTAAAAAGTCTATCCTTATTAGTTTTTCTAGAGGTCTTTTCTAGACAAAAGTGGAGGGGTGGGGGGGAAGAGCAATTTGAGAGGACATGAAGGAAAATAAGGAGACATTCCTTTAATATACATGTAATTTCATTAAGAATAGGAGAATTCAATTCTAAAATTTTAGAAACTATTATTAGGAGTAATTGCTTCTTGTTTGGCTAGGATTTTTTAAATCTAAACAGGGAGGTGAGAAGACCTATCCCAAAATACATGCTTAAATAATATATTTTCAAGCGCCTCCAATTCAGGACCTAAACAAAACCTTCAAAACTACCTATCAATTCTCGTAAAACCTGTCTCCAGTACTTAGCTTGTAAAGTGGGATGTCCATCCAGAGGTGCTTTGAGGTCTTCCAGGCAGACTGGAAAAGTTCATCCAACTTCTTGAAAAAAGTCACTGCAATGGCATGATTTATACCTTCTCAATAAAGCTCCAAATGGAAGAGGAGCTTCCTTTCGAAAGATCTTAATTAGTCAGGAGACACTGAACATCAGAAACTTGTTGCAGTGCAGCAACCCACCCACTTTTGCTGATTGAAATTACATGGAAAAATACATTTATTTTCCCTTTGGAACTTTTCATATATCCCATCCCTAATTTCATGTGTTTTTATTTTTAAATGAGTCTGCAAAGTTTTCAGGGTAGAGAAAGTGTGCTAGACAATGTCCACACAAAACATCCAGTCACTAATAGAATAGGACTAAGTGATTGTTTCAATAAAAATTACAAAATATATCAAAAGTGGGGGACCAGGAATTACTTAGACACATGGAACAATTGGAAGCCATTTACCATACTTGAGATGCTTGTGTGTTGCATAAGGCTTTCTCTGGTTACAAATACTGTTGTTTTTGACTGGAAGAAGAGAGGAGGAGGTAGCAATTTCCAGTGTGCTCTTGCTGATTGTGCTCACACTGTTTGTCTCTTTTGACTACTGCATAAACAATGGTTACAGCCAAAAACACAGATCAGGGGTAGGTTTGAGACACTTAATTCCAAGGTGCTTCCACATGCTCAGGCTGCAGGCACCAGAACACAAAAAAAAATTACTCAGAGAAGCTACTTGAGCAATAAGAGAGGAAAGGAAGATGAAGCAAGAGGCAGGAGGGTGAAACCCCAAACAAAAACCCATCAGCTACAGAAGCCCTGGATGGAAACATGGTCTGTAATTGTCCTTTGGGCAATGTGGCATCTAGGCTTTCTTTGGGACCAAACAAACTGATCTGGGGGGAGAGGGACAGAGGGGGAAATCTGTTTGTGGGTTGCATTCCTGTAATAATAAAATAATTACTCACTGAATGACTGACAAAGTTATAAATTAAATGATGGTATAGTGAGATATCTCACTCCTACCTTGGAATGCAGCAAGGAGGAAGGGTGTTTTTCAAGGGATGAAAAATTAGTCATTGAAATAGAAAACTAGAACTAATGGGGAATTAAGTGACAGTAAACATTCATGGGGTACTTCTCAGTTTTGGTATGATCTTGTGTACAACATTACATTCACTCAGGAATATGTGCAGGGAATGATGTCTCCAGAAATCTTCTTATTACAGCATGGATTAGTGGTCTCACTTTACAAAGCAAAATTTATTCAGCAAGGCTAAAATCAATTGAATTCAAGGCTTGAATGAATTCTCCTGTGCTGGAGAGAACTCAGTCTTTAACTGAAATAAAGTGCTGCTGCTCCACTACACAAATGCAGCACTGCTACCCTATTGCAAGTGAGGATGTGGCTGGGTCACACCAGGAGAGCCTGGAGATAAGTCCTTTTCAGGGACCCAGGCATGGCAGATGAGAAGGAACAGGGCAAACACAACTTAGGTGGGTGCAATCCTTCTCTTTTCCTTTAATCTCTAACTCTTGGAGCCAAAGTTAGAGGGTGGTGATAATCCAGGAAAAGAGACACAATTGGGAAGAAGACATTTTTAGGGGTTGTCAGAAACGAAATGTTTGCACAGGACGCAGTGTTTTAGAGGTGGTTCAGCCCAGCTAGACCACAATCAGACAGGAAAAATCTAAGTATTCTGACCTTTTAGAGCTAGTCACCAGCATCTTTAAAATGGATGAGTTTGTATAGTGAATTCTCTACTCCTAGCCCTGTTAACTAAACAGTGATTTGAAAACGGGCCAAGATGTGGGATGCTGAAGAACTGGAAAGGCAGTTTAAGTGCAAAATGAAAAGTAAAATTAAAGCCTAAAAATGCATACAACACCCTATTTTTAGAAAATTAACATATTTCCTTGTGCCTGTAACACACAGAGACACCCAAAAAACCTGATGATCCCAAATATCTCCTGGTATCAATTTTGCAGCCATGACTATTTACATACAAGTGAATTGGCAGAAGTGACTTTCCATGTTGTTCTCCCTGAGCAACTCAAGTCACATGGTGGTGAATTAGATTTTTCTCTCAAGGAAAGCAAGTCATTTGACAAGAGGGGCAGCAGAAGCAACCAGTCTGTGATAAGATCTAGAGCAAGCCATCTTATTTACTTTCCCAGCCTGATGCCAACTGCAGGCAACTGGCAGTGTGCCTGCCATGACTACAATCTTAATGAGCCCTCCCTGAGCCACTGGGACACACTTCTCTTCTGCATGTTCTGGGTCCTGCTCTCTTTGCTCAGGACAGATCCTGTCTCCAAGAACATACTCAGATGAATTTTTAGGCCCACAGCACTCCAGCTGATCTGCAGTACTCATGTGTCTCGTCTCACAGGCCTAACACCTGGGATGCATTCAATTTCCATGCTTTTAACCCTATTTCACAGTGAGGTAGTTGGAGGGACCAATGCCAGGACCAGTGTTCAGGTGATCATCTGGAAGTCTCAACCTCCATCACCCCTGTCCAACACCAGCACCCTGTCAATTGAATTTTCTTCATCTCAAGTTCAATGAAGCTCAAGCATTTACATCAGGAGACAGTCCCACCAGATTTTCTTACCAGCCCTATGAGCAGAACACGATCTTTTGAAGTGGAGCTTTATTCTGAGTGCAATAAAGAGTACTCTGGTATTCAACACACACATTCCTGATTGCATATAAGGGACTGTGGTCTCTCTTATGATTCATGGGGTCAGAGCTGTCTGGCATAATCCTAAAAGGCAGAATAAGTTCAAATAGGACAGGGTAGACACTATTTCTACATATTAATTTAATAATTTCATCTGTCCTATAGAGGACAGGCTGTCTTCACTTTTTACTAAATAGGAATGTACTTTAAATTTTCTGCTCTAAAACAGTAGGCACACAAACAATAACCAAGGATTAACCAGTGTGTCAACCAATTTAGACACTAATTCACTCAATATCAACCTGTAGATATCTCATAATCTTAAACAAGTAAGTTTCTATTCACCTAGTTAGAATTTTGGGTCAGAATTTCAGTTGTTTTTTCCTTACCACAGTCTTTTTTATATTGACTCTTAAATCAGGAAAGCCAGATGAAAGCTCCATTTAGCCACTCTATCAACTGAATAATGAGGCTGGCACAATTGAACAGAGATATTTTGGGGCTCTATAAGCAGAACTGGAACCAGAATCCAATTCATAATTTTGTTTGCTGCATCCTAAGTTGTTGTTATAGAAAAATAGGTAAAATTCACTAACTATCATAAAATCATAGAATCATAGAATGGTTTGGGTTGGAAGTGGCCTTACAGATGATACACTTCCAACATGCCTCACCATGAGCAGGGACACTTTCCACTAGACCAGATGTCTCAGAGCCCCATCCAGGCTGGCCTTTAACATTTCCAGGGATGGGGCATCCACATCTTCTCTGGGTGACCTGTTCCAGTGCCTCACCGCCCTCTGAGAAAACTATTTCTTCCTAGCATCTAATCTAAATCTCTCATCTTTTAGTATAAAACCAGTATAGTCCTATTACTATCTGCCTCTATAATTATAAATTGCCCAATGCCAGCATAGCATCTAGTTTTCACTTGAACATACATTTGTTATTAAAATTAGAGCCAGGCAAAGCATAGAGCGAAAAAATCATCCAATGTGTGTGCTAAAGGTGTTTATGGAATTTATAATTCCCTTGCTGGTGCAAGTGAAATATGAATAAGGATAGGAATAAGGATCCAATGCTTAGGTCCAGATTTAAAAGTATGTGTACTTAGAACCTGGGGCCAGCTGTGTTTCCCTGCCAAACCAGGAAACCTCACACTCAGAGCAAGACCTGAACTGGAAAGGCCATGCTAGAAGCTTTCACCCTGCCATTAGGAGCAGAAGAGGAGAGGGGCAGCTCAAGGGTTTGTACCTAACGTTTAAGGGGATTGCAGGGTAGGAGAGCACAGGCAGGGGGATCCTGCAGGATACCAGGGTTACTGCCAGTACCCAGTGATTCACCAGGTGCCCCAGGCCAGCTTACCTGCCAGGAGGCCAACTCACCGGCTGCTTGTGCCAGCTTACTGCATTTCCCACAGCACTCCCTCCTTCTCCCCCTCTCTTGCACTCCAGCATGCAAGTTCCCTGCCAAGGCAGGCTGCTGGTGTTCTGCACTGCAGTGAGCAGACTCCATCACTGTGCTCCAGCTTCCTGCTTGGGATGCAAACATTTTCAGGTGCCTGTAAACAAGACTAGCAGTCCCAGTGCTAACAGCAAGCCAGTGCTCCTCTAACCCTAAAGCCTGCTGCCAAACCAAACAAAAACACCCAATGTGCAAACACTGGATATCCATGAGGGAAAGTGGAGGAAAGAGACATTATCTGTCATTTCCCTCTGTCATCTGTACAGCTGTTAAGCAAACACCAACTAGTTAATTCTCTGGCTCTGTTGATAATATGAGAAGCACTCTAAAAGCTGCTAATAACCAACAGCACCACTCAGCTGGAAAACACTGTTAAATCCAGTTTCAGATGCAGATTGTCACACCACTGCAAAGATTACACTTTGTTGGTGCTTTTTTTATGTTCATTTACCTCAACCTTAGTTTTGCATAAAACAGCAGCTTCCTCTCAACCCATCTAATTTTGTGAGCCCTAAGAGCTAAAATTTCCTTTTTTTTTAAAAAAAATCACATTTTCTTGCCATCCGAAGGAACGGGATTCATGAACAAAAAGGCAATCCCACTGTCAGACCTGCTAGAATTAAACATATGTAAGAAACTTTTCAAAGCTTCTCCTAAAAAAACCCCATGAACCTGAAAGATAAAATTTTCTGTAACGGCTTTTTATGTATGACACTTGCCAAAAAAATCTGCAGAAAGTTTAGAGCAAATTTGGAGCATTTGGATAAAACAGGTTTTCAAGAAACCACACTGATTTGCTAAATCAGCAAGATGGACAAATGGCAGCTTTGGATTAAGCAGAAATATTTCTGGTTTTGATCAGAAGCTGACTTTGCAGACTCCCCATACAGCCCTCCATACAGCTCCAGGGAGCTGGCCTGAGCCATGTTTGCCTCCTTCAGGTCACAGACACACTGACAGCCTTCTCACGCCAGGCACTTCGTCTCAGCACCTGTCTGTACTCAGGCAAAACTCTCTGCCTTACTCCTAGGGGAACTTTGCGGATCAAACACACTCACTGGGTCTCCTGCAACCCAGGTGAAAGCCCTCCTTCAAGTAGGAGGCTACTGTCTTACTCTTTGTGAGGAAAAATAAGTAAATAGGAAAAGGTTTATAGAAAGGCCTTGGATTCACTTCCATGAAGAGAATATTATAATAATATCTATTTAATAAAATAAAATAAAAATAAAATCTCTGAACATTTTAATAAGAGTGGAAAACTTATCTGTCTTCTGTAATCCTGTTGTTCTGCCTGGGCCAGCACTTGGGATAAACATAGATATCCCCAAAGTATGATTTTTATAAACAGTATTAACAAATCCAGGACAGATGAAGCAAATGGCAGCATATTCTATTGGGCTCTGTGGTGAAATTCATATGCAGTACTATGAAATTTACTTGCATGTAGCATATCCTTCTAATGATAAAATGTGTATGTACTATTTTGTTTGCTTTTAGGGAATGGTGCAAAAGAGAGGGAACAAATTATATTTTTGCTCTGAAGGAAAACACTGTTTATAATAATCCACTTAGTAACACAGGTTGCTATGAACACATCAGACCATCACTACCCTCCTCTCCAGCCTGCCTCTTTGCAGAGGCAGTGTGCAGCTCAGAGCCCGCACAGAGGCTCTCACCCTCCCAGCATTGCACCGGAGATGTGGTCTCTCTCTCCAGGATCTCCACGCCCCTGCACTAACAAAATGGCCAGCCAGCAAAGGGGATTTGTAAACGTGGGTAGTGGGATTTCCTCCAAAGCGGGATTCAGACTTCAGAGCACATCCCCAGAGTAACCACATATCTCACTGCCACCAGTCAAAGGCAAAACTCATTTTTTTCTTTCTTTCCCTTCATCGCACTGCTACACATGAACATATTCTCAGGCAAGTGGAAGTTCCACAGCAATTTCAGCACAAGGAAAGAAAAAGATGGCTGAAAAAAATAAAAAAGAAAAGGTCCTAAAAACATATGTGTACATGCCTGCACATAAATAAATACATTAGGAGTATGTAGGTATTCCAGCAGTATAAGCCACGTAATTACCTCTAAGTGTAGATAGACCACAACCCGGGTCTAAGTGATGAAATTTAAAATCTGCCATTACAGAACAGTGGCCTGAAACATTATATAAGTGACGTGAGTTAAGGATGGAGTAACAGCCTTTACACTCAATTTCCTGGCTTTCCTTGGTTTGCGTCACACCCTTAATGTTATTTCAACATTGCATTTTGTCCTCTAAATTAAATGTACAGTAGGTGTTTTGTGTTTAATTTCCTTACGTTTTTTTCCCCTCCTAACGGAAAAAGAATGGAAGAGATTCATGAAAGGTTATAAAACACACATTGTGTACTGGAGAGGCTGGAGTAGCTCTTTTGGAGCCTTTTCATTCTCCTGGGAAAATATGTAATTAGGTAGTTTTTTAACATGTGTATTATATACTGAATTACATGTATTTATATATTTCTCAAAGGAGTATTGCTTACACAATAGCCTGGAGCAACTCTTTTGGAGCCATTTGGGTCTATCATGTAATTATGTACTTAAGACCCGTTTATAGTAAATTTTGTTGTGCCTACATAGTAGCTTTTTATTTTTATTTAAGATGAATTTTAAGGCTTGTGAGGGGTGCTACACTGACAGCCATAGAGACTGCAGGCTTCTGTTTATTTACAGAAAGGGAAAACACAGGTAATGAAGATGTCTGTGGACATCCCCAGACTACCCCTCCAAAATTTATCTTATCTCTGACTTTGGGAACAACTCTCCAAAGTAGGTGGTAAATGAGTCAGTATTCAGCTTTCTTAGCAATTTGTTATGGCAGGTTTGGGGATGAGGACATCCATCCGCCTGGAACTGGACTAATACCAAAAAAATTATTTCACATAGGCTGCTAAGTGTTTGCCATCTGCTAATCTGCAATTTATCTCATTTCATTTTCTCTTCTTATATAGGGAAAAAAAAACCCACTTGGAAGTTGGATTACTGTAAGAATTTAGGTGCTGTGAATCAGACACAGGCCTATGGAAAATGGTAATTACATATGTTTGTACTCTCCCAAGATACAGCTTTTTGATTCTTTAAACATCAGAAAGAATTTAAAGGTTCTGTGGCTTTTTTCTTTCCTGGAAAGAAAGAATGCATAAGCCAAAATACTTTTCTGCTGAAATCATAAACAAACAAACTCTCTTTCCTCCTCCAAATATGCTAAATGACAATGTGATCCTGACAAGAAAGCACAGTGACAGCTGTAATGTAAATGCGTGGATATACATAATTTTACATTATTTAAAGTCCTAAGAAGGAAAATGGATTGCTTTGAATGATAGAAAGTGAATCATCAAGCAATAGTGCTGGACTAATAACAGATTTTCTTAACCAAAAAAGTTGATACTAACTCTGAAACTAGTTTGATTCCTCTCCTCCCAAATGTAATTCCATTTTACTTGGATTTATTTTTCTTTTTGAAATATTTTGGTTATTTAAGATGTGTCTGCCAGATTTTTGTTTGTTGTTTCTTTTTTTAACAGTCTTGTTTTAAACAAAGCATAAGAAAATATTTTTCAAAATTGTTGAAGGAATTCTGTATTTCTCAAGTAACACTTTTTATTTAAAATGTTGAGAGACTAACCCAATTCTCTTTCTTTAATTAAAATACAATTGGCATCCAGCCCAATATGTAAAGTTTTAAAACCTTCCAACACTAATTTTTGGGAAAAACTTTATATACAGAAAGCCTTCAACACAGACTCCTAAGGAGCATTCAAGAGCACAATATTTGGCTCCAGCTTCCCTTTTTCTCAACACCATGCTGTGGGGTAAATGCATGAAAAGCAAGGTTAATGATGAAGGTCAGCACCAGAAATGTTTTTTTTTTTACTCTGTCAGGGCAACGTTCTCTAGCAGAAGTTGTAACTTTTCCTTACTGAGGTCCATCAATGGCACAACACAGTAGCAGACAATGAAAAACATGAAGACACATTCCTTATCCTACATAGAAGGAATATATGATGTGCAAGGAAAAGCAATCAAAACCCAGGGAAAATTACTATAATTGACACATCTCTGACTGTGTACCACTGCAATCTTTTTTAAGGTTGTCTTTAGCTATGCATTTTGCCAGATTAACTCTCAGTACAGAAAGTACCTTTGTGCACAGAGCACAAATTTCAGCAAGTTACATCTGACTCAAATCAAAGCTACCAAAGTACTACGTGTCAATCTGCTTCCCAGGAGGTTATTTCTGTGCCTGCTTCAGCTTTTTCTCCTCAGCTCTTTCTGCAGTAGAGAGGTCCACCACCAAGTTTACAGGCATTTACTTTTTTGAGTTTTAGGAAAGAGAGAAGTGCCTAAAATATCACAGACAAATAAAGGAACAAGCCTGGAAAATTTCAGCTCAAAAGCCAAAGATTCCAAATGAAATTAGTGACAGAAAAGAGTGGGTAAAAACAGAAAGACTGTTAAGTTTCATGGGTGCTGTCGTTCAAGACGATGAACAGTGCAAGAGACAGACCCTCCAACTGTAAACCAAAAGCCTGGCATCATGGCATCATCATGCCAACCCCCAAATCCCCAAATCCTCTGCACTCTGGTTTCTTTATCTGTTAAGTGTTGGTCTAACTGCAGCATAGAAAGAAATGTTTAATCATGAGCGTCAGCTTTAAAGGTCATATGATTTTTTTAGTTTTAAAAAAGTCATTTTAGTATTTTAGTTATTAAAAAAACCTCTTCTTCTCTGTGCTGTTACTTTTGAGATACCTCTGCCATTTTCTATCAGGGAAGCTACTTTTCCTTCCTGGGGTTACACAATTAAAAGCATCATCCTGCATCCCTTCCTTATAGGAGGAATCTTACTGATATGAAAGCTCCTAAGATATCAGTAGGCATTTTGGCATCAACAAAGTTACAAGCACAGGTGCAAGAGGTGCAGGAAACTTCCCCAGGCCACTAAAGGACACTTAGTACAGCTATAATTTATCACCAGTGCTTCACTTTCAGCAAGAGAACATTCTTCTCATGTCAGTGCATGACCATGTCTGTCACCACTGTACCAGTGCAAGTGCTTAGGAACTCAGGACCAGAATGAATCTGTGCAGCCATGAAGTTTGGGTTGGAACTGTGGGCACTGGGGCACAAAGTCCCTCTCTTTGCCTACAAAAAGTGTACTGCATGCCCTTGTTGCTCCTACTTGGAGGCAGGTCTATGACCTCACTGTACTGAGGGGTAGAAATCATCTGATTTCCATTTTAATTCTACTCAGGGCCAAGTTTATGCCCACTTGTTCTTATGCAAATATTGCTCTTGGGTTTGAAAAGCTTTTTCCCCTCTCTGGCATTTAGCCCTGGATGTATTTATAGAGTGCTGTCAAATAGTCTCTCAACTCTATTTTGCTAAACTAAACAAGCCAATCTCTTCTAGTTCCTTCCCATAAGATAGGATTTTCAATCTTTTAATATCCACACTAGACTTTCCATATGTTCTAGTTTTATTTCAACTTTAACACAGTTATTTTAAAGTAAGTATGCAATATTCCAAAACATGCTTTCCAGTGTCCTGTACAATGGTACCAGTGCCTTGCCTGACATATTTGACTTCTCTGCCATGTTATCTCTGTCATATCATCATCATGTCACTAGCTAGAATAGGATGGACAGAGTTAGCCATGAAGTTTTAGCCCAAAACTTAGCCATACACAGTAGCAGCACAGTTAGGTAAGCATTAAGTTTAGGGCATTTCCACAGTTAGGTAGGATTTCTAATCCTCAGCACTCCAATTTCCTAATAGGTTGAAGAGGGAATTTTCACTGGCATGTGTGCAACATCTCATTTTTTAAGGTGAATGCTGACCATTAAGAAACAAGAAATTAAGATGCTCCACCAAGGCTCCTCTTTTCTCCTTCCCCAGCTGTAACTGGAAGAGACTCTCTGTCCAGGCATCTGCTTTTATTTTGAAACCAGAGAAATACAAAGTTGCCACCAGATAATAGTCTTGATGAATGCACCCACAGATTTAGACAGGAATAGTTTGGCCACTGTCTCCCCCTGCACAGCAGAGCACTACTGATGTGCTGGAGCCTGGTGAACCTTTTGCTGTCACAACAGTTGCAAGGCTGCACTGCTGCTGCTCAGCTTTCCAGCATGCCTCCCTTCAAACCACAGCTAAGCTGCAGCCATTCTCCTCCAGTCTCAGCCGCTCTGTGCCAAAATGAAAATCAGTCAAATGGAAGAGAAATCCCAGAGCAGTAGGCAGTGTGCTCCTTGTGTTCTCTCACCAGCTGACAGCCATGCAGTAGGAGTGGAGCAGCAGGTAACCTGTGCACATGCATGGCACTGCTGCAGCAGCAGGATAAACCCAAGTGTTATTGATGGGTGCACCACTGTCTTCTCTTGGCACCCCACAGCTCTCAAGGCCCTGAAGCATTGTGTCTTGCTCTTAATTTTATCCTTCCCCTTTCCAGAACTAGTCCTCAAGCCAGTGCCCAAAGAGGCACGCTCTTGGTGACAAAGAGTACCTGCCCACACACTACAGTTCTGGTGATCATTTAGCCTGAATAAGTATTTGTTCAGGAATTACCTTTACAGAGCATGTTTTAAGAATGAAAATGTATTAATAGCATTCTCAAGATGGTTCTTCTTACTGTTGTTTTCCCTGTGGTGGCAATGAAGGATGCTTCTTAAGGGGCTTACCAGGGGATGCAGTAGGCAACAAGATGACATCAGCCTATGGTGCTAAGGGAACATATAGATAAGTTATACAGCTAAAAGTAGATGTGAGGCCAGAATAACTAGCAGTAGTAAAGCACTGTAAGTTACCAGTATTACTTGACGTGGTCTAACTGTGATTTACCATTTTCTTTTCTGTTTCAATTCACATATATTGCCTTGACACCTGCCCTGAGAGAAGTTGTGGCTTCTGCCACATTTGTGCTCTGAGGTTTTCATAGATGTGCATGCCCAGTCATCATTATCCTTGTTTTTCCTAGGCACAGATTTAAGAAAAAGGGCTAAAGAAGTACTGAAGCACCTTCCTTTCCTTCTCGGGGAGGGTGTAATCCTCACATTACCCTAAGAAAATTATACCATACTACCAGCTGGAGCTAAACTGGGTTTACAAGTTAAAAACCCTTCCTTGTCCTTCCCACTGAATTTCCTGTACAAGCATCCCACCATCCTCACTCACATATACAGGTCACTTCCTCAAAGTGTAACACATCTTTTTGTCCTTAAGATTTAGAAAGCATTTGCACATTTTAATAACTCAAACCCATAGATTCCCACTCACTTGCTTACATGCCAAATTTTCAATACCAGAAGAACTCTCAGTAGGCTGCAGAACAGATATTTATAGCTATTACAAAGGCACAAAAATTAATGTATCAGGTTAAGGTAGAGCTAAAACCATCATTTGGGCCTTGATTGTCTTGTTACCTTCACATGCTTGGGCTTCTTTGAAGTGCAAATCTAACTTTCAATTACAACATTCCCTTAATATTTTATCCACACATCACTGAGTAGCGCAAATATTTAACTTTCTCATTTTTTATTCTTAAAAGAAAAGCACATTTGATGCTATCACACAAGAACTACAGAATTTGGTGCTGCATCACCAAATCACCAACAATATATGCCAGATATAGTTTATCTTGAAATTCAGGTCTTAGATTCACCAATCTGATCAAGTAGGATCCTGAGTCCAGCTTATCAGGAACTTTGAACTTCCACAGCATGAGTAGGTGCCTCAAGTCCTACGAAGACTCATGACCACAGCACTGAAGAGAGCAGTGACTAGCAGAACAGCAACAAATTATTAATGAAAAGATTATTCTGGTAGCTCTCATAACAATACTTACAGCATGCAGAACTCTTGTACACAGGTTGGATGCTGAGGGAAGAAACCATCTTCCCTGTCTCATAAATACAACACATATACTAAAGTATTACTGTTTGATACATTATATGCTTTTAGTGATTACATACAAGTGTTCATCTACATGTATTTTTTTATGTATGGTGAGCAGAAACTTTACAATTAAGTTTAGTGACCAATAGTTTGAAGTGATAGAAAAGGATACCTTTATTTAAGAAATCCAGTTGTGGTCCTTTCAGGTCAAATAACCCAACTTTCTTACTAGTATTTACAATATTTGTTCTATTACTAAATAAAATAAAAATTGTTGCATTTTCACTGTTACCTTTTGGTAAAATAAGAAGGTTAACATGACAGATTTGCATGAAATCAGACCTCATAATCTTGAGCCAGAGACGATCTTCACTACAAGAACTTCTTCCAGAAAGAGCACATCAAACTTACAGATTCTCCTTTTTATTTAAAGTGCCCCATAGCTTTTTGGAGGGTTGGTATGGGTGCTGTTTCGGGTTTGAGTTTTTGTTTTTTTCACTTGTTTGTTTTGTTGTTTTCAGTAAATTTGGGGAAGTGTCACATGAGTCACATGAATTTCACTGTATATTGTCCCAGCAGCAGCTGATATTTCTTTGAGGATGAACACAACATAAATACTTGGCAGTCATCTACACTGAAACTTGAAACACTCCAGAAATGCTAAGGAATGGATATTTCAAAGACACCTTCAAATCTGGATGCTCAGTTCCCTTGCAAGGAATCTCTGAAAAAATATTCCTAAAAATTGCGAAACTCAACATTCCAATACAAGAAATTTCCACAAAATTCTGAAAAAGATTAAAGTTGTAAGATGCAAGAATTCAAAGTTTATACATTGGCATATATTTTTTTCATCTATCCTTCTTAAACACACAAATAAAGTCTTAGAATCTCTTTCAGAGTCTTCATTCTTATGAAAAAACCCAACAACCTGCAACATGCCTACCACCATGGCTTGAAGTGTAAATGTTCATCTGGGAGAAACAGGTAATTGCTTTTTTATCTCTTTAGAGTCAACAAAATGAAAGATTATCCATCCATTTTAGGGTCTTTTGTTGACAAATGTCTGAGAATATGTGCTTTACCCTTCCTGGATTAAACAGTGAAAGTAAAAGCCCTGTGTGAGATTTATGACGGCCTTCAACTTTCCTCTCTCATCTTGGGGGGAACAGCATCCTCCCCACAAAAACAAACAAATAAAACAACAAAAAACTCCGTACCAAACAACAACAATAAACACCAAAAAGCCCAAAAGTCCTGATTCTAAATCACTCAAAGCAGGTGCTACTGATATTCAGACAAGTTTTACAGAACTTTTGTTAAGAGAAAAAAGTGATACTGAACTATTTTAATGTACTTATCAAAGATTCTGGTTCAGATTCTGAGCTAATCTGATCTCTGGGACTTGTACCACTCTATCTTATTGTGACTCACCAAACAGCTTCCCCAACTTCTTCCTCCACTACCAAAGCACAATTGCAACTCAAAAAGGATAGTTTTGGCATGGATCACTGCCATGAAGTGTGGAGTTTTTGCAGCACTGTGGTTAAAATTGTTAAGCAGCACTAACAAGAGCCAAGCTTCCTAGAGGGTTAGAAATTATTTCAATTGCCTCATCTACCACTCTTACATTTATGGGCATTCTCCACTGAGAAGAGCAGAATCTGAATCCAGGTCCTAGGTATTGGGCGCATTGTATTATGGCTACTTATAATTATAGCTTACTAATGGGTACAACTTGATGACACCAAGCTGAATGGTGCAGTAGACACAGCTGAGAGACAAGATACCACTTAGGGAACCCTGAAAACGCCCAAGAAGTGGGATCATATCAACCTCAAAGTTCAACAAGGCCCGGTGCAAGGTCCTCAGCCTGGGTCAGCGCAACCCCTGGCATCAGTGTAGGCTGGGGGATAAAAAGATGGAGAACAGTTCTGAGGAGAGGGACTTGAGGGTGCTGGGAAAAAAAACCTATACATGACCCGGCAATGTGGGCCTGCAGCCCAGAAATCCGGTTGTGTCCTGGGCTACAGCAAAAGCAGCTTGGCCAGCAGGGAGAGGGAGGTGATTCTGCCCTTCTGCTCTGCTCTGATGAGATCCCACCTGGAGTGTTGCACCCAGCTCTGAGGTCCTGAGGATAGGAAAGACAGTGGACCTCATTCACCTCTTCCCAGTAAGGATGATCAGAGGGCTGGAGCACTTCTCCTGCAAGGAAAGACTGAGAGTGTGGTGGTTGTTCAGCCTAGAGCAAGAAAAGGCACCAGGAAGAATTTATTGCAGCCTTTCAATACCAAAAGAATTTTAAGAGAGTTGGGGCATGCATCAAAGGGACAAGGGACTATCATTTTAGAGGGACATGGGACAATTGTTTTAGAATAAGCTAGGGTAGATTCAGACAAGATATACTGAAGAAATTTTTAATAATAAGAATGATGAAAGACTGGGACAGGTTGCCCAGAGATGAGATATGCCATCCCTGGGAACACCAAGCATCAGGTTGGACAGAGCAACCTTGTCAAGTTAAGGACGTTTCTGCTCATTGTGAGAGGATTGGACTAGATGACCTTTAAGGTCCCTTCCAACCCAAACCATTCTACCATAATCAGTTTTTGTGTTGAAAGCTTCTAAGTTGTGTTTTGTTATGAGGATGTATTTTTGTTTTAAAAGTCATTATGATAAAGAGCCTAAATGAACTCAGATGATAAATACAGGCTCAGTAAAAATTGACCATGCCTTTAAAGTAGTGCATGTCTGATAACAGTTCATAAAATAATATTGGTGTTCCTTTTCTCAATAGAATAAGCCAAAAGCAGGAAGGGAAGGGAGGCACCAGGGAATCTTGGGATGTCCAATTTACTGTAAGTGGGCTCAGTTTCCTAGAGTCCTTTGTCTTGCAAGGGGCAAGAAGGTTGACTAGTGTGTCAATAGGTATGGCTGCTGATTTAAAAGAAATATACCAGAAAAGCAGTCTAAGGCTTCAACAACATTCTTACTAACCCTTTATTTTTATGTTTTTCCACACAGATAAAGGACTCTGCTTTCCAGCAGTAGTGACAGATAGTTGCCACACCAATAGTTATCATACCAAATCAAATCTGTTTATCTTCATTTAAACAAGCTAGATTTCTAAAGGTTTTGTTATCCCTTGAGCTGGAAGAAGAACTTCTCTTATTTATATTAGTTGCTTAAAACTCCCCTGTGTTATGTGCTGCACAGCGGTACAGTAAGAGCGTTCCATCCCGAATCACTCACCATATAAACATAGGAGATACAGGAGAAATTTTTCTTGCTTCTAGTAATACAGACCCAAATCAGGGAGTGACTTAAGCTTGCTCAAGGTCATATAGGAAACCTGCAGTACAGCTGCAGTACATATTTTTTGTTTTAGCTGTGACCTGTCAGATGCTGCTATTGCTGCCTGCCAACAGGATTGGTGTCACCCCCTGAAAGAGATTGAAGCTGTCACTACACGTTCACTGATGTAATGTTCCCTTGCATTTGTCTGTCATCCTTATCCACATGCAGCCCCAGACTTATTCCAAAACATTAGGTCCCAGTGAAGCTGAGTTGCACTTGTATTCTGGAAGCATTTGGAACACTCCAAAAGATAGCTCCTCCATAGCAGTCTCGCACCACAAAACCCAGGGTGCCAGTTTTCTGCAAGCATAAGAATTGCTTAGAGGAATGCCTATGGATATTCTTTTGACCATGAGCCCAGTGTAATTTTACAAATAAATTGAGACACAGTTCACTTCCCAGCACAGATTGGTTACTGTGTACAGCAGAAGGAAACTGTGGACCAGGGCTGCTGACAGAGCTGCAGTGATACAAATGCTTTAAGACAAACCTTTTCTACTGAATCCACTATTCTCAGTAGCACGCTGTGGGTTTGGAGACTACAACAAACACCACATGAGCATTAATTAAGCACAAAGTAAAGCTCTAAACATGTTTAACAGCAATCATGGCACTCTGGAAGGCCTGATTAGCCATTATGGATGTGTGATGTCAGCTGGCATCTTCCTCAGGATCTTCTTTCAATCACTCCCCTGCTTGCAGCCACCATCACAATATTCCACAATAGATATAGTTGCAACATGTATTTCAAGGGGAACTCTGGAAATAAGGATATGCCTGCCACTTCCACATGCCATTAATTCCGGGACGTAAAATCACTGAGTACAAGCTCTTGGCATTTCAGTGCTCTGACAAGTACTAAAGAGCCAAGGGGAACACCTGTCCAGCTGCTTAGCAGAATCAGGGCCTTCATCACAGGCAGTATCACAGCCATTAAAATTAGGCTTGGGTTCATAAAAGTCTCTTGCACACCAAATTGCTTGATAGAAAGTAAACATTGAATGCATATTCTGTAACAGCACATGAGCAGTGAGGTACTTTTTTAAAGCCAGTACAGCTATTAAGTAGGTTTGTTGGTTTTCTTTTTATTTTATTCTGAGCTAGTAAAAGTCACTTCAAAATGTATCAAAGGATCATTACTACACTAGTTTTAAGAGCAGGACTGACATAAGTGTTAGTGCAAAGCATCAACAGAGAAGAGTATAAATCTTTGGAGCCCAGAAAGTGCTATTTTCAGAGATTGTTTTTCCTTCTATAGAGCAACAATGTAATTTTCAAGCAAAGAGAACAAGTGGAGGAATGACTGACTGTAGGCCAGGCTTGTTTTTCACCAGTGTAAAAGCATTTGCACCCTGGACAAACAGCAAGTTATTCCTTTCACTGTCCTCCTGTTATTACAGCTTCTGGAAAGAAAACCTATTTTGAAAGGATGATATCTTTGTATGTGTACCTTCATTTTATACATATACACTATACATACATATTCATATTCACATATATGAATGTCTGTTGCAAGTAGAGGTGTTTATACATATGGCCCCAATATTCAACCTTCTCTGTGAAATGCAGTGATGCACACAAAGTCTATTTCTTCTTTATAAAGTATGTAAATACTGTGATTAAATAATCACAGAATATTCAGAAGCTGGAACGGATCCATAAGTGAGCCTGTTCTCAGGGACAGCAGGGAAATAAGGGACAAATCCAAAACAGAAGTTTGGGGAATCCTGACAAACTTTACCCTGGCAGAAGCCTCTCCTGTGACACGAAGCTCATTACCCGCATGTACTTGTTTACTGTGGCTTCAACCAGCCTTTAAATTCCCAGCAAGCTGCAGTCTTCCAACCTCTGACACCAGGACTTCTCCTAGTAAGGATCTGGGCAGCCTCCCTCCAGCTAGGGGAAAGTGCGAAGCATGGGAAATTTCAAAGCAGCAGACAGAAAAGGCTTTGCAGGGAAAAGGAGACAGATCTTTATATAGGACCAGAGCAGGCCAGGTATGTAAACATTTGCACAGCTATAAGCTGTGGGAGCACTCCCGTTGTAATCAACAAGATCTCTTAAACATGCTTAACATGAGGCTTGTGCTTACATACCTGGCATAAATGGAGACAGCAGGAGCAACTGCGGGGCCGGCTTTCGGGGGGCTCACTGCGCACGGACAGCGAGCCTCGGGGCCAAAGAGCCACAGCCACATTTTCCTAATAACAACTGATACTTCTGGATGGCCAGTTAGGGTAAAACTGATATTTACACATATGGAAACAAATATCTAAGAACTTTTTTTTTTTAAAGATATATATATAAAAATCAGGTCGTAAGCTACTCATAATTTCTGAGATTCCCAAACCTAACAGCAGATGCTGCTACAAACTGGGACCTAAATGTCAAGTACCAATGATGTTTAAGTGTTACTTAATTAAATTAGAAGAGAAATAGCATTCATGTGTTGATTCAGTCATTCAGAAGGATTTTATACATTCACAGCAAGAATATAACTTACCGTTCAAGCACTCCAAGTTTTCACCTTATCGCATTTTATTGGCAAAAATGCCTCATCCCTGTATTCAAACAAAAAAGTTTTGATTTATCTAGCCTTTTTATGTCAGGTACCTACTATCTAGACACACCCCATACCTTCCTCTTACTTTCTGTAGCCCAGAGCATCATAGAACAAGTGTCACTTGTTTTTGCTCCACAAAAGTGACCTTTGGTCTCAACAGTATCCCAAACAAGGACACTAATGGCAAAAGCCATCACAAACTGAGTTGATATTCTCAATGCTTCAGTGAAAGAGATACATTAGTTAAATGCAAATTAGCATAAAATATATTTGACTCCCAAACAGACCTGTGAGGCTCAATTATCTGCAAAACAGGAGCAGAATTTTGACCAAAGCTTTTTACTGATGGAAATACTAAAGCCTGCACTACATAAAAGGAATACCTGATGTATCACATACCATGAAAAAGAATGAGTTAAAATTAATGGACATATGGAATGCACATGTGTAAGTAAAAATTGAGAGTTAATTACTCATATTGTATTATACAATCAATGGACAGAGCTTAAAGGTAAACTTCAGCTCCAGAATTTTCAAGTCAGCAAGAGTCCACTATTCATGTTGAAGAACTAGATTAATTATATACACCAAAATTTTTTAATAACAGTATGTGACAAGGAAAAAATGAAGAAAAAACTAATCAAGTCACATTATCCAATCCTACATCCAATTTCTAAATAAAAACAAGAGAAAAAAGAAAGAAGTATCATGTTTATAAATTGATTTAAAAGACAATTCTAGATTTTTCCATAAGAAATTAAGTTTAAGGAATTTTTCATGTCACCAGAAACCCCAAATACAAATTTAGTTTCTTCAAGCATTAGCTGATTTCCTTCAAAAAGAATCTTTTTATTTTTAAGGTAACTACACCACATGCATTAAGTTGTATTTTAAAAAAATGCAAAAAAAAAAAAAAGAAACCACAAAAAATCCAACTATTTCTTCTGCTTTTTATGAAGAAAGGTCAGGAAACACCAACCCCCTATTTAAGCATGCAATTTTTTTTCCCTGCCTCTGTAACTCTTGCCAAAACCCATTCTTTTTCTGAGGCAGATAAAGAATGTGTTTAATGTAAAGCACCTTATTCTTCTAAACACCCACGTAGCTTTCTGAAGGTTAACAGATGCATCAGAGAGAGTAACAAGACACTGAACTGAATCAGAAAGGTTTTGAAAGTTTGATTGCTTTGTTATACTGCTGTTAACTGCCATGCAACCAAACAAAACCAGTGCTCCTTTCGAGGAAAACTTTTGCCATCTACATTAAACTCAGAAGAGTGAAGTGTCATGATTTAGGTTCACTACAGGTTACAGCAGCTTGTGTTTAGATATGTTCTAGGAATCTGTTCTGAAAGCAGAAATGTATGTGCTACAGTAAGAGAGATAGCCTGACTTCACTTTAGCGTCACTGTTACATCAGCTGTGTCCCTCTGACGTGGATGGGTACTCTTCTAGCAATGACACCAGAGTGGAAAGAATAGCTGTTGCATTTGGGACTAAACGTGCTCTTAAACAACATGGCTTTGGCCGTGTTTCACTGAGAGGTTAAGCTTACATCATTCAACACCTAAGAAAGAGTATTGAGAGGACATTACTGTCTAGTGGTGAGTGCCACCATGACAGGTACCAAACTGTCACAGTTGAGACAGCGACAACATACAGAGTATCATCACAGCACTTCAGAAGGTTTCAACCCACATAGAGTAGCACCATACCACCCCAGAAAGCTGCAAGCATCTGCCCTTCTTGTCCTTCAGCCCAACCTTCCATACCCCTCATCGTTCATGCATTGCACCCATGTGTCCCTTTGGTGATTGCTGAGTGCACCTGGGCACTCTGTGTCTCATTGCCTTCAATGCTGTTCACCTGTCCTGCACAGCTATAGACCATTAAGGAAGAGGGTCAGCCACAGCCCCACTCCCAATTACCACAAACTCTGTGCCTACACCAAACTATAAGTTCTAGCCCTCTAGTCATGGATTGTCTGCACAGAAGTGCCCTGCTGCACACTCCCATCAGTGCCACGTATGGGCCCTCTGTGGGCCTGGTTCCTCCCACAGAGTGGAAGGGCCAAGTGAGCATGATCTCTGCAATTTCCAGGGGAAGAAAATGGAAAGCACAAGTCCAGCTACTGGAGTGATCAGTTTGAAGAACTAGATTTAGTCAAGCTCCCCAGCACCTCTGCTTTGATTTGGCAAGAGTTAAAGTTAGAGGTTTAGAGAAAACAAATGTCCTGTTATTTTAGAAAAGTTAATTCCTGGAATGATTGCTGCCAGGGGGCCACAGCAACAGAACAAACAAAAAGAGAGAGTCAGGGCAATTCTTTCCTATCAAGTTGGCATACACCCCAGAGATTGTTCAGCAATTCTCCAGGATCAGTGAGAAAAAGTCAGCTGTGGGAACATAGCCTTGCCTTTGCAAGCATCAGCAACCTTGTAAACACTGAGTGTAAGTGCTCTGAAGTGAGCTGGAACATGAAACCGAGCTGTGTTCCCAGCTGGTGTGCACTGGTGTCATTCCATCCACAGAAAGCTGAGCTGCGTGGCTCAGCTCTCCTCTTGGGACTGTGCTCCCAGGTACCACCAGTGCTTCCAGTTGCAACACAACTGCACGCAGACACTCTGTGGGAATCTCCCTCTCAAGCCTGCATAGGCAGTTGTTCCCTGACTGCAGCATCTGGAGGACGCACAATTCTTTGTCACTATTTCAGATCTCACTAGGGATGAGGCACCCTCAAATTGCACTACCACAACACTCAAAGCACTGGAAGAGGCATATTTACTCCTTTTCAGCAATAAAATGTCAGAGGAAGGTTAATTTTAAGTTAACCACATAGGACTCCCTCTGAGCACCACAAGGCAGAGCTAAAAGTCAGGACAGAAACCAAACATTTCAGCTGCATTCCTCTCAGAGTACCCATTAAAAGAAAAGGCTTTCTCTTTAGTCAACTTCAAATCCAGTATTCTGCAAAAGTGAATTAGAGTGGCTGGAACAGAGCTTTTCTAAAGCAGTTTACATTGGACAGATCACAAAAACAATAATCACAAAACATGCTTTCTGTGAACCTTCCAAATTATCACATTTCTTCTTTTGACAACTGAAAACATTCATAGGGTGGGGGAAAAGACTGAAATCTAAGGGATAAGTGTAAGGAAGAGCTGATGATCTGAAATAGAAACAAAAGGAAAATAAAGAAAAACCAGGCATTTTGAGTGTAGCCCAAACCATAGTGACAGAAGAAATCAGATACTTTCTTGGTGACAAATTCTAAAAGCACAACAAGAAAGACAGCTACTTTCCTCAAAACTTTATAGCTATGCAAAAAAGCCTAGTTTTTCATAACACTGTAACATCCAAGTAAAATCAGTACCTTGTTATTCTGATCAAACACACAAGAAAGCCTGATCAAGGGCAGTCCTTGCCCAGAGACATTCCAAAGCAACTGGATAACCAGAGAACAAGAGGAGGAAGTGTAATAAAGAGATATCCTGGGTGAAGCCAGTGAGCAAAGAGCTCAGGGGATGCTCTTTATGCCTCAGATTACCTGCCATAAATTTCTGAGCGTGTGTCAGGTGAGACTTGTCATTGCACCCTGGTCCTTTTACACTAAAAGACCTGCAGTGCTGTTAATGTTCTGGCAGATTTTCTGGCTTTCTTTCCCATAGGCACTCACAGATTTGGCATGACAGAGTGACCCAAATCATACAGCCAGCAGGACCTACCCTGCTCCACAGCCTAGAAGCCTTCCTTCATCCCTGCCTGGCTTCAAAAAGCATCTTGGCTGCATCAGTCATCTCCTTTCCAAGAAAGAGACAAATCCAAATTTTAACTTCCAAATACCCTACAAGGCCTCCCTCCTTTGGGTCCTCAAAATTGTTGTGCCTCCACACCAGGCTTGCACTGAATGCTCCCTGAAGACCCACTTCTCACCAGGGCTAAGGTCTGTGAGCCCGGCTGGCTCCTGACACACTGTGCTGTGTGCCCTCCTCCCTGCCATGCCCACCCCTGCCTTCCTTGCAGGAGAGGGGAGCACACCACAGATAGCCCTCACCTCTGCCTTACTGCTGTGCTTTGGGGCTGCTCTCAAAGGAGTCAAACTGCAAGTGCACCCACAGGCACTCCCAGACAGCTGGTCTTCCCAAGCAAATCCCCTTCACCTCGGCAGCATAGTCTGGAGATTTAAAAGCAAGGGCATTTTTCAGATGGTGATGTCTGAAATAAGTTTATTTTGAGCCCAAATACATTTTCACATATTTTCAGTCTCTTCAGGACCTTAAATGAGAAAATTAAGATTTGAGCATGGAGGGCTTAAAGGTAAGTTACTGTCATTAAATTTGAATAATACCCTGAGCTCCTGATTTTTCTTTCTTTGGAAGCTGTTGCGTTTCCACCCTGACTTGCATGGAAGCTGAACATTTAAACTGTATGGTTTGATGTGACAGTGTAGGTCATTTAATTACTCTTCATTTTTCACTTAGAGTGCAGATTGCAAAACCGGATATTTGCTGAAATCAAATGGACATTTTTGCTCTGAATGGATGATTTCAGTAACTAATCAGCAAGGCTCAAATGACAAGTTTAGCACGTCTTCAACAGTTTTAAATTTCTTCTGTATTTGAACGTGCAAGATTTCAATTCACTTCTCATTGCTATCTGTTCTCCTGGAGTTCAAGTATGTCAGTATTTCCTGGAATGCATATGAGCATTACAAATAAAATCAGATTGAAACTCACTTTCAAAAAGTTTGGCATTATTGAGACCTACTTTTAAGTGTAGGCAGATTTAATGTTCATTTGTGTCCAGGAAGTTCAGAGGGCTCCACACGCACACCTTGAAAGCAGAAACAAACCATCTGAAATTAATGAGGTAAGTGTGGGTTCCATCTTTCTATCTGGGAAAGGTGGAGTGAAAAGTTCAAAACAAAAAACTTTATAAAATCAGGACTATTAATTAAATGCTGAGCCAGAATTTATCAAAGGCAAGGAAGTAATTCCATGTGCTCCACTTGGCATGGGATCAGGCCCTTCATTTGAAATTTTGCAGAGTGAGGAAAATGGAAAACAACACTGTTACCTTATGCTTTTTAAAGGGCAAACTCAATTGTCCACCCTTCTAGAGAAATTCTTTAACTGGAAAAGCAGTCATCACATACTACCAGATCAGGGAACTGATTTGGAATAATTGCCTAGGTAATTTGAACACTTTTTCCAAGATTCAAAGAGCCTCATTTACAGTTAGACATCCCCGGGTTCCTCCCTGCCCTGGTTGTGGGAGTAGCTGTGCTTGATGGTCTGTCCAGATGTCTCTCCTCCCCCGTGTGATTTCACCCCTCTGCTTGGGGTGAAACCACCAGGCACACTCCAGTGACCAAACAATGCAGTGCCTAAGGCCTTCCTGCCACCCTACTAAAATGTCTCCACAAGGCTAGCCCAGGTCACTGCTAGTGCCCTCTGCCTTTTCCTGTCTGGGATCATTCCCCACACCTTTAAAGCCATGTATCACTATTCAACCTATCACAAGGATCACCCACAGCAACATGTATATGACAGATATTTCTCGGTATATCAAGGCCATTCCCTTTCTTCCCACTTTATCTCTTCCCCACTTTTATTTCTTCTCCTATAATTTCTCATATGTTTCATCATATCTTTCCCCTTTTTTCTCTCTCCTCTTTATATTCTCCTTTTTTTCCCTGTTTTTCTTTTTTCTTTCCTTTTTTTTTTTTCTCTTTTACCTGTTTGGGGTTTTTTTTGTTGTGGTTTGTTTTGGTTTTTTGGGGTTTTTTTTTGTCTTGCCTTTCTTCTATTTTTTCTCTGCCTTAGATGTAAAACCTTCTTCTTTTAGCTTCTATTACAGCTGTCAGTAGTTCTTCCTGGGAATACACATTGCAGCTAATCTCCTTAACCCTAAATTCACTATCCCAGTCAGAAAATGAGATTAACTTCCTGAACTTTTTGCTGTTGCTGCCAGAAAGGCCAAAGTCTAAAAGCTTGTGATCCCTATTTTATACGTAAGCAACCACTAGGTACAAAGATACTATCTGTTTATACCCAAATTATCTGTGGAGGTCTTTCACAAGCCCTTTGGGGAGGCTTCTCTCTGTTTCAGTAACGGGAGATTGGGAAACTGCGGTTGTTCATGTTGGTTTTACAGGAAAAATAGAATGTCCTCACTTTGCAAAAGAATTTAACTTCTCTGCTATGCTGCAACACATGCATTTTTAAATCAACACAATGCCTCTGCAAGACAGACAATGGATTCCATCTGTCTAAACAGAGATGGCCTCTGCTATCAGGTCAGCTTGCAATCTTCACTTTGTCTTTCTGAATGGAAAGTACCAAACTACATGCAGATAACCTAGAGGAAGAGAATGGGACTTGCCCAGCATCAAACAGGAAATCTGTAGCACGCAGATTTTCTGATAGCCCTCAGTTTGCCCAACAATCACTGGATGAGTCCTCTTCACATGAGACTAAATTCTTTAAAGCTATGGGAGTCAAAAGAACTATGATAAGCCAAGAAGAACTCCTGTGTCTGCTACTACTAATCTTCATTCCCCCTTAAGAGTTTTGTTTTTCTCTCCATTCTCTGTGAAGAATTTGAGGAACTGTCCTTGATTTTAATTATAGGAAGAGGTGGGGAATGCAGTTTAAAACTGTTTTCAGTCACACAATGCTTATTTTCATAGCATTGTAAATGTTCACATCCAACCTATTCAAATACATGCTGAATAACATGAAAGAGAACCTTTTTCAATTTAGCTAATAGCATCAGCTTGCTCCCATCATCCAGCTGCTGATATCAACAACCAGATATTTCAAAATCATCATTATAATTCACTTCCAATGTTTTCCTAGAAATAATTTCTAAAAGTATCAGCTCACTAAAGCTAAAAGAACCAAGCTGGACAAATTCCAGGCCTGCAAGGAAGCCAGTCATGCTGCATTTTGTTCCATGGACAAATATGTACCAGAGATGTAGCTAGCTCTTTATCAAAAGTCTTGTTATAGCTTCTTTACAAATCACATCTAGACATATTGTTCTATCATAATATTATCTTCAAAAATTTTAATCTGTTCTTGATTACTTTAGGGTCTGATTCTGGAGTTTTTTGAGTGTTCAAGGCTGGCAATAGTCAACAGTTCTCACAGAAAGCTACACAGAAAAGGTTAGAATCCCTCTCTTCTCCAAAAGGTTAGAATCCCTTCTTCTCCAAAGTTCAATAAATGAGTATTCTACTGATGTCACTAACATTGCTAATAGCATGGTCATTGAGGCAAGTACAAATACCATATAAAGCCTTGTGGGGCGTTTGATGCAAGAAACACGTCAATTTTTGTATCATGATTTAAAGTGAAAGTGCAATGACCCTACCAAAGGAATAAAAACCCTAATAATGTAAGGCTTCCGGATGAGAGTACTGAAAAGGCTGTGAGCTTTTACCATAGGAATTTAAAGCTTTGTGTACTTGGAGTGCACAAACTTGTTGTACTGAGGTTCAGGCTCCCTAATGAAATAAATGTGAACGCCCATTCGTTGCCTTTCAAGGACAGCGGATTAGGTTTTTAATTGTCCAATATTTATGGCACAAAATAGATCTGTAATGTAGTCAAACAGTTTTCATGCTTTAGGAGAATGAATTCAATGGTCAGAGGTACAATGTTTTGGAAATTTGTGCTCTAAAACTTCACAAATGCAGCTTTTAATGCAAATGAGAGAGGACAACCAGTGCATTAGGAGGCAATTTGAAGGAAGCAAGTCCATAAAACCACACAAAATAAGTCAGCAAGCAGGACAGACTCTTCAAAAGTACTAACAGTTTCAAATTTGTTTACAAATTAATACTTCTAGCAATTTAACATCATTGACTAAAAGTAACAGGCCTCACCAGGTCTTCAGATGAAGTTCATATTGTTTTTCAACCAGGATCTGTGGTCGTTCAGTTTGGTCACATAAACTTTTGTCAGATCTGTTACAATCAGAACTGTTCTACAGAGATACAGGGATACTTGGGCTGAATTCAAGGCCATCAGCCCTACGACCATACTACAGAATCTGGAGTTTTCTGACAACGTAGATGCAACTAAGTCTCAAGCAGTGTTTTCTCTCTTTGATCCTGGTTATTCTTAAGGTTCTTTCTCTATCTCAACCTGCTCCCCATCAAACACACAAGTGTTTAGTAGAGAAAACAAACGTCCTGTTTAGAGAAATGAGCATTCATTGTAGGAATTAACTTTTCTAAAATAACAGGACATTTGTTTTCTCTAAAATGAGTGGGCAGAACTGCCACAGAGTACAGGCAGTCAGGCAATGTGGTTTGTTCCTGAAGAATTCAGAAAAATGGCACCTTAGTGACACCTGTAGAGGTTTGTAGTGTGACTGCTTCCTTATCCCTTTTTTTATCCCTTTTTTCTCTGACTAAACTGTATTCCCCTGTTTTTTCTCTGACCAGACTGGATAAGCAGCACAGTATACTCAGAGGATGAACACGTCATGTATCACTGATGTCCCCAGGCCACCTGGCCTGAAGACAGTAGGGGCATGAGACACCTAAACTGTGACTTTCAGAAAACTCTGCAGTGGCTTTCTTGAATCAGTACTTCCATCTTTCTGCTAAAAGTCCTTAGTTTTGGCTTTGGGAGAGAGATGGCTTTGATGAAAAGACCGAAAAAATTTTATCAGAGAACTGTCAGTTTTCTCACATGATTAGTCAAGGCTCAATCCACCAGGAGAAGAAAATCTCAGTGAGAAATGTACACAATGCTCTGCATTTTTGTACTCAACTTTTTAATGTGAAACTTTACCTTCTCCTAGTACAGATCTTTAAGAAATGGAAGCTACATATGCATTCCTCTACCAGGTTGCACATCTTCAAATTTCTTTTTATACTTAAAAGGTATTTTGGCTAGTCTGGGGTAGTTGTTAGGCAAATGTTGAAATAGCTGATGCACAGAAGCAATTGCAGTGAAGTGAGCTCCTCCCCAGTCTGCTTCCCTGAGTACCTTGTAAATAAGCAGTGTGACACTGCTCACTATAAATTAAACCATATTGAGTTTTTTTTTTTAAGGCAGGCAGTTTAGTATACTCTTCCCACTATGATTTTTAAGAATTTATTGATAACTAAGGACTAATTGGTACTTACTAATTCATTTTTATATGTAGCTCTAGGGAACAAATTAAAACCTGAAAATTATCTTATCTCCACCTTAACCCTTGCATGGGTCCCTCTCCATTGCTTGGCACAGTCTGAGCCAAAAAACAGATCTTCTTTCAAAAGTTTCATAGTCCTGTGTGATGCCAGGTATTTTTCTCATGTCTGTTCCAAATTCCAGTCACAACAGAAACCTACGGTAATTGAATTGATTGATTGTCAGCTTTAAAAATGTTACTATATCACTGTCTACCACTGTATTTTAATCACCTTGGCCAGTATCACAGAGGCCTCTGTGTAGAGACATTACTTGATCCTACAGGAACTGCTTTCAGGTTCGTTGGTTTTTTTCACCAGCTAATAATCTTTAGCATTTCATCAGGCCACATTAAACTCAATGTACAAACAGTTAAGAAAAGTACTGTATCTGGCACTGTTTAATGTCACTGACAAGAAATGTGAGCAGCTGTGCCAGCATTCCTGAACTCTGAAAGTACTTTACCTTTCCTCTGTCTTTTGGAAATTAAATACATTTTAATATGTTTTGGGGAAATAAATATGTTTTAGAACAGTGCTATAATGTTAGGAAGGTCAAAGGATTAACTGTGTCTTGTCATCTAGGTAGTAAAAGAAATCAAGACCATTTCAATTACAGAGATGTCTAGCTGCCTTTTATCTCCAGGTTCACCAGGGCTGAGGATTTACAGTGCTCTGTGAGTGGCAGAGCTATATGGCAATTTAATGAAAATGTTCTCCCCAGTTTTGGAGTACACTCACTAGAAGAACTATTTCTGACTGCTATTTTAGCCTCTACCTATTGTCACTAGGCATGTTTGGGACAAGCTTTAATTTCTGAAGAAGCAAGACCAAAACTGATTAATATTATCAGGCATCAATCTATTTCAATGAACTTTAAAAAAAGGATTTTCATATCTTGTCTGCAAGTCAAGGATAGGGATATTTTCCCTTTCTTTGTTTTGGAATATTTTTTAATATTAAAAGATATAAAAATGACAAAATAACAAATCTTTATTTTGATTTTATAGGCCTAAGAAGAAAAAGAGCATTTCCCTTCATGATAATTAAGTGATGCTCTTCTACAGACCGTTCTTCATATCAAGATGGCTTCACTGGCCTATGCACATCAGCTGGATGACTACTGAGGCTGGTGAGCTTCTGATAGTTAGCAAATTGTTCCTCCTGGCCACTAACCAAAAAAGACCTTCTTTTGTATGTCAGTTCCAGGGCACCCATTGCAGACAAACATGAGAGGATTTCCCAAGTGCATGGTTCTGGGAAGAGTTACCAGGAACAAGATCCATGCAGGAGCAAGAAAAATCCATTACTGTCCATTTGACCATTATTTGATTGGAATTTTCTTTTGATGCATTAAAGTATCCCTCAGTGAGAGCCTCGGGCTATGCAAAATCCTCCTGACTCTGCCTGACCAGTTTGCAGTTTTCTGGGTGATTTATACTTGGTGTAGAGCTTTACTAGCTTGCATGGAAAAGAAAGGAAGACAGTTATATGAGGATGGCTGAGGGAACATTTTTAATAGCGAAGATAATACAAGAACAATGGGACCCCCAAATGCAGAGAATGGAGCCAAAGTGGCCATGGACCATGGCATCAAGAACATGTGTCAAAAAGGAAAGCTCCTTTTCCAATGGTAGCTAAAGCTTCCTGGCAAACACCTGTGAGTGGGTTCAGTTTGGAACTAGACAATAGGTGTGTTCGGTATCACTCTTTTGATTTTGGGGGCTTTTTCTTCATCTTGTTTTTTAACACAGTGATGTATAAATCAAGTCAAATTAAAGTAAGTACCACACACACTCTCACATCATGGCAGCACCAGAAGATTCCTTTCCAGTTTAAGCAGAGAAAAACAAATATTCATTGCCAGAGGCAGCTGTGTATAGTCATCACAAACTACATTTCTTCCTCGAAAGTGGAGGGATCTCAGTTTATGAGTTCCAGAATCCCATGTGATGTGATGGTTCCAAGTTTTGAGGTACAAGAGAAAACCATTTTGAAATTACAATATTGTCAAAATGCAACTGAGCTCTAGAGACACCTGTTAATGAAGATTCTTGGGAAGAGTGCCGTAAATTTTGTTTGAATATCTTTTTATGCATTTATTTGTTAATTTTTAAAGGAAAAGGGTACTATAACAGCTTAAATATTATCATAGTTATCATTTAAATGTCTTCCAAATCATCCAAAACCAAAAGACCAAAACTTAAGAAAGGGTAAAACTTCATGATCAGATGTTGGAAACTAAAGGAATTTCTAGCTTCCAGATGCTCCTATTTAAAGGCTTCCTAGCTTCCTATTTAAAGGCTTCCATTTATTTCTGACTTTAGGGGTAAGCATAAGTCTATGTGTGAGTGCTTGACTTAAAATCTGAGAAATGGTATCTGGATTTCTCCTTTTGCAGTAACTACTGGAGGTGAGACAAAATAAGGTCTCCAATTGTCCCTTTAGGTATTTGACTGTCAACACAGCAAACTGGAAAGGAAAAACACGAATGAAAAAACAGAAAAAGAAAGGGAAACACTGTTTGTGTGTGAACTCTGAACAAAATTCTTCATGGAGTTTAAAGCCCAATATTCAGCTTATTTAAACCAGCATTACCACGTTAAAGTCAAAGCAGCTCTGCCAATTAGCTAAGGATATGGTGATTAGCTATTTCCATTGCTTGGAAAAGCAGAGGAAAAAAAATCTTAATTTTTTTATAAATCCTCTAACAAAACTAAGCAATATTTTACTATACCTTATGCATGTGATTCTTAGAAATGTGAAGAAAATAACCCTTTGGAAAGTAAACCCAGAAAATTTATTTCTGAATGTTATCTGACAGTGTTTTTCATTAGTAAACAAAGTTTAGTTCAATATCAAATTATCCATTTTATATGAAACAGAATTCAAATTTCTGCTTTTCTCATTAAAAAGGGGATGTTCCCTTTAGATTAAAAGGAAGGTGGACTATATCAAAATCTCTTCCAATTCAGTTTCAGTTCTTCCCCTACGGTGTCCCAATTCTCAGTTCATACTTATTTCTATATTTATTTTAGAAGTCACTCTTCCAGGATCTCATGATGTCTTTAGCACATGGATAGAGTATGGTGTTTGGTGCCAGGAATGCAGTGCAGAAAAAAAAAATTAGAAGGACACAAAAACCAGAGAAAACAAGCAAACAAATGAACCAAAACACTGGGCTTCAAAAATAAGCAACCACAGTGGGGTTCCACTGCAATTTGATTATGTAATAACCTCTTTTCTTCTTCCAGAAGGTAATGCAGAGTTGTGAAGTTCAAATATAATACAGAGGATCTAGTTTGTTAGAGTGGAAACAAAGTGACAAGCTATTTATAATGCCAGGCCTGTTTCTGATACTTTGAGAGAAACATGGATATTGTGTGTTGAGTGTCGATTTTAGCTTTGTCCAGTGCTAGGAATAGAAAGGATTTGCCTTGCTCCCAGTGTGCACACAACAAAGGTTGAACCCTTCCCATACACTGAGTTTACTTTAGCTGTAAATTATATACAGTATATCAGAGGAGCCTGGGATGTCTTCTGTGAGTGAAGAACTGCCAAATTGGTTTATAAAGAAGAAAGGGCTCTCCTTTAATCTTTTCTTTACTACTTCTCATGGATCAAATTCTTCCAGCTTCTTCCACTGCATGGTGCCTTACTCTCAAGGGCGACCCTACTGAAGGATAGGGTGTTTTGAAATTTGAGGAAGATCTATCAACTCTCACCAGGTTTTAACCATGGAGGTTGGACTGAGTAAAAAAATTTGGTGCAGATTTCAAACTGTGCTTTCTCCATAATGAAGGTGGTTTGGATGGTAACTAGAGTCAGAGATAGGTATCAGCACCTACTCACAGAACCATCAGGCAAGTTTTGGTATTCAACATTCAGCATGTGGTTTTCTGTGAATTGGTGTTTAATGAAGAGTACCCTGAATCTTTCTGAATAAAATTGCAGAAGACTATTCAGCCACAGTTTGTCTCTCAACTGGTCTTGGAACAGGTATTTTTGATAACTGAAGAACTGTGCCAGTTTGGAGCTTCTTTCTGCTAACACGTTGAGATTGTCATGACTATGCAATGTAATATAATGGCATATTAGTAATTTGGAATTCCATGGAATAGAGGTAAAATTTGCAATGGTTAGTCTACTCTTGATCTAAACTAGAGATTAACAAAGTTTTCATCTCTAGTTTAGATCAAGATGGATGGATCTTGATCAAAGGATGGATAATTCTGTTCAAAATCAATCGTATCAACTACCAATTTGTAAATAAATTACTTTCTATTAAGACACAAAGCAGCTCTCTCTGAGTGGAGAGTCTAGTATAAAGATTTTAAAGCTTCTGCTTCTTTTCACTAACATCATGTCTTTCTGGGGACAAATGTTTAGGCAATTACTGTAATTATGATAAGGACTCCATTTTCCATGTGAAATAGAGAGAATGAGTAGTCACACAGGACTGTATAATTACATTTATTCCCAACCCCCCCAAGAAAATCTTTTACTCAGACAGCATGAGATTGTTTATTTGATACATCAGTGTTAAAATCATACAAACACACGTGGAAGAAAATTAGGAATTAAATTATGTCTTCTCTTTGAGTCCCATTAGGGAAACTGAAGGGAGCAAAGAGAGGACAAAGTAATGTGAACTCAGTGTGAAGGAATGTAGCTAATGTTCCTTATCTGACCTCATGCTGAGCCACAGCACCAGTGCAAAGCAGTTCTTCTATAGCGTCATCCTCATACCCCAGCACGCTCTTCAGTATCTCCACTGTGTGTTGTCCAACAAGTGGAGGTGGTTTTGGATGTGACATAGCAAATTCACTGTATCTGACGCCTGGTCCTGAAAATATAAAAAAAAAACAAATAGGAGGGAAATTATTTTCCAGAGTTACTACCTATATTTATATTGAAATGTTAAAGGAAAGTACCTCATTTTCACACCAGTTCTAATCACAGTCCTTACCATCAAAATGTTTTATTCTGAAATTACAGACTAAAAAGATTCCAGTTTGCAATAATATACCAATAAGCCACTTTTAAATAGTTCACTCAAATGCAGAATTGCTGGACTGCTGGATAGTCATGAAATGTTATGAAAAGCTTCCCGTTTTTTCCAGTGATATGTATATGGATATCAGGGTGCTTTGAGTCATATTATGTCGCCAGTCTTCCACTCCCTGCTACCTGAACAGCAATGCCCAGCCCACTCAGGATGAGATGCAGAAATCCCCACATTTCTACACCATGAGGCAGAACAAGCATAAGGACACAATTCAGTGTCACGTTAACACACTTGCACTGCTGTCAGAGCAGTGCACGGACAATGGGCAGCACCATCTCCAGCTGGCAGCAGCTCAAGCACCTCTGCTCCAGTATCCTGCAGTGACACAACTGACAGAACGATAAAACCAGTTTGGTTTACGTGCTTTATCAAAAATACAAGTAGCAGCAGCCGTACGAAAATCAACAATGATTTATTTGCTCTGGAAGGAATAATTTCAAAAATGAAAATCTGGAAGCTGGCAATGATAAGAAGTCTTCTTCTATTGCAGGTAGTCAGTTGTCATGTTTTAGTGGTGCTCTGTAGTGAACTGATTTCAGTTCACTGTAGCTCCCTGCAGACAAGTAGCTATACCCTTACTGCCAGACTCAGAAAGGAGAATGAGCCACAAATTCATGCTGGAATCAGAAGTGAGGTGCACCCACTCACCTCACAGAACTGAGGTGCACCTTCATTGCGTGTGCACTCAGCACATGCAATGAAAGATTAGCTGCCTCATGGAGAAAGAGAGGACAATAGTTTCCTTAACTGCTAATTGAAAACTGTTCTTTAATACAAAACTGAAGAACATTTGATGCTATTGACAAAATTATTCCTCTATTAATAATAATGGCTTTTATTACATCATTAAAAGAATTTACAAAAAAGGTTATATATAATTATATCTTTGTCTACAAAACTACAGCTTTGCTTTGAAATGCAAAGAAATACAAAGAATGTTTCAAAAACCAGAATAGTATTTATTTTATTTCTGAAGAAATAGAATATTGGCCCGCAAGAGAAGTGAACCACAGCATGAATTGATAGATTTGCTACATGAAGCTACTACTTATTCGAGGAGAGATGTTGGCAAAGGTCAGTCAGGATGACAAAACATGTCATTTTACTATTTTTTGCCAGTCTTCATGAACTGGAATCAAGTGTTTAATACAATAAAGTATCCACCTCCAGGAAAGATAAAATAAGACAAAAGGTGCCTAGAAAAACAGTAATTTTCAAGCTGATTTGGTACATTTCTGACAAGTATGCTCCTGGAAGGACTAATGGTTGGACTTGATGATCTTACAGGTCTTTGCCAACCCAAATGATTCCAGGTTCCCATATATGGTTTCTGAGTTTAAAAAGGAAAGGAATTACAGTTGGTGAATTGCAAACCAAATAATTTAACTTCAAGTTCCATTCAATACTGGACAAAATAATCACAATGAAAATAATCAGCAGATGAGTAACATGTACCTCTTGAGAACAAATAGTATGTGTGATCTCTTGTCTTTCTACCAGGAAAAGGGCTGGACATGAGATACATCCCATCTAATAATCTAGATATAGAAGTTTAGTTCCTTAGACACTCTTTGGAGATACTGAAGATGAAAGAACACACAGTGTCTTCTAAGACCCTGGTAAATGAGTAAACCTGGCCAGATGAATTGCAATCACCTGTGTTTCTCCATAGAGGAAAGGGTAGACAAGTGTCCTGGATGGGGAGGTTTACCACCCAGACATCAAGCCAGGTGAGATGACCCTCTGCCATGGTTTAACTCCAGCCAGCAGACAAGCCCCATTTGCTCAGTCCCCCACCAGTGCGATCAGAGGGATAATCAGAACAGGAAAAGGCAGAAAACTCACAGGTTGAGATAAAGAGAGTTTAACAGGGAAAGCAAAGCCTTGCACACAAACAACAAGAATTCCCTACTTCCCATAGGCAGGCAGGTGTTCAGCCACCTCCAGGGGAGCAGGGCCATGTAACAGTGACCTGGGAAGACAAATGCCAAAACTCCAAAAGTTTCATCCTTCATACTTCTTTACCCCACTTTATATTACAGAGCTTGATGTCATACAATCTGGAATGTTCCTCTGGTCAGCTGGGGTCACCTGTCCTGGTTGTCTCTCTTCTCAATCTCCCATGTGTTCCCAGTCTTGCCAGTGTGGCAATATGAGAAGCAGGAAAGGCTTTGTGAAAGCCCTACTCAGCAATTTTAAAAAATCTCTATATTATCAACCCTGTATTCAGCACAAATCTGAAACACAGTCCCATAGCAGCCACTCTAAAGAAAATTGCCTCTACCCCAGACAAGACCAACACATTCTTCAACCTGTAAGACACCAAATCAAGAACTGACTTCCAGAAAGAAAATTCTCTGCGATTTTCCATAAACTCATTAAAGAAACAAGGTCCAGATAAATCCAAAACAAGGTGCAATATTGAGAGGGAAATCATATTCAGAGAATTGCTTCTTGGGATCTTCTAAAACAGAACATTGTAAGTGAGCTCCAGAGGAATCTGTTCAGTATGAAGCACTTAGCAGTGATGGCTCAGCAGCACCTGATGGCTGATGGAACTCAGATCTTACCTTCTCAGCTTTCTGAGGACATCAAAAGTTATAACTTCCTGTGAAGCACATTTTACAATGACCTGGCTACATTGGAGAAATGGTCTGATAAAAGAGGGTGAAATTCAGTACTGTCAAGGGGGAGGAATTATGTTCATTACATAAATACAGTGCAGGGGACAAACAAGAAAGTAGGAATAGTTAGGGGTTATTCTAGATCACAAAGCGAGGATGAGTCAACAACATCATGCTGTTGCGAAAAAGGCAAGCATCATACAGGGGTGTACAAACAAGAGAGATGCCTGCAGGACACATTTTTGCTCTAGTTAGAGCTGGCAAGTCACAGCTGGAGCAGTGTCTGGCGTGGGGCCCCCACTGCACAGCCATCTGGAGCACCTGAGAGCTTCCACAAGACAGCAACTGAAATTTTCACAGGCAACATGACAGATTGAACCAAGTGGGATCATGGACCTAAAGAGAAAGGCTAGAGAAAAACAACTTCAAAACTGTTTTCAAAAAATGTATAAAAACCCCACCACTACCACTAAAATAAACCTTAAACACTCCCCCCAAAATCCATGCAAACTTCCTGGAAGGGGGAAAGAAATCCTTTTTCATGTCCATAATGAGAAATACTTGACTTAAATTGCAACAAAGGAAACTGTAGGAAACAAAAAAAAAAAAACATTTATAACGGTAGGCTAACTAAATGCTGAAACAAGCCACAGGAGGAGGCTGTGGAGTTTGTATCAATCCAGTCTTTAGTAAGGAGATTTATTCTAGAATAGGTCATCCCACAGCTTATCCCTGGGGCCTGCTGATGGATTAGATCTCTCAAAGACCCTTTCACCCACTAATATATGTCCCTTTCACCCACTGTAATAGGAAAGCTAAGAAACAGCTCACATCAGGGATAAGTTTTCTATTAACTTGTTCCTCTGATTCTACTCACTTCAAACACACCGAGTTCAATTTCCAGAGGAAAACTTCAGTGAAAGATCAGTACATTTTAAAGGGAAAGGTGACATCTCTGGGCAATAGTTGTATTAATTCCTCTGCTTAGGAGTGAGCAGGAGCCCTAGGAGGGCAAAACTGGCAGTAGTGCAAGCCACAGGAATGATCTCTGTGCCAGCTGAAATGCTTGTGACGATAATTTCAAAGTAAAAAAGCCTTTTAGGGATTTATTAGTCTAGAAATTCAACAGAGCCACAGAACTATTATGCAATTTCTACTAAAAAGAAAAGAGACAAAGCAATCTTATTTCAGGTGTGTGTATCTGGGAGCTCTTTACACCGAGAAATCAGCAAACCCTCAAAGGTTTAGTAACTACAGACTTTTCATTTGCTTGTGCAAATTTTTGCTAACATAAAAAATTATAGATCTCAAACCCTGGGAGTTTTTGCAGTGATATTGAAAGACACAGAATAAAATCTCTAAAGAGAGAAAACCAAAATTGACATTGTGTGCAACAGACAGAATGCTTCATGCTTCCCAAAGAAAATTAATCTTACAAACTAGAGCATGCTGGAAAATTGCACAGCAATTATAAAACCAGTGTCTTCCTTGAGCTTTTATTGTTTGATGCATAATTCATCACGCTACTTTTCACTTTGATAGAGTTATAAAGTTATCTACATTCATTCAAAGGAGCTACTTGCTAATGATCCATCATTAACGATTCTCTGTTCTTTCCTTGTGTAACTTCTACTTGGCTTCTGTGTCAATTAGGAGGGTGCAAAGCTTGCCAGTCAGGCTTCAGCAATCCCACGCTCCTACTGAACAACGCTCCAGGAAAGCAACCAGCAGAATGCTATGCAAATGCTAATTAAACACAACTGCCTTATGAGGAAACCATCCCTAGAGGCAGAGAGAGGTGAACTGCTTTAATTAAGGTCAAAAGCATTTGCATGTGGGTGAGTTACAGGAGCCTAGCAGATGAAAACAGGCCTTTGCTGGGGTAGAAGCAGGGCGACTGGTGAGGGGGTGTGAGGTGGTAGTCATCTGTGCATCCTTGCTGCCAGCAGCACATACTCCATTCAGGCATGAAGTTAAGGGGGCATTTATTGTCACCCGAAAAAAGCAATGAAAGAATGAGTGGTAGCTGTAATTTACCTTTGTCCTGTCAAATTAAAAGGAGTCTGTTTCTCTTTTTGCTGTGATTAGCACTGACAGTAAAGCAAAGAGCTCTTTCACCACATTTAAAATCTAAGCTAATATTTTGTTATTATTATCATCATTTTGATTTTGACACATTGCTACAATACATGCTGTGCACACCACATAACCTACAAGAACTAATAGTGTGACAATAAATCAAAATTTTTTATCGATTGCAACCACAATGACAATTGTACCAAGACATCTTGAATACTTGAACTGAGCTTCATTATAATAAATTCTTTTTCTTTGGGGCCTATCTACTATGGCACTGCTAAGCATCACACTGAGCCACTAGTTAAAGACATACCAAACACGTTAAAGCAAAAAAGAAAAATGAGATAAAACCACTGAAACAGGCCCAAGAAGGATCCTGCAAGAGTGAGATGCCTTTGAACACTCACCCTTAACAGGGGAAATACACAGCAGTCTTTGGGATATGTCTCTGGGTATTGCTGAGTTTGGGACAACAGAAGCAAAGTCATTTTCACTCTACACACAGCAGAAATTAAAGTTGAATTTCAATTCTATTAAATGTGCAAAGCATAGTATATAAAAATGGATAAAGGTAATAATCTTTGCTTTGTCCTGACAAATAGCATTCCTCCAGCATTGTACAGCAGCCACCGGAAACCACATTTTCTACAGCACAGGTTAGAGCATATTGAAGCAATCTAACTCTCAAACTATGTAGACAAAATCAGGCCTGGGGACAGTCAAGCTCAGGAGAAAAGTCATGATTATCTGTTATTATTCAAGTGGGACAAGGGAAAAAAAGGGAAAATTTGAGCTAATGTATGTGTATACATTCTGCTTGAAACATATCATCTACCTTTGCAAAAAAGAGCAATGAGAAACACAGCACCACTTGTTAGTTAGTTCTACCCTAGCATACAGTGTAATTTATACACATGTAGGAATCATATGAAAACAAACAATACTTGGTTTGCATTGCAAGGTTTTGGCTACAGGGGCAGCTTCTGGCAGCTGCCAGAAATTTTCCCTATATCCGATGAAGCCAATGCCAGCCAGCTCTAAGACAGACTCACTGCTGAACAAGGCCAAGCCAGCCAGGGGCAGTGGTGATAGCAGCTCTGGGGCTACATATTTAAGAATAGGAAAAAACCTGCAGAACAGTAAGCAAAGGATAGAAGTGATAATGTGTGAGAGAAATGGCGCTGCAGATGCCAAGGTCACTGGGGAGAGGAGGTGCTCCAGGTATCAGAGCAGAGATTCCCTTGCAGCCTCTAGTGAAGACCTGGTGAGGTGTTCTGCCTGGTGAGGCAGCTGTACCCCTTTGGCCCATGGGGATCCACAGTGCAGCAGAGACCAATCTGCAGCCTCTGGAGGATCCCAAGCCAGAGCTGCCTGAAGGAGGCTGTGACCCCATTGGAAACCCACACTGGAACAGGCTTCCAGTGGGAACTGTGGACTGGTAGAGAGGGGAGCCCATGCTGGAGCAGGTTTGCTAGCAGGACCTGTGACTCTCTGGATTTCCACACTGCAGCAGGCCATTTGAAGGGCTTCAAACCATGGAAGGGACCCACCTTGGAGCAGTTCATGAAGAGCTACAGCCTCTGGGAAGGACTCATGTTGGAGAAGTTTGGAGAGGACTATAACCCATGAGAAGAACCCCTCATAGAAGCAGGGAAGAGTGTGAGTCTTCCTACTAAGGAAGAAGATGCAGCAGAAATCTGTGATGAACTGTTCACAAGCCCCCATTCCCCATCCCCCTGCACCACTGTGGCAGAGAAGGTAGAGAATCAGGAGTATAGCTAAGGCCAGGAAGAATGGAAGGGTAGGGAAAAGTTGTTCTAAAGATGGAGTTTTATTTCTATTATCCTACTGCGACTTGATGGGAAATAGATTAATTATTCCCCAAAGTGAGTTTGTTTTGCTCATGACACTGATTTTTCTGTGTCCTTATCTCAACCCCTTCCCCTGACCAGCAGAGGAGGTGAGTGCCAGAGCAGCTTTGGTGGGCAGCTGTGTGCAGCCAGAGTCAACCCACCACACAAAACAAGCATGCATGCCTCTTTCAATAACATGGTGTTGCTACACAGGAGTTTTGCAATTCCAATGAAATATCATCAGCAGTTAAGAATGATGGCCCAGAGCCAACATATTTGCACGCAGATCCCTTATATGCTACAGGTCAAGTGTTTGGAGCATGCAATCAACTGGTTATGAAACTGGCCTGAAGGAGATCAGCAGGAAAGAAGCAGTGACTTTTAAGGCAATGAAAAGGAAAGCAATACAAAATAAGTCCATGAGAGGGGCTTCATGGCTACTATGAAGAATATATGGGTGTTGGAAATGATGTGTGCAGGGATATGATATGAGGAGTAGACCAGGGCAACTGCATTTTGAGTGTATGATTTCTTCCCATTGGTCCCAGCCATGACTTCTGTCAATCCATTATTCCCAGCTGAGAAGATGGTGTGCCCGAGCACACAGCACTGCACAGCTTGGCTACACCACTTTACACAGGTTTCTTCCCCTTGATGAAAATCGAAGCAGAAAAATACACAAGACAAAAAAGCTCATTATACATACTTGCCAGTATGACTAGTGTTCACAGGCTTCAAAGTAATCTTCAGAATTAATGATCTGATCCATCTCAACTGGAAATTTCTCATATATTTCTTTTTCTTACCATAGATCTGAAAGTTTAGGAGATTAGGAGACTTTTTGGGAATCTATTTAATTGCTGGGAAAAATATTTCTTTTCGCATTACATTAGAGCAGGTGATCTACCTTTTAAGAACAACTCATAACAGATTGGAAAAAAGTAATTAAAGAAATAATATTCAAAATCTTGCCCCTCCTTCCTTACTGCTGCTTCCACTTCCTCCCCCACTTAGAGCACAGTCACACACTTGGCATCCAGCACAGCTGAGAGGGGGGAAAACTTTGGCAGGATAAGTAGGAATCAGTAACTGAGACTAGAGAGGATGGACAAACTTGCAAATGGTGATAAAAAAAGTAAACCTTGCTCTAGGTGCCATAGAAACACACATATATATCATCAGTAAATACTAACCAGTAAAATTGGTAGGGCAGTAAATAGTGTCAATACTAGAAATATCTACAAGCCACATTTTCTCATTTGGACAATTCTGACTTCTGTGGAAGAGGTATGAGGAGAGTCCAACTGCAGACATGTCAAGAAATTTAAAACCAAAGCATTGTGAGAAGAATGACTTGACCAGCCAAGGTAAATACAGATAAATACATATTATCTGTGATAGCCATGATGGGTGTTTAAAAATGAGACCACTTTTAAACCAACACTTAGGCATTCAAAACATCCCCTACACAATTCTGAAAATCCTTTGCCAAGTACCTTTATAAAAGCACTTTCTCACCTGAAGCTGCATGTGAAGAAATGCATTAAAAACCATTTTATATATTTCATATTAACAAATATCTTGGATATAATCAGCGTAAATCCCACTCAATATTTATATTACTCTTTACATTTTCCAAGAGACACAATACTGACTGTACCTAATTAATATGACTGCTGGAGTAAAGGAAATAATTTATCAGTCACTCTAGTTGCATATTTGAGAGTAATCCCACATAATTGTGCTCTCTGAGTAACACAATTTTGTGATAGGAGTCTTGGCACCCAAAAGCACTTTAAAAAGTTGCAGTATGGTGGTGTCTACTTCTTCCCACGTGTATCATCTCACAATGCTTAAAATTTGTCCCAACTTTTAGTATAGACTCACGTGGTCCCACTCCTTCCTGAAACCCCCAAAGACCTCAAGAGAGGATTTAAAGAAATACAGGAAGGAAGATGACCAGTAAGAATACACAGAGGTAGCAATTTTAAAGAACTATAAATTCCCCAGGCAATAATCTGTAGCTCCATTTCCTAAGGAAACAAGTTTATGTGTCTGTGCTGTCTTTCTAATCATCTGTTTGTCTGCCTTGTCCCTGCCACACGCAGTAACTTCTGAATCTGTCAATCTTGACAAAAGTGTAGACATCCCAAGGTAAATAAATTCTTAAAAGTGTTGAGAAAAATAGCAACTGCAGAAGGACAGATGCCCAAATTACTGCCCTGATGACACAGAAAAAACTCCAAAGAATGCAGCTGTTATATTATTCTGTTTGGCTGCTAATGGCTTACCATTAAGTACAGTACAGCTCTGTCAGATACATCTAGCACATACTGTAGAAGGCTTAAAGGACATGAGGATAGTTCAGGTCTTAATAAGGACACACATAGAGTTTATCAAGGATATAAGTTTGAAGTACAATGCTATTTAGTGCCAGAATTTCTTTTAAGTACCTTTTCTATAGTACTGTGGAAGGTGTGTTCTAGGGGTTTTTTGTTGTTCTTGCAGGAAGGAGCTGAAGAGCTACATGGCAAAGAAAACTTGCTGAGAGAATCCCTGTAAAATTCTAAAAGGAAAATTCTGCAGACACAAGCCAAAACTACTGAAAATCCAAGCTAAAACACAATTTTTCTCAAGTCATAACCTAATCAATACAAAACGCAACACATAATCCCACCACAGGATGCTGGTTAACCACAGGTTGTGTACCTAATGCAGAAATTACAGAGTGAAGCTGAACTTGCACTACACAGGAGGTCAGATCATAATATGATCACAGTGGTTATTTCTGAACAAAAAACATTTTAATTTCTTAAATGCCCATAAGCAAAACTGTTTCCGTGCAACAGGGCTGGGGTTAAAATGGCCTATCTGAATCTCCTGTGATACTTAGATGGTCAAGTCACATATTGTTTCATGTTCCATCTTTACTGTAAGCCAAAAGGCCTTAACTATTGTATTATATGGAGAGTAATTAGAGAGAAGAATGCTGACATGCATGGAACAAGAGAAAACAAAATGCTACCTGAAATGAGCCTCTTGTCAGGACAGAGCATTGCCTAGTTGCAACACACCCACATGATCTGGAAGGTGAATCATGCCCCCAGCTGAACAGGAAGGGAAGCAGCTCCTGGAGGGGAGGCTCTCCTACTGAGCCTGGTGAAAACTATTTCCGAGTCCCATGCCTTGTGGTTAGTGTGAGCCTGCATGTTGGAATAAGACACACCAGCCAACCCAGTCTGTATCTCCTCAGTGCACCAATTTGTCCTTTCCTGTGTCCTGTCTCCAGCTATAAGTTGGATTCTTTGGCTCTTCAGAGACCCAAAAAGTAATCCTCTTGGCCAGCTGTGCATCATCAGAGTGGGAGCAGATGAGCTCTTCCTTGCAGATGAGCTTTTCCTTACTCTTTAGGCAACCAGCTGAAGCCCAGATACATGAAGCTGATAATTCAGGGATGTAAGACAATGCACACTGAAGGACATGCACAGCCTAATCCAAAGTCTGGGTATAATTTGTCTTGCTTACTCAAGGGGCACTTTTTCAGGATAGGAGGCTTTAAGCTTTCTCCAAACAACTGGTGAAAATAACTAAAAATTAAAAACATTTGGGCCTTCCATTAACACAAATTCAAAAGAATACACAAAAAGCTCCCCTAAGAAACTTTTGAAAATGCATTTCTTGTTCCCAAACACCCTGACAAGGTTCACAAGCCTGATATTCCAGCTCCCAGAGAACATTTTTCTGTGGCCTGTCCTTTAAGTATTTCTCTAGTTATTTCTGTACCCTTCTGTAAGCCTGGACATCAGAACACAGGATTGATTATTTTGCAGGATATAAATAATTTTCTATGTCCAATTTTTATGCCTCTAAAGAGCAGACCAGCTCTTTTCAGTACACCTTGTAATGGGAATATATGTTAAAATTATTATTTTTGATGGCTCACACATCATGCTTCTTTAAGTCTCCTTTCAAAACCAGAGGTGTTTGTTGCACAGTCCTATTCTGGCATTCCTATCTGATAGTATTAGACTCCACTGTAACATTCCCTTTAACAGCAATGGTTGGCAGCCAGAATAGAAAGTGAACTGGATGGTAAATGGTTTATGGCAGGAGCAGTCTACCAAATTGCTTTGATTAAGCTCCCTAACCTCACCACAACCCACTGGTATATTAGTACAGGTTACTTATTCATTTATACAGGATGATTAATGTCTTGCAACATCCATCTTAGAAAAAGAGAAAGAAAACCGAGAAATCAATAGAAACAAACTGAGAAATGAAAGCCTTCTTCAGTCCACCTGTAGCAGAACTGCTTCCAGCCACTTTTTTAAGACTTTTACATTGATTATTTTTTCCTCAACAATCGCTTGTTTTAGCCAAAAGCTTAACTCTCAGAAGGAGTATATTATTTTTAAAAGGCAAAGATTTGACATTTAGTTAGATGTCAAATCATGTGTCTGTCGTGCTGTATGGATATTGCTACACTCCTTTATTCTATATGTCTTCAGATTGTTCCTCTGTGGCCAAAACACACAGGCATATAAACCTCCACATTTGGAAAATTCAACAGTCAGTTGATACTTTTTTCCCTGGTTGGTGACCCACACAAAATAGGTATTTTCAGAGTGAGTATTAAAACAATGGGAAAAGCCATCAGTTGCAGCCCTGCCAAGGAAATTCTGTTGGTTGAAATTCTTCATCAGAGATGAGAGCCAGGTAACTCTGTGTTTGAGCACCATGGAAATATTTAGAAATCAATTTTCAAGCAAGGCACCTATGATTAAGTAGGGCTGAGCACTGTGCACAGCCTGATCATTCTTCCAAAAGCTCTCCCACTCCACCCTCCATTTACTTCTGCTGTCCCCTGTGTAGCAGAATGAGGCCAGTTCTAGTGCACAGGGACCTTCCTTGGCAACGGAAGATGGGAAGGGATTTGATACTTTGTTTTGGATTACTTGAAGAACTGCAAATTACATTTTTAGCTCTTTTTGGGTAAGGTGCCCAGACTCTTTGAGGCATAGGCTACTAAAAATGCTGGCTGAGTTTTGAAAAGCTCTGTACAACCTGGGATGATTCTTTGAGTGTCATACTTGAGACATCTTTAAAGGGGCCCATTTTCCAGTAAAAGCTGAGGACATTTGAAAACCTTTCCCCTTCAGACTGCCTCCATTTGACTGTGCAGAGACATCTGGTATTCAAAGTAGACAAGAGGAGAGAGTATCCTTCCTTGAGCAGAGGAAAGTAACATTCTAGACATATAATTTCTTTCAGCCATTTGTTTCTATTTTTTTTCCAATTTCATATTTAAAATAAGTCATCAGGTTTATCTTAAGTTCTTTAGAGGGAAGCAGTGTGCTTAAATTGCAGTCTGTAAATGGGGTTAGAGAGAGAGCTCACTGCAGAATAGGCTGGGTTTTTCCATTGATTTGTAATTTGTAGGTGACTACTTGATCAATTCTGTCTCAGTGTGGAGGGCTGGGAACAGTTTTTCTTGTTTTCCACTGTTTGCTGCCAACCCCTGACACGTGATATTCAACTCATCTTCTTGCAAATATCAAAGAAGAATGGGCAGGAGAAACAACCATGTCAAACGGAGCAGCCTTCAGTATGGTTTTTTTGTTTTGTGGGCATGCCAGTGTGAGCGTGTGAATGTCGCTTAAGTATAGGCTGGTTCTCTATCAAAGTTCTTGTGGTTTCTAACATTTGCCAGCCTTTACTCCATCAGAAGGATTTCAGTTTTGTGCTCTACCCTAAAGTGGGCAAAAGAGTCAAAAATCATCTCTCCTCCCCCGCAAAGACTAGAGTAGGATTAACAACCAGAAATTTAAGTCAGACACACCCATGAAGAAGAATGAGGCACAAGGTTAGGAAGCCATCCAAAGAATGGTTGCCTACCTCCTTACTAAACTAAATTGAGCTGAAGTCCTTTTTTACTCAAGAAGACAGCTGAAAAGCTGAGGAATAAAAATTATAAGCAAATTGAAACCAGCCATGCCTAACCAATACCCTACCTTAAATGTGCGCAGACCAGTTTCATAAAATATTTCCCCATTCTTTTTCCTTCTCTTAATACTTTGACTGTTTCCTTCAGTTGCCCTTTAAACTGCAAAACAAAATGCTTTTACTGACGTGGTTTGTAATTTTGAAGCCCAAATCTTAAGCAGCAGGTGCTTAGTTTTAATGGAATTTTTCCATCCCCAAATGTCTGGGATGATCAGTTGCACCTCCCTCCTACACAGCCCCTCACCTTTTATCCTTTGCCATTTGTTTTTGTGGATTTTCATTTAATATATTTCTTCTGCTTTCAGCAATCTGCTTTTTCACTGCAAACCCTTCAACCACTCTTCTTATTTTACCTCATACGATTGGCAAGTGCTGTCTCCTAAAAATCCATATCAAATATGGAAGGCCTTGCTGCCTCTGGTCTTGCTATCTCTAACTTCATTTTCAGCAGTGCTCTGTCTCTTCTACACTGCACTGGCAATTTGAAAGGGCCTTAGACTGGTTGTAAATATTTGTACCACAGGAAAAATTACATTTTAATTGCCAGAGGTCCTATAGCTTCTCTGCACACACACACACACACACACACACACACACAAAAGACCCACAAACAAAACAAAAAAAACCCAAACCCAAAAAAACCAGCAAACCAAGAAACAAAAAGAACAAAAAAAAAAAAAAAATGAACCTGAACCAAAATAACAGTTGGATTTAGTTCATACAATTATTTTGAGCAAGTCTGTGTGTGGGCACATTTGTTCCATACTAACAGGTTTTGTTTCCATTTAATTTTAGCTTTTTGGTTGATTTTCCTTTAGTCAGTTTTCTCTTATAATTTCCTTTTTTTTTTTTTTGATGTAATGTAAATTATTTTTACAGGCCTCGTATTAAGGAAAATTCAAGGAAAAAGCATTCATACTCAGGTTGCAATAGCATATAAAAAAGCATGGATTAAAAGTAGCTGTGTTGAAAAAAATGGGATTCACATACTAACATTGGAACTAGAGATGCTGAAGTAAGTGAATGCCTGCTCTGCCATGGAGCTGGTAGATTGCTCCTGAACACAGTACAATTTAACAAAGTATAAACATCAGTCTAATCATCAGATTAAAATTCCAGTAATAAGGAACTGATTCCTTGTATCCAGAAAGACCTTCCCAAAGTTTATGTTTTAGTTAATCCTCCAACTTTATTTGTATTTGAATATTAAAGAACAGTTTATTTTTTTCATTTGCCCTTCTATTGCTTATCAGATACACTTACATATCAGTATATAGCTCCTGCTCAAAAAGAAATTACATGCTGCAGAAATCACCAGAACCTTATTTGCTAATAATTTTTACATGAATTTGACTGAAAACTCTGCCTTTTAAAATATGAATTTACACTGCTTAGCAGTAAATCACAAGGTTTTTCTAATTATAGGTTTCTCATAACTAAATTTTAACTGAGCTTTCCATTTTTAACAAGGCAGCCCAGTTTCAGAAAGCCATACCAGCCACTTCCTAATCCTCAAAGCTCAGAGGCTATCTTCTGCACTGAGCAGGCAAAAATGTTTAATACTAACACAAATACCTCTCACAGATTATTCTGATTCTCAGGCTGATTTCTAAGCCAGCTGTTCTCAGACTGATTCAATGTGCAGATTTCATTTTAAACCAGAGAAATTCCCTAGTTACCTGCCATATAACTAGATCTTACATGTGTAGGGCATGTTTGTAATGCTTGTTAATCTACTTGCAGGAAAAAAAAAAATCATAAAATCAAATAATTTGTGTCGCTTTCTTGGATTCTAATGTTTTCTTCCCAACTTTCAGATACTATATCAACAGAAGAATGCCAGGAATTACGTCATGCTTTATATATGTACCTGTTACAGATTATATTCATTAATTTCAAAGCCAGATGCTATTTTTTTTTTAAAGTAATGCTTGATGGTACACTTTTTAAACATATATACTGCATACATATCACATTGCAGTAAGAGTAACTGCTTGCTGTGAGCTACAAAGATTTAAATTTACATTGATTATAGATCTGTTACATTATAGCTTTGTTCTTTTCCACATAAGTAGTGCAACTAACTTCCTGCTCCTCCCAGGGCTTATTCTCTGTAGAGCAGTTTTGATAAAGAAAGAAGACCAAATACAAATGAAAATTATGAAAATATATGAAACTCATCAGAAGAAACTAGTCATCATCTAATAGTAAGGTCAACCATAGTACAGACTGTTGAGCTGGGAATTCAAACAACTGGATTTTAACCAATCAACTCTGTGATCACAGGCAAATCATGTTCCATTGCCATATCTTTCTATTTCCTGTACAGTTATGTTAGACTTGTCTATTTAGATAATGAAATGTTAGGAACTCCAGTCACTGCTCACTATTTGTTTATACAGTGACTGAGAGAATGGGCTCCACTTTGTATTGGAATGAAATAGAAATAACAATTTTCTGATATTCTGTCTCCCAGAGATGCTTCAGAGGAGTATGAACCACTGTCCCGAGTTAAATCTGATAAATTGTGTATTACTCTGTGGTGGGAAAGATTTCTTTCTAATCCAAAATACATCTGTCTTGCTGTGCTGCAAGTGATAGTTTCTGGGCAGAGAGCATACTAATTGCAGGATTAAACTCTTAGCTAACTCTTGGGTGGAAACAGTTTCCCATAACGTGGTAGAAAACACATGTTGGCCTCTGTCTGCAAACTCTTGAACATCACAGCCCTGATCTTGACTGTGATACTTAGGTACTCTATGGAACTATGTCTGCACAATATAATTCAGTTAAAATTAAATAATAACTAGCTATCAAAAAGTATTATTGAGATTTTAGTGGCTCCAGTACTGCTTAGCCAGGCTTAGTTAGTCTTTGAAGGCAGAGATTGTGCTGAATGTAATGAATTCTGCACCTCCTTCAAATAAGTAGCACACAAACTTAGAGCTGAAAAATTAACTGTAATTTCTGCTAAGCATCTTAGGATCATTTAAACTTTACAAAGACACAGGGATTTGAATCTAAAGCGCATCTTTGTTTATAATACTTTCTTATAATATTTCTCATTTCTGTGGATGTACACACTATATCCTATTCTCAAAGGTGAATGACTGATACTGCTGATATGACACAGACCCCATTGGCAAGCTTCTAGAAACAGCTGGCCCCCAACATCTCTTCTTCCCATGGGTATGTAGAGCAGGCAGATACCAGACTGCAAAACACAAATCTGGAGGAAATATTTCAGAAATTATTCTGTGTACATCTCATCTTCTCAGAGCTCTCCAGTCAAAAGACGTCTTGCTAACAAAGTACTAAAATTCCCATATCGTTAAAATATACTGAAGATGTTGGAGTCAAACATATTTTCAAGAAAAGCTAGATTGTTTGATGAAGTTACTTGTTTCAATCTAATTTTTATGGTTGTGGCTGCAGTGCCAACACAAGCAGTACCACTCAATCAAGAGTTCTCTATTTTGTAATACTGGAGCAAAGCCCTGTGCCAGAAAACATTTGTAAACCTAAGAGCAAGTTAGCTGGATGCAGGGGGTGAATGCAGTAGGATGAGGTGCACAGTGGACTGTAGCAAGAAATGTTCTTTATGCTCAGAAGATCACAAAAACAGATTTGTGTCTGGGAAAGCACAACTTTTCTGGAGAATAGGATTAAGGATTCTAGAGGAGAAGGTAATGACTGCCATCCTTAGCTTCTAATTCCAGCACTTCCTAACTCCTCTCAGCCCTTATCCTAAGGTGGCCTGACCAATCAATTGTTACCACAGAGAGGTCTGCCTTTCCAGCTGTGCCATCTCCATATTTTTCTGCTTGGCACTACTCTCTGGCCTCATTTGCCAGCCATAACCACATGTGGGCAAACCTTTTCCCTTTCACAGAGACCATAAAATCTAACATAAAAGCAGAAATACATTCATAGTGGCTCAGTACACAAGACCAGTCTCTAAAAATGGTTAAAAGTAGATGCTCTTGAAAGCATGTGAGAATACAGGAGGAGCATCCAATATTTCCTCATGATAGTTTTTCAGCCTCTAGCAATTCATCATCCAGCTCCTGTATCCCACCCTCTTCTCATGCATACTGCCCCATTCTTCCCAAATCCCTCTCCCTAGTCTCCTATTAACCAACACCTACTTAAACATCCTGAGGTTAATCAACACAAGGAAGTTAATACACCATGAGATAATCTATCCCTTATAGCTCAATTACTCATCAACTTTTAATGCTCTTTTCGGTTCCCAAAGCCCACAACTCCCCACAGCATTTTCCACTAAGCCTAAACCTTTTTCTCATGTGCTCCTTTTCCCACTCCTTCTCCAAAACCTTCTACTGACCTTAAATGTAGAATACTCTAAATGTTTGATATTCCTCACTATTTACATTTTCCCAGTTTCTTCTTTAATCAATGCACTCCCTCACCTACTTCCTCCATAAAGCTGACAGTTGAATATTGTGCAGTGAAAGCAATGTTTGAGACAGAAACATCAGCTAGTGTTTCTGACTAAATTGACCATGTCTGTTGAATTCTTCTTCTGGATTTCTTAGATCTCTGCAACTGGGATTTATCCTTAATGATAAGCCAAGTAACCCCACTCTGCAGCATGTACTGCACCAACAGGTTTTAAGCAGGTGTAGGAAAATTCAGCAAAGAACAAATGACTCCTAAAAGTGCTAACAGAACCTCAATTCATGATGAAAGATGTAATGCCAATTAATACACAGAGAGAATTTTTTGTAATTTCTATCTGGGTCATCCAGTCTTCTTTAGAGGCCAAGCACAAACCAAACAAAACCAGAATCAGATCAATACAGTGGACTCGTTTCATTTTACATCATTTAGAACTTTCAGGGAAACTCTATCATTTATGTACATGCAACAGCAACCTTAGGGTACCACAGACCTCTACATCGGATATGAGAAACAGCCTTTCCTATCAGGGAAATGCAAATGCTGTTTTCTTAAGTGACTCAAAAGAAAGGACATGGCCAGTGCATCTTTCTTCACTCTCCTAGGTCAATCAACAGGAGTAGACTCTTTTGTATAAAAAGTCTATATACTCAGCTTCATGAGCATGGCACTCCAACAGGCTAATCCAGGAGAGCAAATGGCTCCTCTCTGTCTTTATTCTCAACCAACTTTCACTCATAACATGTATAGAGAGAAATAAGACCACAGTTTTCACAAATGACTGCATAGGAGCGCAGGATGTTTATACTATTAGATCTGAGCTGCTTGTGGTAGCCCTAAATGAAAGGAAGTGCACTCTCTGAAGTTCAGTCCTTAATATAGCTTCTGCTGGGTAGTGAAAATCAAGAAACCAAGTCACTTATCAACCTTGAAAAATTTGTCCCAATTAGTATTTTTGTGCTCTAGCTGTCGTCTTTTATGAATCCTTCTGAAAATATTATACAATATCAGTCCAAATTCTATTAAAATGACTGTGTTCTGCTTGGTTTAGAAACACAGATGTGTGTGTTCTACACACGTGGAGAACACATCTAATTTATACGGCGTGCTTCCCATGACACGTGAAAACTGCTGTTGAAATCTATGGCAAACAACAGCATGCAAATAATCCTTACATCTGTAAACAAGTAAATCCACAAGTTTCACAGAAGTTGCTCACATTGGATGTTCTTAGACTGAGAAAGACATAAAGTGATTTTTTTTCATTATTTTTTTATGAAAGCAGTAATGATTTCCTTAATCCCACTCATCCTAATTTATATTTTACATCAGGAACAGTTTTTAATGGGGTTCAGATCCAAGTTTTTAAATTAAGCTTTGTCTCTTGCTATCCACCACATTTAAAGACCATAAATAGTGATGCTTTGAAATAAGAGATTTAGAACCAGATTCAAGAAATATTTAGTCATTTGAGCATGGTGTAAAATCAATTTAAAATATTGTAAAAAATAACTTAGGAACCAACATATTTTGGTAAATCTTGGCTTTCAGATTTTCTGAGCATAAAAATAAGGTCCCTTTCTGAGAGGCCACAAACCGATAATGTCAGGAAAGTAGATCACCGGTGATTAAAATCCTTTATTTGTATTCTGGATAAAAATGTTAATGAAGGAATACAAATAATATGCTATTTTCATTACAAACTAGTACCAAGTTGAAAATATCCTTTCAGGGAGAAACTGTAGTTAAAGGAAAGTGCTTAAGAAAGGAAGAGAAAAGAAGGGGAAAAGATAAAGCAACCATGAATGTGGGAAAATGTTATCATGATTTAGGAGATAATGCTATTATGATTTATGTTGATCCACATCTGAATCCTCAACCAGATACATCAAAATCAATGGTTGTAATAGTAACATGGAACCATGGAACATGTAGAAAAATTCCTTGACTGCACTACAGCACTGTTGTATAGGAATGGGAATACATTGAAATCAACAGCTTTCCATGATTTGAAAATTTTAAATTAAGTGGTAGAAACAGTGAAAGTCTGAGGTTTGTTAACAGACTGATCTACAAGGTGTGGCATTTCCCTTAAGTGCAAATCAAATATTGCCAGTGATATAGGAATAAGTTCTTCAGAAGGAAGGACTTAAAAAAGAAGGAAAAAAGGATGAAAAACTCTACAGAGTTGTAATACATTCTGCATAAGAATGAAAACACATAAAAACTCCACTATTTATCATGTGATGAATCCAGTATAAGTTCTGGATCTTACACTCCAGTATAACCATGAGTAATTTACATTAATTAATGGTATAAAGAGTTTGAAGAAGAAATAAAATTCCATAACAGACCATCTAGATTTCCATTTCAGCTGGTTACACGCAGATACGCATCCTACTTATATACACAGATGTACTGGTACTGTAGAGATGCATGCACACTTTCACTTACAATGAGATGATTACAAGATAGATATTGATATATATATATGCACACACAGCAAACATACAGTCACTTCCATTTCTAACACACTGAGATTCTTAGGTGTTTACTGTCCACATGGAGGATATTATTAACAACAGGAGGTGCATGGTTCCAGATTGCTACCTTCTCAAAAAAGTCTGATCCTCATCAAATGAATTTTTTCACATTCCCAGTACAAATCTGATGGGGAGCCACCATTGGATAGAGACACAAAATTCTAGCACTTGACCTCACTTGCTATACAGCTTTACACAAAGTAGTTACTCAGAGGTTGTGACCCAGCAAACCATTTCAGCACGTGCTTAAATAACTCAGCCTCCTCAGCTGCAATGAGTGATAATACTATTTGGTGGCTCAACTCTTAGGTTATTGTGAAGGTCTCAGTAACACTAACAAGGACAGAGGAAGTTTTTAGAGCAGCTAGAGCACTGTAACCAATATGACCAATAAACTCTCCTTAGAACAACAATAAACTTTTTCTATGATCCACACCAATCTGCCTGGCTGCAACAGGCATGAGAATTTTACACTTAGTGAACACCTTCCCTTCGTGGTGTGTGTCCCACTCAACCCTAATCTCCATAGTGTCCACAGTCTGGCTAGGCATGCCACTGTCTCATTTGCACTGGTATATCCTGTTTTCTTTCCAAGACAAACTAGAACAGGTGAGAGCAAGGGGCAATGAGAGTGCAGACCACAGAGACTGGGGGTGTTTAGCCAGCTGCACTTGTGAGCTGTGAGTGTCCCAGCATTGCAGACTCTCAGAGATCAGACAAAAAGAGTAGGAGAAGAGGCAGTGATAGATCAGAGCCTAGAACATGTCATTTCTCCTCTGCAGGAAGGAAAGAATGGCTCAATGATGAGTAGGTATTCAAGGACAAGAAATTCATTTATTGTGATCTTAGGGGAATTTCTCTTTGTCCTGTGAAATTGGGATAACAGCTCTTAGGTGGTTCCCAATATGAGGTTTATGATTTTATCCGTTGTTTTGATAAAATGATAACAGAGCCATTAAAGTACATAAGGCAAAACAGAGCTGTATTTTCCAATTAAGTTTATGCAAAAAAAAAAAAAATTTAAGATTGGTACAAATGAAAAGCCAAACTTTTTTAAAAATTTTGCATGAGTTAATTACTACTTGTGACATATATGAAATAGACTGCTATGATTACTAAGGGCATACTGCAATACCATAATGGACACTTCCTTGCTTATTTCAAAGACAAAAGCAAGGTCACTTTGAACATTTATGCCCAGGAATTAGCCATCTTCTGGGGAGAACCAGTTCTAAGAAAAAACAGAACTTTATTACCAATAGCAACTGGAAGTGCCAAATTATTTAGACAAGTGAAACTGCTATCTTTTTGATGCAGCACCTAGTCAGGAACATGCCTACTACGTGCCTACTAGATCAGAACAGGGTCCTTGAAGTGATTTTATGCAAGTAGCTTACAACTGCTTTCAGATGGATATGATTTAATAACTTTGAGAAAAGGCTTACAGCAATTCAGATCTCAGTGGCCGTATTTCTGTTATACATGAAAATGGTCTAATCATCATGTTTCAGTTAACACCTCTTACAGCACAACTTACTGTCCTTGTCTCAGTTTCCTCTCAACATATAGTGACAGATTCTTAAAAGGATCAAATATTATAAAGTCTTCCAAAAAATGAACCTTCATTTTAGCAATGTGCCTTTAAAGCATTAATATAATATAATAACAAAGGCCAAAACAGCAACAGGAAACTTTTCCAAACTGGTTATGTTTAGCTGTTCTAATTCTGTGTACTGCCCCAAGGAATTTGAACACCCACTGAAACCAAGGATCTTCCTTTACACAAGGAGACATAAAACATAATCCCATCGACTTTAAGGCGAGTAACTTCCAAGAGATTAGCTAGAGCGATTTATTTGCATCAGGTTTGCTGCAATATTAACTTTTCACTAAAGAACACAGTGTTTGTCTTTTGCAAAACAGCTCCACTTCATTTTCTATCAGAGGGCCACCAATCCTTCGTGCCAGGATTTCATAAAATTAATAAATCTACTTCCATAATCCTCGGTGCTTTTACTGACAAATGTAATAAACTACAGGATGCAAAACTCTGCAAGCCTACTGGGATTCACTTTCTTTTTTTTTTCCTTGACTAGCTTTACAGAGTAGCACATGAGACATGCTCATGTGCTGTAAACCTAATCCTTAGCAATTTCCTCTTTTCCCAAATAACCCAAGTATTTTATGAATAGTGAAGGATTTCCTTTATCAGACAACACTCATTGTTTGTTTTGGGGTTTTTTCCCTATGAGAGTTCTTCTGAAGGAAATTCACTTTGGAACAATTGGATGTTCTCAGGTAGACTTTCAAAAGACATACTCCTAAGGAAACAGGTAAAACTTGACTGAAAAGGAGGTGTCCCACACTTTAAAGAGAAATGAGAAGAACTGAGAGAGAGAACTGAGAGAACTGAGGCCAAACCTGATGGGACCTACAACCAAGGGATTCTTTCTAACCCTCTCACAGCAGGCATTTCAGTGTCAATTTTTATGCTTTTATCTCTATAAAAGGTTTTCCTTTCTTTGTTGTTGCAAGTCACATAGATTGATTTTTTCAGTGTTGATGAGCCAGTGAGGTCACATAGGCTCCTAATGTTGTCTTGGGTGATGCTCACCACTCTGTCTGCATCAGAAGGTGTTGCCCTACTCATAGAACAACCATGCTTCTATGATTGTCTTCTGCAGCTAGGCCAGCACCTCTGACCCCATCCTTTGCCTTCTGGAATTTCAGTTGGAAAGTGTATTACTGCACACATATGGGCCTACAGTGGTGTGCTGTTAAGAAATCTTGTGGACAAAATGCCAGCACAATGGAAATGGAAGAATACTATAGCATTGATCCATCTGCTAAAAAACTCTGATATTTTGCTACAGAAAGAGCAATCTGAACTAAAGCTCTTCAGGAAAAAACACACTGGTTTGTATCACCTTCCTGCTACCCCACATAATTGCTCTAGTCACAACTTTACCTTATCCTTCTGCTGCTGAGAGACACCCTTGATTTGCCTGGGAAGTGGGGAATAGGGCATTGTAAGCACAACTAGTCCATTATTTCTTGTTTATTCTGAAAGGTCCAATAAAGGGATAAACACAAATCTTGGCTGGAATAACTGTAACAAAAAACAGTTGAGTACGTTTTTTGACAGTTGGTTACCTTCAGGAAGTCTTAAGATAGTCTAAAACTCCTTCTTCATCAAGACGAAAGACTGCTCAAAATTTCCTTAAACTGACAAGCAACACTTAAGAAATTAATCAAATTGAAACAATTTTCATTTTGCTACACGAACAGCTCCAAATTAAATATTACAGGAGCACTGAAAATCTGAAGAAAATGCCCCATGAGGCATAGAAAACAATTAGTGGGCAAAAAAGGAGATGTATTCAGTGCACCCCTCACCCTAGAAGTCCAAGCCAATTACAGTAGAAATAGTCAGTGATTCAGCACAAAGGTTCCTTGGCAGACTAGTGAGGAAAAGGCACAACTCCAGCTGGGTCACTCAGAGAAAAAAAAAATGCAATAGTGCATCATAAGGGCAGGATTTGAGTTTGCATCCCTTAAAACAGGGAGACATTTAATTCAATTCATAGAATTTCTAAGAGGACCTTCTTCATGTATATTTGCTCACAAAACATAAACCTAAGAGTCTTTTGTAGTCACAGGGTCAAAAATTCCTGCAACCAGCAAGGGTCTCTCCCATAGCTTAACTCAAGAAATGACACATTTCTTCTGGGAAGAACAGAGTGCAACCCATAATGTAACCATCGGGATTCTGTCATCCTTTTCCATGAAAAAAAGAGGAGGGCCAAAAAGAGGAGCCTCAAGTAGTTGCTCTGAAGAAATGTTGAAGGAGTCTTGATTTTAACTGATGACAGAAACAATCAGAAAAAGAAGATTATGGGTTGTTTGGGGTTGTTTTTTTCTTTTTATTTTTTTTCTCTGACAAGGGAGCCTAAATTTTGGTCATTGTGAGACACAAGACAACATGAGATGCAGACCTGCTGTCTGTCATAGACTGAGAAATCCAGTCCTTCAGTATGCATGAAACATTTGTAAAAGTAATCTTAGAAGAGCTATAGATTAGAAAATTTATAATGGAGAAGATAAAATTGAGGAAGGAATCACAAAATATGGAGAGAGCACACAGCTATAGAGGTAAACAAACAAACAAACAAACAAACAAAAGAGTTAACTGTTTAGGACCCAAAATAATAGAGAGAGCAGGAGGGGAGAGGAGAGTTTGATGTTAAAAGTGATGAAAAGGTGACTGAGATGCTTACTACTGAGATTCAGAAAAAGTGCTAGAGCAACAAGATGGGAGATATGAAGCAGAGTCATCAACTGCAGCTGAGGAAGTCCTTATGATCACAAGAATTTTTCAAAATGTTCTCAGCCAACTGTGATTGACTCAATGAATAATGCTGTTAGGAACAGGAATGAAATAACTGAGCTAAGGGACAATGTGGTATAGGCCAACAGCTGATTTGACAAAAGACAGCAAAAAGAAAAAAAATAATTTGAATGGATTGTGTCTGAAAAAAGTCAACTGCATCGGCTTAAGCTTCACAAAGAAAGAAAAGGAAAGGAACTTCAAGATACATTCTCAGCTCCTGCAGTTGTCCAAGAAGTGCTTTTAGCAATGAATTTATCTTGAAGATAAAGCTGTAGACAGAAAATATATTTGTCTTTTAGGAATATTTTAAAAGCATATGTGTGTCTGATCTTATTTGCCTAAAAATAAAAAGATAACGTTAAAATAAAAGATTTTACTGTTTTAAAAAATGCCTCAAACAAACTCCATGTCTTCTTACCCTTCTAATAATAGAACCACAAAATACCACAATTCAAATACTGTTCTTGTAAAACTATTGTCCTTACAATGATACCAATGGTTCCAGAAGTGTGAGGTTTATTAATTTTACAGTCCAGCTG